>NC_081421.1:26089835-26701902 GCF_949786415.1 Peromyscus eremicus | reverse complement strand
CACAGAGAAACCCTGTCTCGAAAAACCAAAAAAAAGAAAAAAAAAAAAAAAGAAAAAAAAAAAGAAAGAAAAGAAGAACATCTGACTTCATCTGGAGAGAGAGAGAGAGAGAGAGAGAGAGAGAGAGAGAGAGAGAACTATGCTCCTCATCACAAAAGCACAGTTCTGAAGGGTGGATTAGGCGCCTCTGGTTAAGCCCAGCAAATGTACACTATGCCAGGCACGTCTAAGTAATACAACACAGCAGCCATATCTGTGTGTTCTTCTGAGCAATCATCGACTTCATCTACAAAGTCCTCATGTTGATTTTATGAGCAGCCATTCACACATACTATTTGGTATTAGCCGCTAATTCCTCAGTAATAGAAGCGGGGAGTTCCCCATACACTCACTTTTCTTCGCTTTGATTTCCTCTTCCCAGCTTTATATAAAGGTACCGCGGGCTTTCTGGACAGAAGAGGAGTAGTAGACACTGTAAGAGAGCTGGTACGGCAGATAGTCCAAGTAGGATGTGCCAATGATCCTGGTTGCCCAGAATAAAGCTGAGGCCGGCTATCTGAAAAGACAAGGAAGGAGCACATCGGATGCCCAGTACTTTGGGCCTGCCTGCTATAGCAACTCATGAGAAAATGCATTGGCTTTTTAATTGTGATCCTTGACTGTTAGTTCATATTGGCACAAAGGCGAGGCTGTAATTAGTGAGTCCCATTTTAACCAAATCAAGAGCAATTTGTTAGTAAAGAACTCAGCTATGCTTGTCTTCATTCACTCCAATTGGATGGTTATGCTGGAGATCAACTCAACTTTTAAAGACACACTTGACGTCAAAAGCAAAACACATAGTGTTCTTGGAAGCAACCAGATGGAATTATATTGTTTGAATTGCTGCTAGGTGTGGTAATGTGTGTCTGTAGCACTGGTCCTGGAAGAATACAGATACAAGCAGATCCCTGGAGCTCACTAGCCAGCTAGTCTACCTGAACAGCAAACTCAATTTCAGCAGATCAGAAACAAGGTGGAGAATGACAGAGGAGGACACCTGATATCAGCCTCTGGACTCTACAGACACTCATATTGTACATGTACATGAACATGTGCAACATACACACACACACACACACACACACACACACAGAGAGAGAGAGAGAGAGAGAGAGAGAGAGAGAGAGAGAGAGAGAGAGAGAGAGAGAGGCATGACTTGCAGCTTGCTTTAAAATCCCTTCTTAGGTTATATAGACCTCAAATATTTCATAGAACAATTATGTAATGACGCGCAGATTTATGACAACAGTTACATAATGCCGACCAGGTTTATCATACCAATTGCAGTGGTTCACAGGCTTCCTTTCAGATATCTTAAGTGTGGGGTTCCAAAGATCCTTCTGAGGCCAGAGGGTAGAGGGGAAAGAGAGAGCCAGCTGAAGAAGATCTTTTATAATTGTTTAAATTTAAATTTCCAGGTAGCTCACTCAAAACAAAGAAAACTCAGACAGTTAAAAATCTAGAGTTGGCTATTTCTTGAAATTCAAATGTTAATTCTAGGATAGCATTGGGACTTTCCCATGTATTGCTAACCTCACCAATAGCTCCAAGTATGATGTAAGGATTGGATATAATTCACCTTTGAGCTAAAAAGCCAGCTTTTCCCACTGCCTTTTTCCACTGTTGGACCCTCCTTCCCGGCCATGGTAGTGTGCAGAGAGAAGGGACGGTCGGGGGAGGGGAGATGAGGTAGACAGGGCTAAAGTCAGGGATGAGGAGATTTCACCTGACTAATGAGAATGCCTGTGACCAGGGCCAGTTGGTGAAGAGTGCCCAGGGCACCTCGGAGCGTGGTTGGAGCGATTTCACCAATGTACATTGGAACCAGTCCTGAAATTAGCCCTGTGTGAGACATAAACATGGAAATGTTAAAATGCAACCTGAGACATTTCAGTAACAATTATGTGTTCAATTACAGCCAGCACCCTTACTGAAAGTCACTCCCCAGGTGTTTTGAAGGAGTCAGTGTCCCAACCATGGGTACAGTTTATGTAGAAAACATTTCTTCTTCTTCTTCTTCTTCTTCTTCTTCTTCTTCTTCTTCTTCTTCTTCTTCTTCTTCTTCTTCTTCTTCTTCGTCTTCTCCTTCTCCTTCCTTCTCCTTTTCTCCTCCTCCTCCTTCCTCTCCTCCTTCTTCTTCCTCTTCTTTTTCTTCTTCCTCCCCCTCCTTCTCCTCCTTTTTTTTTTTTTTGGTTTTTCAAGGCAGGATTTCTCTGTGTAACAGCTCTGGCTATCCTGGAACACACTTTGTAGACCAGTCTGGCCTCGAACTCACAGAGATCGAATTAAAGGCATGAACCACCACCGCCCAGTTGCAGAAAACTTTGGGTTGATATTAATTCATGCAGAAATCCTTGGCTGATATTATACTAAATGAAGGTGTAATTGGAAATATTAATTGAAAGAAATGCTTAGTTATGTATTTGGCAATTTCCATGGTCTTAGTGTTGAGTTCATATCATAGTGGCTAAGGTTGTCTTGAGAAAAGAACTTAAGGATGTTTTAGTATTCATCCAGACTTACAAGATTAAAGAAAGTCAGGAATGGAGAGATGGCTCAGTGGTTAAGAGCAATGGTTACTCTTCTAGAGGACCTGGGTTCAATTCCCAGGACCCATAGGGCAGTTCACAACTGTCTGTAACTCCAGTTCCAGACACCCTCACACAGACATACATGCAGGTAAAACACCAATGCACATGAAACACATAAATCACAACATCAAAGGGAAGCCAAGCTCCTAAGAGAGGTGAGAAATGACTCCCCAGAATCAGTGGAGTAGAGTGCCACATGTAGGTTCCATGCCTAGCTGAGTCCACATCACATGGGGATACCTCAAGATCTCTCTTGGGTGATTGTGAGGTACAGAAGAGGGAAGAGGGTAAGGAAATCGAGGGCTCTTCCCAGCTGTCCCAGTAAGGATTACATAGCTTCATTACTGCATCAAAAAATCTTAGGTTCAAATACTTGTAAAGTGAATCCAAGAACACTTCAAAAAGATCATCCACCATGATCAAATAGGCTTCATCCCAGAGATGCAGGGATAGTTCAACATATGATAATCAGTCAATGTAATCACCATATAAACAAACTGAAAGAAAAAAAAACCACATATGATCATCTCTTTAGATGCTGAAAAGCCTTTGACAAAATTTAACATGCCTCCATGATAAAAGTCCTGGAGAGATTAGGGATACGAGGGATATTAGGGATATTTACCTCAACATAATAAAGGCAATATACAGTAAACTGATAGAGAGAAAAGGAGAGAGAGAGGGACTACTTGGGCCTATTTCATAGTGCTATTATTCATCTTTTATAGAAGAAACTGAGGCTGAGCCTTAACTAATCTGTCTAAGGTAGAGGTGGTGCCAGAATTGATTCCCTCTGAATCCATGGTGTGTTCCACATCAACCTGACTCTCCTCCTTTTATCGTTTGTATCAACAGTGAACATTAATAAGGAGAGATATTTAAGTTACACTTTTCCTCCAACTGATCATTGAAGACACATGGAATTATAATATTTTCTTCAATTAAAAGGATTGGAAGTAATCACAGAGAAATTTTGTACCCTCATCACTTTTTCCCGACTCCTCATGGATACCTGTGCCTTTGAGGTCAATTCCAATTTGTAAAAGCAGGTTAAAATGGCAGCCCTGAGCCACCAGAATGAAGCACCAGAGTAGTGGCAACAGCTGGAGATTGTCTTCACTTGGTGTCTGCCAGATGTTATGCTGGACACTTTCCATGTATTCTCCCAGTTCCTCTAGAGCAGAGGCTCGCAACCTTCCTAATGCTGTGACCCTTTAATACAGTTCTTCATACGTGGTAACCCCCAGCCATAACATTATTTCCATTGCTACTTCATAACTGTAATTTTGCTACTGTTATGAATTGTAATGTAAATACCTGTGTTTTCTGATAGTCTTAGGTGACCCCTGTGAAGAGGTCATTCAACCCTAAAGGGGTTACGACTCACAGGTTAAGAATGGTGGCACTAGGCAGATGGATGGAACTAGAAAATGTCATCCTGAGTGAGGTAACCCAGACTCAGAAGGACAAACATGGTATGTACTCACTCCTGAGTGGATACTAGATGTAAAGCAAAGGACAACCACACAACAACCCACAGCTCCAGAGAAGTTGGCTAACAAGGAGGACCCTAAGAGGGACACATGGACCAGCCTAGGTAGGGGAAATAGATGAGATCTCCATGAGTAAACTGGGGGTGGGAGGGCAATGGAGGGTAGGGGATGGGGATGAGAACATAAGGGAGTGGGATGGTTGAGCTGGAACAGGCATGGAGTGGGAAAGCAATGAAAGAGATACCATGATAAAGGGAGACATCATGGGGATAGGGAGAAACTGGGTGCTAGGGAAGTTCCCAGAAATCTACAGGGATGACCCCAGCTTAGACTACTAGCAATAGTGGAGAGGGTGCCTGAGCTGGTCTACCCTGGTGATCAGATTGATGAATGCCCTTACTGTCATCATAGAGCCCTTATCTAGTAACTGATGGAAACAGATGCAGAGAGCCATGGCCAAGCACCAGGCCGAGCTCCAGGAGTTCAGTCAAGGAGAGGGAAGAGGGATTCTATGAGCAAGTGCATCAGGATCATGATGGGGAAACCTACAGAGACAACCAAATCAAACTAGTGGGAACTCATGAACTTTAGACCAAGAGCTGTGGAGTCTCCATGGGACTGGACTAGGCCGTCTGCATAAGCAAGACAATTGTGTAGCTTGATCTGCTTAGGGGCCCCCTGGCAGTAGGATTAGGATCCATCCCTGGTGCATGAGCTAGCTTTTTGGAGCCCACTACCTATGGTGGGACACCTTGAACAGCTTTGAGGCAGGAGGAGGGGCTTGGACTTGCCTCTACTGAATGTACCAGGCTCTGCTGACTCCCCATGGGAGGCCATACCTTGTTGGAGGAGGGAATTGGGGTGATGGATTGGGGAAGGAGGTTGGACGGGTGGGAGGAGGGAAGAGAGGGAGATCTGTGGTTGGTATGTAAAATGAATAAAAAATTTCTTAATAAATAACCCCCCCAAGCTCCCCCAAAACAAACAAAAAGAATGGCTGCCCGAGCGGCAGATGTTACTGTCATCTTCATTTCACAGATTAGGAAAGAGAGAACCAGTTATATAATCTGTCCGAGATCAAACAATTAGAAGTGATGTTACTGGAGGGGACAGGGACACACACGGCATCACAGCTCTTTTTTTCCACCTTTGTCTTCCCTCTGTGACGCCATGTTGGGCTCCACAAGTCTTTGCCTAGAGTGACTTTCAGACGATGGCATGTATGTGTCCCACTCACCACAGTACAGTCCTGATACACTTCTTCCAGCAATGATGAGGATATGTGATGGTCCGAATTTGGAACACCCCATCAAGAGAGCTCCAGTCAAAGAGAGACTGTTGGCTGCCAACATGGCTTTGATCCTGAAATTTAAAAACAGTTTTAAATTCAGCACCAAAATATGAAGAAATGACTTGTTTTCAGACCCTATTGAGATTTTTACCTATGAATAATTATTTTTAGTTTTACTGAAAAGCTAGTTCAGGATTCTTGAGGCATGCCTGCTACTTCCTTATCTCTGAGCTGATGTGTTAGCAGTGAGTACCATTCATAGTGTACTTTTGTCTACTTGTCTCTTATTTTCACAGAGACAAGTCCCTTGATTTGCTTTGTTTTTATGTTTTGGAGATGTGGGTCTCACTCGCTAGCCCTGGCTAACTGGACCTTACTCTGTAGCCCAGGCCATCCTTGAGCTCTCAAAGAGTCTCCTGCCTCAGCCTCCAGAGTGCTGAGATTATAGCATGAGCCACCATGCCTGGCTAAGTAGTCTGACTTAAGGGGACACTTCTGGTACTTACTCAATTATTTGATTTTTCTATAACTCGTTTGTTTTAAAGGGCAGTGTTTTGGTGACTGAAAATTGATTTTGTAGTTGCTATGCATCATTTGTCTCTTTATTGTTTTGTTGATAGCAAAGATTTTTAGTTGTTGCTTTGAAGCCAACTTTCCTTTTGTGGGCATTTTTTGGAAGTAGATTAAAACACTTTTCTAAAATCTGTCATAATTATAATTATCCTTATTTCCACACAAAGCCAGCACATTTATTTGTAAAATCTATGAATTAATAGTAATCAAATTTAAGGAATTACATTATTTTTGAGACAGGATCTCATTCCAGAGTCTAGGCTGGTGCATAATTCACTCTGCGGACTAGCCTGGCCTTGAACCTGTGGCAATTCTTATGTCTCAGCCTCCTGGGTGTTAGAAGTATAGGCATGACCCACCATATCCACCTACTGTAAAGCACATTTTTAAAGCTGACAATAGCAATAAAAACATCTCTAACCAAAGTGATCATGTGGAAATCACATACAAGCTTTCTTGAAAGTTAAGTCAAAGATAAAGCTGATGCAAGAATCTGAGCAGACAGGTTTTGAGGTGTTTGTGCCCCAGTGACATGTGCATCCCTTGCTGTGGTCATGTGGTCACTTTGTCTATCAGGGGTTCAGACTCTGATGACAAGCGGGCTTTTTTTAAGCAAATATCTTCAAGACCAAACACACTTTTTCCTTAGAGAATACAGCTAGGTGTCTACACAGCAGTAATTGCCTAGCAGCCATGTGTAGGCTTAATGGTGTCTCCCAAGAGCCCAAGTCCTAATCCCAAGATCTGTAAACATCACCTTATCCAGCAAAAGGTGTTTTGTGGATGTGATTACAATAGCAGTCCTGGACAGGAAGAGTGTCTTGGAATATTCAGGTAAAGTCAGTGAAATCACAGGTGTCCTTAAAAAAGCAAGGCAGAAGAGAAGGAGAAGACATCACAGAAGTGGAGGATGGAGTGAGGCCCTTCTAAGATGGTGTGCTGGGTAGTTTATGTCAACTTGACACAAGCTAAAGTCATCTGAGAGGAGGGAACCTCAATTAACAAAATGCCCCCGTAAGATCGGGCTGTGGGTAAGCCTGTAATGACATTTTTTAAATTAGAGATTGAGGAGGGTCCAGCCCGTTGTGGGTGGTGCCATCCCTCAGCTGGTGGTTCCAGATTCTGTAAGAAAGCAGGCTGAACAAGCCTCGAGGAATAAGTCAGTAAGCAGAACCCCTCCATGGCCTCTGCGTCAGCTTCAGTTTCCCACCCTGTTTGAGTTTCTGTCCTGACTTCCTATGATGATGGAAAGTGCTGTGGAAGTGTAAGCTGAAAAAGCCTTAATTCCCTGAGTTTCTTTGGTCATGGTGTTTCATCACAGCAATAGTAACTCTAACAAAGAAAGAAGTTGGTACTGGGAGTAGGGTGTTGCTGTTATAGACCTGCCATGTTTTGGGGAAGATTATGGAAGAACTTTGGAACTTTGGGGTAAAAAAGTCATTGAGTGTTGAAAATTCGGTGAGCTGTTCCTTAGGAGCTTGAAAAATAAACATTGAGGACAACGCAATGCAGAAGCTGGAGGCTGGCTTGTGAAGTTTCAGAGGGAAGTTTAAAGACTCTATTGGGGCCATTTGTTATTTTGAATTAAGAGTCTGTGGTTCTGGTTGGCTGGGGCTGAAGAATCAGCCGTGATTAACAAGACACCAGAACTACTAAAGTGAAACCTTTGCTTTGTTGGGATACTTGATGCTGGTTAGCTGGAGCTGAGAATTTAGTGGTGATTAAGAAAAGAGCAGCAGCCAGGTGGTGGTGGTGCATGCCTTTAATCCCAGCACTTGGGAGGCAGAGACAGGCAGATCTCTGTGAGTTTGAGGCCAGCCTGGGCTACAGAGTGAGTTTCAGGAAAGGCGCAAAGCTACACAGAGAAAGCCTGTCTCGAAAAACCAAAAAAAAAAAAAAAGAAGAAGAAGAAGAAGAAGAAGAAGAAGAAGAAGAAGAAGAAGAAGAAGAAGAAGAAGGAGAAGAGACCAGAGACCAGCATTGTTGAAGTGAAATCTTCTGGGAAGTGTTCCCTGAGTACACACAGAAGCTGTCTCCCAGAGGGAAGAAACCCTAAGACAGAAGTTGGTAACAGGGACTGGGATATTGCTATGATAGGCCAGACCATGTTTTTGTTTGAAATAATATGGACTTTGGGAGTTCGGGTTAGGAAAGCAGTGGAATGCTTTAAGCACTGCTTAATGGCCTATATTAATAGGAGCATGGAAGACAGGTGCTAAGAGTGACTGGAGCTGTGGGGGGCTGGCTTAAGAGGTTTCAGAGGAGAAGAGCATTACTATGTGGCCCAGAGATGGTTCTTGTGATATTTGGTGAAGAAAGTGGCTGCCTTTGCCCTTGTCCCAAGAGTCTGCCTGAGGCTAGAGTGAAGAGGTTTGGATTCATTCCATCGGCAGAGGAAATCTCAAAACAGCCTAGTGTAGACTCTGTGGTGTGGTTATTAGTGGTAACTCTAGTGAAGATTTATAATGAAAAGGAGCAAGCTGAGCAAATAAAATACAAAATGTACAGATTGAGAAAAGGGACACCCGGAAGTGTAGTAGAACTAAACCTTATGTTCGAGGAGATAAACAGATTAAGAAATTGAATATAGGGAGTGGTGACCTCAGGGCAAGATCCCACCCAGCTAAGTTTCTGATGTGTGAAAAGGAACTAAAGAAAAGTTTAGAACTGGGTATGGTGGTGCACACCTTTAATCCCAGCATTCTGAAGGCAAAGGCTGGCAGATCTCTGAGATTTGAGGCCAGTCTGGGCTACAGAGCAAGTTCAAGGACAGACAAGCTTAGGCAGTGAAGGACAGAATGCTGGTGAAGATGGAATCCAATGAGGGGGCCATGCTCCAGTCTCAGCACACAGCAGAACTTGCCAGCTTCGGCCATTTGGTTCTGACTTTAGAGTCAAGGAGCAACTAAGGGAAGCCACTGAGGCCAGGCATGTGTCACAGGTGTCCCTGAATGGAGGCCCAGAGAGACCATGTGTGAAGCTATGAAGTTGAAGCCTGGATTGTCTTGGAGACCCCAAAATATTGGAGATATCAGAGTCATTGGATACCCGCCAAAAAAGACTTGGAACCAGCCCAAGAGAAAGAAGTGTGTTGCAGTCCACAAAGCTGAAAGGAGTTGGAGATCTGAAGAGCACTTGGACATCAGACATGGAGATGTAGAGTTTGGAGTTTGCCCAGCTGGTTTCAGTCTTGCTGCGGTCCAGTATTTCCTCACTATGCTCCCTTCCCTATGTTTTGGAATGGTAATGTATATACTGTGCCATTATATGGTGAAAGTATGTGATTTGCTTTTTGCTTTTGATTTTACAGGGGATTACAGTTAAGAGATTGCATGAATCTCAGAGAGATTTTGAACTTCAGACTTTTAAATAAGTTTGGGACTATGATAAACTACGGGGACTTTTGAAGTTGGAGAGAATGCATTTTGCGTTATGATATGACTATAAGCCTTTGGGGACCAGGGAGTAGAACGTGGTGGTTTGAAAGAAAATGACCACCAAAGGGAGTGGCACTATTAGGAGGTGTGGCCTTTTTGGAGTAGGTGTGGTCTTGTTGGAGGAAATGTGTCACTGTGGAGGCAGACTTTGAGGTCTCACATAATGCTCAAGCCATGCCCAGTGAGACAGACTGTTTCCTGTTGCCAAGATATAAGACACTCAGCTACTTCTCCAGCAGCATGTCTGACTGCATGCTGCCATGTCCCACCATGATGATAATGGACTGAACCTCTGAACTGTAAGTGAGCCACCTCAATTAAATGTTTTCCTTTGTAAGAGTTGCCATGATCATGGTGTCTCTTTACAGCAAAAGAAACCCTAAGACAGTGGCCAATGTTGTAACTCATGCTGGCAGCTCAACTTGATAGTCTAAGAGTCACCCAGGTGGTACTGGTTTTGAAGGCATGAAGGGGCCATGGAAAGCAGCTGAGGCTTGGCACTGAAAGGCCAGAGACAGACACCATTGGTGAAGGTGCAGCCATAGTGGCAGCTGAAGACCCGGGAATGAATGGGTCATGCAGAGAAGTTGAGGCTTGGCAGTACAAAGAGAACCTAGGAGAGGCCATTGGGGAAAGTGCAGCCCAGTTGTGGCATAAATGCCCAGCATGTAGATGCAAGTACTGAGGGATGACTGCCAAGAACAGTAGCAGCAGTGGAGTGGAGCCTGCCTGAGTTTAGAACAAGCTGTGTGTGCAGCAGAGGGTGGAGTCAGAGAAGTGACCCAAGCCACTGTTTGGAGGAGCCCAGGAGGTGGTGAGTGACTCCCAGACACTGGGCATGGAGTTATTGGTATAGCTGGAGTTTGCTTTTGCTTTGTTCAGGTTATCACTCTGACCTGGTTCTTCCCCGTGAAGTAAGGAAGTATTTATCTTAATTTTGATTTTTTACAGGAGCCCACAGTTGAGAGATTTCAAACTTTTAAAGGAGATTTGGGATTTTTAAAGAGACTGATGTGTTAAAGGGACAGAATTTTAATATATTTGAATTTGTAAAGACTATGGGACTTTCAAAGATGGGAAAGGGCCATGAGCAAGCAATAGGGGGATGGTATTAACTAGAGAGGATGAGGCAGGGATTTGCTCCTTAGAGTCTCCAGAAGGAATCAGCACTGCTAACCTTTTGGCCTTTGTCAAATATAATGAATGTTGGAGTTCTGACCCCCAAAACTGAAAGAAAATTAATTTGTGTTGTTTGGGTCGGTAGGCTGGTGATAACTCATCACAGTGGCCAGAGGGTATAAGGAAATCCTGGACTACCTTAAGAGTAGGTAGTGTCCCAACGCTGGCTAGCCCTGGGGCCGCAGTGCAGAGACCCAGTTAAAGAAGACTGCCAGGAAATGCTTTTTGTCTTTGCGAGGAAAGAGGATGCACAAAGCTAACGGTTTATTTACCCTAAGAAGTTGTTACCAGCTGATAGTGTCTATTCTGTCAGGCAGGGCAAGATGAAAATAGAAGATTGGGCCAGTTACCAGTCAGTCCTGCTGGAGCAAGGGTCCCATGAGGCCTCAGCCCTCCCAAGGATCTACAGACAGCAAATGCTTGTGGGAAGGAGAAGGATCGTTTTCAGTGGTCTAACAACCGTTAGAGGCCCACGCTCCTGCAAACAGGCCCTCCTCCATGCTTGTGTAAGTCATTAATTAAACTCATTCACGAAGAAAGAAAAAGAAAGGAATAAAGGAGAAGGAAGGAGAGGAGATGAAAGCGTAGGGGCACTAGTTAGTAAGAGGGAGGTGTAAAGGAGTGGGACCGGGGTATCGGGGTGTAAACATGATAAAATACATGGTGTACATGTATGGAAATGTTATAATTAAATGTTAATATCTGCTTAAGAACTTAAATAATTTAAAATTATTTAGTAGCCAGGACTAGGGAGGCAGAGGCAGGCAGACCTCTGGGAGATCTCATATAAAGCAGGAGTTTTCTTAACTGAGGATATTACAATAACCTGAACTTTACTGTGTACTTAAAAAGGAGTTTCCTTCGTGAATAGTCAGTTTCTACATTTTTACTGTTTCTTGTGTTTTATACAATTTCAGTAGAAGAAAGTATCAGCATTTTAATAATTAGTGCCTCCAAAGCAACAGTTTATATTAGGAAATGGAAAGATGAAATGAATTAAACCCAGAATTATTAAGCTAATTAATTGCCAAATTACCTCTTTCCTTTTCAATTTTTTTTTCATTTTCTGAACTTTCTCTGTTTTGCATGTGTTAATTCTATTGTGAAAATAAAAGGTAATTAACACACAAAATTGGATTCAATTAATAGGAAATCAATGTAAAAAACAATAACTTGCTGTTCTAACTTACCAGAAGCCCCAACTTTGGTACACCCGTTAGCAAGCATATGAAGGAACTGACTCCACTGATGTAGTTTTTTAAAGTTGTTTTAAATTTTGAGTATGGGTGTATGTGTCTTGGGGGTGGGTGTGTGCAAGTGTGAATGTGAACTGGGTCACCTGTAGCTAGAGGTACAGGTAGAGGGTGCTGGGAACCAAATTCTGGCCCACTGCAAGCACAGTCTTGCCTCTTAGCCACTGAGCCATGCCTCTCCTCAGGCACTGATGTTTTTAATCCAAAATGTGCAATAGGAACTGGAGTTGGGAAGCTCTATTTCTGTGATCTCTGGTGGGGCTTTGAGATCTTAGCAGGAATGGCAGCAGAAAGTGGAAACCCTGTGCCCAGTGTGTGGTGACTTGTCAGGATGTGAAGGTGACCATCGGACTGGACTAATACAAGTGTCAATTTTTAATTTACAAATGAAAACAATGTTTGAGAACTGGTGTAATTTGGTGGCACTTTCCTCACAGGTGGAAAGCCAGAGGAGCAAAGTCTCTAGAAATACACACCAGATTCACTTTTTCTGCAAACACTTCCACAGTGACCAGGATTTACTAGCTGATTGCAACAACATTTTCTATTGATTCGGCCTAACAATGACCTAGCTCACAGGATTCTAAGTTGAAAAACCACTCTAACACTGTCCCACAAATGGGAAGATGGTGTCTCTCTATAAAAAGCAATAACAAAATATTAAAGCTGTGCTTATATTAATTTATAAAACTCACCTTCCAAGCCTGTCCCCTAGCCATCCACCAAAGAATGAGGCAACCATTCCACCCACTGCGAAGCTGGACACGGAGAGAGACCAGAGCATAGTGATGAGGTGAACAGATCCTGCAGCCTCCTCTTCAGCCCAGGGGGGTGTGGTCGCATATGCGGGCGTGGCTATGAGTGGGGAGTCTGTGCTGTTGACAGCATAGTTACTGGTAGCTCTTCGGTCATCCACCGCAATACCCAAAACATGTTGGTAATGGGACATTATTACCTGAGGAAACAGGGAAAGCCATCCATGACTTCAGCATTGCACATATAGCCTATGACGTCCCTTTAAACGTCTTGTTAGGTGTTCAAACACGGCGGCCTAATTGTGTGAGCTGTACAATACAGATATGGGTAGACTGATTTGCAGTTGGTCATGTCCTGTAAAAAAGAGGTGACGAACACAGGCAATGGAGCAGGGTGGGAGGAGGCGCCAGAAGTAAAGCAGCCCCCGAAGTACACGTTCCGCCGTAGGTTGATGGCCGCAAGGGCTTGGTGTTGTGGCATGATAGCTTCTGCCCCAGCTGAGCAAGGGGGCTGAAAGGAAAGACTCACTAATGGGTAGCCTCTGCTTTTTAATATCTGCCAGAGCTCTTGGCTTTTATGTTGACAACTACTTACATTGAAGATATTCTTCAAGTAGAGAAGACAGATTTTTATACGAGTGTTAGTATTGCACAAAGGATTTAATAGTAACATAAAAGGAAAAAAGAAACTACTGGAAAAGCTCCAAGTAAAAACTAAAGTTAGAACTATATAAAATTCTAGCACCTGTTGCTATATCCTTGGTAGAAGTGAGCTATAAATTTAGTCACAGACTTCCTAAAAGTTAATGCAAATAGCTTCAAATGGTCAAGTCTAGAGTTGATGAAATTTCAAGATAAAAACAGCTTAGATAGAACTGAGAAGGTATAAAGACTTCTCCTATGGGTCCTCAGAGAGGTCAGTATATCCCAAAAGGAAGAGTCCTCAATGCTAAATTTCTAGCCACATTTTATATGGCTTCTGTAGCCATGAAGATGCAGCCCGCAGCCTTTCCCCCTCCACACCATCCTTCTCAGCACTGATTCATCACTGTTCAACCCCCATAAGCTGGGTAGTTCCTCTCCAACAAGGATCTGGACCATTGCTGCTCCCTCTTCCTGGTTATGAATAAAGTCCTGTTTGTAAAGCAAGCTGAGCCACAGGGAGATTCTCCATCCTCTGTGCAAGGTCTGCTCTCATAGATGACTCTCCTGTAGAGATAGCACGCATGGAGAAAGGCTGAAGGAATTACACAAAATGTTCTTAGCAGTTTAATATATGGAATAGAAATAATTGCAGGTGATTTTATCTTCTAATTTCTGCAGTGGGCAAGTGTAATTTTTATGCTCATGAAAAATTGTGTCTTAAAAATACCTTCAAATGTTATTCAACTGGTAGAAAATGCCGGTAAGGGTCTGTGTTTTCAGTTCTGGCTCAGGCTTAGATTGAAGGAGGGGAGATCTCAGTCTAGTCTCTCTGGTAAGACTAGAGAGGATGGTTTTAGTAGGGATGTGAAAAGGACTTCCAGAAAGGAAGGATTTCTAGATTGGCCTGGATCTTAGGAGGCTGGACAAATCAGCACACTTTTTCATTATCCACAGAAAAATATCTGACTCTGGTCTCCTGCCCGCCCCACCCCCCTTCTCCCCTCACTCCAGCATTATTCCTTGGAAGCCAGAACATGCTAAGGATGATGTGTTCTTAATGAAGAACTATCTCCTAGCCCTAGGAGCTAAGCAGCAGTCCTTGTTGACTGGTCTGCACACACTCCAGTGTTCACAGCCTGTGGTGTCTTACATTTTTCTCAGAACTGAAAGAAAAGCAGATAAAATGATGAAATGTGATGGATGTATTCAGAGCACCCCACACACCCTGCGTTTTCTCATTGCATCCCTTCCCAAGGTATATTTGCTCCCAGTCTGAGTTGGAGCTCAAGGGCGTGGCACAGTCCCCTAACTAAAGGGCTGTGGCATCTGGGAAGAGTGAGGTCTTTCTCTGAGGATCTACTGCATAACAGAGAAAGATACATAGACTGCACCCAGAAATGATAGGAATTTTCTGACGTGTTTCCTTACAAAGTGCCACGTCCTTTCTCCATTCACAGTGAAGAAGATCCAAACTTTTGAACCTCTTGACTACTGAGCTAACGTTTGTAGTTTTTGTGATGAAGGTCTGTGTGAGACAAGGAGAGGGAAGGACAGCTATCTTTTTAGTGTTTGGCCCCTAAAGTTTTTAATCTGCCACAGAAATGAGTCAAAGGTTGGGATAATCTGGTGGTGGAAAGCCTGATGTAAATATTGGTGCTTGTGACTGTGCATTGAATGGACACATCCTTCTGTCATTCCCCCTGGTTCCCTGGTGTTTTTCATTCATGCCTGGGGCACAGCTGTGACTGAATGCTGCAAGGCATTCTTGCCTTTCGACCTCCTGAACAGGAGGCATTAAGTTAGCATTTTCTCTGAGCTCAGAGAACAGCAGTGTCAGAGATAAAAAAGTTGTGCACTGCTCTTTTTGACTCAGAGGGTTGTTAACTCAGGAGTCAAGGCCAAATTACCAGCTGTGAATCAATGCACATTGTACCTGGCCAGCCAGGCTCACCCCATGTGTCTCACGTGGACAGTTTATCTTAGTGTGTGAGGAACATATGATACTCTGGGCAGGAAGAACTGACAGGACTTGCCCCCAAAGAACTGTGCGTTTCACTTACGTCCTGAGGTGCGTTGATCACCCCAATGTCATAGCCAAACTGGAAGGATCCGAGAACAGCCGTGAAGACAGTGAAAGCCAAGGTTCCCGTGATCTGAGGATGAAAAACAAAGCTGGGAAGCAGCAGTTCCTGCCCCTGACCTCCACATGGACTCCCCCAGGCTCTGCTTCTTCCCCTCCCACAGCCAACCACAGCAGCCCCATGCTCAAAGGGCAGGTGTTAGTCTAGGAGAATGTGAACGCTGTTCACCATTGTCTCACATTGCTAGAGCTAAAAGAAAAAAGAAAAAACACAGCAGGACAGCTGTTCCAGAGTACAAACTTAACATTCTCTTTGTGTCTTTTTTTTAAAATGATTTATTTATTTTATGTGCATTGCTATTTTGCCTGCATGTATATCTGTCGATGTCGGATCCCTGGAAGGTAGAGTTACAGGCAGTTGTAAACTGCCACGTGGGTGTTGGGAATTGAACCCAGGTTCTCTGGAAGAACAGCCAGTGCTCTTAACCGCTAAGCCATCTCTCCAGGCCCTCTCTTTGTGTCTTATATACATGTGCATGGACACACACACACACACACACACACACACACACACACACACACAAGACAGGGGAGGAGAGGGGGCAGAGAGGAGAGGTAGAAACCATGGGCCAGGCAGGTTTGAACTCCTTGGTTTGCAGTTGAGGCTGATGTTGAACATCTGGTCTCCGTGACCTCCCCTCCAGAGAACTAGAATTATAGGCATGCACCACCATACCCTGCATGTGGGCTGCTAGGGGCAGGCCCACGCTTTGTTCACGTTAGGCAAACACTTTACCAACTGAGCTTAATCCCCAGCCCCGCATCAATATCTTTTCAAGATTCAATGTCAGAACTGAGAATTAGAATTGCTGCTGAAGGGAAAAAGAACGGCCAGCTCAGAACAACGGTCCTACGGTAGCATCAGTAGAGATAGGAACTTTCCAGACATTTCCACTCTGCAGAAACACCCCAGCACTCACTCAGAGTCATCCTGGTTATCATGATCTGTACCAGTATCCAGGCAAGAGTGCTTTTCAGGATTTTCGTGAGGCTGAGCATGGAGGTATGAGTTAAGTTACCCTAAAACTGCAGAGTGTTCAACTCACAATTAATTACTCATCCAGTCAGCTGACAGGAATCATGCATGCAGATTCACAGGTCAGGTGCTTAGAACAGCAGCTTGTGGAAAGAACTGTCATTCAACAAGAATATCAAACAGATCCAGTCACATCATTGATACACATCAGATACATTCAACACGCTATGCAGCAACTCAAAAGAATAATGTGACCAAATACATTGGCTTTTGTTGTTTGTTTTTATTTAGAGACAGAGTCTTACTTTGTAGCCCTAGATAGCCTGGAACACATAATGTAGACCAG
This sequence comes from Peromyscus eremicus, assembly GCF_949786415.1. Taxonomy (NCBI): domain Eukaryota; kingdom Metazoa; phylum Chordata; class Mammalia; order Rodentia; family Cricetidae; genus Peromyscus; species Peromyscus eremicus. Next base: position 26,685,181 of record NC_081421.1, on the reverse strand, counting down.
GCTGGCCTCAGACTCAGAGATCCTCCTGCCTCTGCCTCCAGAGTGCTGGAATTAAAGGCGTGCACCACCATACTCAGCTCGGCTTGTTTTAAATGGTAAATGAAACTGTAAACCTCACTGAATGATTTGTCACATGATTGATTCATTGATGCTTCACAGTGCTGGGAGTCAGGCCTGGTGCCTTCTGCATGCTGGGAAACTCCACCTGTAAGCTACAGCCTTAGCTCACTAATTTTCTGAAAAGGACTTAAACACAAATAGTATTGGACTTGTATATACAATGTTTCATTGAAGAATAAATAAAAAAGTGACTCTTTTGAAAAGACTGTAAGGCTGGGGAAGTAGAAGTAAAAGGAATATTTTTAAAATTCATGTTGTTAGGTATTTTACAAGGAAATGTTGTATGTGTCATCATATAATTTAAAATTTCAACCAGGCAGCACAGGATATAACAAGTATTTTGTTGGGTGGATGAATGAGTCACATCGGCATGGATTTTGGTTCCTTGTTTTTTTTTCTTTTTTTATACCTTAAGTGACTCTGCCTATTTCCTTTATAGCATCTTTAGTTTTTGTCTGAATTGTAAGATTGTAAATCTCTATACTCCAGCATGAAGAATAAATAATTATCCAGGACCCTGATTCTCTAATAAAACCCCAGCTGAGTCATCAACGAAGTCTCATGGACCTTCCTAGGGACCCTAGAAGTTCTCCAGCCCAGTGAGTCTGAAACAAGACTCTATTCTGGGGCTTTGGACCTGTGTAGCTCCTAGAGCACCCCAAGTCCTTCTATTGGATTGGACTCTCACTCAGGCGTGTGCGGTCTGTAGGTTTACACAATTCCCTTCTTTTTATAGCTGTAGTCGGCCATTGTGCAGGCCACTGTCAGCAACTTTGTCCTGAAAGGACAGCAGGAGATGCAAAGATGTCTGTCTGTCTGTCTCTCTCCTCTGAAGATACATACATATATTCATGTACATCACATGTATTATCTATTTATTACTAAGAATATATACATATTTACACATAAGAATATCTTATATACAAGCAAGTAATATTTAAAATATGCATGCATACATACTTACTATATGACATATAATGTATGTAAGACTTATGCAAGATTTTGGAAGACTTTCTAAAATGTAGTAAGACATCTGGAACTCAAAAAATTAAAATCTAGGATGGGATTCCATTTGCTGGGTGAGTGGTTTGTCCTCAAGTCATCTCCCCTCTCAAGCTGTTCCCAAGGATTAGGATTTCTTTTTGTTTACAGAAAACAGCAGCAGCAGCAGCAGCAGCAGCGAGGAACCAGGTGCATTGGGAGGGCTCTGACATCCTCTCCATCACATAAACACAACTTCAGAGCCCAGAGCTGAGGATGCTTCCTGCATGCCCACTTGCTCCTTTATATGGATTATCTCATTTATTCCCACCATTCATTTTTCACTGATGCTATAAAAAATTCCCAGCAACCCAGTGGCTGAAACAATGCAACCTCATTTATCTTATAGGTCTTCGGGTTAGAGACCTAGTCTGAGCCTCTGCAGACTAAATTAATGTTAGCAGGCTATGTTTCCTTTGAGACTGGAGAAGAAAATTTGAGTTGATGGTAGAATTCACTTCCTTGTGGTGGTAGGACCCTGAGGTTTCTTGCTGGCTATAAATTGGGGGCCTCTCAGTTGCAGAGGCTAGCATGCTCCTTAGCTAAGGTCGCTCTTCCTCTGTCTTTACAGCCAACAATGACAGGTCATATCCATGTCATATTGCATCTCTCAGATCCTGACAAGTTCTTCACTTTCAGGAATGTATGATATTAGATTTAACACCTCTGGGTAAGCCAAGACTGTCTCTCCATTTTAAGGCCCTTAATAGATAATATATCCGTCCAACTCATCTAGGTGTATGTAGCCTGGAAAAGTTTTGTTCATGACAGGGAAATTTCATGAAAATTACTAAGCACAAACAATCCCATCTCCCTGCATCCAGCCATTCTAATGGCAAAGAGATTGGCATGGCATCTGTATAGAGCTAAGACAGGTAGTGAGGACTCAGAGGGGTTCTCACTCAGTCCACGCTTTGGGTTCCTAAAGGGTTTGCCTGTTCTCTCAAAGACCCTGCGGGTAGTCATTGTTTCATACTCAAGGAAATGTGGAAATGGAAGTAACTTGTACGGAAGGCAAGGGAAGGAAAATCTTCAAGTCTTTTCTCTAAACTTCTTCACAGGCCATAGCATGATAAGCTGGAAGCATTTTAAAGGTCAATTGTTACTGGGGATTTAATTTATTTTGGTTAGAGAAATGAGTTCCCACGTCCAATTTAAAATATACTGCAGATAAACGTGGAAGAACAGCAGCCCGGCATGGGGCCAGTGAGCTGGCTCGGCATCTTCAGGTAGGTACTGTCAATGCCTGGGACCTGCATGCTGGAAAGTGAGAACTGACTCCTGAAAGTTGTCTTCTGACCTCCACATGTGCACTGTGACAGGAGCGTGTGGGGGCACACACACACACACACCCCAAAATAAATAAATTTTTTAAACAATACAGAAGTAGTTGAACCTTAACCTGAAACAAAATATGGTATTTATTTTGTGGCTTAGAAGTCATATGCCATATACTGGCATAGACAAGTAGTTGTGAAAGTCAGACTACTTAGAAAGGGGTTCTATAATATCCCTGTGCCTCAGTTTCTCTACCTTTGAAATGGCCATAATGATAGGTGATGGGCAGGATTATGAGACTGGCATGCTGTGGCTGTGCTCAGGAGGAGTCTTTGACAGGATTATTGTAAAAATGATGATCAGTAATGTGTTCCCCTTTAAGTAGAGGGCACACAGCAAACACCTTTCTGCCCATATCACCACATTTCATGGACTGCGTCTATGAAACAACCATCTACCAACTTTTCATACCTCACTAATAATATCCAAAAACAACATGAAAAGCAGACAGAATCTCCACTCTGCGCTGCAGAAGCCATGCTCAGGGAGGGTTAAGAGGGTTGTGCCTGACCAAAGCTAGTCTATGGCAGATATCCTGGTATGGAACATTTAAACTTCCACTGTTAAATAAGAAAGCAGATTTTCCAGCAACTACGGATTGACTAGGAAGGGGAAAATGTATGATTTGCCTCCACATGCTTCCAAAACCCAAGCCAAAGGTTATTTTACATCCAATTTTAAAAAAGGCCAAATATTTCTCATACCATAGAATTTTCAGACTGAAAGGAATTTAAAAAGTGGCAGATGTTTGTCTGATACCTCCACTTACCAATGGAAGAAGAGGAGGATTCACAGACCATGCCCCTTGTCTGATTGTCTGTGCATTGTGGGTATGTCCAGACTGACACTAACTTTCCTGAGCTACCATTCCTGGTCATCCTTTAACCTCCAGTGGTTGACAAAGCTGAAAAGCTCCTCTCTTTATGTCAGTCCAAACAGCTCTGTGTTCTGTCATCAGGCAATTCCTTGATGAGCACTCTTACAGTTTAGTCTCTAAAGCACCGGAGGAATTTACCAAAGCCTGAAGTTCGGCTCTGAGATGGTCCCTTTGACAACATCTTCTAGACATTAGGTATACGAATGCTGCCTTATCATATTTGCTGAATCTGCACACCACCCCTGTAGTTACTAATTTAATATTTATCCATAAATCATCATTACAGTTCTCTCTACTATAGCTTCATCCTGAACTATATCACTCACAGAATCATGAATCCAGGGCCATTCTTTAAATGTGCATTATACAAATGCATAACTGATATTTAAACGTTTGCCCTCTAAGCCTTTCTAATGTTATCTTTACTTACTCTCAAACTCTGAAGAGATTGCTTCATTCACAGATTACCAAAATAAAGCCTAGATAGTCCATATCAGGCCCCAAGAATCATCATTTTATCATAATATAGAAAACACAATGCTCAGTTGATTTAATCTGAGTTTCAACAGCACACACAGCATTAGAGTCCACATCCAAGCCTGGCTGATTTCACAACACCTGGTGTCATTCATGAAGCAATGCTTAGGTCAGTATGTAAGGGTCCCACTCTTAACAGGGGTACAGATTTATCAACTTCTATTATCGTATACAGGAGTTTGAGAGAGCTTGTAGACACAGGAGAGTAGCATATTCTTTTGAAGGTTTTATTTGGAAAAGGACTTTATCTACAGAGACGTTGAAATACCAGAGAAATGACAATCCCATGGCTTTCCCTTTGCTTACCGGTGATTACCTAACATTTGCCACATTTATTTCATAATGTGTATTGTTGAACCATTTAAAATAAGCTGCAGATTACCTGTGTCACCCTATTCCTGATGACTTCAACAAGTACTTTCCTTAAGAACAAAGACTTCTTCCTGTCTGATACAGATATTCTCACCCAGGGATATAACAGAGTGTGCCAATATCAGCTAAGAGTCAGCCCAAAGCCAGATTCTCCAGAGTGTGCTCCATCAGGTCTTTTCTTCTTCTCGTGGTCTGAGGTCACCCACAACAGTGCCGTCAGCTCTCGATCTCTTAATCTAGAACAGTTTTTCCCTTTGTCTTTCCTACATGGGCATTTTTGAACATTCCAGATCTACTCCAAGGTTAGATTCCGGTGAACTTTCCACAGGCTTGGGGGTGGTAGCACGTTTCTCCAGTGACAAGCTATACAGTGGCCCTTGGGAAAGTTATGCGGACTAACCAGCAAATAGCCTTAAAACTCCGATTACTGAATAAGAACTCGGGTTTGCTTAGCAGCTGAATGGATTAGTAATTGACCAAGTAAAGAGGTAGCTTGGAGCTGTGCTAACTGCACAAGGCAATTCCTTGATGAACATTCTTACAGTTTAGTCTCTAAAGCACCGGAGGAATTTACCAAAGCCTGAAGTTCGGCTCTGAGATGGTCCCTTTGACAACATCTTCTAGACATTAGGTATACGAATGCTGCCTTATCATATTTGCTGAATCTGCACACCACCCCTGTAGTTACTAATTTAATATTTATCCATAACCGACAGTTTTATATGCTCGCTCACTTGAACAGATTTCCAGTCTCCTCAAAACTAAATCAAAGGAACCCAAGGTTGCTTTACCTTGTCTTCTGACATTGTGTTTGTGGAGTTGTCCTCTTAATCCCAGGTCCTGTACTGAATGTGGGTGAGTAGCTGACCAGCCAGAGTCCTCAGCTGCCTGGTTATACATTGTAGGAGGAGGAGCAAGCAGAGTTTAGTTCTAACCTTCACCAAGGTTAGAGTATTGATGAGACTCCAATCAATATGCCCTTTACCTCGGTGACCTGTGGCTTGAGTGTCTCTGTTCCCCAGGAAAGAAATGAGAGTAGGTATAAGTCACAGAGGCAGACGCATGGTAAGGGCTGATCAGTGTGGCAAAGGAACAGCTCGTGGGGTGTTCCGTAGAAGCTGAGATACACTGTGTTGTGGGAAGACAACGGCAGGCGTGTGGAGGGTCCACTGCAGTGTGTTCTGCAGAGAACCAGTACTGTGGGCTTGTGCTGCAGAGACGGGCTAAAGACTATGGAGACATCAGTTACCTGAATGAGCTTTGGAGAGTTGTGTGCTTGGGTTTGAATCACAGTATTTTACTGAGGGGGACCTTAAGAAAGGGAGTCACTGTGACTTTTCTGCATCTTAGGTTTGTATTGTTGCTTGCTTTTTGGACCTGATAAAAAGGAGATAAGCGTGCACACACTTTGTTTTGTTGAGGGGGTTAAAGGAGATAACATGTATGTGTTTGGCACAAAGTAAGCTCTCAATAGATGGTGGCGACACATTTTCTATTGTTATTATTAATTCAGTGCGTTTCAACATGTGATTGCAGAACCAGATGTGGCACACATCTGTAATGTTAGCACTGTCACCACAAGAGGACTGTGAGTTGGAGGCCCATTGGATTACATGAGAGTTGCTGGCTAGCCTTGCCTACACAGAGAGACCCTGATTGGGGGAGAGAGTGCACTTTGTATGATAGCCTTGGGTTCTCAATGGACTCGGCTTATATGTCGTCATCCTGTTTCTTTCTAGGAATCCCCTATGACATCTGGTCCAAAAATGATGGAGGAGATAGCAAGTTAGTTTAGCCTTCACTGTGACTGACAGCTGTGCATCCTGGGTCCCTCAGACATCGCATGGAGCAGTTCACAGCAGAGGAACTGTAAGAAGCAACAGCAAAAGGACAGGAACCAGGGTGGGGAGGAACTGCACTGAATTTGCCCGACATTCCCCTCCTCTCCTCATTTCTCATCTCCATCCCCCGCATGTGTGGTATATATGCACGTGTGTGTACTCCTCTGTGCAGAGGCCAGGGATTGATGCAGATTATCTCCCTCTATTACTCTCTACCTCGCTATTTGAGACAGGACCCCAGAGAACTTGAAAGCTCCTGGTATTCACCCCATCCACCCCAGTGCCAGGATGATAGGCACAGCCCCGCCATGCCTAGACTTTTTATGTGTGTTGGGACTTGAACCCAGGCCCTCTGGTTTTCACAAGTGTTCTTACCCACTGAGCTATCTCTCCAGGCCCTCATTTCTGGAAGGTGAAAACAGCGAAGCAACCAGTTTTAGGAAGCAAATAAATAAATTCAAAGCCCAAACTTCAGCGGACCCCAGCACGGTTGTATTCTCTAACGTGCCGCAGATGAGAAGCAGCCCCCTCTTGCAAGGACTTAAAGTGAGGACACAACCTGCTGTGTCTCGGAAGGCAGGCGCGTGAGGGCTGATAACGTGTCATTAATCTTTACAGAGTTCCTTTCTGAGCCAGCCTCTGTCAGCACTTCCCGGGGCTTGACTGGTTTAATCATTGAGTGTTCCAGGTGGTGGCGCTCGCTCGTCTTTGGCACCAAGCCTTACAGCGCCCCATGAGGTGCTGGCCCGGGAGTCCTGTCCTCAGCACCACGGATGGCCCTGAGAGGAGATGCCTTGGCTGACTTGGCTCAGTACAAAACATGCCGGTGCTGCTGTCAGGAAGGAAAGCTGTCCTGCGTTGCTTTTCTGCCTTTGTCTTCTGAAGTCTGCTTTGAAGTAATGGCGTTTGTCTTCCTTGTAGCTGTGGCTGGGAGTCCACCACTACTGTGCTTCTCCAGCCCAGTGCCCAGGGATATTGCTCCTCCCCCATTGGAGATGCGACTCATCTCGACTATTCAGCAGCTGGGGGTGGGCTAAAACTACCTGCAGGTTGAGGATGGAGGGAGCATACTGCACAGGTTGATTTTGGCAGGGGGACTCAGACCGCAGACCGGCCTCATGCTGAGCGGCTGATGTAGCTTGGGGCACTCTGAGGAGCTGTGGGCTTCTGTGGGATAAAGTCTGGAAATGAAACCTGGCCTTTTGCACTTTGCCCTGGGATGACGTCTACTCATTGAGTGCTCATAATTATTCAGAGATTCCCTGCAGCACTGCCAAAGCAGCCTTGCCTTGTTTCCATCTGTCTTAGTGCCCGGTGCAGAGGTTTCAGGCAGGCACGACCAGGACTGGGTACCAGGGATTGGGTTCAGGTCCTGGTGTTTGCAGAGCATATGCTCATTACTCACTAGGCCGTCTCCCCAGACCTGGCTTTACACTTTTAAACCTTTCGGGTCACATTCTAATTACATCATTAATTAAGAGAGGAAATGCCAAGAACTGTAAATGATGACCTCACTTCCCTCTCGACCCTTTTAGTAAAGTGAGAGGAGTTAGTTTTTGTTTTTGTTTTCTCTATAAATGAGAGGAAATGGCCCAGAGCATTCCTCTGCTGCATTCCTCTCCGATGGAGTCAGGTGCCCGTAAGGGCAAAAGGCATGCCTGCAAGCTTGGCCAAACCAAGAGGGCAAGGGCTCACGGGAAGAGCTCAGTCCTGAAGGCTGGGTCCCCCGGCCTGGCCTCCCTGGTCCTCTGGTCCAACTGCACTTTCTTGATGTGGAGGTCAAGATTGATTTTAAAAGTTAAATCACATCATGAATCCTGCTTGCAAGTCCCCTGAGCTCTAGCATCCCCAGCCAGCAGGGAGCTCTTCCTCTGCTCTGTGGTCTGAGAGGCCTCCTTGAGGTAGGTCTGATTCTGAGGCTATCTTTCCTACTCAGGACTCAGCCATCTGCCTCCGGTTTGTCTGTCACAGTACTGGGGAGACTACAGCAGCCATGGACACGCAGGACCTTGTAGACCACGAGAGTGGCTAGAATCCACGTGAATGGCAATGGGAAATCACCAGAGAGAACAGGCGGACGAGTACTATGATCCACTGTTTGTTTTAAGAGTACTTCTGTTGGAGCTCTTCTGTTTTGCTGTTGTTGGGGTTTTTTGTTGTTGTTTTTGGTTTGTTTTTTTGTTTTCTTTACCATATCTGACAGTTACAGTCAGTGCTGGAGCTCCTCTTTCTGATGGCTGGGAACGCGGCTCAGTGAACAGAGTGCTTGCCTGGTTGCACAGAGCTTCAGTTAGAGATGATCCCCAGCACCTCAGAAACTGGCTCTGGTGGCACATGCTTGTATCCCCATGCCTGGGAAGCAGAAGCAGGAGGGTCAGGAGTTCAAAATCATCCTCAGCTACTTAGGGAGTTCCAGACCACTTAGAGTACATGAAGCCCTGTCTCAAAAAACGGCAAGAACCCCCAAATAGAACAAAAAGATAATCCCCGTTGTTGTGTGAAGGGTGGATTGGATGGGAGCATCAATGAAAAGGAAAGACAAATTACAAGTGTATTGTGACGACTCAGGCTTGCTTCTGGCTGCATAACTAATGGTAGAGGAGAAAGAGAAGTAAAAAACTCAAGGTATATTTGGGTGTTCAAAGAAAATGGTATTTGCATATAACTGCTTTTAGGAGAACTAGGGATGGGAGATGACAAGTCACTTTCTTGCTTGCTATCCTGGGGTAACAGACACATTTACAATTGGAGCTGCTAGAGGTTCAATCATCTGAGTAGTGATCCAGAGCTCCCTCCGGGACCCCATAAAAATGAAGCAGATGCGCTTTGCTCCACTTTGTAAGAGATGAAACTTTTTGAGGTATTTACCAGTCTTCATGCAGTTCGAGACAACATGGAGAACCCATGTGCACTTTGCCCTGGTTCCCCTTATAGCAAAGATCATGTAAGACCATGGCTGTAGATCATGACCAGGTTATTAGCATGAGTGGCCAAGGTCCAGTTCACCCCTGGAAACACAAGGATCCCCAGCCTGTCTTCTGTAGCCATGCCCATGTTCCTCTTACACTTCCAGACTCTTAATCCGGGCAATCACCCTCTTCTCTAGTTGTATGATTCTACCATCTTGATTGTGGAGATTTAAAACCTAGGAGAACATCCAGCTTTACTCGAGATCTGCCAGTGGAGATGCAAGTCTCATCTAGAGATGCCTTCACAGAGGCATCCTGAACAATGTTTGACTGACAATTTGGACGTTTATGATCTAGGCAAGTTGTCATATAAAAATCATCGTTATTAGACGTTGTGTTTGCTTTTTGAACTCTGCAGAATTCTCTCCAGAGCCACCCCACTTCTGTGTGTCAGCAATTCCCACTGCTGCCTAGTATGCCACGGTATAGATACGGTATAGACACACTGCTGTTGACGTGTCCTTGATGTACATCTGAAATATTTCCAAAATTTGGCGGTTAAGAATAGAGCTGCTATATACTTCATTTAAAAATATCCTTTGTGTGAACATCTACTTTCTCTGGAAAAACATTGTTGTGGAGTTATATGCTGATTATATATTTCCCAGCAAAAATGATTGAGTGTCCTCATTTCTTATATAACCTCACTAAAACTTGATATTGACTTAAAAAAATTCAGCCTTTCTGAAGTATGTGTAGTGATATCTCATTTTGGTTTTAATTATAATTTTTTATTTTATTATTATTTTGTCCGTATGGGTGTTTTGCCTACATGTATCACCCAATGCATGACTGGTGCCTGTGGAGGGAGGCTAGAGAGGGTGTTAGTCCTGTGGAACTGGAGTTACAGACAGTAGTGAGCTACCATGTGGGTTTTAGGAATTGAACCTGGGTTTTCTGAAAGAGAAGCCAGTGCTCTTGATCACTAGCCATTTCTCCAGCCCCCTAATTAGACTTTTCCAAGGCCAGGGATACCGAATATGTTGTCCTTGACTTGACATCTGTCTATCTTCTTTGGTCATTTTCTGTTAAGAAAGCAACTGCATTTACCTGCTTCCTTTGTGTGTTGTATCCTTTTTCTGCCGAGCCATCTCCCTGCCCCATTTGATTCACGTTCTAATTGGATCTTTGTTGTTATATGTTTCTTTGAGTTCTGATGGTTCATTAGCACATTTTATATACTAGATTTTTATGGAATGTACAGTTGGCAAATATTTCCTCCTACTCCTTAGCTTTCATCCTCTTAGTGGGAATTTTCCAAGCAAAATGTTTTAATTTGAATGAAATCAATGTACTAATATTTCTTTTTATGACATGGCATCTGAGATCTTTACATAGCCCTTGTTTTCATGTCATTTTTTCCTGTATCACTCACTTCCCAAAAATGTTATGGTTTTATACTTATTTTTATGTCTGTAATTCACTTTGAGTGATTTTGTTTTTTAATAAAGTATAAGACCTTGGTTGAGGTTCCCGGTCCCTCTGGGTGTCCACTGCCCCAGCACCGCCGCCGCCGCCGCCGCCGCCGCCTCCTCCGCTGAGTTGTTTCCGCAGTTTTAGACTTGGGTTTGCTTTCTGCTTTGTTTTATCTTGCCTTTCTATTATTTATTTATTCATTTATCTATCTATCTATCTATCTATCTATCTATCTATCTATCTATCTATCTGTCTGTCTGTTTGTTGTGGGGTGCGGGTGCATCCTTTGGCAAACCTGTGCATGGCAGAGGACAGCTTGTAAGAGTCTGTTCTCTCCTGCCTCCACCCAAGTCCTGAGGATGGAACTCAGTTCTGTCAGGCTGGATGGCAAAGCACCTTTACCTCTTGCTGCATCAAACCCAAGGTCTTGTCCAAGTGAGTTGGACATCTGTCTGTGGGTTTATTTGTGAGTTCTTTTGTTCAGTAACATTGGTCTGTGTCATCTTATCACCAATATGTAGCAGCAATCTTAAAAGTTCTTATTAATAAGAACAAACCTGGAGCCAGGTTTTGGGGTGAATGCTGGAAAATCAGAGAAGCAGAACAAGCTACAGCTACCTCACCTTGCCAATTCCTCAGCTAATCCTGTTTCCTCAGACTGGAAGCCTCTAAGTCCTCATCCAGAATGAGTCTCAGCTGAACTGCTGCTCTAAAGCCTAAAAGCTTAACCAGCCAAAAGCTTCTAGTTTCTGGTTTTCACCCCTTAAATACATTTCTGCTTTCTGATATCACTTCCTGGGATTAAAGGCTCACTTCCTGGGATTAAAGGTGTGAGTCACCATGCCTGGCTGTTTCCAGTGTGGCTTTAAACTCACAGAGATTCCAGATGGATCTCTGCCTCCCAAGTGATAGGATTAAAGGCGTGTGTGTCACCATTTTCTGGCCTCTATATCTAGTGGCTGTTCTGTTCTCTGACCCCAGATAAGTTTATTATGGTGCACAATATTTTGGAGAACACATTATCACCACACCAACACCACCAGGTCTCTCTCAATTTACTTTAGACATATGTATGACAAATCTTGACATTGGAAGGCTTATTCCTTCCACTCTGTTTTTCTTTCTGAAAATGTTTAGTTTTGTTGCTTTTCTGCAAAACCTGTAGAATAAACTTTATCTGTCTAAAGATTGTGATTGAATTAAGCCTGTGTAGTACTTGGCATGAATTGACATCTTTACTTTATTGAGTCTCCCAACTCGTAAACACATTTTATGTAATCAGTTCTGATTTCTTTGATTAGTGTTTCTCCTTTCTGGCGGACCAAACCTTGTATGCATTTTGTTATGTTTACAGGCAGTTCTATTTTCCTCGGTAACAGTAGAGGGCATTATGTCAGCAGCAGCAAGAGCAGGAACTAGCCACACCTGCAGGCAGATGCTGTGGCAGCTGGAGGTCTTCCCAGAGAACCCAGCTGGAGCTGGGACTCGACCTGTGGCAGACAAGAACTGCAGAACTGTCACTGTGGAGCCAAGTTGGAGTTTATCCGAGATTTTAAGCAGCTTTAAGAATGGGCATTAGTAGAAAGAGCCCAGGGAAAGGTGATACACAGTAGGCGTGGATGTGCTTCTCTAGAGAGCTGTGCCAAGTGCCTAACCATCGATGTGTGTATAATTTGGGTGGCCTCTGAAGTTGGATCTGGAAGGATTGCTATGGAATTTGGTTTTTCAGTAACTGAGATCCCGGGGTGTTTCTTGAGGTGCATTGGATAGGAATACAATCTAATAAGGCTGAACCACGGAGCACAAGGTTACACAAGAGGATTAAGACAAGTCTCTTACTGAAAATGAAGTTTGTCATCTTGATTGTGGCATTCCCAGTGCAGGTTTACATCTGGAAAAGGGAAAAAAGCCACACTCAAAGGTTGTATGTGCTTAGAATAGATGTTTCCAGGTAGGCAATCCTCACAGCAAATGTTAGCTGTGCAGAAATTCTTGACTCAGCTGGTGAGGGGCTTCATCAGATCTGAAGGTGGAGAAGCCCGCCCTCCTCCTTTCCCTTGTTCCCTGTCTTCTATCCCGCTTTCATACTGTGCTCTGTACTTAGATGCCTATACATTCATTAGAGCTTCTGAAGTGATGGTTTCCCTGAGGCTTCAGCATAGCTGCTCTATCAGTTGAGATAGGGATGCTGAAGTCCACAGTTACAACTGGATTTGCTCCTTATTGCCAGTGATAACTGAAGCCCAAGTTACCAATTCTGCCCCTGGTGACACCAGGATAGGGAAGGTTTCTCAGTAAAGCTGGGTAAGTAAGTAAGTAAGTAAGCATGCGATTTCTAGCTCCCAGTGTGGTATTTAGGGCACCATAGCAGAGACAGTCATTATTAATGATGGACAAATGGTGAATTCTTAACTCTCCACCACACCTCCTCTGACCACTCCCCGAGGAGGGATGTGCCTTGTTACTGCAGGTGACAGTGGAAACCTGGCTTCCCAGCACTTTCTGACGATACCGTCAGCTGGAGCCTTGTTATACTGCAGTTGGACACACTGACTTCCCATTGGCTTTCTCTTGCACCATCCTGGCAGAGATTTCAGGTCTCTTTCTTTGTTGTTGTTGGTTTTGAGAATTTCATATATTCATATGATATGTTTGAATCAAATCTCCACCCCCCATTCCTTCCCCACCAATTCCTCCCTTATCCTCACAGCTACCGCTTTCTCTCCCAACTTCATACAGATTTGTTTTATTTTTATGTATGAGTACTTTGATGGCACATATGGATGTGTACCCAGTGCCTACCTGGTATCTGTGGAGGAAGGAGAGGATGCCCTGGAACTAGACCTACAGGGAGGGGGTTGAGGCTGCCATGTGGGTACTGGGAACTGAACTTGAGTCCTATGCAAAAGCAGCCCTTGCTCTTAACTATGAGCCATTTCTCTAGTCCCAAATGCCCCTTTTTAAAAAATTCACCAGGTTATTGTGTGAGCGTGGGTGTGGACCATTACTGGAGAATAGGTAGCCTTCTGCAGTCCACATGTCCAAAGAGACTTGACTTTCTCTGCCAGCAACTCTGGCCAGCTACAGGTGAGACTTGGTGAGCCCTTCCCCATCCACAGAGAGATGTCGCCTGGCTTGATCTTGACTAAGTCTTGTGCGTACATTCACAGCTACAAGTGCTATCAGGTGGACAACAGTGCTGACATGTCCAGCAAGTACTGTTTGTCTACCGACGTCCACCCCCTGGCTCTTACAATCTTTCAGCTCTTTCTTTGGAAATGATCCCTGAGCTTCAGGGGGAAGGGGTGTGATACAGATGTCTCATTTAGAGTTGAGTCTCTAGGCATGTGGCCAATTGTAGATGTCATTATTATTATTATTATTATTATTATTTTGTTATTGTTGTTACAGCCTCATGAGGTAGAAGTCTAGGCTCCCATGGGCCCGGGCACAGGTTGGGCTCACTGAGCTTTAGTGTATCTTATTTTTGGTGGTAATTGGCCAGAATAAAGCAGTTATTATATAAAAGAAATTAAAAAATGTACTTCTTAGTCCTCTAGTATTTGTCTTCCATTAGTGTCCTGGGGTGTTGTGCTCAGCAGAGGAGCTGGTCAAGTGTATCTAGTCTAACTTCCCAGAAGTCCTGGTGTACATTCTAAAGACCTTTGGGGGAAGAAACTTAAACAAGGGGAACAGATGAGCAAACACAAGACCAAGTGGTGAAAATAAACTCAGTTTTAAAGGTTGTGTTTGGCAGAGATGACTCGTAGTTAAGAGAACTTGCATCCAGACAGTGGTGGTGCACACCTTTAACCCCAGCACTCAGGACGCAGAGGCAGGTGGATCTCCGTGATTTTGAGGCCAGCCTGGTCTACAGAGGGAGTTCCAGGACAGCCAGGGCTACAGAGAACCCTGTCTTGAAAAAACAAAAACAAAAGGAGTACTTGCTACTCTTCCAGAGCACCAGAGCTCTGTTCCCAGCACCCACATCACCCAGGAAGCCTTCTTCTGGCTTCCACTAGCACTACATATGTGTCATTACATACATAGGTACACATGTAAATGCACATACATGATAGAAACACACATAAACACAAGCGTGAACATTTATGTTGTTTAACATAACTTACCCGTGTTGCAACTTCGGGTCTCCCCACTCCTTCTTTCCCTATCTCATCCACACATGAATTGAGAAACAATTGTTTTTCATCTTCTGTATTTTGGTCCACCGTATGCAGAAGCATGATGTAAGGAAAAGAAAATGGTCAAAGAGCCCATAGCTATCTCCCTGAGCACTCAGGATGATTAGGCATCAATAGCCAACTCAATATCATCACTGGAGTGTCTAAGAGGTACCATGCCACTGCTATCCTAAGGGAACAGAGAACTCTTGATGCTGTCTTGTAAGATAGATGAGGCCTACTTTTGGAGTACCCTGTACTGAAGGTTGCAGTTCACCGTGTCCAGACAGCTCTCTGAGCTCAGCACAAAATAGAGGATTCCCTTTCCACCTTCCTCCCTACCTGGATAGTGTCTCTAGGCTCAGAGGCCTGACCTTCTCTGGAAGCTGTCCCTAAGTGTGGATGCCTGACCTATCTCAAGCAAGACCGTTGACACAGATCCCTGTAGATGCTCTCCCCTGCCCCCACATGTTAATTAGGTTTTGTGCTCTCAGCTTATGGTAGGACCACGCTGCTGAGCACAAGTTAGGTGATGCCCCAGCTGCTGTCCCCATCCTATATATTCTCCCTCATTCTGGAATAAAGCTGAGTTGTAACACTGAAACTGTCTCCTGAAGGGCTTCTTCCGTCATACCCACAAGATGTCTGAACCTTGCTGACCACCCCTACTCCCTCCTCTCTCAGGTACTGGTGACCTCGGTGACCAGTCTCCGAGGAAGGAGACCCACAGCTCTGTAAGTGACGGAGCTGGAACAGAAGCAGTAACATTCTTACATGAAGACAGACGTTAAGTCTGCACCTTCTATTGTGTATATTATTTTATTTTATTGTTTTTTTTTCAAAACAGAGTCTCATTATGTAGCTCTGGCTTTCCTAGAACTCACTATGTAGACAAGGCTGTCCTTGAATTCACTGATCTACCTGCTTCTGCCTTTCACGTGCTGGATTAAAAGTGTGTACCACTATGCCCAGAAGTGTATTGTAGTTTAAAAAAAAAAAACATTTTCCCTAGCAAACATCAAATTTTTTGGGGGCAATGCATTTAAATTTCTTTGATGAATGTCCCACTGAGAAGACTGGAAATTTTTTATTCCATGTTTAAGTCAATGGCAGGTAGAATTGGGAATCACATTAAAGTATCACCTCTTGCCCACTGATGGAAAGGGGTAGAAGTAACTGATTAGCAGACTTCTCACTGGAAGTTCCTGATACCCACCCCTCTCTCCTTATTCTTTCTTTTCCCAATCTCCTTTGTCCACCACCTTACACCTCTTTGTAAGACTTAGTGTCATGGGCAAGTCTTTGAACAGTTGCCCACCTCTCCCTTTCTGGGAACACTCTTCTCTTGCTTTCACACGTCCTGATAATTTAACCTCAAGGTTACTGCTTCTCATTTCAGACTTTCTCTGGTACAAGATTCTAAATGCTAAGAGAATTCGGGAGCCAGCTCTGGGCTGCTTCTCTGCTTTCTCAGTCTACATGCTGCAGCTGACCTCATCAAATGGTTTTGAGAGCCAACACTGTCTAATAGAACGTTCTGTAGTAGCAAAGTGTTTCAGATTTGTGCTGTCCAAGATGATTGCCCCTAGCTACCCATGATCACTTAAACTGAAGTTAATTGAAATAAAACATCCACTTGCTGGACTCACTAGCTGCATTACTGGAGGCTCCTGAAGTGTTCAGTTTCTGATATTGAAACTCAGGGCTGTTGGATATTGTAGAAATCTTGGAACGAGAAGCACGGTGCAGGGTAGGTGTTGGGGAGTGCAGTGGTTTACAAGAAAATGGCCCCTGTAGAGAGTGTCACTATTGGGGGTGTGACTTTGTTGGAGTAGGTATGCCTTGTTGTAGGAAGTGTCTCCTTGTGGAAGTGGGCTTTGAAGTCTCATGTGCTCAAGCTACACCCAGAGACACAGTTCACTTCCTGTTGTGTGTGGATCAAGATGCAGAGCTCTTCCAGCACCATGTCTGCCTGCATGTTGCCATGTCCCACCATGATGACAATGGACTAAACCTCTGAACTGTAAGCCACCCCAATTAAATGTTTTCCTTTATAAGAGTTGCTGTGGTCATGGTGTCTCTTCACAGCAATAGAAACCCTAACTAAGACAGGAAGGATGGGTGTTGGGTATTGGGATATTGTATAACCATACTATCCATAGAGTAGTCATTGGCCATACATGGAAACTGTATGGTCCATGCTGCAGCTGAAGGCCAGGTTGTTGTCTGTGGTCCTACTGTAGCCAGGGGCCATGTTGATGTCAGTGGCCCATGTTACCACCAAAAGCTACATGAATGTTCATGGTCTGTGCTGCTGCCTGAAACCATGTTGAGATACACGGTCTGTGTTGTAGCTGAAGGTCATGTGAATGTCTGTGGTCTGTACAGCCACCAGAGACCATGCCAAGGTCTGTGGTTCACGCTGTTGCTAGATGCTGTGTGGATATCCATATGGAGCACAGGCATCAGCATGGCCTAGGGAAGCAGCATGGACCAGACACCAGCACATCCTCCAGCTGTAGCATGGACCACGAATGTCAACATGGCTTCTGGGGGCAGGGCAGACCATGGACTTTTGAGGAGTCCCAATCCAGAAAACGAACCATTCTCCATCTTGGACATTCAGGCATTTCTCAGAGCCAGTGTGATCAGGTGCCTGGGCTGTGAGTTCAGGGGCAGAGCCTGCATGAGCTCCCTGCTGATGTATGCTACCCTGCTGGCTCTACTCAGCAACAACATGCTCCTTTTCCACAGTAGCCTCTCCCACACCTATCTCTGCCATTGTGCTAGTTCCATTTCTCTCCACCACACATGTGCTACCCCATTCCTCCATCTTTCCCACCTCTCCATCTCTCTCCACCACACATGTGCTACCCCATTCCTCCATCTTTCCCACCTCTCCATCTCTCTCCACCACACACGTGCTACCCCATTCCTCCATCTTTCCCACCTCTCCATCACATTCTCCACCACACATGTGCTACCCCATTCCTCCACCTTTCCTACCTCTCCATCACATTCTCCACCACACATGTGCTACCCCATTCCTCCATCTTTCCCACCTCTCCATCATAGTGGCATTGGAAACTGCAGTGTGTTGCTCAGTATATTTTCTTGCCCAAACAACTTTACATGCAAATACTCATTGCAATGAATCATTGGTCTGGAATGGGTCAATTTAAGATATAAGAACAGCTAGCTAGAAGCCTGAGCCATTAGGCCAAACAATTTAAATAACATACGTGTCTGTGTGTTTATTTTATAAGTGGGCTGCAGGACTGTGGGGGATTGGCGGGACCTGGTGAGAAGCTCCCCAGCTACAGTTTCTGGTTTCTGAACCATCACCAAGACTCATCTTGAATATTCTGCTGTTGCCCAGAATCAGGGTGATTCTTGGCTAGGCAGGGCACCGGCAGCAGGATCTCAGCAAGCTCCAGACTACCTCACGTCTTCCTACCCTTGGTGCCATCCTCCTCAAGACTCACTAGGCACAACTGTTTTGCTTGTAGCCTGCAGGCAGCATTGTGGTCCCATGCCCTCCTCCCAGCAGGGCAAGCAGTAGTGGTGTCTCCATGCTGCAGCTGGCCCTCAGGCTGAGAACCTGCCCTATTCAGTAATGCTACATTCTTTGCTGTAGCCCAGACCATACCTTTCACTGCCCACTATATTTGATCATTCTCCACTCATGGCTCTACTCCACCATCTTTCCTTACACTTTCATGAGTCCCCTTTTAAAAGCACTTTCCCATAAGACATGCCTTTTTTGGTTGTTGTCCTGGAGATGTTCCTGGCTCTGCAGACTCCTCTGCTGTAGCTGAGTCTGCCCTCAGAGCCTCCATAGGTCTCTGAGGCTCTTAAGAGCTGCTGTGCAGTGTGGGAACCCGTTCTCGGGTTCCTCGTGGCTTTACCCATCAGGTCCTCATAGAGGATGATTAGACCACGGGCCTGAGTGCAGGTGTCTGAGATGGTCTGCACTTGGCTGTGCTGGGGGAGGAGGTCTTTTGCTCCACCCCTTGGCGTCTCTATAAAAACCCTGGGGCAGAGACAGTCGGGGCCCGTTGGAATAGGTTCCAGGCCCTCTTGAGGCTGTCCTTTATTTTCTATCTGTTTATCTCCGCGATATTCTCCGCAATAAATCCTTCTATCTAATATTTCCTGCTGCTTGCACTCAAGAAAACTCTGGGGAACTGTGGGGGTGGTTGGGTAAACGCCCCACAGAATGGCGCCATGAACAGGGACTAAAGAAAAAGAAAAAAGGGACTAAAGAAAAAAGGGGTTAAAAAAGGGGGGCTAAAGACAAATGAACAGGGACTAAAGACAAAGTAATAGGGACTAAAGATAAAGGAAAATAATAGTTTTATTACAGAGTTTTTGGCGAAAGTGCTGAGTTCAGCCCTGCCAGTGGATGAGGCATGCCGGTGTTATGGAAAATATATATTTTTTATATATATTATTGAGAGGCAGGGGTTTTATCCTCGAGAGAAAAGGAAAGCGGACTGGAAGGATGTCCGATGCTGCAGCGAAATTCTCTTCTGTCAAAATTTTCTATCTTCTATCCATTTCTCAATTTCTATCTGTGAAAAATAAGTATAAGGCATAGGGTAGTAAAATAGTGTAGGAAAAACTTAGAAGTGTAAGATTGTGTAGGAAAAAATAAGTAAGGCAACTAGACAGAAAAACTCTTCAATTTTCTAACTTGGGGGCTCTGAATGCAAACTGGGGGGAAAAAATCTTTCTTTGGGCTATTTGGGTAGTAAAAAAGCTCTTCTTCGAGCTTATGGGGAAGAATAGGTTTCCTATGGAAGCTTTTGACCTGGGGCAGCTGAAATGCTAAGTCCAAGCGGCAGGAGAAAGTGATTTCTCCCTGAGGCAAAAATGGGGATGTAAAAAGCCAAAAAGTTTAAAGTTGGGAAGTTTTGGGAAAAGTTGCTCTTTCTCTTGGGGGGGAAAAAACCTTTCTCTTAAAGCTTTTCTTGGAAAATTTGGGGGAAAAAACTCTAAAAAGCCTTCATCTTTCTCAAAAGCTCTTAAACTTAAAAACTAAAGCCTTTAACTTTTTCAAAAGGGCAAAAATTAGAATCACCTGAAGATATTAGTATGGGGACCACCTGTGATTAGCTCTAAGGGAAAAACAACAAACCTCTTAAGACAGCAAAACCTCTAAGTTCTGTTTTTCAAGCCTTAAAAATTGTCCCTGCAATGCAGGAGGCAGGGACAAGTTCCTAAAAACCTCTTCTAAGCTCTGTCTCTTTAAACTAGTAAAAGACAGTGGGTCAGAGTACCCTGAGGGAAACGCTTGGGAGAGTGTGGGTAAAAAGCTACAGAGAGCCCAAAAGGGCAGGAAACTTTACCTGAGAAAAGCAAAAAAGCCAAGCTTATTACAGCCGAGCTGAGGTATCAAGGGTTTTGTTTCTGAGTGAGCGTTTCAGAATGAAAAGGTGCTCCTAATCGTCCTAATGCAAAGATCCCCTGAAGCAGTGCAAACTGTTAGCTTTGTATCCTCGATTCTGACCAAAAACCCAGAGGGACTGGCCAGCGTCTCTGAGTTGGAGTGCATTTCGGGGATACTAGGGTTCCTGCAGTTTCAAACTTCCTGGAGCACAGAGCTGAGGCAGGAAGGTGCAGGACCCAGGGGAAGATTGCCAATGAACAAAACTAAAGCCAGTGGGAACGGCACAGTTGTCCACTTTCCTACAAGTCCCGGATTGATAGGTCCACAGCTGCAAAAAGAAATCTGAGAAAAGCTTTCCTATCAGAAAAAGGACCTTTCTGGGAAAAGAGTAAAGCTGAACTGTGTTTGAAGCAGTTGTGCTGCTGAGTCAGAACGCTGTCTGGGGAAAGAGCCCAGCCAGGGCAGAACAGAACTATCCAGGAATAAAGCTTTCTTTTCTGTCAGAGAAAGCACCTCTTTGAGAAAAGCTTTGTTTCAACTGACTCCCCTGAGATGAGGGAGTGTAGCCCTGAGGGGTGATTGCCTCTGGAATAAGCTCTGTCCTTGAGCACCCAGACAAGCAAATGCAACCCACTGGGGGACTGGGCCAGGTGAAGGTCTGATAAGGCAAAACACCTGTCCTAATGGGAGTTTAGAAATGGCAAAAACCTCCCTTGTTAGATTTTCAGTCTGTACGCAAACCACACAGACCCAGAAAACAAACGGACAAAAAGCCCCTACCTTCAGTAGCAGGGAAAGCCGCCACTGTAGTGTCGGAAACTGTTTCTGGGGTAGAGGGGATAAACTGAGACCAAACTGGGAACTGTCTGGGAGAAAGACTCTAAAGAAACAGAAGGGACCGATTCCTCCCCAGAAAAATATGACCTGAAAAAGCTGCTAGAATTTGAGGCAGATTCGGGGGGGGGGGGGGGGGAGAAAAAAAAAGCCCCTACTTCCAAGGGCAGCTAGCAGAGGTACAGAGCCGCAGATACTTGAAGCTCTGCATCTGGGGAAGGAAGGAACAAGCAAAATGAAATAGATCAGTGGGAGAAAATCTCTCTGAAAGAGCTATGAAAAAACTCTGTTGTGAATGTTTTTCACTGACTGGCTAAGACAAACACAAGCCCCGAGGAAAGTTGCTATCAGAAATTGCCCACCTCAGTGCGCGCTAACGAGGCAGGTGCAGTTCTGATTTGGGGGCCAGTGTCAATTAAAGGAGAGACACCTGTTAAAGCCAGCTGAGGAGAGACCAGAAACCTCCCAATGTCCCATAATTGAAAATGTAAAATGCCTGTTCAAATCTCCCGTTGCAAAAGCAAAAAACTTTGTTCAAACCTCCCGGGCAAGAATTTGTAAGCAAGTCTGGTAAAAAAGAACTTAAAAGTTGACTCTCAGACCCAAAAAGAACTATGGGAAATGACTGATATAAGGGAAATGATATAAAGGACTGATTTAAGGGACTGATACTATTATGGACTGATATAAGGGAAATGCATTCTGGGAAAGGTAGTTTTTCTGCTAAAGATGGCGACATTGCCCTGAAACACTTTTGTCAGCTCGAAAATACGTTCATGGTAAACTTTAAAATACAGCTTTTAAAAGAATAAGGAGGAAAATCATCTAAGAGTTTTAAGTGTCAGTTCCAATGAAACATTGAAAGGATATGGAACTAGGCACTTCGCGGTTTGGGGGTTGGTAAAATGACTTATTTACCCTAATAGCTGTGCAAAGTTTTAACGGTAGTTGGATGACAGAAAGCTACCTATAAGATCAAACAAGCCACTTTAAAATCCTTAAAGCAAGAGAGAGCAGTTTATACACTGAACGTTGTCTTAGATATGAAGGAAACTTATGCTATCTACAAAAGAAAGCTGCCATGCTTTGTGGGCCATATTAGAGTTCACTCCAATCTTCCTGGTCCTTTAGCTGAGGGTAATGCGAAATGGAAAGATCCCTGCTCGGGATTGTGGAAGGGTCCCGATCCTGTGTTAATATGGGGTCGAGGACATGTTTGTGTTTTTTCACAAGAGGAGAATGAAGCTCGGTGATTACCGGAGCGTCTGGTAAGGAGCGTGGAACTAAGGAAGGTCAGCTCCAATGATGTTCCTACAATGGAACCAGAATGAAAGTGGCTCAATTAGTGTTTCTGAGGTTTTGTCACTGGTTAATGCAAACAGTGAGGAAATAGAGTTCGGAGCTGTGCCGCTTTTGGCTTTACTAGCTCCTTTGGAAAAATACTTTATATCACCTAATAACTGTGCGATATTTGGCAAAGAGCTTACAGCAGCTAAATACGGTAATTTCACTGTCAGCGTGAAGGGAAGTTTTTCGGTAGGACAAACCAAGAGTACTGCTGTAATAGAAACATTTGTCTGAATTGAAGCACTTAGGGGAACTATTATGAATTTGGGTGAAGGGACAGCCTCTAGTTAAACACCGTTTATCGCTGACAGTGCATCTCTGCTGGGTCCGGAACGGCTGAGAGAACTGGCAACTTTGGAGTGTGGCGTCATCCTGGGAAGGTTACAGTCCCCTAGCAACAACTATCACAATTCTATAACAACACTCACTAAATCCCAGTGTTTTATAACAAAGCTGACTACAAACTCTAAACGTTAGCAATGATGTATGTACTTCCTGTCTAGTTAAGAATCTTTCTAATAGAGATAGTGATAATAATTAAGAGTAAGAAATAGAAAAAGATGAAAATAAGATATGTAAGTTTATAAAAATTCTCTTGTTAGATCTGTGTTAAAAAATCTTTAGGTGTTTGCTAAGTTAAATATATGCTAATGGTAGCCCTATATAAGTTTGTAAAATAGATCTATAGATCCTTTAAGAATATAAGCTTGCAAGAAGTATCTAAGGTAGTCTTAAGACATGTAGTGATAAGCTTGTAAGAAGTAAAGATGTTAGCTGCAAATGTAAGTTTAAATAAGAATAAGATGGAATGAATATAAGAAATATATAAGTAATAAGAAATATATTTGCTAAAGTAGTTCTATAGTTTCCTTAAGGAGTATAAATAAGTAGATGTTAATGTGTTATATGTGACTTTGTAAAAACACGTAAATGTTGAAGGTGAATCTAAATGCAAAAAATGTTATATGTGAGTTTGTAAAGTGTAAATGTTAAGTGTGAGTCTACTTTTAATGTATATGGTGAAAGAACCTGAGACACAGAAGTTAGTGTCCTAGCAGACTGCAAAGCAGGCAGTCTGAGCGGTTTTTCAAAAGCTCCAGAAGCCGCTAAGAAGCTAAAAATGGCGGACGCCAGAACTAGCACAAGGCATCCGCAGCTGAGATTCATGGAAAATCAACACAACACAGAAAAACCTGAGCTAACATCAAAAACGGTGCGGTTTAGAATACTACTGTACCTAAAAAGGTCGGTCTGTGAGAACAAAAGTTGCAGAGACGCTTGTTTGAACTAAAATTGTTAACTGCAAAAAGTTTTGGTTGTAAAAAGTCTCTTCATATTTGGAAATGAAAGCCTGATACTAGAATTTATTTCTTGTTTGAACTTTTTGAACTTAAAATGAGATAAAACTACAAAAAGATTTTGGTTATGGATTTCTTCATATTTGGAAGGCTCATACCAAAATTTATCATTTGAATTTTGGGACTTAAAAAATGAATAGTAGAGATTTCATTACAATGGGACAATTTTGAGTTTACTTATAGTAATGACCTAGAACTGTTTTCTGGAATTGGGTTAAAAATGGAACTGTTTAAATGAAGAAATTTATTATTTCTACCTAGAATCAAGATGCAGTTTTGTGTATGCATATATGCTTTATTAATTGGTGATTCATGTATTCTGTGTTAAAAATGCAATTGTTTTGTGGAACTGTTTATGTAAAAATGGAATTACATACAGAACTGGTTTTGTGTTACAAACGGAACTGTTTAAATTGAAAAGTTTGGGTTTTCTAACTAGGCTTGAGATTTTGCTTAAATTATAAAGAAAGGGGGAAGAGCTAATATTCCTTAGTCTAATTTCAAAAGTTGTTTGAGGGATTAATGTCATGTTTTTGTTAGTAAGAAATGCAAATGGGGTATATTAAGAGACTACTTTTAAAGTATAAAGAGTTTTATTAAACTGCTTTTGGATGTTTTGCTAAGTTTTCAAAGTGTTAATGGTTAGATTGAGAAGACTGCTTTTCAATATGGGTTTGTAGGAATTGTATGAGTTTCTTCTAACTAGGTTTGAGGTTTTCTTTAAAAAATTGTAAAAAAAAGGAGGAGCTATGAGATTGAATTATGTTTGCAGAACCCTATTGATATTAATGCACCCTGGTTTTGTGCAGTTAAGGAAATACTAAGTTTGATGTGAATACATTGAAGTTTTTCCTATGTTCTGTTAGCAAGAAAATTCAAATGATTGAGTTAAAGTTGTAAGACGGAGAAAATTGTTAACTATATATAGCACCATATATGCTAATCCAAATGGTTCTGTTAAGAGTTTGCTTTGAGTTGTAAGATTGAGAGAATTGTGACTATGTATAGCAATATTTATGTTAACCTGTTAATGGTAATGATGAAGCTAAGGGATTCTTTAAGTTTGTAGTCGCCTTAAGAGTTTTTGGCTTAGAAAGGGCTTGAGGCAGCAAAGACTGCTGTAGTCACCTTGGACCTAATTCAAAAGAGAAATGCCATCTATATCATCCTCTACTCCCATACTGGGAGGTGTAACAGCTATGGAGATTGCTGTAAGCTATTAATAGTTATTTTTTTTATATATTAAGAAAGGGGGACCTGTGGGAGCCCGTTCTCGGGTTCCTCGTGGCTTTACCCATCAGGTCCTCATAGAGGATGATTAGACCACGGGCCTGAGTGCAGGTGTCTGAGATGGTCTGCACTTGGCTGTGCTGGGGGAGGAGGTCTTTTGCTCCACCCCTTGGCGTCTCTATAAAAACCCTGGGGCAGAGACAGTCGGGGCCCGTTGGAATAGGTTCCAGGCCCTCTTGAGGCTGTCCTTTATTTTCTATCTGTTTATCTCCGCGATATTCTCCGCAATAAATCCTTCTATCTAATATTTCCTGCTGCTCGCACTCAAGAAAACTCTGGGGAACTGTGGGGGTGGTTGGGTAAACGCCCCACAGTGCAGTTGCTGGTGGCCACCACCATCTTAAGTTGACCTAAAGTCACTCTTTAAAGTCCCCCTGTAACTCCTCATCTTGAGCAGGAAGGTTGATATACATAGTTAGCATAACAAAAGTCATATTTCATTATACTGAGGATCATCACACAAAGTTCACACTCTAAATTCCTAATTCTGAAGTCCCGAGCCTGTCTCCCCAAGGCTGCTCACCTGCATGAATTCTTAGCTGAAGATCAGGTGCAGTCTCTAACAGAAGTCTCTGATTAGAGGGTCAGGATCCTGGGGGAGACTCCAGCTGCAGGGCAGATCAAGGTGGCATCTCTCCAGATGTACAGAGCAGACAGAGCATTGCTCTTGATCTCTGCTTACATACTGTCCAGTGGGTGTCATGAGGTTCTAGGACTGTGTCTGGTTGTCTTGAGTGATTGATGTCACTGGGTTCTGGTTATCAGGTGCAGGCTTGGGTGTAGTGGGGATCCTGAGCAAGCCATTTTCACATGTCTAAAAGGCATTTTTATCATGCTTATTACACCCCTCATCATAGTTGCTGGGCAGGTGTGGGGCCAGGTGAAGGTGTGGCGTGATGGGGCACTAGTGTGGCAATGGGCCTGTGTCGGACTGGGTTGCAAGCCTACTCGCGCCCACCCCACCCCCACCCCGCCCCCAGCAGGTTGTGCTCATCTTCTCTGGTAGGCATCTGGCCACTAGCTGCTTGTTGACCACATTTCTATACTTGGAACTCTCCAAATGCTATTCATTTAAATAAGAATCAATAAAAAAAATCAGCTTCATCTGAAGGCCTGTATGATTCACAGCCTTACTGCTTTTTCTGATAGCTCCTGCCCCCATCTTTATTCATTTCGCTGCATCCCTTGTTAGCACAAGTTAGCTTCCTAATGTCTGGACCACTTTTCCAAGGATGGATGCTCCATCTTCATCATTTAGGCCTGAACTGAGTTGTTCTTTTACAGAGACCTATCTTGCTTTGCTCTTGGTCCCTTGCTTTCATAGTTCCTCTCTGGTGACTGGTTCACTGTGTTTGTTAACATCCATACTCATTTGTCTAATACCTTTTTGGGGCTAGTCTCTACTTGCCATTCCCACTGGTGAAGTCCTAGTCCCTAGAGTACAGTAAGTACACACACAGAGGACTGACTTACTAATGTGCAATTTTCTAGGAAATACTGCTTTTGTGGTTTATTTATAGTGAGGCAATATGCACAGTTTTCCAGAACTCCTTTCTATATTATACCTGGAGTACACTGTGTTTGAATCCCACTTCCATCTTATTATGTTACCTTCAGTACTTCAGTTAAACTCTTTGTATCATAGATTCCTCATTTAGGGCACATCATATGGTCCCTCTTGCACAGCGAGTGTGAAGTGGCTCAGTATATACAGAGTGCATGGATCAGTTCCAGACCAACAGTAAGTATTTTCTGCTTTTGATGGTAGTATGTAATATAGACTACATTCAAGAGATGGCATCTTCCTCTTGAAGGCTTTCAATAAGGATATTGGAAATGTAAACATATCCCAATGAATGAAGATGCTTGAGCAATTCCTTGGCCTAGTTGAGAAGAATAGAAGTTATTTATTCCATGTTTAAATCCATAGCAGGTAGAATTAGTCTTGGGAATCAGTTCAAAGTATCACCTCTTGCCCACTGATGAGAAACGGTAGAAGTAACTGATTAGCACAGACTTCTCACTAAAAGCTCCTGAGTAGTACTTTGAAACCATGGAGATCCTGTAGGACATAACTATCTTCTCTCTGCATTCTTTCTTGATGGTGAGAGGCCCTGATAATTGGTAATCAGGGTGAAAAGTAGCTTCAGAAACAAGCCAGGAATTAACACAGTAAGCAACACCCAGAATCCTACCAACTGTTTCTAAACCACAGTAAACACACATTAGAGTTGACAGCCTCACTGTACCATGTCTTCATCTTCACCATGCCCAGGCCGAGGATGAGTAAGATTTTTCTCTTATTAGCAGAGGGAAGTCCAAAGCTTAAAGTATTTAAGTATCAGCCTCCACATTCTGGGTCTAATCGGTTGCAGAATACCGTTCTTCAGTTGGTTCTTTAACAAATATATGCAGATTAGCAGCTAGGTGCCAAGATCAAAGACAGCAGTGACCTGGTAGAAAAGATGCCATCCTCTAGGAATTCACATTCTGTAGGAGCTGAGGTCGACATTTAGATCCTGTTGAGGGTACTTTGAACTTGTCTAAGTGACCGCTTGTCAGGAGCTGAGCTGGGCTCTCACAGAAACACATCAGAACAGTGAGCAACAATTGATGAGCACAAGTATTTACTGAACACTGGCTAAATGCAAGAGCTTGCATGCTATAGGGACAGCTATAGTAAAGAAGATAGATACTACCCTCAAGCTCACAGAAGTTTTCAAAAAATGTTGGTGAGCTTAACTGCGCTTAAGTGCCTGTCAGAGCCAGGCACGTAGTACAGAGGGTGAAACCAGCTACACACTCTCTCCTTCAGCTTAGATATGATGCTGTGTTACTCAACTGCACATACCTACAACTTTCTCCACGAATATGCTTTTACATTTTCTTTCAAAATGCAAGGTCCTCTTGCTTTATATTTTGGTTTTCTGATTTTGTTGGACACATTTTCTTCTTTACTGAGGGAAAAAATAACAGTATATATGTAGTAGTAATGGCGCCATGTTCTTGGCCTCTGTGTCAGAGAGTAAGAGATGTGTATGGGTCTCGTGACCAGTGAAGAAGCTGCTCCTAGGTGGTAGAGTTAGATGAGTCCAGATGGTTTCACCATCCAAGGCCAGAGTGGTCAGAGCAAAGGTAAGCCAGGCATAAAAGGCGGGCTATTCTTTCAGTACTTCCGGAACTGGTGAGTCCATGACAAAAGAAGAGGAGAAGAGTCAGCGGACCTGAGAGCAGCAGTCATTTGAGCTTGTCCTCTGCCTTCTCTTGGTCCTCGGAGGATAACTGTAAGCCTACTGATTTAGATAATGAAAACTGAACTACACTGTGTAACTCAAATTACTTAGCTGCATTTTGTTTAACTGTGTGTCTGTTTCCTTGGGTTGTCAATGCTCTAGAAAAGCTTTCCCACACCACATGGCAAGAGGGAGGAGCTGATGATCCAATATCAGGACGGCACATTTAAGGGATTTGACTTAGTGCTATGGGTTCCACCCAACTGCTCCATGTGGGGATATGGACTTACTTTGAAGGGAGCCCAAAGGCTTATTTCAATGAAAGTGGGCAGCCTCAAAGTGGAGCACTGAAGGATAATTAATGTAGACTACACAAATTCCACTTACACAGATGCCTCTCCCGCCCACATCCATCCACCCACATATAGTAAATGATCCCTCCTCCCCCCCGAGTTCCAACTCCTTTAGATTAAGCTAATTGAACCAAAACACACTAGAACCTGGTTGTTTTGAGTTTTATTTGTGTTAACAGTGATTTTCCAAAAGGTAATCGTGTAGTCTTTCACATTTTGAACAAATGCTGTCTTGGGAGGTGGGGGAGTATCCTCTGACATGGGCTGTGTTACTGTCCTCATTTCACAGGTGCAGAAGCAGATGTTTCCATCAGTTCAGCGATCTGTTCAAAGTCACAGGGTTAGGGAGTGTCGAAGAGCTAGCTGAACTGGGATTTTTCTGTGGCCTTTCCTGCTTTGTCTTTGCTGGAAAAGACAGATCTTATCGTTCATGTTTGGTCCTCTCTACATTTGTATGCTCTAGGCCTTTTATTGAACAATTAATAACTGTTCTCTACCACTGTGGAGAGACATTTATGTTAGGGTCTGCAAGAAGTCCCCAAAGACCACCAGTCATGTTGGAATCAACAAGAGCATTTATTATACCACATGCATGTGGAGTTGCTCACCTGTACAAAATGGCAACAACCCTTAAGCTTCTTTTAAGCACAGCTGAAGGAATAGAACCAGAACCAGAACCACAGCAAAACAACAGAAAAACCCAGAATGTATGAAGAAGCAATGATTATAACAAGAGAAGAATAAAAAGATTGAATCCTTCCTGCAAAACAGTATAGACTTTCAGCTACAAAGCATTTTCTTAATATTATGCTTTGTAAAGGATGAATGTATATATGATTATATGCATAAATGCATTTGCATGTATAAATGGGAGTCACAACATTGTCATGATCTGGAAAATGACACAAAGTAAAAAAACAACATTAATGAATCATGTACTGTCCTATATGGCAGGAACCTGTTACAGTGGGGAAAAGCAAGAATGTTTCTTTTGTTTGTCATGTTTTTAAAACTGCTTTATTTAAAACTAAATCACCAATTTTAACACTGGCTGGAGATTTGCTTTTCTCCTAATGCCATTTAACAGGAGAAACTCAATATAGCTATGGCTTGGACTCTTATAGGCCATCATGATGTGCATAATGTGGTGGCTGATCTTGACTTTCAACTTGAGTTGATAAAGAAAAACTAAATGTGCTCTGAACAACTCTGGGGACAATGAGGGAATGAAGAAAGGACAGACATATGGAAAGCTAGGATCTAGTGGGCTATGCTCTCTCTGAAGGGTACCAACAGCAACAGCAACCCAGAAGCTCAGTGCGTTCATTTACTTATACCTTATTATGTGCAGCTAAACAAGGAGGCAGGTTTATGGTATACAGCTAGGCAAGGGGCCAGCTTATCTTGTCTCAGTAGATCTGTGTACAGTGGAGTCTCAGGCCATAAACATCCTGAAGGAGGAAGAAGTAATTGATAGTTTCTGTGCACACTGGTCAGTCATTGGTAAACACTAATACTTGGACCAGAGTAAGACTTTGCCATCCTTCTGAGCCACATCTGGGTAAGGCTTTGTCACTTCCATAGGTCTGAGGCATTGGGGTCCTTTGTATGGTTATGCCCACACCAAACAATACACGTTAACTCAAGACTTCATCCACTCTCCACAGAAACCAAGGAGATTACAAAGTACACTTCATAGTGAGTCTGAGGGTCTTTTTCAAAGGAGAGTAACTATGGAGAAAGACTTGAGTTAACTGGCACCATCCTACAGCCTGAAGACCCAAATGGAATAAAAGGAAAAGGAGGGAGTAGCCCGTGGGTGTTATGGTGTGAGGTACTCCATCAACCCCCTTTTCCAACAATAGACCCAAACTGCTGTAATTATGTGAAAAATAAGTATTTTCTCCCTGAGGTTATTTTGCTCCAGTGCTTTGTCACTGTCATAGTCTGTCAAGTGCACAGTGCTTAGCATTCATTCCTAATGGTGGGTAACAGGAAAACCAGGGCTCAGAACTACTAGAATTCTGCTCCTTTTGTGTTCAAACTCTTGAACCATAACTTAAGATGCACACACATACAAGAATAGTATTTAATATTCTAGAGGTGCTCCAAGCCATACAGCACCTCACATGTGCCATTATGTTGAAAGGACACAATACGTTCCATTTTACAGTTTATTAATCTTCATCTATTTCACCTAAACAAAAATTATCACTTGAGTAGTATCAAGTGTTTTGGGTATTTTATTAAAAAATGTGGCAAGAATGGTTAACATAAAATCTATACTTTTAAAATATGTATTTTTAAAATTTAGCGTAGAAGGCATTAGATAGATATTATTATGCCACTTTCAAACAATTTGCTTTAGTGGATTTTCTTTCTCTCTGATCTCTCCAAAACCCCTGCTTCCTTAATACCTTCTTGTAAGTCCACCCCCCATTTCTCCTGTGTTCCATGTGACCCTTTGTCTACCCGTCTTTCTTCATCACCTGTATTTATCCTCTTTTGATCGCCTTTCTAGTTTTTTAGGCTTTACACACAGACACACACACACACACACACACACACACACACACACACATACATGTATATGTAACAGGTTAAGATCTACACATAAGAGACAATTTGTGGTTTTGGTTTTCTGTGTTTGGGTTACTTTTGCTTAATATGTTTTTTAGATCTATCCATTTCCTGAAATTTTCATAATTTTATTTTTCTTTGCAGCTGAATACAGTTCCATTGTGTCAATGTATCACATGTTCATTATCCATATGTTGATGAACAAGAGGTTCCTGTTGGCTATTGGACATGTAGGACTTCACACTCCGATGCCCCCTCCCCCACCTCCAGCACAGACTTCTCCTTACAAGTCACTCTGTGTTTCAGTTTGGCTGCTGTAGTTCCCACCTACCCTGCCCTTTGAAACATTTCCCTCAGTACGTCACAGAAATCCACAAACAATCCACAGTTTCTTAGTCCCAGCCTAAGTGTCTGAATGCCTTAGCCCAGCACTACAGGCTCCTGCTTGCTTAAGATCCAGCAAGAGGAAGGACCAGATGCCTCACTACTCCTTCCAGGTCGGATGATCCCCTGGTGACCTGCTGAATGTGGTTTGGAAAGAAGGGAGATGTATCTTACGAAATAGGATTCATGCTCACAAAACTTTGGAGCACATGACTCCAGGGAGGAGAGGCCTGGCTTTGTCCTTTGTCTGCAGGGGCTGGGTCCTTGAGCATGGACAAATCTTGCTTCACTTCTTTTGATATCATTTGTAAGACAACACAGGTGAGCTGTCGTTATCTTCTCATGCAAGATGGGAACAGCATCAGCTCTGTGGGCTGGAGGAATGAAATAACCTCATCTAGATGTGATGTTCAGGACAAAGCCAGGCATACAGTGATCACTTACTGGTGTTTTTATGCTCTTAGTTTCTGTGACTCCTCAATAGAATGCCCTCTCCAATAGCTAACATGGATTCCTGGGGACCTCTGAGCTGGCTAGTTACATGAGCTGCTCTTTCTTTCCATCTGCAGTTTGTGAAATTTGGCCATCATGGAATTTTTAATTAGAAGAGCAAGGGGTCATTTACTGAATGGGTGTCCCCTGGATTTGTACTGTCTAGGCCCCAGAGGTTTGACAATCTGTGGCAAATTGATTTAACAGATGTGTATCGATGGCAATTTCTCAGTGAGCACTGTCCTCAATTAATTAATCACCAGGCAATTTAATCTAATTGAATGCTACTGCCACACACAGCAAAGTTTTGTTTATAATCCTTGAATCATCCCAGTTTAAATTAAGTCATTAAAATGCTCTGTTCCTAGCCACTTTTTCCAGCTGAACGTGCCTAAAAGGACACAGTGCTCTGCAGGGCGTCTTTCTGATATGAGTTTGTGTCTCTTTAATGTCCTCAGGTTAATCATTTTCAGTCACTGTTTGAGTTCCTTCCTGCCATTGCCTTGAAAAGCATTTGCAGTTCATTTGCAGGCTGTCGAGGGAAGCTGATGAGGTGGACATAAAAAATGGGAGCGAAGATCAGGAGGTCCTTGTTGAGGATTAGCAAACAATGTTGCTCAGTGTTGTTGATCAACAGGTCACCAGTGAAAGGAGCTGTGTCAGGGCCAGAGGAGTCTCCTGTCAGCTGTTTAGGAGACAGGAGTTCCAGGAATGTACGGGAACAAGCAG
This sequence comes from Peromyscus eremicus, assembly GCF_949786415.1. Classification (NCBI taxonomy): domain Eukaryota; kingdom Metazoa; phylum Chordata; class Mammalia; order Rodentia; family Cricetidae; genus Peromyscus; species Peromyscus eremicus. The sequence goes on along the minus strand of NC_081421.1, from coordinate 26,652,497 downwards.
ATGGTGCAATCCCGGGGAGACAAGTTGTTGACCCAAGGGCTCCTTTGTCTCGTGGATCTCTGAGAAACAACCAACTTCATTAGCTCTGCCCTCCCCAGGAAGCCCTAAATGTGTGTGCAAACACAGAATGCAGCTCTGCAGATAGCCTGGGAGTCAGAGGCACCGTTAGCACACTAAGTCCAAATAGCTTGTCCCCTTCCTTCACAAGGAGGAGTCACCTCCTGCAAGTGGATTTTGGTCAAGCACTATGAGATGTTTGGGGTAGGGAAGCAGCTTTTGAGGAGGAGAGGTTCTTCAGAGATCCAAGCAAGGCTTGAATCAGAAGCCAAGGTCACCGCAGCTGACCCTGCAGCTTTGTGGTCCTTGAGCAGACTGTGAGCTCCCCTGGATGTTCTTGGCTGCAGCAGAGTGAACCTTGGCATGTTTTAGCCATCCTCGCTTCCAGAAGTATGCAGTCTAGCCTGGGATTGCACTGTCTTTCCCCTGGCTTCTTTCTCTCTTTAAAAAACTCTCCTTAGGAGGCTCTTTCTGCAATGAAAGCACAAGGTACATGCTTTGTTCTCTCTGGCCATCTGCGAGGATCCATCCAACACAAGGCCGTTGTCTTTGCCTTGACACCCATGGGAATAAATGGCTTAATGTTTTGCCAGGTAGACAGCTGGGTGTCTAGGAAGAGAGTCAGGTAAAATGAAAGGAGTAGAGACCTGGGTGATCGGGCACCAAGCCTACATTCCTCTCCTGCTGCAGCCTCTGGACCACTTGAGCTACTTGGCCCATCAGGTAGTGGGCACTGGCAGATTGGGGAGGGGGAGATCCTGTCTCGACTGGCCTTATATTCCTGTCTCTATCTCCCTAGTGCTGGGATTAAAGACGTGTACCACTACCACCCGGCTCTGTTTCTCTTGGTTCAATCTCGTGTAGCCCAGGGTGGCCTTGAACTCTTGATTTTCCTGCTTCCTCTTCCCTTGTGTTGGGATAAGGGTATGTGCCACCACTGCCTGGCCTCTATGGTTAACTAGTGGCTAGCTCTGCCCTCTGATCTCCAGGCAAGCTTTATTTATCAGAACACAAACAAAATGTCATACAACACAATGCTGTGGGATGGTCTGTATGTCAAATGTGCTGCTGATTGGTCAATAAATAAATCACTGATTGGCCAGTAGCCAGGCAGGAAGTATAGGTGGGACAAGGAGGAGAATAAAGCTGGGAAGTGGAAGGCTGAGTCAGAGAGACACTGCCAGCCGCCATGATGACAAACAGCATGTGAAGATGCCGGTAAGCCATGAGCCACATGGCAAGGTATAGATTTATAGAAATGGATTAATTTAAGCTGTAAGAACAGTTATCAAGAAGCCTGCCACGGCCATACAGTTTGTAACCAATATAAGTCTCTGTGTTTATTTGGTTGGGTCTGAGTGGCTGTGGGACTGGCAGGTGATAGAGATTTGTCCTGACTGTGGGCCAGGCAGGAAAACTCTAGCTACAACACAAGAGGCAGCTTTGAATCCTTCTGTCCTTGTCACAGACTCACACACTTGCTTTATGGATTCTTGCCCAGTGAAAGCCCGCTAGCATTTTAGCCCTTTGGCTTGCTGAGCAGAGTCAGCTCCACCAAAAGACAACTGCTCCAGATGCTGAGGTTCCAAAGACTGACATTTGAAATGTCTACCGAGTAAGAGACGTCTGCATCTCAGTAGCAGACGTTCGAGGCAAGGCTTTGTCTGCTGTCATTGTGAACTCCCAGGAAGATTGCTGTTGTGTTCCTGGGAATGTTGGAGGGAGAAACAGATCTCGGGAGAAACTGTGGTTTTGTGCTGAAAGCTGCTCTGTTGACAGGCGAAATTGAGTCTGAAGAGTGGGCTTTTTTCCCCCTTCTTGTAAAGTATCTTACATTGGAGTAGAGTTATGTTCAACAAACACACAAACTTAAAGCTTACCAGGCGAGGTAGACTCATATGTAACGTAGCAGGAATATAAACCTAAAGTCACCAGATGGAATATACACCAAGCAACAGATAGTCAATAAAGTTATATGGTGTTAAAAAGTGTATGGGGACAGGGAAACGTTTCATCTTGGCTACTTAGAAGAGCATATATGACAACATACAGGCATATACACACACTCATATGCACACACACATACACTCACATACACACACATATAGGTGTATACGCACTCACAAAATACACACTCACACATACATAAACACACAGCTTTCTCTTTATCTATAATGTGATTTAAAATTATAATTCTTTTAAGTAATGACTCTTCTAAACTCTCTCTTGTGTCTTATGGGTACATTGTAAGAACAGCTGAGGACCAAGATCACACAGCTCTTATCCAGATGCAAGAGGGGGTGGATGCCGTCAGGGATGTTGAGCTGACCCCTGTGTCAAGAACAAGAATCAGAGGTTGGTGGAAGTTGAACCTGCGCCATCACCCGACTCCCTCACAGCATCCGGACTTCAGAAGTCTGTCCTTCCGGTTGTTTAGCACCCGTCCTCTTTCCTTTTAGATAAAGGTTGGGGACCAAGCGGCTCCCCGGTGCCATCACTGACATCTGTAACACCGATTAGACGCTACTGCATTCGGTGAGCTATTGTGGAGTGGGCGCCTTGCCCCCTGTGGTGTGATGGTAATAAACAGAAATGGCTTCTTACTCAGAACCCTTAGCCGGACACTCTGGGCAAGTGCTCTCTTGATCAGTCTATGTTGCTGTTTATAAGATAATGGAGGACATGGGTAAGCTACAAATTAAAATTAAAACCAGAGAGAAAAATTTAAATGTCACAGAAATAGGATCAAAACAGTAGAAACAGATAAAAGAAGGAAAATTTTCTAGGACACTAAGAGAAAAGGGGTATGAGCAAGGGAACACAGTCTATGTTTAAAAAAGAACTAGACAGACTGTAAATAAACAGCAAGAGAGGTTAAAAACAACACCTAGAGGGAGTGCAGAAGCTTACGTAGAAAATACTCAAGAGTATGAGAAGCAAAACGAGGGATTTGGAACCACACAGAAGTAGAAATAAAGACAACTGTGAAATAAGATGGAAAGGCAAAAAGGTTGAAAAATAAGTCATGCATAAAGATGAGTATTAAATAATTAAATTTTTACTCTCAAATAAATGCAGGTTTGAAGATCAATAATAAGACAGTGAACACAAAGAAACAGTTCAGAGTGATGTCAGCCGTTAAACGTGCTTTTACAACATCTTCTACACATTGGAAGGTATCACTGAATTAGCTTCAGGACAAAAGTGAAATGATCGACACAGAGGCCTGAGGCCTGTGCCTGGCAGTCTTCCCGCTAAGTTGACCTGCCATAGGCCTAATGAGCAGCAATGCTGTATGGAGCAGGAGGGTGTTTCCAGCGCTAAGGCCACTCAGGAGTTTTAACTGTAGGTGAGGTGCGAGGGTAAGGATGGATATAAGGTTCAGGTGGCCAGGTAAATCATCCTCCAGCCTCTCTTCTCAAAGCCTTACACAGGACAAGATGGTAGCTAACGTGCCTGTACAGCATGAGGAAGTAGTGCTTTGGAGACTTGATTTATTATGTGTATGTGTATTTATAGGAGTGTGTGTGTGTGTGTGTGTGTGTGTGTGTTCATGTGTTTGGGGGTACACATGCATGCTCAGATGTGTGTGCATGTAGAGGCCAGAGGTCAACTTTGGGTGTTGTTCCTTGGGTGCCATCCACATTATTTTTCACACAGGGTCTTTCCCTGGCTTGTAGTCCACATTATTTTTCACACAGGGTCTTTCCCTGGCTTGTAGTTCATCAATAGGCTGGGCTGCTTGCCCGTGAGCTCCAAGATCTACCTCTTTCCACTTTCCTAGTGCTAGGATTACAAGCAAGCACAATGCCTGTTTTTGTGCTGTTGTTGTTTTGGTTTGGTTTCACATGGGCTCTGGAGATAAAATGCAGGTCTTTATGCTTGCACAGAAAACACTTTACTTACGGATTATCCTATCTGACCCAAGGCATTTGGTCCCTGTGCCCGCTGGAAAGCCCGACTGTGCAGAGTGGAAGTCCAAACGTCCTGTTTCTCTGAGGTTTGATGGCTTGTCCAGGATGGTGGCATCAGCATACCAGATTCCTGCTTATGTGGGGAGGTGTGGTCACCATGTTGCCTTAGAAATAAACACTCGAGTTAGCCTTATGACTAGGAGCATTTGAACTAGTGGGGCAGCAGGGTCTTTCCATGCTGCAAAGCTGGAACTCCCTGAGGAAAATTGGGGTGCTTAGTGTTGAAAGCAGCTGAAAGAATGCACAGATCTACAGGCAAAGTGATCCACTCATGGGGTAGGGGCTTGGGAGCACAACCCATCAACACATCATCAATAGTCTTAACTGATGTTCTTCTCTCACCAGAGGCCAGGAAGTGTGCTATCACTGCATCTGGAACCCTTGTGGCCTGGGAGAAAGGTGAGCATGGGCCCCAGAAGACATGATATACACTCACAGTCAGCTGATTACTTTGCTGCTCTACCAGCACTCTCTTGGTCATGTTGAACTACTACTCACCATTTTTTTTTTTTTTTTTTTGGATCCACATGCTCTTCTATTCCCCTGGGCCTTTGCTTCAACTGCTCTGGCTACCTTGAAGGCCTCCTTCTTGTTTTCTGTTCTGACATGCTAGGGAAGGGCACTTCTTTACAGTTTTCATAACAATTCCAAAGCAATCTCCTCCATATTGAAAAATTTTCTCTTGTGGGGAGCTTGTTAAGACTCAGGAAACGAATGAAACTTACAAGGCTTAGGAAGTTCCTGAATCTTAAAACATTTATAAGGACTCCCCTGAGGTTGTATAACCAGTAACAATTGCTATGAAGGAGAACTGCACCCTCCAACCTGCCAAACTGCTAGTTATGCATTGAATTCTGGGACTGTGATTTTATTTTTCCAGTGATGCTGGTACTTTTGAGTCATCTGTGCTCCTGTAACCACAATAAAGTCACTTGTGCTCTAAGCTAGACTTGGCTGGAATCATTCTTTGGTCTGCTGCTAGGGCCTTATCTTGGGTGAATAGATATTGTGTCTCTGCAGGAAAACTCATACAACAACACTTTCCTCCAAAGTTTCTGCATCCCTCTGTCAAAGGCTAGACTATCCTGTTAGTGTCCGAGAATGCCTGTTTCCTGCCCCTTTGCCGTCTTCATCTCAGCTACCTAGGAGACTGTTGCGGGGGTAGAGGGGGATGGGCAGGGGCAATTTCTTCATCAGCAGCTTAGCTTCTGCTTCAGCATCCAGTGTGGGGCTGGCTGTATGCAGCACAGGCAGCTGATAAACCAAGGCTGCTTCGCTTACTCTTGACATGCATAGCACGGGCAGGCCATGCTCTAGTAAGATCGTGGTTGCCTCCAGATGTCGTATAAACTGGTCAAAAAGTATAAATAAAAATGTCATCATTTTGAGTCCTCTTACATGTGAATGTGATTAAGATAGCTTCATTAGATGAACTAAACCAATGAGCGTTAGTATATTACCTACATAAAGACATTGTCATAAAACACAATGAAGAGACAAGTGGGGGTCTTTGGGGCCTCTGCAAAGCTGGAAGTTGCAGGAAAGGGTTCAGTTGCATGGTATGTCCACCAAGCACTGTCTGCAGATGTGTTATTCATGTGGAAACACTTCTTATAAAATGAAGTTTTATTTGAAAGTATTTGTGAACTTCGGTTGCTTTTAAGTTCTCTGGTGTATATGACAGAAATTCATCATATTTTGAAACATTGGAAGTCAGTCTGACAAGGCCCTTGGAATATGGTGAGTTTTGTGGTGACTTCTGTCTCAAGCATGGCTACCCTTTGATGGTACTGGCACATATAGAGATTACTACCACTTACCTTGATGAGGCCAGCCTAAGAGATCCCTGGGCAAGTACGTGCTGGGCTCCAGTGTGAGAGGATGATGTCAGGGTTTCTCCCCACAACTTTTAAGAAGGGCAATGTATTTCTGAAGTAAGTCCGGACCCTCATGAATCCTCAAGCAGTGCTCCTGTGTTCTCCTAGAGTTCACTAGCCAGTGACATGTCAAAGTCAAAACTGAAGCCTCCCTCACTCAAGACCAAATCTTGTGAAACTTGAAGAAAGGCTGCCCACATTAAAGGGGGCCAATCGGGAACATTTACTGCAATGTGCAGGTATCTATCAGCCTCAGTTCCGTCTGAACGTCAGCATGCTGGATCACCTGCACAGGTCGTCTTTAAGTGACGGTTAGGACACTCGCTGTGTTAGCCCATGTGGTCATTCCGCCTCCACAGGTGGTAACTCGGATCGTTTGGATTCCGACTATGAGTGCCGACTCTGTCGTTCTGTTCCAGGGATGTCTTCTAGCTCTCAATACCTCTTTTTTAAGTTGGCTGAGAGGAAAAGAAAACCTGGAGTCGTGCAGCCTCTGGGGAGGGGTTGAAAATGTGGGTCAAACCACAGACTACCGACCCTCACCTTATGACTTCACTTGGTAAACTGACTTGGAATGAGATAATTATTTTTGGGAGAGAATCAGGCCTGTCTCAAGTTGTTATTGTCATAAAACATGGACCGAGTTCTTTGTGGCAAATGAAAGCATACAGTCAAGGTGGTGTGATACACTTTTAAAGTGAATAAGCTACTTCCATGTACATCATATTGAAAACTTATTTTAAAAACATTTATTGGATTTTAACAATGGAAGTTTCTGGTTTCTAGATTGCTCTCAGTTACTGTAACATTTTGGATACTTCTGAGCCTCCTTTTCACATTCCCTACCTATACCTGAATCATTCTTTTGTAAAGGACTTCAGATATCCACAACTAAGCACCACATGTCCCCACGTGGTTTTGGTCCTGGAAAGAGGAAGACCTTGACCCTAGCTAGTCTTTGTCTCAGCATCTCTGTGAGAAGACACAGAATAAGAGGGACAATTCTTCCTTTGTTACACTGCTACACTTACATCATTTCACTTCCTTCTTTTTCATTTTTTAAAACATCTTTGTTTTTATTAAGGGAGGAGATAAATACATGATTGAAAAAATTGAACTACAAGGTGTGCCCTTTACAAGACTCGGTGAAACATAAATCCGTAGAAGGCACGTGTCAGTATCCTACTGTGAAACTCCATGCAACAACATTCAATGATGTGGAGTATATACAGACGAAAAGTCTGCCCAGGGAGGCCTCAGAGCTCCTGCCACTTGAAAGACTGTCAAGGCCCAAATGTCATCAGGCATTTCTGAAGCTACATCTGGCAGAAGGTCTTTGACTGTTGTTGTGACTTTTAAACATTTATTTCATAAAACAAAATTAAGAATCCTCTCCCCACACCCCCAAATCTACCTTTTTTTTTTTTTTGGGTGCAGTGACAACAGCTTAAAAGGGACCATTGCTTGAGTTAGTCTAAAAGGTTTGAAATGCTGCTTTTCTCATGGTCTGGGTAATAGTTTCTCTTCTACTCCTGTAGCTGGATTTGTGACGACGGTTCGTGAAACAAGAAAGGATAGCCAGGGTCAAAGTCAGCTGTCTGTTCTGCCAGGAATGAAAATCCACAGGGTTTTCTATTTTTATATGAAAGTAAAACTATGTTTTATGATTTTATGGCTTCTGAAGATAGCTTCTTATTTTTGGTATAGAAATTAAAACCGCATAGTTTTATGCCACTTTGATTCCAAACAGTTTATTTTCATTCGTTTATTTATCCAATAAACATTTCCTGCTCAACTACTTTTGGCTAGGTATTCCTCAAAGCACTTCACAGACAGACCCAGGAGCAAGGAGCTGGCGAGAAGAGCGGTGAATCATGGGAAAGCAGAAAATGGCTGTGGGTGGTGACTTTTATAGTAAGCCCTCTGAGGGTAAAGGAATATTGTGCACAAGATCTAAAGGAAGAGAAGGAGCACGCTTTCAGGTGTGTGACTTCTGGACTGGCTATCACCAGGAAGGGGCATGCACTCAGGGTATTCTGGGTAAAGCATGAACATGGCTGGATTCAAGTGAACAGAGAAAACAGGCCAGAGAAGGAATTATGGTAGCTGGGGAGGTACGGCAGATTACTTCAGTGGCTTTACTGACCACATGGATATGTTATTCTGAGTGAACTGGGAAGACATTGTGGAGCTTAGTGGAAGAGTGGCATATTTTGGTTTGTGTTTTAAAAGCATCATGCCAGGTAAAAAGTGGCCTGGACCAGGATCAGATCATGAACATACCCCAAATCTAAGAAGGGCCAGATTTCTAAAATATGGTATATGAAAGAGAAAAATTAGGATTGATAATGAGATTTTTTCCAGTATGGAAGGATAGGACTAATATTTTGCCAATCTGGAGAAGACAATGAATTGGTTTTTTTTGGGGGGGAGGACACAGTATACATCCAAATGAAGATGCTTATTAGGAAATTAAGCATATGAATCCAGCCTTCAGGAAGGAGGCGGGGAATGGAGGTGAAGATGTGGCTTATGCCATTGTATAGACGTTTTTCAAGGCTCCAGGATTGAAGAGATTCACCTAGAAAGGGGATAACCAGTACTAGCTGCTAGCACCTGCCGACAAATGGGGAATTCCAGTGCACAGGAGCTATCTCAAGAAGCATTTCCTGGCCGCAGATAAGCAGCATGTAGCCAGAGAGCCGGCTGCTGCACTGGACAGGGAGGCAGCCACTAACACCCTTAGCAAAGCCTCTGTCCTGGGGATGAAAGACTGATTTAAAATAGTTCAAAAGGCCAAGGAAAGAAATTCAGTTAGTGAGTAGACATAATTCCTCCAGGGGAGTTTTTCTTTGCAGGGGAGCAGTCCAGTAAATGGAAATGAAGTGGAGCTGTAGGGCCGAGGAGAGGGTGTATCCAGGACACCGTGTCACTAGGGGTGGACTCCTCCAGCAGAGTGGGAGATACTGGTGTGCTAATGGGAAGGGGTCTGGGTGAAGCATAGCCTTTGTTTTGAAAAGATGTGTAAGACACACCACGAGCCACTGGAAGAACTTCCCGCTATGGCTCTAGGAGCTTCTATAGTCTATAGTCATTGATAATGAGTTTCGCCAGACAAGATCAGGACAATGGGAAGCCAGGTTATTGTAGGTGTGTCTAAATGGATACCCAAACCATCAAGCATTCAGAAGGGTAGTGCTGGAAATGGCAGGGCCTAAGGACTGAATAGATGGGCAACATGGGAGCGGGGGCAGCTCAGGGACCTTCTCAGGGGATGAAAGAGCTGAAAAGAAGTGGGTATTGGGAAGAGCAAGGTGGATTTTGATCTGGAAATGGCAACAAAGAATTATTATGTATCTTGTTCCTATTAATAGTCCATCACACATACTTCCTCTGTAACAACGGAACACAGCAGGTCTCAGGATGTGGGTCTAGGGCATCTTTGGCGTAGAGCTAACCAAAGTCTTCCTGACTGCAGCATGAGCATGTGTAGAAAGTACTTCTGGAAGAACTGTTGTAGAAGTGAAGGAAAACAAACACTTAAAAGTTTCAACTGGAAGAAATTTTCAGGAAGATACATAGGTACAACTTCATCCAGTTTCGCAGACTTTCGACCATTCAAAACACATTTGGAAATGAGAAGTTTAAAAATGTAAACAATCATAGGCAGAGCAAAGGAACACTTTCCCTCCTAGTATTATAGACTTGCTCTCTCTCTCTCTGCAGCTGAAGTGTAAAAAGGAAAAGCCCGTCTGAAACGTGCAGTTTTAAAATGCACTTAGCCTGCTGTCCTTCCCCTCACTGCTGCCACCCAACACGTGAAAGTCTGACTTAGGGAAATGTCTCATGTTCCTTAAACAAACCCCAGCATGCTTTAACCTGGGGCAAGGAATAGCAAAGGCGCAGCTGAGGCCCGGGTGTTTGCTAGGACCAACAGTGATCCATGGCTGGGAAGGGCACTGCCCTTCCTGACAGCCTTTGCGAGCCTATCAGAGAGAAATCATCTAAACCAAACTCATGCAGGTGAGTGAGTGGGTGCAAAGACGATCACACACAGCAGAGGTCGGAGAGCTCAGGGAACTGTTGTTATTTTCAATCATGTTTTCTAGATTTCACCCGAATGTTTAGCAGGATTTTGATCTGACTTGAAATAGTACAAACCTTATCCAGGGATCTTCTGTTTAGAAACTTTCGGGGAGATCTTTGTTGTTCTGTGTTGTGTGCAGAAGAATGAAGTTCAGTGCACAGTGTCATGATCTCAGATTGTTTAATGCTGTGCAAACTATTGACTATCACAAATGTCTATGGAGAGATTTCCAGATCAATGACGCAGTATGGAAATAACACAACACTAGAAAGTACTTGGCAAAGTGTACATGTTGTCAGCTGGGGACCTGCAAACTGTCAAGAGCTTTTACTCTTTGTTGGGCTCTGGAAAAGAGATCCTTTAAGTTGACACTGTGTGAGACTCATGGGAAGACAGCTCATTTTAGGGTCCCTAATACTGCTGTAGTGAGCAAGGCCAAATACAATGGCATCTATGAGAAATTCCAGCTGGTAAATAAAAAAAAAATTAGACTTTAGGGGTTAAATTTTGTGTTATAATTATGTAGTCTCGGGGAAAGCAAGTTCTTGGCTTGTCAGATGGTTTGTATGCATTGTTTGAGACATTTATATTTCATTTTTCAGGAATGAACTAAAAGGTAATTAATAATTTATAACTGTCGAGATGGCCAGAACATAGTACCAGAGAGTCTCTGGAGTGTTTGGAACATGGTAGATTTTCTCATGCTTTCCTACAACACGCCATGGTCAAAGTTTCGTCAACACCTATATCTTCCTTCTTAACAATGACACAGCACACTGTATACCGTAAAGCAGTCAGCATAAAGGCGACGGTGCCGTGCACATGGACTTTCCGAGACAGCACACACAGAGCGCTTGCACTGTTCGAGGCTACGGTGACACGAACTCGTACACACAGTAGCAGGGAAAGCAGTTTCAAAAGAGAACTTTGTGACTGTGAAGTCAGACTTTGGCCCTTCTTTGTCAATGGACAAAACCCAAATGGCTCAGGCCTGAGTATCACACCTCTTTCTAAACGACTGCACAGGAGGGGCCAGAGACAAAACGGTCAGTGCATCACAAGAGCAGACAGAACACGTTAGAGGCAGAGAGTGACAACCAGAAACTACAATGGCTTTGAAAAATGTGCACTTGATGCAAGGCTTGTTAGGTGTGTACCCCAGAAAACGAGAGTGGGATGGTAGTGTTAGAAGCACAGGACCCCATCTAAGTGGCCTTGTGAGAGTTTGCCCTAATCTTAATGTACTCCATTGAATAAGGATCATAATAATACGAGCAAGTCTAGGTCTTGAAGTTTGTTTAAAATTCCCCAAGAAAATTCACTGAGCTCCATCTAACTAGAGCTATCAAGTTTCATGTGGTACTTAATATAAGTTATTGTTTGTATGTTGTGGGATGGCCATATATGATCTGAATGCAATCAGTGTGGGGAGGATTCACAGTCAATCCATCTCCATCATTCACTGGATACAGGAATCCAAGCTACAACATCCTGGCCAGCACTTGAGCACAATGGTCTCTTTCCAGGTCCCAGCCAAAGCTATGGTGTGGGCATGTTTAGTGGGTTGGCTGAATGGTCAGCAATTTAGTGTGTTGAGGATGGGCAGGTCTACTAAAGCTGAATTTGGGGGGAAGACTGTTTTTCCTTGTAGAAAAACAGAAACCTGATTAATTTCTAGGAACAAAACCTTCTTAAAGGAAAGATCAAAACAGAAGCAATTTGAAATTACACTAGGTAAAGAGCTCCCACCCACCAGAAAAAAATAAGCAAACAAAAGGAAATCCACCCCCAAATTTGGGAACTGTATGATGAACTTCAAGGGAACCACTCTGATATATTTTGCATGACCAAGGTCTCATGGTGTTAGGGTTGAGACCCATCATAAATGCCAGAATATTTACTTTTGAAGATAACTGCCTCAAGGAATTCTCTAAATGTATTTTAAGGAGCAGAGATTAGTGGGCCTCTTTTCAATTTGGTGTTTTGCCTTATGCTCAGTGCAAACTATTCGTACAAAAATATAAAAGGCATGGCTTGATGTTTAACGTCTGTGTTTTATTTTGTTGGCACCAGAAAAAGCTCATGTTATGTTTTGTCACTGTACATACTGTAAACAAGACGGCGTTAATATGTTTGCTTATGATTTTTTGTTCCAATGAATCTAGATTTTAAAAAATACATTCACAAACTACCTTATGCTTAAACACAATGATTCCCTTTTATTTCTTACTGTACCCAAAGTCCCACAATAAAAAATCATTTAAAGCTGTGTGTTTCAGATGTATCACTTAGAAATAAGAACGGAACGAAACAAAACATAAAAACAGATCAGTTTGCAACACAATTTAAAGAAACCTCTGGTTCAGAATGTCACAGCAGCAATATAAAGAGCTGGTGGCAATCACATTTGGAGACAAGACCCAAACCCACGTTATTTGTCCACATCAGCATCCAATTTCAGTAGTTGCTAAATTCAAGCCAGAGCTATTGCTGAATCTGTCCCACGGAATTTGTGAAGACTGTGTTCAGCAGCATCACAGCAGCAGTAGAAATGAGAACAGCAGGGTTTCATTGCTTTGGAGAGCTAGAGGGCCTGTGATGGATGGGTACAGCCCGGTGATCACCTGAAGGCCACCCTCGTCACATCCTGTGTGTTACCTGCTTCGATAACTGAAAATGACCATCACCCTTGGGGAGTACAGAATAAGCTACATTCGGAACTCAGAATATTCCCCCTTCTCATCCCCTTTGGCCGAAACACCAGATTAAAAAGGTACCGATTTCCTAACATATGTTTCGTTCTCATTAATAGTACGTTAGCTGCTCATTTGTTTAGGCAAAATCAGTAGGATCCAGTTTTTGTTTGTCTTTTTTTTTTGATCCATTTCCAGTAATTGTATTCTTTAAAAACAAACCTTATCAGGTTTTTGTCACTGGATATTATTTTTTTCTCCCTCCAATTTTTAAAGAACAATTTGGTCAACTACTGTTTTGAAAGTATTCAATACAGCTGAGATTGCCCGGTTGAGCTCTCTATATGTCTCCTGGAGCTAACACTGCTGTGATGAACAGAGAAACAAAAACAAACAAAACGAGGTAGGTTAAAACAGGAAGCAGAGCACAGATACCATGTTGCGACACCTGGATACCATAGGCGGCCATGCTTACAGCTTTGGGAAAAATCCCAGCCAGTCACATAAAGGATCAAATCATTCGAGTAAGGGTTTATAAGGACACAAGTCAACCTGAACTAAACACATACACACCTCTGCACAGATGTTGTTAACAGTATGTTGGGAAGTTTGGAGGAACATAACGTGATTAGGGGCTCAGAATTCTGGCCAAAGCCTTGCCTTCGGGTTCCCTAAAATCCGAGCTCTTGGTGCCTGCTGTATCTGTGGTAGGCCGAAGACTCTAGTCCCTTTACCCAGTGAGAACACAGGCAGCTCAGAAACATTTATTAGTAATTCTTCTTTGTCACAGTTTTTATCTTGAGAAAGTGGCACCCTCGGGAGGGAACTGGGTTTCCAGAGCGTGGTTGTCATGTAACCCCAGCTCCAGGAAAGATCTCAATCAGTCTCAGTCCTAACAAAGCCCAAGTGAAGGGACCTCTTAGCAGGGAGACTTTGTACCTTGCAGAAAGAACATGTGTGTATTTACATAGACATATTAGCTCATTGCTCAGACGCTCCTTCTGGGGGACACACCTGTCATCCATGGTTTGCCCTGATCTGTTGCATAATAATCGAGGGACAATGGCACCCCAAAGTCCCTCCCCAAACACAAGCCCACTCAACTCAATGGCATCTCTGTCCCATTCAACACCCTCCATTCTAGAAAGGGCCATATCAAAATACGGCCTGTCAGGCTCACAAAAGTGGTAGTTGATTTTATTAGAGTAAGGCTAGTACTTTAGCCATTTAAAATCTCTTTCCCCAGAGAGGAGAAAACCAGCTATTTTGTTCTCTTTCAAAAATTCATTAGCCAGTAGCAATAAAAAAAATAACAAAACAGCCCCTTGGGTTGGGGAAGGCAAGAGAGTTCTTAAATTACACGACAGTGTGGTTATGGCCTTCAGTGCGGGGAGAGAAGTACATAGATTGTGCTGTCTCTCACTACTGGGAATTGGAAATCTTACAACATACCATATACTTAAAGCTAGCAGGCAGACAGAATTAAAAAAAAAGAAGACTAATTTCCCAGTATGCATTCTTCCCCATTCTTACAAAACAAGGGGGTAAAGAAAAAAAAAAGTTAAAAAAACCCCAAACCAAAAGAACTGAAAACCCAGCACAAACACAGCTTAACCATAAAAGCACACGATATTTGTTTCTATCCCTAACTCCGAAGGGCACAAGGTCCAACTCTGTCCAGAGACAATGCAGCATCCTCGGGGTCTCCCGGACACTCCTGCCACCTCTTTCTCTCCTTCTCAACCAGGCTGCAACGCTGAAAGAGGGGACTCTGTTGGGAGGGCTGGAGGGAGAGGAAACAGGGAAGCGCTATGTTCAACCAGGCCTTCTGGTTCTGCCTCTAGACTGGCACACGTCCACATGGGTTATGTTCTTTTACATTAGAAAGAACGCGTGAAGATAAGTGCCAAGTGCTCTTCCGTTACCAGTTCATCATGGAATTTCTGTTGAGGGTCATGAAAAACACTTGGCTACTTCCTCCAGACCGCACGGATGCAAAAAACACCTGTTTGAAATTAAAAACAAGTTAGTTCGGCTTCGTGGGTTTTCTCCCCTTCTCTTCTCCACCTGTCCAGCCATTTCCTCTCACATGGCCTGTCCTGCCATATGTCAGCTAAGTTTCTACGGCCAGTGTTTATAGTGACTTCTGAGAAAGGCATTGTATGGAAAGCCTCCTGCCCTTACGTTTTCTAACATTATTTTTTATTGCTGGACTTCTGGCCTGGGACGATGATGATTTCTAAAAAGGTACAGAGACAATCTTTCTCTCCCTTGTAAATGACATGGAGGCAGATGAAAGAGAATCCCTTTAAATTCCCAAAGTTATGGGCAAAACTGGGGGGCTACTGACAGCTGTACAACTTCAGTGTTCAGTTTTCAAACTTGAAAACAAAGACACCAGAGTGGCTATGGTTGACTAGGCGAAGTTGTTGAATGCCTATCCAGTCTGGCGCTTCAGGGCTTGGCACCGGGCCTCTATGCCGATGCTGGCAGATCCTAAGCCAAAGGAGACAATGGCATCAATAAGCAGAACCATAGTCCATTAGGTCCGAGCCAGTTCTATCATTTTATCAAAGGCCCCAGGAGCGAGCAGAACTTAATTACTGCTTGCTTGAGCTGAATGTCAGTGAACCACTGCCCCAGGAAAATAATATTTGGGGCTGTGCATTAGCCTTTCAGTCAGCCAGTGTCTGTGATCTGAGGAATGAGTGTGTGTGTCATGAGTGCTACTTTGTCCCCATGCTCCTTAAGAAGCCTGTGGAATTGCCTGACATTTAGCTAATGCTACATAGGAATACTCTAAGTGGTCAGAGAACCTAAGTGGGGAGGATGGTGAGGATGTGCTGAAAGGAAAGGGTTGCTTGTCTCCAGCTGTGGGTTCAGGGACTAAAGTAGAGGCCCCAGCCTGAGAGTATGGGCTGGCCCAGGCCTGCTGGGGTATGTCGTCAAGAACTACAGCAGTGTGGTCGTCCACACCCAGACATTCCATGTCTTAGGTTCTATGATTGTAGGAGTGTTGGAGTCTTACTTGTTAAGTTTGGCGTCTGATAAGTCCCCTGGTAACCATCCTTGTCTCCTACAGCTACTATCCACTCGACCACACTAGGTCAGAAGCAGTTAGCCAGGGTCAAAGAATCCAGGCCCATATTATCAGGGTTGGATGAAGACCAGCCTGGCCTCTGGGGAACTGGGGTGAACAAAGAGATGTAAACAGTTCAACCCATCACATTCCTTCCTACGGGTATTCATATCTGCTGCTTCAGGGACATGGTTGGTAGGCTGACGATTGTCTCAGAGGCAATCAGCTACAGGGAGGGCGAGGTAGAGCATGACCACTTCAGTACACTCCTGTGGTGACTGATCATGCTGGACAGACATTAGAACGTAGCCCCCCTGTGACATGTCAAGAGACACATGGCTGGAATGAGACAGGACATGGCAGGAATTGAGTTTGTGACTTCGTGTCTGGGGAATGAGTGACATTTTTTAGAAGTTCATATTTCTACATGTCAGATGTTTTACACTTAGGGGTGAATATAATATGAAAGCTAAGTCCCAACAGCATCTCCGTGAAAGGCCTAGAAGTGAAAACCTAAGGCTGACCCACTGTGAGATGATGAATGAAGAGCCAGCTGCTCTAAATGCACAGGAGAGTCTAGGATGGCTGTTAAATCACCAGCAGGCCCTCAGGCCATAGGAGTTACCGAGAGTTCACAAGGAAGTTTTAGATGTTTTATGTTGGCTTGGATGCATGAGTCATATTCTGAATGTTCACATGAAGCAAACCAATAATGTCATTTCAAGAGAGTGACTGATCATTTAACACAGATGTGACTCGTCAGTATAAAGGAAAATGAAGGTTTCACAGGTACCTGGTGGTCTCTTAAAATGCAAACACTAAAGCAAAGTTGAAACGGATTTACCTTATCATTTCTTTCACATAGAAACTTTAACCTTTGAGCTCGCTTATGCATAAATACTCCATCCAAATGTCCTGTTTCCACTGACCGGATCTCAATAGCTTTCTCGCCCCAGCCCATTATCTGATTGGAATGAATGTAGGCTGTCAAAAGGAATTTCCAAAACTGCATTAAAAACATTAGATGGGCAACAACTCACAGCATCTGTTCACATCTTAACCACAAAAAAGGACAAAGGACTTGAGATTAAACAGACAAAGCAAGTCTTACAGTGTTAGTCACAGATATTTTTTTTTCTTTCTTTTTTTTTTTTTGGTTGTGTACTCAAATGGTTGTTTCACATTTCTTGACTTTCGTTTCATTTGGGGGGTGTAACTGCTGAAGGAGATAAGGAATGGTTAACCTACCCACAGACGTGGGCATTTCTCCCCACTGGAGCACCACATCCTTCGTGATCCGGCCGTAGGTGTTCACATACACCCCCTCATCCTCATAACAGACAAGCATTTCCATTCCATCCGTTTTGGGCAAGATAACAATAGCATGAGGAGTGATGTTGCCCTGAATCTAGAAGACAAAGAAGGCCAAGAGTTACTCGACCTAAAATCAAGAAGACCTCTTGACTTCTATCGTTAAGAATTGCAAATGAAATTTTGTCCTTTTCACTGTAGGGGTTGAAATCTACTCTGATTTAATCACTTCTCTTGTCAAATGCACCACTATACACAGTTACTTGATCCAGAATCCATCTTATTGGTTCTGAAGAACAGTAACACTGAGTGTATGGAATACCAGTGTGCTAGTCAGTAGACCACTTGGATATATCATTTCTAGTCCTTTGACGAGTTTGTCATCATAGAGAGCTTTGTTGCAAACGAGGGAACTACATCTCAGGGTTATGTAACTTGACCAAAGTTATACGAGTATTTGGTGACAGACATAGGCTCTGAGCATGTTTTTCTGACACTGAAATTCATGCGTTCCCACTACAATGACGGCTTCCACAAAAGGTAAGAATGTCAGGTGCCTGCAAGAAGGTCATGAGTATAGTACCCAGAATATTCACATGGGAGCTCTAACCCCAGAATGATCTACATTAGTGATTTCTTTGGGGGGAAAAGTAGAATTACCCCACTACTAGTCACACTGCAGAAATAAGCATACATTGACTGGTTTTATGGAAAGGAGGTGCTACTCCTCCTGGTTGACAATGTCATTCCAACCTGTGATTGATAGATAGCGCTTTGAAGACAATCACAGTGATGACCAAGTCTCAGCTTTGATGTAGACATGCAAATAAAAAAGCATAAATGCAGCAGCGGATGACAGCTGCATGTGTGTAAATGCATCAAAACACATACGTAAGGACTGGGTTTCTTTAGAGTCTCAAATGCCAATCAGCCATGGACCAGCCTCAGACTATCCCGAGAGTTTGTTAGCCTTGGGATTCATGAAACACAGCTTACATCACACTGGTTCTCATATGTGCATCTGTGTAGCATTTCCCTTAAGATAATGTTTTATGAAATGTGTCAGATAGTGATTTAAATATCATATTATTAATAGGAACTTGAATATGTTGGGTCCTGAGCCAATTTAATGATAAGGATCAGAGCTCTACAGAATAGGTACTTGAAGTTCCATCTTATAGCTGGGAAAGTGGAGGGTTGGAGAAGTTGCCTAGAATGGCTGCTATTGCCAGGTTCACACATGTTACAATGGTATGAGATCTAGTTCATCTGCTCCACTACACCCCATTGCCCTCAGGCTGATGAGAAAAACTGGAAATAGCAGAAAAGAGATTTTTCCCAAGAATTTAGGATCTAATCATTGTCTTTCTCTAGCATAGAATCAAAAACCGAAAATGGGAACTCAGCTCTTATATAACATATGCATTTCAACTTGAAATCTAAAGAAACAAGATGATATCTTCAAAATAATGTAATTTTTGTGCTACTTAGCTTGAGGGAGCAATAAACCATTTAAGAACATTCGGTTTACTGAGTGATACCTAAAGTTCACAACTTTTACAGATGAGCATGATTTCAAGTGAAAAACAGCTGTCATGCAGGGGCAGGAGACAGTCCATTTCTGGAACTTACGTGGGATGGAATGTAGATATCATAGGAGTTTCCAGAATCAACATCAATTACATGGAAACCAGTGTGAGAGCCAAAAATGACCTTTAACCTTTGACCTTCTTCCACTGTGAGGTCAACAAGCAGAGGCTTATGCTGAAGATCTGCAAAAGACTTTAAAAATCCCCTCATTAGTATCCATGCCAGTAAAAGAGGTTGTCTTACTCCTAGGTGTTTCACTTAGCCACTGTTAGAAGGAAGTGGGGCTTTCCATTGAAAAGCCAGGAACATGTCTCCTTCAGGCTTAGGTCCATCATATCCGACCCCAGGGGGAAGCTGCACTGTCTATTTTTTGTTCTCCTCTTTCCCTTTCTTGTCTTGCACAGTCAAGACAGTTTACAGCTGTCAATTTTGATGGTAGCATTTTGTGTTAAAAGCTTGGTGACTGGGATGCTGTTGCTTTCCTGTATATCTGGCCTTTGTCCTCTAGAGAGTGTGCGGCCATCTATAGCTCCCTCTTTCCCATGTGGAACCCAGCTTCATCTATGGTTACTACCGTCAAGAACAGTCTGGAAGCACCACTGTGTTAAATCTGTTGGAGTTTAGTGAGTGTACACTGGTTATGATTTTCCTACTATGATTGTCAATTTCTCTAAACTTTGTACTGTATTCGGAGAGTTATGTTTGGGGCCTAAGAAAGGGGGATGTGGAAGACGCATCATAATACTCATGGCTTGTCTTGTGTCCAAGGATTTAACTGGAAATCAAAAGAGGAGAGCTCTAGGCAAGTTTATCAAAGTTCTGTAGGAATGGATCCAGGCCCTCGGCTCCATAGCTGGGAAGAATTCCAGTCTCTCTACCTTTGTCATGATTCTGTACTTTTCAGATACTGAGCTCTAGGGGAAGGTCCAAGAAACCACAGCTGCCATCAAACACTGCTCCCCTGGGTCTGTTATAGTCCTTCTCACAGCACGAGGAAGTTAACACCTTTTGTCTTTGTCCTAGGGAAGGTTCCCGCCTCTGTGCTTCCTCTGCTAGTCTGGGTTTGATCTGCCGAGAGAGAAGTGTTTTCTTTCATGGGCTGTGGCCAGGACCCTGAGGGCTGTGACTTCAGAGTTGGAATGGGAAGGGGACCTTGAGTGAAAAGATGTTCTGAAGAGAGATTTTGGCAGCAAAGTAGCAACACACTAGCTTTGGGAGTTAGCCTTTTGTTGTTATTATGAACATAATGTAACTCAAAATTTTCTTGCAGTAAAGTGGGCTGATGGAGGAAACCCCATGTCTGTTGATGAATCTGTCATCCACAGCATTTCACAAATGGGCATTTGAACTGAAAGAATAAGATGGGAGTGGAGTGAGTCATGCTGTGAGAGTACTGAGGAAATCCCAGGGCATATTTGGTTTTTACATACAAAATAGGTGGCAATAAAGAATAGATAAAAACCCCAAAGCCAGTTACAGTCACACCGTAGGGAAATGAGGATCAGTGGGAAATGCAGAGAATGGGAGATAAATTCACACTGGATATGGCTAAGCTATGTGGTTCTAACACATCAGTGTGACTGAAAGTAACAGTTCTTCCTGTTCTTCCAGTGCTTGTCTTTTATAATCCCGGATCAGTGGGGCAAAGCGCAACAGCATCCTGCCCTAACTGAACCTCATGAGGACACAACCCATCTGTGATGAGCACAGATCAAAACAAGGTAAACAGTTGCAAGGACAATCAGCGCGCCACTGCAGAAGGATGAGATCTTCTCTGTGAGTAACTGCCTTCAGCATTCAATTCAGAGGCGGCCTCATGCAATAGGAGTGGACAAAGAATCAACTGAGCTTGGAGTTTCTTCAGAAACGCAGTGATGATGGGCAGATCTGGACACATAGTGTTGCCACAGATCTGTCTTTCTCAGGCAAAACACCAGACAGTGCTCGACTGTCAGTGCTATGCCACAGACACTGGTATGTAATGTTGTGTTTGGTACTTTTCCTGGTAACTATTCCCAACTAAATTCTTCTTGAAGTCCACAGTTCATAGGCCTCCAATGGAGGACAATCACAGGTCTGAATGTGATGAACTGCATAGTATTTTTAATACTTGAGTCTTTTAAAATAATAAATTCAAGAATTGTTTTTATAACAAGTTTTTCTCTATATAATAAAACTGATATTGGCTTAAGTGGAAAATAGAATTCTGATGGACACTGAACTAAACAAGCAACTTCTGTGCTTACCTTAAACGCCATGAACTTGTGGTAAGGTTTAGGGGCCCAAGCATATATCTCCACTGCATTCTTTAAGGCGATCACCAAGAACTTGATTCTCTCATATTTAACTGAAAGGGAAAAGAAGAGTAAAAGTTTAGAAATGACATCAATTTATCCAAGAATTTTTGTATTAATGAATAAAGACATGGATGAAGACGTGTACCTGTCTACATGTCTCCACAGTTGAGGTTATTGTCCTTGGAATAGATTGATCTATCTATCTATCTGTCTATCTATCTGTCTATCTATCTATCTATCTATCTATCTATCTATCTATCTATCTATCTATCTATCTATCTACACACACACACACACACACACACACATTTAACTTCCTTTAGTGTACCTGGTTGACACAATGCTAGAAGTTTTTAGGTTTATATTAAAGGATTTTTCTTCATCTAAAGATCCATATCAGCTTAGATATTTAGATTAGATATTCACTTGGATGAGGACCTATGCCATTTTCTTATGTTAGTTGATATGGATATTCACTTTGGTAAGGACCTACACCATTTTCTTGTGTTAGTTTACATGTCTTGTGTGTTTACTTGAATGTAGTTATGGCAAGCTGCTAGAACAATTAACAAACTTGTAGAGACATAAGCTTATCATGCACTATTATTTGCTTATTATTCACATTTGAATTCTAATGATTAAATGAGGTAATTGTTTATATTGCTAATGAAAGATTGAATAACAGGAGCCCTGGCTTCTGTCAGTGGCTTGTTTTCAAAGCTTCATGTACTTTGACAAACCCTTTCATTATTTATGAAAATAGAATGTTATGGATCTTCACTTTTAGTTTTATGGCTTTATTATTACACAGTCTTAGTTTGTGTAATGAAATCTGATCACTATCATCTTCGGGCTACTAAATGTCAAAGAATACTAGCAAAATACTTCTATCTAAAGCAAATTCTACAGCTTTGTCAGAGCCATGTTTAGAAGCAATGCTCCATTTTTCCCCACAGTCACCCTTGAACCACTCTGCTTTTTTCTGCAAACAAGCATGGCTTTGCAATAAAGAAACAGATTGTCTTCAAGACAGAAATGCATGTGGACAGGAAGCGGCCTGCTGCTGCCTGGTGGGAATGATGTGGGCTGTGATACTTGGTGATACTTTGCCATACAATCAGATTAAGGTAAGAGAAAATTGCAGTTTCAGAATATGACAAGAGAGGACCAAATAATTCCGGTTCCCAAGCAAAAGCACCAGCGGAGCCCAAGTGTCACGGGACCGCTGTGGAGAAGAGACGCCCCCGTGTGGTCTGGTTTGTGAATAGTACTGTGCCCATTCAACATCTCACCTGCCTTTGACAAGAACTGCTTAGCAGGTTTCCATGTGCCTGGCATGTACTAGCTGCTGGGAAGCAATGCAGACGGGACCGGGCTGTGGGGATGTGCTTATGAACCTCATCTATAGCTCCCTTCATCACACCTTTAGTTTTTCTAAATAAGTGCATATAAATAAGCCCACTCTACTATAAAGATTACAAAGACTTCTTTAGGGGACAACACACACAGGGAAGCTGGCTGACTTGGATCTCCTAGTCACCAGTCCGGGTTTCTAGTGTCTAAGACGGTCATTTGGAATGAAGGTGGAGGAAAGGGGCATTGGAGACTGTCCTAGGACAGGGCCCTCTCGAGCCGTCAAAGGATCACACACTAAGTTCCAGGACAGGACAATAGGAATAACTTGATTCTTATTTTCCGAGTTACTTTTCAGCATCCCCCGCATTCCTGTCCCACTTTCTGTCATCAGCCATGTAACACACATGGCTGGACCGACTCCAGAGGTCACAGTTTCAGACCTGTACAGTGCACAAGGGCGCCTTTGGAGCAATGTCTAAAGCTCCACTGCTACTGTAATTTCTCGGATTAAAAACAAAACTTAAATACTGTGTATAGTTCGCAAACCTTCAGAAATGTCCTTATCCATCTCCATTCTCAGTTGACAGATTTAATAGGTAAATATTCACAAAAGGCACTCAGTTCCAAGTATGGACAGTATCTCCTGATTTCACAGCATGAAAAGAATCAGTTTCCAAAGCCATTTCCTCTTCCCTGCAGCTCCCACTCACAGCTATTACACATACACCACTTCTGACCTCATACCCTGACCGTACTCACTCTCAAGTTTTGATTACAGCAGTCTGAAGAGTTCAGATCATTTCTCTTCACAGCTAAGGCATGCAGTACATCATGATGACACATTTCCTTCTTGCCCTTCCTCATTTCTTCACTTCCTTGCTTTCTATGTATCTAAGTAGATGTGAACTTTCCGCTAGGAAGTGTCTTTCAGCATGGTCAAACACAGCCATGATCTACTCATGGCATTTTACTTGTTTGTTGGTGCCAGCCCTCTGGAACTCCACACTGTCTTGCTCTGCAGGCCTGTGGCAATCTGGTATCAGGTTCCTTTGGCCATCATTCTGGGCATTTCCTTTATCTTTTTCCTGAATTACCAAGTTTTAATTTTTTATTTTAGAGGGACACATCCTCCAGTAGCTTTCAAAGAGATAGTGTATGACATGGAATGTTCCAGAGATATGGTATGCCTATTAATGTCTTCCCTCTGCTCTTAAAGCTGATGTACAGTTTGATAGTATGTTTAATTTTATGTGTTAATTTGACTGGGGCCACATCATGTTCAAACATTTGGTCAAACGTTCTAGGTGTTTCTATAAGACTTTTTCTGATGAGAGTAATATTTGAATTAGTAGCCTGGGTAAAGCAGAGTGCAGTGGGCTTGAGCTAAGAACTTGAAGATCTGAATGAAACAAAAGGCCGAGGCCTCCTGCTATCCTCAGTCGAGATCTGAGTCCTTCTGCCCCGAACTTAGGTTGAACTGTCATGTCTTCTATGATCTGGAGCCCTGCTGGATTTCTGCTTGGAACCACACCGTCAATTCTTTGGGTCCCCAGGGTTTTGAACTTTAATTAAATCACACAATTGGCTCTCCTAGGTGTCCAGATTCCCAACTGAACATTTTTGGGACTTCTACGTTTCAAAAGTTCAAAGAGCTAATTCCTGATAATGAGTCTGTGTCTCTGTCTACATTTCAAGTCTGTTTCACCGGGGGAGGGGTGTCTAACTCTAACAACACTCCATTTTATGTGTTATAAAGTGGCTTGAAAAGATCTTTTGAGATTGTTTCATGTATTGTAAGGACAGGAATGACCTTGAACATCTGATCTTCCTGGTGAGCTAATCAACTGCCATCAGTCACTTTAGAAAAGGAAGGTAAAGAACTTTTCTCCCATGACTCTAAAAGTTAGTATCTGTACATTTAATTTTTCTAAAGGCAATTTTTTCAAACTCTTTCTTGGGAGTATAAACACACTGCCAGCATTTTGGGAGCTATCTCGGGAAGGTTTTTATGTGTGTGTGAAGGTGCACGTGTGTGTGAAGGTGCACGTGTGTGAAGGTGTGTGTGTGAAGGTGCATGTGTGTGTGAAGGTGCACGTGTGTGAAGGTGTGTGTGTGAAGGTGCACGTGTGTGCCCTCACAAGTATTTTTACTGTCACACAGGCTGTGCAAACTCTTCCTCCTTTGCTGCAGGGCTGAGGCCTGCCTGTGGGGGAGGTGCTAGGCTGTCAAGACTTCTTGTATATTATTAAAGGACCAGCCTTAGTAATATACTGCCCAGGGGCTCAGAAGAGAAACTACGAATGGCGAAAACTATTTTTTCGGGGAAAAAGAATCTCAGCACACCGAGTTCTTTAGTCCATTTGCTTTTATCCTCTCTCAGTCTCTAGCTTTACAGTTATATACCCAAACAATCGCAATCCTCCTCCCCCCTCCAGCCAGGTCACCAGGCCTGAATTCCTGCAAGGTCATAAAGGCAGGTAAGAATTTCCCTCAGGCAGTGACTGCCAGGCGTTCTTTTACAACCCAAAATGGGAGTGGTAAAAAAGGAGGTCAACTGAGTGCTAATGACTGGTTAGTACATCAAAAAAGGGATCTATGTGCTCAGTCTACATTCCTAGAAGTGGTTAGGTAAGAAGTTAGGGGGCTATTAGTAAGGTTGTATAAGAAAGGAGGGTCTTACCCTAAACAGCACAAGAAATAAAGCTATCTGCCTGACCTAGGAGACAGGTGTTGTTGTCCTTGGATGCTTAGGTCTGTTCTTAGAGAGTACAGAGGTGTCTCTGGTAAGATACTTTCATCTGTCAGGGATGGTCCTGGCCAGATGCTGCTAATGACAATAATTACAGAAAGACCTGTAATTCGGGATCCTGGCTGCGTTACTGCTCAGAAGGTTATCCAAATACTCCTTTAGTAGAAGGAAAGTGTGCCCAAAGAATGATGGAAACGCTACAGTAGCACACGAGAAGCTCATAGCAGGAAACGGCTAATAATCAAAAGCCAAATATCACCAAGGCTCCTTGAGCCTCAGCTTGACCTCTGGAAGGCCCTTGGCATAATCAGCTGAAATCCTACTTCATATTATGCGGCTTGTAGCAAAGGCTCTTCCTCTCTTCTCAGCAGTCCTGTTCTCAGCTCTGCCATGTGCCTCTATCCTGTGGTCTTGCCTGGGTTTCTAATCTCTCTGGGCTCTGTGGGGTGGATGGCTAGTTTTGATAATGTTCCCCACAGTAGGTTAAGAATGCAGCGGCCTCTACTCCGCTCTCTCTGACCCAGTTACACACACTCTTGGCCATCTCTTATTTGCTGGCTTCTTTTCCCTTGATTTATTCAATCTTGGGGGCTTATTGCATTTTTAAATTTTTTATTGTCATTTTAAGGAACTTTGGAAGAAGCACTTATAAATATTCAAGCTGAAGCCTAGCATTTTATTCTAAATGCATTATCTGAGTTTCATTAATGTGGCTTTGGGGGTAATAATTCAAGTACACTTTAGGGTCCAGCTACGTTTTAAACTGGTGACACACACACCTTCCACAGCAGATAGAGAGCACCAAACAACCGGGGACTCTCAATCTCCCAAACTGAGACTTACCAACTTTGTAATGTATACAGCCTTCCAGGTCCCCGACTGTGATCCAGCCCTGCTTCTTTTCCACTTCCGGGTCATTGTGCAGTATTCTATTTCTTAACCAGGAAAGATAGTAAACGCGGAGCTTATTCTTCTTTCCTGTTGGAATAACAGAGTTTTCAATTCATGCTCTGTGATAACCTTTTCTCCATCTCCCCTCACCTCATCTAGATTGTTGCTGGCATCCGTGTGTTTGTGAGGGCAGATTAACCGGTGTTCCTGCTCGCCTCACTCTGTCAGGACTTGGAACAACAAACCCCACTGTTTTGGTCAAAACCCACTAACTGTACTTTTTACCTTTAAGCAATTTCTTATTTGAGGAAGTGACTCTACTCTCTCTTCCTAGGTCTGCTGAATGTGATAAGTTCTAACTCTGTGACAGAGTTCCAGAACATTCTAGAGCTAATCTGATGAAGGCATATTGACAAATGGACATTTTAGCCTACCTATGTGTGTCTCGCCTCCTCTAATTTTCTGTCCCTTCTCTTTACCTCCGCTGTCACATCAAAGACAATTGTTAAAAGTTTCATTTAGCTGGTAAGACAAAGGAAGTTAACAGAAGAAAAAAAAACAAATTCAGTAAAACAATTTGAGTTTAGAGGATGATATTGGACAAAGTTATGGTGTTGAGGTCACCAAAAAGAATATTAAATAAAAACATCAAAAAAGGAAAAGATATGGACTTGGAACTTAAAAAAAAGTTTAAAAGTTCCCTTTCTCAGGAAGATAAAACAACAGCTTGATGGTATGCAAGGCTTATGGAGAGCAAAAGGAATCCACTCCACTGGGTTATTTGAGTACCAGAGAGAAAATGCACATCTCTATGGCTCTTTCTTAAGGAGAAATTTAGGCTGGTGCCTTCTATCTCTCAGTATTTTCCATTCCTTTAAGGAGGTTTTCTGTTCTACAGATGGGGTGTGCACTAGAAGAGAATCCACGAGAGCGTCCCTCACTGAATCCACGATAGTGTCCCTCACTGAATCCACGAGAGCCTCCCTCACTGAATCCACAAGAGCGTCCCTCACTGAATCCACGAGAGCGTCCCTCACTGATTGGACAGAGGACCGCAGCAAGGCTTACACTGGGGAAACACACACACAGTGCCATTTGTCTGTGTAAGCAGAAGCCTAGAGCCCAGGTGCTCAGGACAGCTCCAGGAGCAGAACCAGTGCTCCATCTTCTGGGGAGAATAGGACCTGAACAGTTCAAGAGTCTCCTTTCGTATTTCGATTATCTCTTCTCTCCCTTTGTGCTCCATGAGGAGCGGAAATAGGGCTACACTGAAGGATGAAGACTTGTCATTAGCAGCAAAAGAGAGCCTGCTTGAATTTTCTGGTAGCATTTCCACTTTGGATAGATGACAGACAGATGCATGGTTTCAGTTTTGGTTTGAGAGTGTAGGAATCAAGGAAGCAATTGGCCAGAAACAAAAAACACACAGAACTCAACTGAAATCACAGTATAAGAACAATTTACTTGGTTAACCTTTATTTGCAACAACAAAAATCTAAACACTCAGGAGAGCAGTAAAGCAAAGAGGGAAATCCGTGCCAAGGGACCGCGTTTTCCAAAACCCCAGCACACCTGCGGAGTTAGACTTGCATCGTCAAGGCTCAACCCAGAAGTCCTGTGTGGGCCTCTTTGCATAATAAACATGAATAGTAGAGCTCATAAACCAGGCTGCATGATGGGAAAGTGTCAGAGCCCTCAATACGGAAAAATGCCTGCACCTCACCCCAGAGACTGACCGTGGTCTAGGGGTAGCTTGGGGTATCACAGCTTTCAAGCGGTTCTAACATGTAAGCAGTACTGTGGTTCCATAGCTGATGAAATAAAAAGGGAGGAGTGTAATTTGTTTACCTTTTTCAAACACCATCAAGAAGAAAAAAACACCTTCTTATCAATAAAGAGACTCCACTTGTATTTTTTCACTGGTTAATAATGAGGATTACTCGTCTACCAAGGTCTTTTCCCCATTTAAAAAGCTATTGATGGTATAAAAATGCACCAGTGAGGATGTCTCCACTCTATCCTCTTTCTAGAATAGGTTACTGAGAAGTACAACTGTCCTTAAAACATCAGTGGATTATAAGCAGACATCTTGAGAAAAAAGAGACGCCTGTTTGTTAATTCACCTCCCAGAAGCCTTTATTTTGGTAATCTTCATCTCAGAGTAGGACAGTACCTGCAGTGCAGACAGCTTAATAAGAGTCTGCCTGAGTTTTAAGGGATGCAAAAGCCAAAATACACAGCTTTTGTGACCAGGTCTGCCTCACTCAGGTTTAATGCACACAGGTAAGTCTTCCTGTGGAGGCCAGGCCCTCCAGCATTTCAACATGCATTGGTGATCTCCCCCAGCTACAGTGCTGGGCAGGGAGTCTTCAGAGAGCAGGCTGTCACCTTCCCACCTGAGCACACCTGGGGGTCAGCTCAGCTTGGTAACATACCTGATATTGTCACAAGAACATTTAGTCCTTCTAGTACGTCCATCTGCTGGAACCGCCTCCGGTTGATCAGATTGTAGACTTTGCCTTGGCCGCTTCTGTCCAAAAGCATCAGACCATTCTCAGTTCCCACCAGAAGGTTCACACCTGCAAATTTAAGAAGCACACAAGAACTGGGTTTTTATGGGCCTCAACAGTTTTACCTGGATCCCTACAAAGCCCAGAAAACTGTTTCATGCCAATGTAAACAAATGGGCAAGTAGATGTTATGGTAGATGGTGTTGAGACAGAAGGTCCATCTCACTAATCACATCACTGTTCCTCCGATAAGAGAACTACGATTTTAATTTTTAAAGTGGAAGCAGCAATACACCACACCTATCCATTTACAGAGAGTACTTGCCAAGGGGAGCCTCAGGCAGAGGTGGGTAAGTAAGCAAAATTGCTCATTTTCCCCTTATGGAGTTTCTTCTTCCTTGGTGCTCCCTGTGTGTTCAGCTTCTTTCTTCCTAGAACAACCCCCCCCCCCCCCCAACACACACCCCTACTCATCCAGTGGTTTTGGAGGCAGCTGACCTAGCCGCCTTCAAAACACAGAAGTTTCCACTTCTGTACCCTATCAGCATAGAAGCCTTGCCTCATCCTCACAGATACACTGGAGGTTCTGCTCTCAGTAGGGGAACTGATAAGCCAGTCAAGGAGAAGCTGAGTCATAGAAATACTGATTTTAAAGAATTCTGTTACCTAATTCTACCCAGCACTCTGTAAGCAGTGGTCCTTATCCTTAAAGCTGGAAGATAAGTAATTTTATCTGGATAAGTATAATCCTAAAAGTTCATACCTAAAGAAATTAGTCATCCACTTATTAAGATGTACCTCCATCGAGACATTCACTGTGCAGTGGATCCTAAACATCGCTTGGTATACATCTACCTTCTGAAAACATGAGTATCTACTTGTCAAGCCCCACCATGTTAAATGTGGTTATTTTGTTCTCCAAATCTCATCTTCATACTGCAGAACCGTTGTGTCTCACACGAAACAATCCTAGGCTTCAATATTTGTCCCTGCTAACATGGCAAATGCCTTTAATCTTATAAAATTATGACGTCCCAATCAGAGCCTGGCAATGGAGACGGGTTCAGTTGGACCACATCCTGATTTTCCTATGATGCTGTAAGTAATATAGGCCAAGACCTTGATAAACTCTCCGTGCACCTACACTAGGTTTGAACCTAGCTGGTGTCTTCAGATCTACTTGAGAAGAACTTCCTACTGATGTTTTCAATTGAAAAGGGAGGCTCCCCACTTGCTGCTCTTTTCATGTTTCACCCAGTTACTGCTGAGTCTGGGGCCTTGGGTGAGTCACCCAAATATGCTGGGTTTGTTCTTCAGCTGTGAAAAGGAGATAATGCCTTTGGACCCCTTGTAGGATGCTACATGGATCACAGAGATCGAATGTGGGGTACCACGTGCAGTGCTAGACACATAGTGCCTGAGTATTAAGGGGTGGCTGGTTCTGTGGTTGATATTCACTCAATGCTCTACATGCCATCTTGAGTACAAAGTCTTCATATATAAAACCTATTTTTGGTCACTCCTGAGGTGGTCCCACACCAGTTCCCTCACACCTGTGATTATCCTAGTGTTTTCTGCTGATAAAAGCCATAGGCTTTTTAACACTTTAAAGTAAAACAAACCAACGAACAAACCACCAACATACCCCACAGAGCTGCACAGAGTATTTCGGAATTGAAGCGTTTCTTGTATTTTCTGATTTCCGGCGTGTCACTATGAGGGCGAATGTTGGTTGGGTTCACATTTACCACTGAAATCTTCCTTGCTTCATTGAGTTTGGCCTGTTCTTGCCTAAGAAGTTCGCTAGTAAACAGGGCTTTGAGAGAAAGAATTAGAGAAGTCAATAGCATCTTAACAGCCAGCCAGTGGAAGCATGGGGGAAGGGCTTGGCTTGGGGTGTCTTAGAGTGAAGGCACAGGAATCATGAGTATTTTAGACTTGTTTTAGTAGGATAAAGCATGTCATCCACAGAAGCAAAACAGGCTTATAGACACGCCTTTGGGTGGTGTAGAAAATTAATATTAATCTCACAGAGTCAAATACACCATTCCTGTAACTGCAAACAAGGAGCAGCTCCTTTGGAGATTCCACATAAGCTGACTTCAATGATTAGTGAGTTGCAGAAGGCAAAGAATAAGGCCATCCTCTTAGTGAGCCAGACCTGTGACGGAAGTGCACGCCTGCAACTCAACCCAGCTCAACAAGCATTTATGGAGTGCTCAGCACCACACTACTTCGAGCATAGCATTATACCCAGAAACTGTTTTTGAGAACTATGTGGTAGGTTTGGAGATCGCTGCGGGGTGGCTTTTTCTAGTATCCTGGGATACCTCTGCGTTTCTTCCAGAAATATAATAGGAAAAAAAATCAGGGTGGGGGAGAAAATAATTTGCTTTTGGAGTTCCACAAAGTAATCCATTCTAAAGTATCTTTGTCTTAAGACAGGGCATCAGCAATAAATGGTGTAACCCGAGTTGGTGAGTTGTCCCTGGGTTGTACAGGAAAGGAAACCTGTTTCTAAAACTGCGCCAGGGTCAGCATGCTTACCAGCAGCGGATGACTCATCATCTTCTTCGTCTTCATCAGTGGGCGACGTCTGGTACACTCTGGGGTCCACGAAGGGGGTGAAGGAGGCTTTGGTGCTGCCTCCTATACCATACTGATCAAAAAGAGAAGGAGGACTCAGTGTCGCGGCACAGGTAGCACTGGCCTTGCTCTGCCCGGCTTTGCCACTGACCACAGACTCCTCTGTGCTGGCCGTTCACTCTCTAGGCAGAGCGTGGGCCTCTGTCCAGTCTCTCCCAGTTCTGGTTAGTCTCCAGAAGGTATATTGTAGGCACTATACCTTGAGGGCTTACTTTAAATACATCTGAAGGGCTTAGACTGTACCATAAAGGCATAAAATCAGAACTAGATTAGGGAATAATATATTCAATATTAGCATTTGGTGTCATAATGTAATTGAATTTGTTAAAAGAGGTGCTATAACTATTTGCCCATTTTGTCTGTTATCATCTTTCCTTCTACAGTACCCATTGTGTGTGTGTGTGTGTGTGTGTGTGTGTGTGTGTGTGTGTGTGTGTGTGTGTGATGTGTGGGTCAGAGGTCCCTATCAGTGTCTTCCTTTATCCCTCATCTACCTCACTTTTTGAGACAGTCTTTGAGCTCACAGCTCATCCATACGGCTTGCTTGGCTGACCAATTGAGACTTTCTGCTTTCCCCCTCTTCTGGTGCTGGGGTACAGCCACATGCCACCACATTTACATGCATTCTGGGGATCAGAACTCAGGTCCTCACGCTTGTGAGGCAGGCACTTTAGCAACAGAGCCATCTCCCAAGCTCCCTGCTCATCCCTTTAGTATCACAAACACCAGCATTCAACATCTGCAGAACCCTTTGTGGGGATTCCTATTTGAGGCATAAATTTTTAGTTTTGTTATTAGAGTTTTTTTTAATAAAGCAACATTCCTAAGCCCTAATCATATAAAGATAAACTTGCAAATATCCAGTTGGATTTCCTAATTCAAAAAGATCCAACTTGATTCCCCTCAAGATTTTCCCTCTACCCTTTGGAATCAAATTCCTTCCATCCTCCTCCCATTCAGCCCCTCCCCAAAGCAGTCCTTCTGCATCTGTTTTCTCTTTCATCTTTAGGAGTCCAGAGAGGAGATGATAAAACATTTCCTCCTGGAGCTGGGATGGCAGCAGCATTTGAAGCCAAGTCCTGTTCTGCAGTGGCCTGCTCTGTGGCCCCAGCTTGTCACTGGGAGAGGACTTTAGGTGAAAACAACTGCCCACACTGCAGGAGGCCTCAGCCGGAGGCTGTGCTTTTCCAGATGCTCATGAGTTCCTGTCCTTGGGGCACGTGAAGAGCATGTACATCATAGAAACTCAGTGTGGGGGTAATGTCAAAGCCAACAGTGCACGTGCTCTGTAAAAACATTGAGGGCCTTATGTGTGAGTCACAGGACCACCATGAAACATGACAGCCTTGAATTCATCCAGCGATGCCCAAGAACTGCCTGTGCTCACTCAGGCTCTCCTAGGACTGCTCCCACATAGGACAGACATCTTGTTTCATCTTCTTGCTGCAACTTGGAGAAAGAGCCAATCTCTTGTTCATTTATTAAACACTAGGGACCTATATTTCATAAACAAACCATTTCAACTTCACTTTATTCAGGTCAAGCTTAGGTTGACTAAACCAATGGAAATAAGAGTCACAAGTGTTGGCTTTGAAATCTCACTGGTCTGTAGTTTCTCCCACTGGCTTGGGACACGGGAGGTCCAAGCACTGTTGTAACTAGCTGTGTGTCTTGGACAAGTCATTCAACCTCTCTAAGTTTCAACACTCTCAAGTCCCGTCCACAACACAGGAATCCGGCCAGATGATGTGTGGGAACGTTTTGTTGCTGTGTCTGTGTGGTTTCTCTGAGTATTGGCATCAGTAGCTACACAGCAGAAACCACACAGAGAGTCTGACAGAACTTGGTGTTTGACTACATCAAGGCGCAGAACCCATGTAGAACAGAGCTTTCATGGCTACTGCCGGGCACCTACTTCAGTTCCAGAGTCCATCTCCTGGGAATGGGTGGAGACACGACCCAGTCCCTCGGTGGGAGTCCCGGCTGGGGAATGGCTCTGCTGCACAAGGTCTGGGAGGTTGATGTGACCCGCGAAGCCATTACTGTCACTGTGGCCAGATCGCTTCTTCTCTTCAGCCGTCTGAGGGGGATAGCACACAGAGGCCATTAGAGAGAGAGAGAGCAAACTGAGGAATGACGTCACTCCACACATTCGAATGTAACAGGCTCCAAACTGATCTCCCAGGGGATATAAGATGCTACACAGATCAATACCTCTCCGCAGATGAAGGGACTCCAAATTGATTTACTAGGAGTATAGGATGGTAACACTGAAATTTCTACTTTGTCTAAGAAAACAAAGACATGAAGAATTGTTAATATTAGTAAGTGGACCGACTTTCAGGACTTATGCTGCTGAAAAGGGTGAGGGATGCCGCAGGATGGAAGGCAGAGTCAGGACCAGATCTGCCAAATTTCTCCTCTGCAGTATGTGTGCACGTGTGCATCTCTGGATAACTGGATTTATAGACTATACTGTCAGATTATATAGAACTGATTGCTCAAATCCAGCTGAAAAGAAGCACTGGAGTGAAATGATACCAATACCCCCCCCCAAAAAAAAGAACCTGTATTTCAAGAAGATGCAGAGATATTATTTACCCAAATCACAGGGTTCTTTGCCATTCATAAAGTCAGAACAATGATTGATCAGGTCTGACAGGAGTCCCAAATCACTGAAATGACCGAGCAGACCATTTGAAATAGACTTCAATTCTCCCTTCGGTAGTGTCCACCCTTTTAGCAAATGACTGCTGCACCTTGTGACGTAGGCAAGAAAGAGCTAGTCATCACGACCGGAAAGGGACTTGAAGTACTCTTTATAGCATTCCTTTGAGCATCCCTTCCAGATGATGTATAATGTGGGGCTAGAAAGATGGCTCAGTGGTTAAGAGTGCATACTGCTCTCGCAAACTACCCAAGTTCAGTTCCCTGCACCCACACCAGTGGCTCACAATTGTTTGTAACTCCAGCTGGAGGGCATGCAATTTTATCTGGACTCTGTGGGCACCAACGTTATCTGAACTCTGTGGGCACCTGCATTCCTGTGCACATACCCACACATATACACACATGATTGAAACAAAAAGAATCTTTTAAAAGGCACTTTATAATGCATAAATTGATGCAGTGGGACAGAACTATGTACACGTTCTATGAATATGATCTAAAATTGTTATGGATAGGAGTACATGAGTTAAATGCTTCCAAGCTATTGCTCCAGAGAGCAGCCTCCTCCCTAAATCCAGGGAACAAAAAGGATTAAAAGGAACCCCCAAAGCCTGTGCATCTAATGGGCTAGCTTTGTAATTCCCCCTTGCTCCCGAGAAGTGTAATTTAGCACTCACAGATCAACCACTCTCCATGTCGCTAACTCTGCCCCATCCGGTCTCTGGTGGGTCTTTCTATTCTCAGCTTGTGTGAGATCACTGCTTCAGTTTCCAGGTATGAGAGGGAGCATGTGAATATTATTTTACTTGATATAATTATCCCAAAGGTCACCTATCATGTTATAAATAACAGGATTTCACTTTTCTTTATGGCTAAACAGCTTTGCATGTTGTGTACAGACCACAGCTTCCTTATCAGTTCCTAAGGAGATGGACACTTAGTTTTCACTCTCTGGCAGGTGAAAAATGTGCTGGCATAGGAATTAAAATGGCTCTTTGACATTGATTTAATCTGCTTTGGAAGGTCCCCAGTAGTGGGATTCTGGGTCACATGGTTGTTCTATTTTTAATTATTAAATGACATTACATCAAGAACATGCCTAGTCCCTTTCTCCACATCCTTGCTGGAATAAGCTACTTTCAGTGTTTTGGATAATAGCCACTCTAATTTATTTTTTGATTTTTATTTGGTTTTGATTTCCATCTCCTTGAAAACTAATGATTTTGAATATTTTTCACGTGTCCAGTAGCCATTTACACATGTCCTTTCAAGAAATCCCTGTTGTCCATTTACAAATTATTATTATTATTTTTCTGTTGAGGTTTCTGAGTTCCTTAAATGTAGGATGTAAATACACTGGTGAGTGCTTCCCCTGTCCTGTAGGCTGCCCTTTGGTGTGCACAGCTCTTCACTTTCAAGTTTGTGTGTAACCAGTTCACTAAGGATTCCTAGGGCAGACCCCAGCAATGACTTCCTCTTCCTTTCACACTCCCGTCTCCTTTCCTTCCCATCTCCTAGCTCTCAGCATTGCTGAGTGCCTACTAAATATGAACTGGTTTGCTTAATACGAACAGCTGGGAATATGGCAAGTACGTTCCTCACCTTTTGGGGTTGGTATTGGCAAGAAGGCATGCCATTTCTTTGGCCCCTTCCCTGGCCCAGTGTGACGATATCATCATCAACCCGACTGGATTTGGGGTCACCCAGGAGACTCTTTGCTCAGACACTTGGTCAGAGTGAAAAGGAAGTGACCACACTCGGCTTTCCCCAGACTCTGCACAGTGTACAGTGTATAGTGTACGGTGCACAGTGTATGGTCTCTGGCCCGTACTTGCCTCTGTCAGGAAATACATGTAGCCACTTCGTTGTGTATAAGACAAAACAGACTCCCAAGATCCCAAAGGAGTGTGATTCATCTATAAGGAAGCTTGAGAAATGACCAGAAAGCTTAGCATCATCTGTTTCTTGGACTACCAACTGTCCCAGCGAGGGTCCTTTTCTCAATCTATTTTGTCACAGTGTTCATTGGGAGCAGCAAGGGTGCAAATGCTCAGTGATGAGCATTTCATCTTTTAAGTGACATTTCGGGAGTTCAGCTCTCATCCATCTTAGTGTCCCTGCCTTTTATGTTTGCTAAACAGCTTTCCCTCCTTCCAACTTCCATTCAGCACTAGAAAGCCTTTTGACATTTTCCCCCAACTTCCCCAAAGCATAAATCACACCTTGTCACTTTAGAATTTTTCAGTTTCTCTTCTATCACTGGCATTTTCTCCCAGGTCTTGAAATTGATGAGGGTACACTGGTTATTAAGGAAGACTTGAAGGGCTAGCTCAGGGTGTAGCTCAGAGCTGGAGATGTCTGGAGCAATGCCCCTTGAGTCTACCCACTTCTGAGTCATCATCTCTCGGTTCAATCAGCAAGCATCCTCTCAAGAAATGCCTTCTGTGTGCTGCGCTGTCTCCTGGGAACAGAAAGTAACTGACCCTTGCTAAGAGAATCTCAACCTCTCTGATTTTGATAGCCTTACCATTCCCATGAGGATGAGCACAAACATGCTCAGTATTCCAATGTACGCCAGGTACTGTGCTAAACACTCTGCACCATGTGCCATTGACTCCTCATAGGAGCACCATGGGCTAGCTTTCATTAGTCCCACCTTACAGGTGGGAAAGTACAGTGCAAGATGGCCAAGTCACTTTTCTCAAGGCTTGAAGTCTAGGCTGTGTGGTGGTGGAGTTCAGAAGGTCTGGGATGCACTTTTGCACTATGGGAGCTCTACTGTGATAGCTTATTGAACCAGGAGTGGAAACCTGTGACAAGGACCAAATCCCAATACAACTGACCATGAGGACCAATGTGTGTTAGCAGCCAAACTGAGCTGTGGTGAGATCTGTAACGGAGTGAGAAGAGATGAGAACACAAGTGTGTGGAGCGGGGAAAGCGGGTCTGCGGAGAGACAAGAGAGAGGGAGGAGCAAGCGAAGGCGAGGGCAAGGAGAGGCAGGCGGCAGCGCGCACGCGGTGGCCATCCAAGCCCGTGTCTCTTCTTGGCTTCAGCTTCCACCTCTACACAGGTACCCCACTCACTTTGTTTTGAGTTCCTTCCATGGAATATGCATGTAAATGGTTTGTGAATTTTAACCCTTTGTGTGTTACCTACAACTCCCCTCGTTTCCCCCTTAAACTCTGTAAAAATGTCTTCTTTCTCTTTTATTTCTAATATAAAGAAGCTTCATGGCACAAACCAGTGTTCTCATTCAGTTGGGTAGGTGGATAGATACTGGACAGAATACAAATAGTTTCAGGAAAGTACTATGGACAGAGGTCCGTTGGGTCCCAGGAAAGGCTTCCAGAAGGGAAAGCAGAGTCAGAAAAGAATGGGAGGAAGAAAAGCAGGAGATTTCCAGGAGATAGGCAATGGTAGACAAGATGGCCGGTAAGAGCTGAGGTGGCTCGCTCTACTGGGGTAGAAAGCGGGTCTATGAAGTGTAAGAGGAGGCAGGAGAAAGATAGAGCCGCTAGGGTGTGCACCACAGGGCACTTTGTATGGGACATAATCACAGGTAGTATGGCCAATATAGTCTTCTAGAACTTTCTCTTCTACTCACACAAGAATGAATTGAGTGAGTTCCTGATGGCCACCCTGTGGAAGTGAACTCAGTGTCCTATAAGCTAAATCTTGCCATAATAAGACAAAACTTAAGTTTTTTTTTTTACTTTAGCCTGAATTAATTTTTTAAATACATATGTTTTTAATGTTTTTTTTTTTTTTTAATCTTATGGCTTGTTTGGTGGTTAATTGTATGTGCCAACTTACCCGAGCCATGAGGTGCCCAGACTAAACATTATTTATGGGTATGTCTGTCACATTGTTTCTGAGCATTAAGGAGACAAGCTTTTGAATTGGAGTTGGTAGATTATCATTCCCAAATTATATTAATAGGAACCGTGAGGTCCATAATAGAATGAAAGGCAGAAGAAGAAATAAATGTTGTGTGTGACACGTATGGGTACATTTGTGAAGGTGGGCCTATGT
This sequence comes from Peromyscus eremicus, assembly GCF_949786415.1. Taxonomy (NCBI): domain Eukaryota; kingdom Metazoa; phylum Chordata; class Mammalia; order Rodentia; family Cricetidae; genus Peromyscus; species Peromyscus eremicus. The sequence goes on along the minus strand of NC_081421.1, from coordinate 26,614,675 downwards.
GACAAGACCTGCCTATAGAGGTCACAGGACAACCTTGGCTTCTGGTCCTCACCTTCCGGCTTAGTTAGATAGTCTCTTGCTGGTCAGTGCTGTGTGGTCCAGGCTAGCTGAGCCACAGCCTCTGGGGGTTCCCTCATCTCTGCCATGCATTTCATCATAGAAGCACTAGGATTACATATGCATACTATCAATTCTGGCTTTCCAGGAGTTCTGGGATTTCAGACTCAGGTCCTCATGCTTGTGTGGCAAACATTTTTGATCTGCTGAGCTGTGCCTGCAGCTCATGACTTGTCTATTCTCAGTCCTTGCTCTCTACTTGGGTTGGGACATCATATCTCATCTTTACCCACTTCTGCACTGGGAGTCATCCTACCACAGGTGCAGGGTCATTAGATTTCTTGTCCTCCATAGTCACACAAACCACCTCCCCATAATCTCTCTCTCTCTCTCCATATACATATATATACACATATATATATGTATATATATATATACACACACACACTCACACACACACATACACATACATGTATATATGTAGTATCTTGATTAATATGGCTTGTTATCCTAAGACCCCACACTTTGGGGCTGAGGGGCTGAGGAGATGGCTTAGATGGTAAAGTTCTAGCCTTGCAAGCCTGAAGACGTGAGTTAAATCCCCAAGACTGATGCCATTTCAGAGTTTGGGTGGCAGAGGCAGGTGGCCTCTGGGCTTGTTGGCCCAGACAACTTAGCTTATTTGGTAAGCCCTGGGCCAGTGAGAGACCTTATCTCAAAAAAGAAAGAAGTGAAGGGCACTTGGGGAAAGACACCCAAGGTGGTGCCCTGGCCTCAACATGTATGCATATGCATTGGCACAGACTTACATGCACATATAATAATAATGAAAAAAAAAAAACCAACTAAAAACCTACACTTGGTAAAAACAGAATTTGGTAACTGAGGGTCCCTCCACAGATAAACTTCACACAAGACACAGGTGCATATGGCTTTGGAAGTGCTGGTGTTTGTGGTCCTCAAATGCTGGGCCCTTTGAATAATATGGAATCATTGGGTATGGTTGGCAATAGAAATGAATATGTAGCTCTAAATGTCTCCCTGGAGATACTGACTGTTGTAAACACTCAGGCATGTTAGGAACCGGGCTGTTTCCATTTGGAGTCAAAGAGTAACTCACTCTAGAACACTCTCTCTTGTGTGGTAAGCTCTGGTAGAAACCTCTACCCTTGTATTAAAATAACCCTTCACGATGCTGGGAGCGTTATATACCAGCAGCACACAATGCCAGCACTGCCAGCCAAGTCCGTTCTTCATCGCAGGCACACATGAAAGCATTCTTTAAAGTCCACTTCAAAGATTCGACGTGGGCATAAAATGAAATCCTAGCAAGCTGCTGTGCGGGCTAGTCGTCTAGTTATAACCACACTGCAAATTTTACTTCAAAGGCCTTATTCATCTCAAAACTACACTTTCTTTCTTCCTGACTAGAGTGAGAGGCCCTCTGCCTTTCTGGAGAGGAAAGTCTGTGAATGGAGTTTCCTAGCCCCATTCTGTTGGAAGAGAGAGAATGACCATGTTGTCTGTTTATGCTTTAGAGGGAAGAGTGAGTTGTAATAAGAGGCAAGCGGAGTCGGGAGTTTTTGGTGATAATGAAATAAAATAACCTTTACTGGACACCTGAATTTACTAAGTGGCTCACTTCATGTTGTCAATCATCCTACAAAACATATGGCATTATTTAGTGTGTGTGTGTGTGTGTGTGTGTGTGTGTGTGTGTGTGTGTGTGTGTGTCTAAAATTGATGCAAGGTACCTTCTTTGATTTCTCTCCTCTTTGTTAGCTGTGGCAGGGTCTGTCTCCTGACCAGAGCCTGCCAATTCTGGCTAGTCACAGTAACCAGGGATTTCCTGCCTCTGACTCCTGAGTGCTGAGATTTCAAGTGGTTGCCATACCTGTGTGGCTGTGTGTGTGTGTGTGTGTGTGTGTGTGTGTGTGTGTGTGTATTCTGGGGATCTAAATTCTTGTCTTCAGACTTGTGTGACAAGCACTTACTTTATCTACTGAGCCATCTCCGTAACCTATTTATGAAATTTCACAGAAGATAAACAGATGTAGGGAAAGAGGTGGTGACATTACCCAATGCTACTTGCCATTGTTTTCTTCTCAGACTTGCATGCAACGAAAAGAGAAGATGGGTTCTGATTTCTTGGGGTACTGCAGGTCAGCAAAGCCCCCACCAGGGGCACAGTGGGAGGGCAGGTGAAAGGGAGCAGGTGCTTCCCACCAAATGAAAGCATCTTCCCAGACTTAATAAACAAAATCCCCTTTTAGGGGCTGGAGAGAGGCTCAGCATTAAGAGCACTGGTTGCTCTTCCAGAGGACCTGGTTTCCATTCCCGGTATCCACACAGCAACTCACAACTGCCTGCAACCCAGGCACAGGGGATCCAATGCCCTCCTCTGGCCTCTGTAGACATTAGACATGCATCTGGTACATAGACATACATACAGGCACAACACCCATACATATAAAAGTAACTAAATAAAAATTTAAAAATTCCTCAAAATTCAAAGATGAAAATAAATGCAAAGGTATACTTCTTAGCTGAATTCTGTGTTCTTTAGCCCCAGCTTCTTACTGTTTTTTTGTTGTTCAAATGTTAATTTAATGAGATACAAAGATAGCACAGTTTCCTGGAACTACTGAGCATTTTACAGGAAACACATAAGGGTGAAATCATGGGGAAGAGGCCAACAAAATCACCATTTCTATCAAGAGAGGGCTTTCATTTCTGTTTTCCTGGTGTTCGGAACATCTGCGTTTTCCAGTTTTATGTCCTCGGGCTCCGATTTTATACTCTGATTTGCATAGTTCCTGTTGAAGAATTGGGCCTAATGAAATTAAGTCACTCTGCAGAAACTCGGGAGGACAGAGGAAAGGAGAAGGCAGACAAAATCACTCAACCACTTAGAAGCACAGGTTCCCAGCCTCCCCAGCCAGCCGCTTACAATATATGCTATAAGGATTCTATTCGAAAGCTTGACCAGGAAAAGCACTTAAGGACTGTGTTTCCTTGTGACGCTGCTACACCAGCTCACCTCTCTGATCATTAAGGTTCCTTCTCTTGAAATACTGCCGCCAAAGGTGTCGGCATGCGAAGTGTCCAGCCCGTGCGTCCCGACCATCCCCACGCTGTACTGCTCGTTACTCCCTGGAGCTCCTGTTGGTCTGAGATGAGAAGGAACAGTAGTCACAGACAAGGTGTAAACTTATTCTACAATGGAATCCCATAAAACGTAAACACCATTTCCTGCCCACAGCAAATGCGCATGGCATGACATTTGCCATTTACGTTATTTGTGTGACTTGCAGTGACTTTAAGGATATTCTGTATTAACACACCTAGATGGAGTTTCTCTTTCTGCAGGATCTTGACCTATGTTGTACCCTATTTGTGCTCTCCAAGGAAAATTGATGCAATCAGCATTCAGGGTTATGAGGCTCTACTGACTCCTCTGGCCCCAGGACCTTCTGTGACGAATGGGCACCCTGACCTACCTCTGCCCTTGCTAGTCCCTCTGCTTGGCTCTTGGCTGGCTCCTCTTTCCTCCATTTTTATTCTGAGAGACTGATACTTTATGGAACACCATCTCAAGACTCACATCCAGTCCACCAGCCTTCACTCTTCTTCTTGTCATTTGCAATTCCTTTCAGATTTCTTTAAGATTTGTATGTGCATACACACACACACACACACACACACACACACACACACACACACACACACACACGCTTATCATGTGGGAGGAGCTGGAGTTGGGTTTTATCCTAAAGAAAGTCATCTACTTCCTCTGAGACAAGGTCTCTTTTGGCCTGGAACTTACCAATTAGGCTGGGTTGGCTGGTCAGTGAGCGCTTTACTGACTGAACTATCCCTTGGTCCCTGAGATTTTCAGTTCTTTAGGCTGTAATCTCTTCATTTCCTCCTTCATTAGAACACATGCTTGTCTTTTTGTTTATCGATACACACCCAGGTCAGCATCAACTTTATTTATCCAAGTTCTGTGATCAAAGTGTGCAGTACCTTTAGCAAAAGGTTCTTAGCATCAAGTTCTGGTGGGAATCAAGAGCAGTGGCAAGGTCTGGGGTGGGGGTGGGGGTGGGTCTCATCAACAGCTTGAAGGGAGGTGTCTCAAACTGAGCTTTTTATTTGATAACCTGTGGCTTCTGGGAAGAGCATTAAAATTTATATTATATATACATATACATTCATATAATGTATATAAATTCATATCACACACATATAGGAAGTTTATGAAATAGTAGGTGTCCACTTTATTTCAATATAGGCCGTATACAGCTAGTATGTAATATAGAGCACAAAAACGGATCATTAGACAAATGAGGATTTGTGCTACTTATAATGGCAGCTAACTGGTTCACGTATGAACTAGTCTGTCAAACTTACACAGTATTCAGTACTTTCCTAAAATATCTATATTCAGGCTATGATGACATACATTTATTCCCAGGCTTTTCTTGTGATCGTGTTATGTATTCCCAGAGATGAACGGTAATCCGAGGATGTAACAACATAGTCACCCAGGAACCACAGGTTTATGCTAGCAGACACAGGGGAGAACTTCCAGGGATTCGGTGACAGAGCAGTAGGCAGTAGGGAGTGGTGACAAGCTGATGCCACCATCCCTAATACACGAACAATGGCACTCTTCGTGTGCCACACAGAGCAAGTGCCAGCACTCAACAGGGGAAGCACCATCACATCTGAGCTTCACTCAGATGACCAAAATCTAAGCATTCTGTGTCTCTTGCGCCCACATTGTCTGGTTTACAAACTTGGAAAGTGGAGAATCAAGCGGATGCTGTGGTTGCTGGATTTCAAGATTTGGGGTTTCATTGTTATAGATTTCTCTCTGCTGTTTTAGCAATTGATTAATTTTAAATGCGTTTTTAAAAATAAATTATGTATCTCTTGGAGAACATTTATCACTTCAGCCTTTTAATTCTTTTTGTGTTTAAAAATTGTCAGTGATTGCTGGGTGTGGTGGCACATGCCTTTAATCCCAGCATTCAAGAGAAAGAGGCTGATGATGTCCGTGAGTCTAAGACCTAGACTGGTCTACATAGTGATATCCTGTCTCAAAAATAAAATAAAATAAGACACCACCAGTTGACAAGCCAGGGTCAATGGGAAAATCTCACAGGGTACCTACCACCCCAGATGAAGAATACAGGCAATTAATGGCTGCTAAAAGGGAGAATTAGTCTTCCCTAGGGATCAATCGCCTAAATCTAATACCAAGTGGTCTGCCTTAAAAACATCATACAATCAACACTAAACAGACTCAGAAGGCTGTATTCATACATTAATTCACACACACACACACACACACACACACACACACACACACACACACATATTTAACAAGAAAAAGAAGCTATGGGTTTAAGAGGGAGTGGGGAGGGGTATGGGAAAAGTAAGAGGGAGGGGAAATGATGTAATTAAGTTTTAATTAAAAATTAAACAAATTATAACACAAATAAAACCACCACCACCACCACCACCACCACCACCAAGACCTATCTGTATTTTCTTAAATATGATCATAGTTTGAAGATGTAATAAAATATTCACTCTAAGAACCAAGAAACACACCAGATCTGTGCTAGCAGGCACACTGCTGGAATTCTAGCTAAGGATTAGGCAGAGTGCTTGAAGTCCTGAGTTCGATCACCAGCAGTGGAAAATGGAGGAGCAAAAAGATGAGAGTAAAACCCGACCTGAAAACGTACAGTGAGGCCTTCGTTTAAAATCCAATTTGAAAACGTACAGTGAGGCTTTCATTTCAAAGTTTCTCACTAGGCACAAAGGACTAAACGAACTCAAATATGGGTGATGTGTTTGGGATAATATTCAAAAACTCACTTTCAATGTCATTCTTTCTGTTCCAGAAAGGAGCCATGAATATCAACTGTTCCCAGACATGGGAAAGCTGTTGCTGTGATCATCTGGGGCCTATCAATAGATCAGTGAATCAAGTAGATCTTAAAACTTGCTGTGATCATCTGGGGCCTATCAATAGATCAATGAATCAAGTAGATCTTAAAACTAATGCTCTTCTCTCACCTCTTTGGAACTTAATCTTACCTATGCTGCTCCTTTTCCTATGGGAGTTAAACTCTTGGTTCAGAGGAGATGCCATGAACCCAATAGATCAATACGTCAAGTGTTTCTCAAGGCCTCCAGGGGAGGGGTTGCTTGTCTTCCCCTCTGCCCATCAGGCACTCTCTGCTACTACCACAGCTCAGGCTGAGACTGGGGACCACTGTCAGGTTGGTACTCCGTTATCACTGAGAGTCTCATTTCTTCTTAAATTCCTGACAATATTCTGATTCTATTCAAATATTTTAATTAGAGGAAGTATGGATATGGATACATCTTCATTAAAAAGATCTTTTTAAAACCTACTTCTAGCAAGGAAAACTCTCAATGAATTACCTATACACTTAGTTAATCCTTTCCCATTTTTCACTTAATTATTGTTTTAGTAAAATAATTATCATTGGTCTATTTCTAGATCATGTAAATTTCATAGCAAGACTTAATACAATAATTCTTTTGTCAATATCCTCTTTCAAATGCTTATTTGGTCATTTCTACCAAGTCCAATTTTTGTGGGTCTATTTTAAAGGTTTAAATTTTACTGAAAAGATTTATGTGTCAATTATTAGCAGATATCAATATCAATAGCAGATATTACCATGCATACCATTACTCACTGTTTATTTTAATATTTGCTAAACATTTTTAACTGAGACTACATTTTTTTGCTTGAATCAGTTTTTACACTTTGACTTTTCTGGGACAGCACTGACTCATCTGTTATGAATTTTAGACTGTTTCAAGTTATATTTTATATTATCTCAATCAAAAATATTCCCTATAGATGGAATAAAAGGCAATCTATTTATTCCTTAGTTAATTTGCTTCCAATATGGTAAACAACTCCTTTTAGGTAGCCCAGACAGCCCTGCTACATAGGATCATTTGGTTATGAACATTTTGTATATATATTTTTAGGTTCTGTGCCTCTTATATTAATTGCCTCTGCATGTGCCGTGACACCACCATGTGTTCAACATAATGTAGTGGCTTTTGATTGCAAGAAATTTCCAAGACTCTGCACATTCAAATCACCTCCCTACACATTTCCTTTCAAAGGGCAAAGCACAGCCCCCAGTTCCCAGTCAGGAGTTGAAGACCCTGTTTTAACACAGCAGGTCTGAGTCTATCTCACTTATTCTTCCTGTTCCTGGCCCTTCTCTGGTCTTCCTTTTCCTTTGCTCTTCTGTGCCCATTTCCTTCATGGGCTGTCCTTAACTGCAAGGGGTCTCTGAGACTCTGCTTCATTTTGTGTAATCTTTTAGCATGCTCTCTTATCTACGGCCTTGATTATGACCAGTCACTTACTTTTTCTACCTCCACTTGGGTATTTATATACCGGGTGGCAGCTGGGGGCATGACCTTTCTCGGGTCGTAGTCATTTGAATGAGTAACTTTAAAACCATTGACTGATTGTGTTCACTCTGACCCCTTCTCTCGTTCTCCCATGCTCAACCCAGGCCTTCCTATTGTGCTTCCTAACCGCATCTCAAGTATTTTCTGTTCTTCTTTTAAAGTGACTCAATGAGGTTGGCTTCCTCTCTTTCATTAACGGCAGTCTTCACTTTCAAGTTCACTGCACAACTGACTGTGTTTTTATTTCTTCCAACATTCAGTAGCTCCCTGTCAACTGTGGTTAAAAGTTAAAGATCTTTACGATAGCTTTAAAGGTATCATCGGGTCCCTGTGTCTAACGGAACTTTAAAAGCAAATCCTATCCTCTTCTAACTCTAGCAACGTTAACTTACAGTTGTTTTCTGTGCGTATCATATGACAAAACCCTGAGTGGTCCAGGTCTGATCTGTTTCCCAGTCCCCTTCGTTCTTATCCTCTGCCTTCCCCTAGACAACACATTTTTAAGCACGGGGGACAGTTCAGATGGCTCCCCACTCTGTTTCCATGTAGTTCTCGAGCATCTCTACCACTACATCAACACGTGGTCCTTCAGCGATCAGATCTCATCTGTGCATATGTCCTCGGTGTTGTGTGATGAGTGTGACATTCAAGAGGCATCTAGTGAGTATTCAGTACATGACTGGAAGGCTTTTCTTAGTGTCCCTAGTAGGGATTTTATTCTGGGTTTTGATTAGCATCAAAGCATAGGTCTTTTGTAAATTGATGAGTGACTAGCTATAAAGATAATTATTAGCATGTTAAACGCATTAAGCAACCAATGCCGACTTCTGTTATCTTACATCTAAAAGGGCATCTTTGGTACTGGATTCACTAGGCTGTACCAACATAATTTTTGAAAATCCAGTGGTTAGTATGGGAAAGCAAAATAATTCTGCTCAGACAGTCATAGGACTTTAGAGGGCAAAGAATTAATTCTAAGGTATATATACTTAAACAGGGTTGGTTGGTGCTGGAGAGACGGCTCAGCAATTAAGTGTACTTGTAGATTTTTCAGAGGACTGGGGTTCAATTTCCAGTGCCCACATGGTAACTCATAATCATCCCTAAATCCCCTGATTTCCACCAGGCACATACACAGTGCACAAATATACAGCAGGCAGAACATGCATATGTGTAAAATAAAGTCAATAAATCTAAAAAAAACATAAAAATTAGTAAATTTAAAATGATGTTAAAGGCTTCCAGTGAGTATGTAAACTGTGACACAAGCATCTGTCCTAGACGTATACGGACTACTTCAGTGAAGAGGGAAGCGGGGAAGAGGCGCCGACCTAAGCAACCTCAGAACCCCAAAGACGAGCAGTCTACCGTGCGCCTAATTAATCTGTAACACTTGTTCCCAAACAGGAACACAGTCTGAGAAACCATCACAGGCAAGAGGAGTCTAGGAAGTCGTGACAACTGAATGCAGCGTGGTAGGAGAGAAGGCCATGAAAGCTAAGCAGGCTTGGCCAGCCTGGCCAGTCCATGTCAGGGCTGCTCACTAAGAGAACACATGCAATGTGGATGTAAGAGAGTCTTCCTGGAGACTGTGTAGAGGATGTGACCTGGCAGAAACAATGAACTCTGTTACCAATTGATTTTCCTATAAAACTGCAACTACTGTAACAATAAAGGAATGGAAAGAAAACGAAAACAAAAATGATATGGCTAGAACAACAAATATCACCTCTTACCGTGTTAACTTTCCATCATTCTAGAGGTAATTTTTCTTCATATAGAGATTGGGTAGGAAAACTTAGCTATCCAAAATCCTATGAAGATTGTGAAAGGCAAATCAAATCAAAACAAGCAATAAAATCCTACCATTGATTCAAATGAAAAAAATACAGGAAATTTCCTGTAATTAGAGTACTGGTTTGGAACAATAATTCCCCCTAATTGGATTTGTCCAAGTGCTCCTGGAGGTACTGATTTAATTCAATTCAATTCAATTTAATACGTGCTTTCGGGGCACCTGCTTTCTGGAAGGTCCTTGGTTTGGCAGAGGGTAGTGGATAGAAAATCTGGGACCATGTGATTCCTCAACTAAAGTGCTTAGCCTCACCAAGAGCATAGGGGTGCTACAGATCCATGCGTATACAAGGGAGGAATTCAGGAAGAAAGGGATCGGCTGGGTATCACGGCTCCAAGGAAAGGGCACTGCATTTGATGGCTGCCCCAGTTTTGTTTGGCTGGAATGTGTTAGGGCAATCATTGGTTGCAGGAATACAAGGGTTTGTAGGGACTTAGGGATAAAGCATGACCAGTCACCCTAGAGCATGAAAATGCACAGGAGGGCAAAGGACTTACAAAGAAGCACTGTAGTAGCTGAGGAAGTGGGCAATGGGTTCGAACCATGGTGTTTTAGTGAGAACAGAAGGAGGAAAAAGAAAGCTATATGGCCTTCTTTATCTAGGTGGCATTGTGAGACTGATAAAATGAACTGTTAGGACTACATGGTCACCATTTGGACTTACCTTTTTATTAAAAATTATTTTCATTTATGTATATTTGTGAGTGTATGCCACATGTGTGTGGGTGCCTGTGGAGGGCAGGAGAGGGTGTTGGATCCTAGAAGCTGGAGTTACAGGCTACAGTGAGTCACTGGATGCAGGCATCAGGCCTATACTCCACCCTCTGGAAGAGTGGTGAAGATTCTTAATCACTGAGCCATCTGGTCAACTCACAACCAGTGCCTTACCGTCTGAAGTCTGGATTGGGCTGCAGGGAGGGCACTGACACAAGGGGCGCCTATTTGGCTTGCTCCACAGGATGCAAACTGACCTGGTTCTTCCATCTTATCAACCTTTTACTTTGCCTGATTATAAGAATAGTCTGTGTCTATCATATGCTTGGTGATACACATATAATAAAAGTTCCTTACAACTCTTAGATCAGTGGTAGTTTCTGATGCTCTAGGGCTATTTTCTTCTATACCTCCCCCCTCCCCCCATGAGGTGCTGCACAATGCAGTCAGCTAGTTAGGGAACCCAACGTCAAGTACACTGTTACAGAAGACATGGCAGCAGTGTGAAGCTGTGCTAGGACAAGTTCCTCTTTGAACGCTGGAATCCAGGGTTGCCTGTGTGAAAGCCTCCATTTCCAAGAAGCTTGCTCTGTGTGCACTTTGCAGGAGTGAACTGTGGTACAATATACTTTTATTTCCTCTAAAAATACATAGCATGAAACATAAAAGTTTATCTTAACAAAAGAAAATAAAAGTGGTAAGAACATGTACAAAGAGACTAGCCCCAAAGCATTCAATTTGTACGTAAGTAGCTGTTTTGTAATGGAGTTTTAATAGCATGAAATTTCTAAGGTGTATAAGCACTGTGTTGGAGGAGAACAGACTGTATCTGTTTTTAATGCTCATGAAAATACATCTATAGTTCAGACCAAACTGGTATACACACACACACACACACACACACACACACACACACACACACACCTATTTCTCTTTATTGCCTTTTTTCTGTATATATCTCATACGAATATATATATATATATATATATATAAAATTTTAAATACACACACACTATTTTTAATAGTTTTTAATGGACAATCATTTCAATCTATCTAAAATTTCTAAGTCTTTAAGAACAACATCTTGTCTTGTCTCCATTGTAAGGATCCCACAAGAGCCTCAGTTTATCATTTGTTACCAGAGTTATAGTAACAGATCCCGTGAATGTCTTTACCAGTATGTCCAAATTGTCCCACGGAAATACCCTCCCTCAGACCTAGCACTGATCACGTAATGCCCTGGCTCAAGACACAGACAGTTCCCATGGCTGCGTGCTAACCTGTACACTACTGCTCTGGTGTTTCTAATCCAGATTCTCTCCCCCACTGTCACAGCCCTCAGATTTATACCTTGCTCAGTCTTCTGGGTTTTTTCAACTCTTCCCTCGGCCGGAGCTCCCAGTCCCACTCTGTGTTCTTATCTGTCTTCCTGACTATTATTCAGGTTACTGAATGCTTCTCTTTCCTTTGCATCAGGCCACAGACTTGCTTGCTCTCTGAGGTCTGGACCTCAGGTCAGGACCCAGTGTGATTAAGTCATGGTTAATTTGGGAAAATATTGGAAAGCCGCTCAATTCCAGACACAACCAAGTCTTCAGGGTAGAGAAACGGACAAGCCACTATTCCATCCTCAGAGACCGCCACCGTTCAAAGAGGGAGACAAACATGGCAGCAGTCGTGACTCAAGGTATGACATGCAAACCTAGGGCTACTGGGGAAATAACAGTGACACTGGAGAAGGGGGAGGAAGGGACAGGAATGGATGGCTCGTCACAGCAGGTGGGGCTGGGGGTAGGTGCTTTCCAAAGGGGCGGAGAGCAGATGGCAGAGAGAAGCACAATGCCACCTGTTTTGGGGAATGTTAGAAGATGGACGTTTTGTCCTGAAGGATAAGTTTAACTCTCCTCTAGAGGGTGGAGGGGAAACATCATTCATAGAGTTACAAAGTATGATAGGGGCTTAGAAGATTCTTTATACTTTTCCACAAATTATCTTTGGTTGTCCCAAATGATTAGATATAGCTTCCATGTATAATTTATCTCTCTAAAGAAGAATATAAACTTGGAAGGCAGAAAATAAGTTCATGCTCTCCAAATGCCTCAAGACCCTCAGCACAGTATTTGATATGTAGTGGGAATTGTAGGAATATTTTAATTTCATCACCAGCTATTACCCTAGCAGTTGTATGCCCAGTGTTTAGAGAGAACTTTAAGCATCTGTTAGAAGAACTGAACAATGCTGAGTCAAGACAAAATGGAAAAGATCAGCATGTTTTGTAGAGATGTTCTGGCTTAGTAGTTTTGCCTCTAGAACAATTTTATTTGCTATTAAAAGACAATTTAGCACAATTTGTTTCAAAGTGTCATATCTTAGCATTTTTATAGTTGTCAATAATTGGACAGCCAACACAAGCATGGATTGATAATGATGGCTGTTGGATTTGCCTCTCAGAACTGCTTGGGGGGGCATCCTCTGCACACTGGCCACCCCTGTCCTTCTCCAGTCTATTGAGCAGGACAATAATTATGATCTGATAACATCCTTTTTCAGTAAAGTCAGTATGCCCCGGTGATCAATACTGAGAGTTAATCCCAAGAAATGGAGGGAAAGAAAGTGGAGATGGGAAGTCAGCATTACCGCTCATCACGTTATGGCAGCAGTGACAACTTATGGTTATTTTTGGAGGAGTTAGAAAAGCAGAAAAAGAGTGGGATGTGAAGAACCAACCCAAGAATCCACTCCAATGAACAAAACTCACTGAGCTTCCTGTTCATGCTGAGGGAAGAAAGAAAAGTAAAAACTGGTCTGATTTGGGGAAATCTAGGCAGACGTACACAGAGACAAAAGTGTGCAAACATAAGATGTGAAGAATTTGACAAGAGCATGTGAAGATGCTGGCGACAGAAGAGAGGACTGAGTCAGGGAGATGGTGCAGAAGGTGAAGTGTGCCAGGCAAGCATGAAGCCAGGTACAGCAGGGCACACTTGTCATCCTGGCACAGAGGAGGTGGAGCCAGGAGGGCCAGTGAGCGCCAGGCCAATGAGGGGACCTGTCTCAAAAAAGAAGGTGGACAGCTCTGAAGAATGACATCCAATGTTGACTTCTGGCCTCATACAGACATGAACATATGTATAGCATACACACTGCACACATGTCAACATCAACATACATGTAGGTACATACATACACATTCACAGAAGAAAGGAAAGGGATCAAATGAAAAAGACCCTGAAGAGGATAGAGTGAAAAATAGTAACACTTAGAATGTCCTTGAGTGGTTCTTTGCCTCCTGATTATTTCTCTGGGGTACTAACACCTGTTGCCATGTGCATTCATTTTTGCTTATTGGTGGTCATGGTGGTAGGTAGAGTAAGCGTCTCCTATTCATAATGTCACTGACCATGATCTTGTTCTCTTGCTTATAGGTGGAGAGACATGTGCCAGTGGTCTTGCTGTCCATATTGTTTGTCTTAGAGAGGAAAACAAAAAGGAAAGAGCCATCTGAAGAACAGCAAATCCAATGGTAACGGGCAGGGAGGGCACCCACAGGCTTAGAAGCGCTATGTGCTCTAGGTGACCCAATCTATGGAGAGAGATATAGAACTATGTTCCAATAAGAACACAATTCCCCAAAGCCACTCCACTTGGTCAGGGCCCTATGTGTGATTGGTATTTAGCTAGTATTTCTCACGCTTTGGTTTGGAGACTCACTCCCTTCCTGGTCTTCCTTTGAGAAACAGTCTAGATCCAGCCATGGTGCTGTAGGTCTCAGCTACTCCTGAGGCTGAGGCAGGAGGATAGCTCAAGCACAGACATTCAGGGCAAGCTCAGGAACAACCTGTACACGCCATCTCACAACAACAACAACAACAACAACAACAACCACAACAACAGTGTCTTACATTAGTCTGGGGATGTCGCTGACAGCCACCGTCCCATCGTGCGTCTCACTCTCCCCGTCTTCCTCTTCCTCCTCACTGCTCTCCGACTCCTCACTGGAGGAGGAGTAATCAGTCACTTTCTTCAGTGGACGGTTTGTTTCTTCAATCCGGAGTTCTCTTAATTCTTTGGCTAATGCCGTCAGATCCTACGAAAGAAAAATTTGTAAGCACATGAAGCATAGTTACAACCAAAGCTGTATCTCCCAGCCAGTCATTGTTCCAGCTTAAGCCACAAGAAAAAAGAAAGAAAGAAGCTCTGTAGAGAACTGTGACAAACACAGTTACCGTATGGAACTAAGAAAATGATGCTTGTGGTGTGGAGAAGCTAAGAGACAGGAGATGAAATAAATTCAAACTTGGTTCAAAAACAATAGCTAGACTGGGACTGACTGTGCACATGTGTGTGTTAGACCAGGACTGACTGTGCATATATGTGCGTGCCGTGCTGTGTGCATGCGCATACATACAAACATTGTGTTTTCTTTTGAGAGGGTGAGGTTGGTCACCCCCAGAGTTGAATGGGAAAATAAATGGGATTCAAATTTGTTCCCCAAGTATTGTGGATTTCCTGGCCAAAGCCCTGACGGTGGCCTTTCCTCTCTTGTGAGGGCTACTGGACCCAAATCGAGCATCGATCGTGGAACAGAGCGGTTGCCAAGGTTCATTTGGTGTGAAGTCATTCCCCAAAGAACAAAGGTACCACATCAAGTGACAGCCCACCCCAAATCCTAGTGCTACTGAAATTTAGAGCCACAGGAATAAGTTAATCAAGAGGAACAACAAACAGACAGACAGACAGACAAACAAACGAACAATCAGTTCTCTTCCAGAACAACAGGTGTTTCATTTTTAAGTTTTAAATTCCAGTCACCTGGCAGAAACCCTTACAAGAAATGCTGAAATGAATGTTTAAACACCCAAAGGAAGAGATAGTTTTCCAGTTTTCCATGAGTGTGATGAAACCTTAGCCTTATGGATGTGATGAGGCAGGACTTAGTCACCAGGCATAGTGCAAGACAGTGTGCCGAACGAACGTCTGACTACCTTTAATGGACATGCTTGCAGAGCAAGGCGGAGGGAGGGAGTTCTGCAGAAGCATGGCCGCTCTACTTTGCATGGGTTAAACTGCCCATGGCACGAAGCATGCAAATGAGGAAAAAGCAATTTGACATTGGTCTTACCATTTCTCCCTATTTAGGGACCCATGTGGGAATCAGAGCATTCAGCGAGAGACAGGGAGTTAGGGAGAAAGAAACTCATTGAAAAATACTAAATCCCACATTTTTCCCCCAAAAAATAATTGGCCATATTCTCTCTTTATTTCAGTCCAGAAATGTATTTGTCCAATTCACCTGATGTATGATTAATCTCAGTGACATAAATGATTGGTCATTGATCCAGATTAGAAGAAAACCTCTGATACACATGCATAGTTAATGGTAATTCACGTCCAGGCCCCGCACGCCATGTGTTGTGCGCTGTGGCCGCAAGGCAGGCCAACACTCACAGAGCAATCACTTCAGTGCTTCACTGAAATTTAGAGAACTCAAGCTGTCAAGTGAACGAGTCAGAGTGGTTTCCTTTAATGTCTCAAATGGACAGCAATATGTCCTGAACTAAGGCCCCATGAAGGGGAGGTCGCAGGAAATCCCACCCACACATTCTACTCGTAAACACACTTGCTAGGGCTTCCCATACATGCGGACTCCCTCAAACATATAACCCCAGTCTCCGCCGTCTGTGAAAGTGAATCTAGAGTCAGATCCAAAAGGCTTCGCAATGTTTAGAGAAAACATCCTAGGAAAGGGGCGATCCTCCACACACACAGAATTTTATGCACATTTATTTCTCATTTCTTAGGCAATGCACCCAACCAGGAAAGGCTAACATCCAGCTTTCACCCTTCTGTATATTTCCTCTTGATTGCTGCTGATACATTCATCTTTATCACACAAAAAGAGTATGAAGAACATGCTAGATGGGCACAATGGGGACAAACTGTTGACAGATTTGTCAAGACTCTGAAAGCAAGAGGACATGGTGAGCTTCCAAACTAGCAAAAATGACAAATCAGACACATTTATCGCATATGTAGATTTTTATAAGGTAAGACTATTAAAGAATATAACTGATATTTAAAATGTTACTTATCATTAAAAACTATGCTTTATTATAATTTAAAGAGAGAATATGGTTTAAAGGAGCTTGTTTCTACTATCAAAAAGTCTGAGTAAAATATAATACTACCACTATGACTTATTTAAATTAATGATACATTTTTTCCCCGGCATGGCTTCCTTATCTCTGACAGTTCAGGACAAGATAAGAGAAAGAGATGAAAACAAATCCAATCTATTTAGAATTATTTAGTAAGTCCATAACCCAATAACAACTTCAAGAAAGTTTCACTTGTTAAAATGACCTACATTTCCCTAAATATTGTATTTATCAACACTTTAAAATTATGACCTGCTTTATAATTTTGGTTTTAATCAGAATTTTTTATTTCTGTGTTATTAAAAAGCTCTTTCCTGAAACATTAAAAATAAATTGCAAATCTATTTCAGTTTAATTGGTAACAGCTTGGAGAGTGGGACAGAAATGAAAATTTCAAGGTAGCAATAATGAGTAATCAAAAGCGATGCCCCTGAAGAAAATCAATCTCCCACTCCGGGCGCCTCTGAGGCTAGCTGAACTTTTGTTCCTCGTACGCTCGTGATGAAGCAACTGGATGATATTGAAGTTGCAGGAATAGACATGATGCAGGGTTGTCACTGCTGGATTTGGATGCATTTTCATGCACTTTATTCTCTGACAATTCCAATTTCCTCTATCTAATGAGCCTTTCATGGTAATTTATTGCTTGGCTGTCTCAAGCCTGAAGCTAAAAAGCATTAAAAAGGGGAATAAAAGTGCTATTTAGCATGAAAATATTTGAGAACATATTAACTAAAGGAGAGATATGGCAAAATACTTCATTCTTCTACCCTAAAGTGCTAACGTGAAGGCCGTAGGCGGCTCACGTCCAAAGGGTCTCGGGTGCAGCATTTCTTAGCTTCCTCAGGACCTCACTTTTTATCCTGGTGAGCTGGTTTCTTCGGACAATTATGTAATGTCTTGCTTTAAAATATGCTCATTTAGGTGTCTTCTTTTGAAATAATATAGTTGATTCAAATTTTACTTCAACTGGTTGAGCCATCGTATTGTTAGAGAATTTTAATGTGGCTTTTCTTTTATGTGTTACATTTTCTCCTTTTTAGGAAAGCTAAGGAGTGATACCAGCTCATCCTTAACCTCAGCAGGCTCATCTGAAGGAAAAAGAGTCCAGCTCACTAATTATTACTTATTTTTCAATAAAGATAAGTGATTTTAGAATTTTTCAGTTTTTTAAATCCCAGTAAAAACCTAACCCACACCCCAGTGTTTGCACATAGACTACATGTTACACATTCAGTTATGGGAATGTAAAGGGTGTGTGTTTACAAAAGTTATATTAAATAATAGTGTTGCAAAATTTCATAGTGCAGTAGAAAGTAATGTTAACTTTATGGCTACTTTTTGGGATTTATTGCTATGAAAAATTAAACTACTGAATTACCAATAACAAGAAATACGTTTTAAAAAGGCATTTAAAGACTCATTTGAATTTCATTCTGGGTCATCCAAGTAAGAAAACAGTTGCAGAAGGCAAGTCATATCAACACCTAGGAATGGAGATGGGCAGCAAAGCTGAGGTCAAGATTTCCCACCAGTGGCTCCTGTAACATGGGCCCAGGTGACCTCTTCCTGTGAGGAACTGCCCCGTGTGTTATAGGATGCTTAGCTCTACCCCTTTATTGTAGCCACACTGCCAGTAGCTTCGTCTCCTACTTTTAAGTGTAACCACTACAGTTGACTTCAGATTTTTGCTGAGGAGCTCCTAAACAAAAGAAGGGCAGCAATCATGGCTAAGAGCTTCCGGGTTAGGCAGGACTATCTTCCTGGGTTTTGAGTGGTCCAGGCCAGGGATACCCAAGAGTCAGAGCTGTCCGTTGACTGGGGGCATTGGCTCTGATATACAGCTCCGGAGATTTTGGTATGACGTCGTCTACCCTCTCATCTCTATCCGGTGTGGTAGAGCAGACCAAAATAAATGAAGTGATTTTCAAAAAGCCTGGAACATCCAGGGTTAACCAGAGGAGACCGAGGAGAGCTCTTTTCCTCACAGAAGCCACCTCCATATCGATGTCTGGACCCTTAAGTTGTTCATATGAATACTACTTTATTGGCATCTCTAGTACCCAGGACCACAAAATAATTTTCTTTCTTTACCTGCTCTGGGTGACTGATAAAAAGTTGGGATAGTCCCTCCATCTTGTCACCACTATGAGGGAAAAGCAAGGCCATGGTGCAGAGTGACTATAAACAGTCCCATGCTGTAGACATGTGGGGGAGCAGTACTTTATAAACAGCAACCCCTTAACCAGGAAAGTGACTTTCTGAATCACTATGAATGGTGTGGTGTCACAGCTTTGGTGAAAAACAGCTTCACAGAATCAAATTTCCCTACTTGCAAAGTTCGTTCTGTGCCTATGGCTCAAATCTGAACAGTTACATTGGCTTTCCATAGCACTTTCCACTTTAAAAAATGCCTTTGTACACAGAGCCTAGGACCCTAAAGAATTGGTGGGTAAAGGCGGGTTGATGTTTTTATTCCCATTTTACAGACCAGAAAACTGACTGAGATTATGAGACTTATCCTAGCCAGCATTCACTGAGGGGAACCAAACTTCAAATGTAGCTTGCTGATCCCTGAAGCCAGTGCTTTTTCCATATAATTTCACAAAATGTACTTTGCAGAGCTACAGCCTCAAAGCCATAACGGTGAGCCTCACATTCCATGCATCCGGGACTCTGCGAGGCCTGCCTGTGTGGAACCATTCCACTGCGCTGTGTTCATGCAGGCCTGACAAACAGCGAGGCGGCCGTCCTCAGCAAGCTATCTACGAGGGACAAAGCCACGTGCTTTTCTAGTAGGAAAATGTCTCCACAGATAAGGACCTAGATCACTCAGCTCGCCCAGGTTCAGTAGCTAAGGCTGATGTTGTTTGTGGTGTTGTGAGTGCCCCACAAAATTAATCTAACAGTACACTTTAACTCCTGTTCACAAATCACACACTAGATATTTGGGGTGTGCTAGAATCCTGTCTCTGTGTTTTGTTAGCAAAACTGCTGAGAGCCATCTCCTAGCAAGGATGCTGAACACAGGTTTGTTATTAGAAGGTCCCGGAAGGAGAGACCACACCATTAACAAAATACTAGTACCTGCTGTGTGCCTAGGTGGGATATTGGGAAAGCAATGTTTTTGCTTAGTGAAGGACCCTAAAGCTTTCTATGGGTACATCTGAGGGTCTCAGGCTGGCTCTGGTGAAGGGGCTCTCCCCCCCCAAACAATGCTGTATATAAGAGGGCTGTCCACAATCCCACTGGCCTCTTTTCTGTATGTCCACATCAGGAAATGGGTTTAATATTCACATCTTGTGAAAGCATGACCAAGAAAAGGTGGTACTGACCTCATCTATAGCTTTCTTATAGCTCTGTGACAAGATGAAACCAGTCCAGAGAGTCCACAGGCAGGGAAGGCCGGAAGAAAAGAAGCACGTTAGATACAACATGGGCATGGTTAGTAGAAAACTCACACAAACAAGCAAAGAGAAGTTCAAGCCAGACCATGCACATTCCTTCATTATTACTTAGCATCCTCCTTACTTTCAGATGAAGGAGGCAGTAGGTGAAGGTGACATTCATTCCCAGAACAGCATCTCAGAATGTCCAGATTAATTTTCTACTTTCAGCCAGCATGCTCTTTTTTCTTCCTTTAGTTTTAGGGTTTACTTATTTGAGACAATATTTCATGTATCCTAGACTGGCCTTGAACTCATTATTCAGCCAAAGATGACTTTGAACTTCTGATTGCCTTACATACTGGTATTAAAGGCGTGTCCCATCATGCCTGGTTTCTGCAGTGCTGGGGATTGAATCCAGGGCTTCATGTGAGCAGAATGAGAACTTAACTACATTCCCATCCCACAGTCTTTCTCTCAAGCTTCTTGGTGTCAGGTCCAAAGGAAACTGCACACCCTAAACTCTGGCACCTCTACCAAAGCAGCCAGAGGGGACAAATGGCTCTCTATGGTGCCTATCAGCATGCTGGCCTCCAGGCTCCCTTATCATCACAACTCCCTGTGGCTCTTCTCAGCTCTTCTCACCCTGTCCTAGCCCTAACTTCTCCAGCTCCGGGCTTCCCTTCCTCTGGCTTCTCATTCCCACAGAACCCTGCCGTTTCCACCAGGTGCTCTGGTCTTTCCCTCTCGGCTGCCCTCCTGCTCCTCGCTCTTGGGGTCCTCTGCCTGCACTCCTTGTCCTCCTCCATCACTCTCCCCCGCCCTCCTCTCAGGGCCCGGTCCACTCTGCTGGCCATGTGCAGTGTACCACTTCTCTCCCTGCTCTGGACTCTTCCAGACGCCTCTGGCTGTACTCTCCTCATATCTACAATAGAAACATACCTCGGAGCAGTCAGCCCTCAATTTATACACTTGGGGCCTTCACATTCCAGCAATGACTCTGGATTTCAAGTCTGTGTCACATCATACTTATTAAGTTTTGGTCCAGAAAAGACTAGTCCATAAGGCATGACAAGTAGTGAAGAACCAGCCTGCCTCCATCTTAGGCTCGAAAGCCATCTTATAGTAAAGACAACTAGGCTCATTCCTGTTTATGATTAAATCTGTTTCTCAAGGATTGGGCTATGCCCCACCTGTAACCTTAACTACAAATGGTTCTGTATTGCGTGTTCCAGGAATGGCAATCATGTCTGTGTTTCAAAAAGTGTTAATAACCATCTACCATCTTGCAAACCTACCTTTGTTCTAAAAGGTTATATGACCACCTATGACTACCTGTTGTTATGACTGCCTGTTGTTATGACCACCATGTTATGCCCACCCTGCAACCATGTCTTTGTTTCTGGAGGTCCAAAGTCAGTGGAAGCAGCCCAAGATCTGTTCAGTCCCCCACCCCATCAGGTATGACTTCCTTCTAGATGCTTCTAGCATACAGTGTTCCTAGTTATCCTCGGTTTTTTGCTTTGAGTCATGAATGTAGCCCTAACTACCTTATCTAAAATTAGGCTCTAGTTTTTATTTATCTAATGGGAACAACCAGAAGAATCAACCATATGTCTTTAAGGCAAAGGTATTTTCTTCTCTTCTTTTCTTTTCTCAGGTAGGAAAGACATAGAAATTCTTAGGAAGAAAATCACTCACAGCTGGCCGACTGGGCCGGGTGATGTCTCTGGATTCTTCAGGTTTCACCTTGGTGGGCTCGTGGGGGAGCACAGGCGATCCTTCTGACTTACTGTTGGCTAGAGAAAAGAACAGGGACAGGAAAGACAGGATATGCATTAGAAGAGGCTGCTCCACATTCTGAGTGAGTGACTCCGGAAGGACTACTCACTAGGCAAATCCATGGACACCAATGGAAAAACAACAAATGCTCAAAAACCAGACAACTGAGGCCTGAAACCTAGAAGTCAACAGTGAAAATGAAAACCTGCAGTCACTACCAAGTGCTGACCGTGTATGAGGCACAGCACCGGACACTTTCTCTGTCGATTATTGCAATTAATCCCTGTTCCAACCCAATGGTGCAGCACCATTTTCTCATTCTCCAGATGAGCAGAGACACACCAAGCTCAAGGTGACAATGAAGTCATGGATTTAGTTGGGATTCTTCCTGAATTTTAAAAGTCTTCCTAATCATTATTTCAAATGAGCTTATAAATTAAAATTTTAGGCTTGTTTTCTTCTTTTACTATCTATTCTTCAGAACAGGTTATTTGGATTGAAGTTTATGAAGAATAAAAAGAGTTTTATTTGATAGAACAAGTTTAAAAGGGGGCTGAGAAGTGTCTGAGATCTTTAAGGAAGAAAGAATTGTTGTGGAATATTATTTTAAGGTGTGTTACTTTTGTTTACGTTGCACGTGTTTAACTCTGTGAAGCTGTGTTACTGTGCCTGTCTAAAACACTTGATGGTCTAATAAAGAACTGAACGGCCAATGGCGAGGCAGGAGAAAGGGTAGGCGGGGCTGACAGGCAGAGAGAAGATACAGAAGGAGAAATCTGGAAGAAAGGGAGAAGGAGCAAGAGAACAAGTAGAGGAGGACTCCAGAGGCCAGCCACCCAGCCACCCAGCCACCTAGCCACCCAGCCACCCAGCCAGCCACAGAGTAAGAAACAAAGAAAGGGATACAGGAATAGAAAAGGAAAAGCCCACAGGCAAAAGATAGTTCAGATAATTTAAAGTTAAGAAAAGCTGGCAAGAAACAAGCCAACCTCAGGCCGGGCCTTTATAATTAAGAATAAGCTTCTGTGTGTGAGTTATTTGGGAGCTGGGTGGCGGACCCCCCAAAGAGCAGAAACAAACAACAACAGAGAATGATGCAGGATCAGGAAGGTGTTGAAGATAAAGGTGAAGGGCAAGAACAGAGTTGTGGCGCAAGGATGGGGAGGCTCCCTGCAGCCACAGAGTGAGAGCTGCCGTGTCATTTATGACATATGTGGAGCAGCAGGAAAGGTTGGCATCTCTTAGGATGGGGAGGCTCCCTGCAGCCACAGAGTGAGAGCTGCCATGCCATTTATGACATATGTGGAGCAGCAGGAAAGCTCGACATCTCTTGTTTGTTTTGAAAGTGGCCTTTCTCTGGCAGAGGTTACTTGTAACCAGAAAAGTAGAGGATGAAGGAAAGAATATAAGAGTTAAGCCTGAACTAGAATTAACATGGTATGTGCAATCCTGGTTTTCTTTATGATTTTCTCTAAGGATGCAAAGACTCCAATGAAGAGAAAACAAGTTGATGGAACGGCAGTTTTCTAGGGTAAGAACATCTCTGTCTGGATCAGTGCTGTAAAGACACATGGCGCTCTGGTACAGGCCACTGATGTCAGAGGAATACTGAGTCAGTGGTGGGCCAACCAACGTCTTAGCTCACAGTCATGGGTGTCACATGTCAGATCTGAAGCCTAATCAAATTGGATATACAGAGATTTTACTTAATTGACACCTAGAAGATTAATAGAGGAGGCAAATTATGGTTGTGTCTACTAAAGGGGCCACTAAGGAACTGGTGATTTTCTTAAGGGAGAGTGATTTACCAGCATATTAGTATTTATCAAAAAGTACTTCAGAGTGTCTGGTGAGCAAATTTACCCTCTGCAGAAGTGACTCAAAAAAGAGCAAATTTGGACTAGTTAGAAGAGGGTTTTGCTAGGTATTAATTAATTGTACTATAGTCTTTCCACAGGTTTCTTCATTAGTGAAAACTAAGCAATGACAAATGCTTTGAACTAAACATTAGGCTCGAGTTTTTATTTATCGAATGGGAACAACCAGAAGAATTAAACATATGTCTTCAAGGCAAAGGTATTTTCTTCTCTCTCGTGTATTTATTTTATATTGGCTTTTAGGAAATTTCATTTTGAGAAATACCTAATATTATGAAGCTTGAATCTGAAGGGATGTCTGGCACCTTGGGAACAAGAGAGTGGGGTGCACAAGACTGAAAAGGAGGAATCAAATGGAAATGGACATTTGGGGAACTGGACAGTTACCACATTTTGCAATAGGACTGCTACTGGATATCTGCCTGGAGAACACTGGAAGCTCAAAGTAGACAGGTCTGTTGTTCACACTTGGATGACTATGCACAGTTAGGGACAGTAGCCCAGACCCTTCAGGAGATACAAGCATGAGACCCCCCTGCTGCCAGAGTTAGGAAGTAGCCACTCCTTTCTGTCTGTGGCTTTCCTCCTAGGCATAAGAGTACGGGGACAGTTAGGAGAACACTTACCCCGAACTCTGGTTCGTTCACTAGATCCTGCTTGTGACCCAGGCTGAGAGCCTCCTTGGGAGCTGGGCTGGGAGCTGGGAGTGCTGGAGCTGGAGGAACTGCCACTGCTGGTCCTCTGCAGGGGGCTCTCCAGGATGGGCTCTGTTCTGCGGAGATCAGGATTGCTGCATGGACAGCAGAACACATGGCTACAGGTCAACATCCAAAATATACAGGGCACTCGCTTAACAACTCAGTAGCAAGAAAATAAATAACCAGATTTTAAAGATGAGCTAAGGACCCAAAGAGACATTAGAAAAAACAACCTGTACATAAAATGCTCAGCATCACCTTACACTTATTAAAATGTTTTTCTCAAAAAGAGGAATGATAGCCATTGCTGCTGAGGATGCTGAGAAGGATAACCTCGTCGTCCTCTGTTGGTAGGATGCAAATTAGGGTAGCCATTATGGAAAATGTTATGGTGATTCCTCCAAGAATTACAAACAGAGCTACAATATGACCCAATAATTCTGCTTCTGTATATATCTAGAGGAAATGAGGTCACTGTGTTGAAAAGATGGATGCATTCACTGTTGCATTATTTATAGCAGCAAAAGATAGAATCAGTATATATCCATTGATGAGCAAATGGATAAAGAAAATATGAGATATATATATATATATATATATATATATATATCACATATATATGGCACATATATTCTACACATATGCAAGCCCACAAGAAGACATGCACTGTATGATCTCACTTATGTATGGATAGGCACAATTCAGAGTAGCAGAGAGTAGAGTGTGGATTATTAGCAGCTGTAAGGTTTGGTGTGGGGACAATGAGATGTTAAGCAAAAAAGGTTTCAGTTAGACAGGATAAACAAGCTTTTGAGATCTATTGTATACTGTGGTGCCTTTATTTAATATGTATGATGAAAGTAGAATTTCTTTTGAGAAAAGATCTCATTGTATAGATTACTGCAGCACCACAAATAGCTTTGAAGTAGATCCTAAATGTTCTCATCACAAAAAATGGTAACTATTTGAGCTCACATCACAATTTATACATCCATCAAATTATCACATGGTAAATATAAATATATGTAATTTAAATTTTGTATACATTAATAAGGCTGTAGGTGACTTGTTATTGGTAGAGACTTCTGAGATCCTGAAGCAAAGGGGTCAAGGGAAGGTGGAAACTATGCCTTCCTGGTGGAGCTATGGCCAGACTCTGGAAGGGTAGATGCTGGAAAGGGGAGATGCCAGAAAGGTAGACGCTGGAAGGGTGGAGGATGAACTCCAAATGCAATTCTTGGGTCAACACACTAAAAGTACCAGCTCTCAGATAAGGAGCCCTAAGAGGAACTTTCCTTTAAATAGCTCTTCCGGTATTCATTGTAGACAACTTGAAATGTATGAAAAGGAAAAATGAGGAACAACACATACAATTCCCAAGCTAGGAAACAGTCAACCATATTTTACTGTTTGGCAAATTATCAAATGTTCAATTTTATCTCTTACTTTTTGCTTCCTAACACTGTATGGTGAGCACTTTATTATGCTCTGAAAAGTGCTAGCTGCAAAATAACCCATCATATAGACAAATTTGTTCGGTCATTCCTCTAGTGTTAGTCATTTATGGGGCTTCCAACACATTTCTGTGACAAGTAACACAGAACTAACCATCTGTCTGCACACTGAAGCTCAACTCTCTTTTCTAGTTTTGGAATTCTTGGTTGAAAGCTCATGAATTCTGTGAACACATGTATATGCAGATATATAACAGTCTTAGCAATTTTCACTATGTGATCATTTTTTTCTCTGAATTTTTGTGTGTATGTGTGTGTGTGTGTGTGTGTGTGTGTGTGTGTGTGTGACTGGTGACCAGAAGTAGGTGTCAAACACCCTGCAGCTGAAGTTACAGGTGGTTGTAAAATACCTGATGTGGATTCTGGGAGTTAAACTCTGGTGCTCTGTAAGAATGGCAAGTGCTGTGGGATGTTCTGTATGTCAAATGTGTTGCTGATTGGTCAATAAATAAAACACTGATTGGCCAGTGGCTAGGCAGGAAGTGTAGGTGGGACAAGGAGGAGAATAAAGCTGGGAAGTGGAAGGCTGAGTTGGAGAGACACTGCCAGCCGCCAAGATGACAAACAGCATGTGAAGATGCCAGTAAGCCACGAGCCACGTGGCAAGGTATAGATTAATGGAAATGGATTAATTTAAGCTGTAAGAACAGTTAGCAAGAAGCCTGCCACGGCCATACAGTTTGTAACCAATATAAGTCTCTGTGTTTACTTGGTCGGGTCTGAGTGGCTGTGGGACTGGCAGGTGAGAGAGATTTGTCCTGACTGTGGGCCAGGCAGGAAAACTCTAGCTACAGGCAAGTGTTCTTAATGGCCGAGCCATCTCTTCAGGCCCTCGAGTTTATCTTATTGACCACAAAGAGCAGCATTTGTTCACTCCCTCAGTGTTATCATGGTAGGAGTGATCAGGCAGCTGAGACAGAACAGTGACAGGACACAGTGCATGTCCTCTGTGAATCTCGCTAGGCACACAGATCTTTCCATTGCTGCTTACCCTGCAGTGAAAGACAGGATGATGGGTAAACATGGAGGATGCCTACCCCGTCACCCCATGACGGCACATGAGGAGGGAAGAGAGAACCTTCTGGCAATGGTGGTGGAGGCAGCTGTGGAAGGTTTTATGATTTTGTTAATAATAAACAGCATTCTGAGCTTCTGTAATGTTTTTCCCTTTGGGTTGATAATTAAGACCTCTCTTCATTTGCCCATTAGATTTGTACAGTTCTGGGCAGGGATAATGAGTGATACGTGAGAGTCAAAGCTCCAGCCTGTTGCCAGCCATTTGCTGAGAGGGGAAACCGATCGAGCCCCGTCTCCCTCATTTCCAGCAGCTCTAGTTCTCTAAAGGCCCTGAACGTTTTTGTGAAGGGGACGTTGCAATGCAGCGTGCTGATGCAGGATGTGTTGCCTCAAGTGAACTATGATGCTTTCTTCCGCTCTGACCGGCTCAAGAGTACCTTGTGCACCAGGTTTTGGGCCATGTGTCGGGTCCCAGATGTGTTCCATGTAGAGTTGAAAATAACACGGTCTTCATGCTGAGGCATTTGTAGCATACCCTACCGATGACCTTGCCACAAAATGTCTAGTTTTGTAAGCAAAAGTAGCACATACAATTTTTTTGTTAGTGCATTTTTAAAAAGATAGCACACAAAAGTAATGGGCCTCATTTTGGCATTTTCATACATGCTTGTAAGACACATCTTGCTTTGTGGTGATATGTCTGCCCAATTCATGGCTGAGTCAAAGTGGCTAGCAACCATGTGTAACTTCAGTGGCAAATATATGTAAAAATAATCATGCCTCACAACTGATCAATTTTGATGATATGAATTTAGAATTTATGACAACATTTATTCTTAAGGCATTTGTGGGAAGTGGGCGCTATTTCAACTCAACAGTAAAGCCAACTAACTGCAGAGTGACTGTTGATGAAGCTCATGAAAATCAAGAATTCTTGCTATAATAATGGCACTCTTTAATGGAACATAACTGTTTTTGTGAGAACTGTTTGTATCTAAGGGGTCGAAATAAACTTGGGTCTCATGTGCAAATACCCCTAAATTAGAAAATACTCAAAATGATCAATACTCCTTCCTAAGTATCTTACATGGTAAATTTGTTATTTTTCATAGAAAACAATGGTCTCTAATCCTCAAATAATAGCTTCTTCCCCACTGCTCCCTTTTATGAAACAGTGGTGGTCCGGAAATTATTAATAAATTACTAAATTGTTTCTTAATTTTATTACTAATCAAATATATTATAGACCAAGAGTGGTGGGTTGCACTAAAGTTTCTTATACTGCTAGATTTTGTGGAATAATGATGTCATCTTCTTTGTACTAGGGAAATATTGTGAGAATGGTGGAGTACATGCTCTGAGATGTCCTCGAAGGTGGCTGTGGTGTTGTGACAGTATTCTGTTACTTGCTCTATTTACCTTTCCTTTGATGCCTCAGTCAAATTCTTGTTGAATCACATCTAAATTGAGTCTTATTGGATCAAGATGAGGGCTGGAGAAGGTCAGGCCAGGAGGTGTCCTGTCAAGTGACACTATCACCATGGCAACAAGATGTATGTGACAGAGACAAGAGTTAACAGTTAATAGCAACTCCAGAAGTAATGTGAAAAGAGACTATACATCCCATTGGTGTTTGGGGAAATTCACACACACCAAGGGGTCGTGGGTGGTGTTGTAAAGGAGTGAGGCCTACTGGGATTTGGTATAGTATTAGAAAGTCTGGATATAGCCTGCATGGTGACAAAAGCTGGTGTCTTTCTTGTGCCTGTCATATGGACGGATGTTAAGCAGAGGCCAGCAGGGCAGTTCACCAAGTCTGTGGTAGGAAACAGAAAGTCAGCTGGACCGAAGAGAAGCATGGTTGGACAGCATTAGCTGTTAAGGTCTGCTGCCCACCTCCCATGATGGGCCCAGTGTGCGTGCCTGGTTAGGAGAAAAGCATGGACAGACAGACGAAGGCTGTGGGCATGTTAGGGGTCTTGGCTGTTTGCAGAACTGTCTGGGATGCACATGCATCTTTGACGAAACTCAGAGCTTCTTCCTGTGTGAGGCTAATTAGATCCCATGAGCATTAACTTCCTGCCTTGGAGCTCATTAGCATAAGTCCTCTCTACTCCAGCTCCCCGTCACAGGTGCTGGCCTTCATTCTTGTCGCTGAACACTAAAAGAAATATTTAGTGTCTCTATCACCACACAGAGAAATAAGGGAACTTAATGTCTTTTCTACCTTACTTCCCTTTTCTTAAAAATATGAGTAATGTGAGAAAATGCCATATGATATTTTTTATTCCTTATTATATATGTATGATCTGCCTTATGGGCTGAGGGATCTGAAATAAATGCACATAGAGAGAGGTTCAGCTTCAGAATTCTACTAACTAACAGGTTTCCCTTGTTCACATATTAACTAAGACTATTTGCATCCAAGCATGCAGAAACTTTAAAAATTCCTAAAACATTTCTTTAAATGCTAACTTTTAGTTCACACTTTTTCTATCCAGCAAACAAAGATGTTTGCTCTATAAGATAACATTGAAAGAATATGTGGCAATTTTCTATCTACTTGAACTGTATAAAAAGTCAAAACAGAAAATGAGGATTACAAAGTGATTTTTGTATCCAAAGTGTTGGGCCAAGTCTTTAATTAACTGGCTGACTGCCAAAATTCTCTTTACTTTGTTCTTTGATAACATGGCCAATAAGAAAAAACTAGTCCTAAGAAGATATGTTTGGGATGGGGCAGGGAATTATTTTCTGGGACTAAACATTTAGTCATTGGTTTTTTTAGACTGGGTGTTTCTGACAGTTTAAATCTTTTCATATTTCAAAAGTACTTGTTTGAGCAAATTTTAATTTGGTTAAAAAAGAACACATGGATCAAAGTGAAATATTAAAGTGCCTAGAAGTTTGAAAATAGCAATATTTTTACAAAATCAACTACAACCTTCCTTTAAGCTCTCCTGACCACCCTCATAGGTGAGGCCATTGGCATCCAGGAGCAGGTGGGCCCTGCCTGTGGAGTTTGAGCTTAAGCAATACCCAATTTCCTGGGTAGGAAACTGTGCCCCCGCCCACCTCCACCCCTAGAGGGAGCTGTCAAAGTATGAGATGGCACGGTTCCTAGAGGAGTGGGGAAGCACTGGGGGATGCAAGGAAGTTCCACAGGCTCCCACCTTTTAAAGGATAGTGCAACAGGGTGGAGAGCAGTGCCTTCAAGGTTAGGAGGGACTGCTAACAGACCTATAAATTACAGGGTGAGAAAGGCAGAGACAAAACAGTGCCCTGTCAATCACAGAGGCAAGAGTTCCCGAGGCAGACGACCAGAGTTCAAATCCCAGTCCAAGCACTTCTTCTTTTGACACACTGGGCAATTTGTTTTGTTTACTTCAGCTTTCCATCTATAAAATGAGGCTGATGAAAAGCCTTGCTTTGGAATCGCTAGCTGATTTAAATAGTTAATATTTGTAATGCTAGCTGGCAAGATGGCTCAGTGGGTAGAGACACTTGCTGCCCAATCATGGCAGCCTGAGCTTAATCCCTGGAACCCATAAATAACCAAATCCACTGAGGTGTCTTCTGACCACCCTCACCCCCTGCCAACACAAATAAATTAAGAGTATTTTTAATGCAATGAAAACATTATATCATACATAGTACTTCAAGAGGTATTTATTAAAACACTGAAATGAATATAAATTGCCTCAGGAACAGAAGACAAGGTCCTGAAAAGCCTGCCCACAAATACTTGCTGTTCTCAGACAGCAAAGGAGTAAGAAAATGGAGAGGTATTCCTATGAGAAGGAAGTGTAGCTAGAATAGTAAGGTTCTGACTTGCTTGTATTAGTTACACACTCAAGTGCACACTCTGACTCCAGATTCTTCCATTCAGGGCACTACATAGTTGCCATTGATTCAAACCTGTTGTTTTCAAGTTGTTATGGAGTATCTCACATTTGACAGTTCCCATGTAACGTCTTGCCCTTAGGATCTGGGATCCACTGTTGTAAGTGAAGGAAACAAAGTACAAGCCTCTTAACTTCCAGGCTGTCTGCTTTCCCTCTTTTGCTCACCTAGCACACAGTTCGTTTTTTATTCACATCAGAATATTGACAAGGAGAACCACTTTCCTTGGTGGTGCTTTCCTATGTGGTGACATAGAGGCCAGGATCCTACTTTGTTCAAGCTTTACCATCTTGAACTCTGGGTTCCTATGTTGTTCATAAAGAATAGAGAAGCCTTCCTTTTAAGAACAATGCATGTGTGCATGTATGTAGAGCTTGTGTGCATGTGGATAAACATATATATGTGTGTGTTTATGGAGGCCAGAGTACAACCACAGATGTTGTTCCTCAGGAGTGTCCACCTCTTTTGAGACAGGGTCTTCATTGGCCTGGAGCTCACCATAATTGGCTAAAATGGATGGCCATTGAGCCCTCAGGGATCCTCCAGTCTGTATTTGTCCACTGTTGGGATTATAAGCCCATTACCACACCTGATATTTTTATATGGGTTCTAGGTATTAAATTTATCCTTTCTTTAAGCAAGTTCATTTACATACTGACTCCAAAGAAAGGTAAGAAAGAGATGAAAGACTTAATTTAGTCCCCCAAATATGTGTAGCCCAACGAACATGAGGTACACTTAGACCTTTGAGCCCTGGTGTCAGTCTCTGGTCACGGGAAACACTTGGTCCCAAGACCACATTATAGTCTTGCACATAGCATGGCATTACTGTATATTAGTTAACTTTAGCAAACAAAATAACAAAGAACATAAAATGTCTTGAATCTGTTCTCTATTTTGCTCTGTAATTTTCACTGGAATCTAACTCTGCTAGTTTTTTAGTTTCCCTTGAGAATCACTTAAGAAAAGACGGTAAAGAAATAAAAGGAATGATGTATAGAAAATACAGCTTTGAGCATTATAAAACACTCAAGTCACTTAAGAGCACCCTCGCCTTTTAAAGGCTCCATTGATGAGTGATAAGGCAGATAAGATAATAAGGCAGGAGGCATGAGTCCCAGTTTTGATGCCCCTGTGAAGTTCTTTTCCATGCCCAGGGCTTGGCCATGCAACCCACTACAAGGCAGGGAAGATGACCCAAGCAAAGACTTCAAAGACCCTGTGCATTTGTGTTTTCCCCTTTGAAATTCTGATCTGAGATGGACAAAACTGAGCACACCCAGAGGAAAGAGCTTGGGACTAAGAGGTACAGCTGAGCGGGCAGCTCAGGGAAGTTGCATGAATGAGCTCAGATCACAGGAGAACTTTTTAGTTCACTTGCAGAACCGTGAGAAGTAATGATCAGTCCCTTCAGGCCAACCAAGTGTTGGGGCCGTTTACTTCACAGCAGAGGAAAAGGAAGCAGGGTGTCTCACCGGATGGCTCCGCCGTTGTCAGTGCAGTGCTTACTATGCAAAGGTGGGGACCTGAATTTGGAGCCTCAATAGTCACCTGAAAAGGGCAGGAGCACCATCTGCAACCCCAGTGCTGGGGAGGCAAAGATGGGAGGGTCTCAGGGGCTTGCTGGCCAGTCACCCAAGCTGCATCAGTGAACTCTAGGTTCGGTGAGAGACCCTGCCTCAAAAATAAGATGGAGGGCCACCAAGAAACACACTGAACATTGATGTCTCCACATATCATGGAAAGCTTGTGGGGGTCAGAGGATAACTTTGAGGGGTTCTCTCCTAATTTCACATGGTTTCTGGAGATAAAACTCAGGCTGCCAGGTATATGCAGCAATTGCCTTTAACCTCTTCTAAGAGCTATCTCACCAGCCAGTGATTCACATTTTAAGTGCTGGTCATGAGGAGATGAATGTTGGCAGAAGCAAGAGTGTTCTGCAGATTGTCTTACATGAGGGGATGGGAGTTCCACCTCTCACTCCAAATCTTTGGATGTGCATTGTAAGTGGGTAACTGCAAACTCTTAGCTCACTTCCTCTTCGCTGTAAGTAGATAGACGCTGGTAATCTCTCAGTTTACATTCTTTGCACAAAACATAGCATTTAAGTGTCCCAAAGGAAACCCTTACCTCTTTATAAGTTACTGGCCATCAAATACTCATTGTCTTAGGCCCTAATGTTGTTAAAAACAACATTTCCGAGGAATTAAACGACTGCTTCTTACTTGACTGTAACAGTAGGTCTTTCTTTTTAGTTCACAGAAGAGAAAAGTACTTAAGGCTGGGATGATGCTTCATCTAAGCAGCCAGATTCTAAGCAACTGACCTAATAAAAATTGCCTCTAGAGCAGGGCTCAAAAGATCAGGAGGCACTGATAACTGAGGACCGATAAAGCTCAGCCTGTGTCCAGTGTGAGCATGTCTCTGTTCCCCAGCATCTTCCAGTTAGCCAGGGTTGCTCAGCCACACTAGCCAGGCACAGATCTGGTGAGCTACAGAAGAACAAGGGGTTCATAGACTCCTACAGTTTGTAGCTCCACTTGGAATGAAGCTGGACTCTTTCCCCCAAAGAGAGTCTAAGTTGAGCACCACCTCCTTTTGGGAATGACCCCTTCCTAAGGCCTTTCAAGGGAAGAGCAAAGAGAATGTGTTACGATCAAAAGCATTCTGTATACAAACAAAACCGTGAGTGCCCACCCCCCTTCCCTCTTCATGGTCTTTCTCTCATCATGAACACAGTGAAGAAGAAAACAGCCTGCCCTGGTGCATCCTTTTTATAGCCCCAGCAGAGGCCACTTGCTATTTCAGTGGATCCTAAAAAAGGATGCATTCATCATGACAAATCCAAGGAAACTTGATGAACGGCAGCGACAAACAGCATCTGCTGCCACATAAAGTCTGCCCAGATACTGTGCACACTGTTTACTTCCCAGCATCCTTTGAGACCTCTGCACCAATCAGTGGAAGTTGGATGCAGCCTCCCAATATAAGAATATGCACTGGATGGAAAATCCTGAAAGAACAGAGTAAATCACAGAGGCATAACTGTATTTCAGAGACCCTCTATAATGCCACTGGGGTGATTTCCTGATCAATGCTGGGCCTGTCAGATCCAGGCTTTAGTGTTTCTGGAGTTACTTCCTGTTTCCTAGGCAACAGCTTTGTGATGTTTCAGTAGTTCTTGGGTCTTGACCTGGTGCTACAATTCAACTCTGATTTCCTTCTCCTGGCTCCATGAATGGTCTCCAAAGCAATGCTTTGCAACGCCATGACCAAATCTGTAAGCAATGGTTTGTTTGCAATACCATGACCACATCTGTAGTTCTAAGTTTGTGCCCAGATTTTCAAAACTGTTATATTGAAGTTATCAAAGGCCATCAGAGCTGACAGTCCAGGTGACAAGCTTCAGAAGTGAAGAAAAGGTCAGGGACGTTCTTTAGGAAAGCAGCTATCTTGGATAATCGTGATGACCTCCCTTCCCTTACCTTGCTCTGATAGGTTGAGATCCAAGTCTGGGGCCCAGAGCACTGCCATTCCCAGGGGAATTCTTTCTGGCTAATGCTGGGGATATAGAAGTTGTTCTTTGAGGCACCTGGAAGAAAACCAGAAATGAGAAATATTTCCCATAATACAATGCAGGTGGGCTACTCTCTGAGGAGCCTTCTCTTCTTGGAAGACTGGCTAGAAGTTACAGAAGCTGCCTCCTCTAGGGAAGAACTGCCCTCCACCCTTCTGTGAGACAATAAATTCCCAAACAAAGCCAAAGGATGACCTGCCGTCAA
Organism: Peromyscus eremicus; assembly: GCF_949786415.1. Classification (NCBI taxonomy): domain Eukaryota; kingdom Metazoa; phylum Chordata; class Mammalia; order Rodentia; family Cricetidae; genus Peromyscus; species Peromyscus eremicus. Next base: position 26,580,450 of record NC_081421.1, on the reverse strand, counting down.
AAGTCAAGGAGGGATGGTCCACAGCCATTAAAGTAATTTAGATCTTAAAAACAAAGGAGATTGCACTAATGACCTTGACTTACTGAGCTATAAGGAATGACTTTCTCTTGTTTGGACAGAAATAGTGGCTCAGAGAAACCTATTTTGAGTGAGTGCCCTTTCTTCTGTGGAAGTGCATTATGTGGGAGCTGTACAGAGGATGCCACATCTTAGCTCATCACAATGAACAAATCGATTGTGAACGCTAGTGAAAAGCTAGGGTACCAGTCTAGACCTTGGACAATAAATCACATGCTGGGGAGCCTGGAGAACCTATCACTTTATTATTTACTTTTTAATATTTGTGTGTGTGTGAATCCCTGCATGTATGGATGGATAACATGTACGTGCTAGGTGCCCATTGAAGCTGGAAGAAGGCATCAGATCTCCTAGAACCAGAGTTGCAGGGAGTTGTGAGCCACCCAGTGTGGGTGCTGGGAAATGAGCCAGGGCCCTCTCAGCAGCAGAAGTGCTCTAACCACTGGGTAGCCTCTGCAGCTCTTCTCAGCCTTACAGCATGGGAACACAGACTGCTATACTTCCTAAGCAAGCTGCTATTGTTACTCACAACCCAAAACTGCAAACATCATGTTCGTGTGGTTAATTAGTAAATGCTATTTATAAAACAGAATTAATATTGAAAATACTGGAAGGGGCTTCAAAATGCCTGGGCAAGTATAATAAGTCCAGGAGGTACCTTGTAAGTATGTATTACTAGCTCAGCTGGGAAAAGTACAGAGGAGAATTCAAATGTGGCTTTTCTCATAAAGCTTACAGACACCTGCTTGTGGGGTCAGGTATTATGCAAGGGGAGTCCATTATTTACAAGAAACATACGAATATTAGTGCAGAAGATTACTTTCAATCTAAGTGTCATCCTTTATTTTGAAAAAAATTTTGTTGTAATTAATGTTAACATAAAGTCGAATCAAGGAAGCAAAACAAAATGATCAAATTTATATAATACCTGTTCAAATTAAGTACTACTACTGTTATTCCCACTTTTATTTATGTAAATAAAAACATTGTAGAGAAGGGCTCAGTAGATGACTAAACCCTGACTGTGTTTCTTCCTAGCTGAACACACATCTCCCTGGATGTTTTTAGAGAGCGGGTCAGCCACTTCCTCTTTCAGGTCTCAAGTACTGTCGCTGTTTCATTGTCAAAATAACGGCAGTCTCGCTGCGATTCCCACTTGAGAGGGAGATGATAATTGTTTGTAAATCATTAAAAACTATTTCATTTTTCCTGGAATTAATAACAATATTTTCTGGAAATTATAGGGCATTCCAATTATCACAGCTTCATATGCTGAGCTCAGGAGAAAGGAGAATGATGGACCAGGAAGAATCTGTTACAAAATGTCTGTAGCATTTAAAGACAACCAGGTTGACTGTAGACACACTCCAGAACATCGCTGGGGACAAATCACAGTTTAGTGATGTAAAAGGAAATGAAAGAATTCATGGTGGTTCTGTAGAGTGGAAAGCTAGTCATTCACTCTAAAGTTCAATCCTCTGATTGGTTAAGACTGGGAAGAGCCTTCCTTAGCCTAGAAGGAGCATTCCTTACGTGGAGCCGACTTAAATGCCTAAAGGCAAGGCCAGCCTGCATGTTTGCATACATGTGTTTTCATATGTGTGCACATGAGTGTGATAGCCATGTGCATGGATGCCTGTCGAGCCAGGGATCAATGCTGGGTTTCTTCCTCAATCTCTCTCTGCCTCTGCCTGCCTGCCTGCCTCTCTCTCTCTCTCTCTCTCTCTCTCTCTCTCTCTCTCTCTCTCTCTCTCTGTGTGTGTGTGTGTGTGCGCGCGTGCGTGTGTGTGTGTGTGTGTGTGTGTGAGAGAGAGAGAGACAGACAGACAGACAGACAGAGAGAGAGAGACAGAGACAGAGACACACATACACAGAGACAGAGAGACAGACAGAGACACACAGAGAGAGAGAGACAGAGAGAGAGAGAGAGAGAGAGAGAGAGAGTAGCATGAATCTTAAAAGTTCTTATTAATAAAATCAAACCTGGAGCCAGTTATTGGGGTGAATGCTGGAAGATCAGAGAACCAGAACAAGCCACAGCTACCTCACCTCACCAACTTCTCAGCTGGTCTTGTTTCCTCAGACTGGATGCCTCTGAGTCCTCATCCAGAATGAATCTCAGCTGAACTGCTGCTCCAAAGCCTGAAAGCTTAACCAGCCAAATGGTTAACCAGGCCAAATGCTTCTAGTGTCTGGTCCTCACGCCTTATATATCTTTCTGCCTTCTACCATCACTCCCTGGGATTAAAGGCATGTATCACCATGCTTAGCTGTATCCTTGAACACATGGATTTCTGCCTAGCTTTGCCTCCCAAGTGCTGGGATTAAAGGCGTGTGCTACCACTGCCTATCCTCTATGTTTAATATTGTGGCTGTTCTGTCTCTGACCCCAGATAAGTTTATTAGCATGCACAATATTTTGGGGGAACACAATACCACTTCAGAGAGAGAGAGAGAGAGAGAGAGAGAGAGAGAGAGAGAGAGAGAGAGAGAGAGAGAGAGAGACTCTCATTGAACTTGGGTCTCACCAATTTAGCTAGTGTTTCTGGCCATGGATCATCTTGTCTCTATCTCCTCAGCACTAGGATTAAAGATACATGCCTGACATTTTCTTGACATTGGGGTCCTAAATTTTCTTTTATTTATTTGGTTTGTTTAGCTATAGATGCAATAATCATTGAAAATATCCACTAGTCTGTTTCCTAACATGAAGAGCAAAATGGCGTAGAGTGTTTGGGGTTGAGAGTTCTAATTCTCTATGAAGATACGCCATTCCCTGACACTCATATTGAGTCTCTGCCCCTGTGGGAAAACGAAGATCCAAAGTGATGAACGACTACTCAAGACTTAGCTTAAAGAAGGGGCCATGACAAGTGTGAGAAGTGACATGCTCAGGCACAGTCATGTTCTCCAAACTGCGGAAGGGATGGAACAGTGGGTACCGATGGCGGCGGCGACACAGACACACGGCGGTGGCACTGATGCTACCTTTGGTGGAATGTCTTCCTCCTGTCGTAACCAAGAGCTTCGGTCGAACTTCTCAATGCGAGTGGGGAGAGGAGGGTTTTCTGAGGTGGGATCCGAGTTCTGGCGTGGCATCTCGACCCTGTGAGAGGTCACATTCAGAGCCTCCTGGAACCCAGACAGGCCCTTGGTGGGTTGCTCATGCACCGACTGGGAGACGGTCAACGCAGGTCCCTGGGATTTTACAGCTACCAGCTGTGGGATCTAAGCACACAACACAGGGCCAGCATTATTAGAAGCCCATAGGTTGAAGGGACAAAACGTTCTGTATGCAGGAATGGAATCCATCAGAGCTATTGACAGGGTAGTTTCCAGTTAGCAATAATTGCACGTGGGATAAGCCTCACTGGCTGAGACACTCCTGCTGTACAAGGCTGCACAGCGTGTTTCTCACAGCCCTTCAGAATCTTCAATGTAGAAAACACGTAGGGCTTCCTCAGGGGTTCCGGCAATGGGCTTGGTGCTTTAGCTGGAACTGCTGAGAAGTCAAGGAATAGTACGGGAGTAGTAACAGTAATGACATTATTCAACATTTCTTGGACAGCAACACGAGCTATTTTATAAGCCATCTCAAGCTCCCTCTTGTAAAGTCCTTAGCTTTGAGTGCTCTAAATGTCTTTCTTTTTTCTGAACTCACCTAGTCCACCATGGGGTAGACACAACCAGCCTCCTTTCAGACGGGAGCAATCCCGGGTGGAAAGAGAATAAGCCACGCTGATTTCACAGCTGAGCAGGAAGCCGGTGCTCCGCCCCCAGAGCCTGCACATCTCACCTCTGCAGTATATACCTTCCTTCCTTAGGTGATTCTCCCCCACCCTGTGTGTGCGTGTGTGTTTGTATGCAGGTGCACATGTATGTGTAGAGGCCAGAGGTCAGCTTCAGAATGTTTACCTGGTTTATAGTCTGTCGACTCCCTCCCTCCCTCCTTCTACCTCTCTTTCTTTCTTGAGACAGGGTCTCTGTATAGCTCAAGCTGGCCAGGAATTTAGTGTAGGCATGACTGGCCTTTAACAACTCACAGAAATCCACCTGCCTATGTCTTCTGAGTGCTAGGATTAAAGGCTTGTGCCACACATGGCCCTCACTTTGTTTAAAACAGGGTTTCTCACTGGCTTGGGACTTGCCAGTTTGACTAAGCTGGCTGGCCAACAAGCCCCGAGGATCCCCTGTACCCACTGTCACAGCGCTACATTCACAAGCATGCAGCACCATGCCTGGCTGTCTTACTGTATTCTAGGCATTGACCTTGGTCCTTGTATGGCAAGTACTGTACTGAATGGGCCATCTCCTCAGGCCCTGCAGTGTCCTGATTTATACAGGGCCATCACCACTGAGAATATACACCATCCCCTGATACCAGGATGTTTCTTGAGTTATTTCAACAATTGGGCACACAGTGCAGGAATGACTTCTGGGATTTTCATTTGGCCTCTTAAGAAAAATCACCCAAATCCAGGGTACGAGGGATTCCTTCACCACTATAATGCTCATGTGTGTCTTGTAAATATTGAAGCCTATCCTGCCTCACAGTGTATACGGCATTCATTATCAGAGCCTGAGTCCATCTCTGGGCCTGACCTGTAAGCAATAAATCATGGCTTAAAAAAAAAGGGATCTAGAGTGTTTCCTAAATTAAACTGCTAATTCAAGCAGTATTGATTTCCTGTTGGATTTGTACAATGGCCTGCCAAGCCCTCTTCTGTCTGTAATTTCTGTTGGAGTGTTATAATGACAAGCAAGCTTTGCTTTGGTGAGTGTTCTGCTTTATCCAGAGTAGACCTTGTAACGTTCATACTGATGTAAATATCATAAATGTATTAGGTAACATCAAAAAACACATTAACGTATCTAGTACAAAACCCAAACTCACTTTAGCAGACCATTCTAGGCACCCCTAAAAACTGAAGCGCTCAAAGAACGCTTTCATAGAAAGTCTATACTTTCACTCCCCATCATTTCAGAAGGGGTACTTCCCCGCAATGCTCCCCTTTAATAGGGCAACGGTTCATTATAAGGTCAAAGCAGAAGGGTTTATAAAGAAGGGAAACCCTTGTAAAAATGTCCTCTTTTGAAGAGTCTGCACGAGAGAACTATGTACAGATAAAAACAATCGGGGAAGGTGTATTAAGCTGGGCGGTGCTGAGAAATTTCGAATTTTGCTCATTACTGCCAACTTAAAACACAAAAAAGCCTTGATTTTTATCATTACTCTTTTAAGCTCCAGTTCAAACAACAGAGCATATTTCAAAGGTGACCTGAAAATACACTGGAGAAGCCTTACCACAGCTGGGTGCTGGGAAGAAATTTAAGATGTTTGTGTGAGAAAGGTTGTATTACCTTTTCCCCCATGGAATTTCCATATTCTATTTCACTTTGAATTTCATCTATGCAGAACTAATCAGAAAGCTTCTTTCCTAATAGTGAAATAATCTTTCCCCACCAAATATCTTCACACAGGGCTTCTCAGCCTCTAAGGGGGCACCATAACCAACCTGGAAGGCTTTTAAAGTCAGACTGCCAGGCCTCACCCAGAGTCTCTGGTCAGCGCGTCTGAAACAACACAGGGGGATGCGTTTTTACCAAGTTCATGGGTGCCGCTGACTGCTGGCCTGGAGCACGTCTGGAGAATGACAGACTCAGAAGGCCCATGTGTACCTCACCAAGCCCGTTTGAGTTCTCCCGTTCAGATTTCCACCCATATTCAAGGAAGGGAGGAATGTGTGTTAACAGTCTACCTCAGAGGTCTGTATATGAATTTGAATTCTTCTGCTTGTAACTACAAGAATGCTTGTCCCCACCCTGCAGGACTTGCATGGATCTCCACAGTAGCCACTTTACCAAGAAGTGACTTTGAAGTTGACTCAAGGTCAATAGCTCTACCTCTTCTCGCAATGCAGAGAGGCTTCTGTCCCTCTGAATGCTATACTAAGGGTCTTTACTTCTTTGGTCCTATGTCATACTAGAATCTTCTAGACTTTTAATAAGCTTTCCTGGGCACAAATGTTCACTGAAAAAGAAGAGACATTATACCTGGGTTTCAACAGGTCTGAGCATTGGGGGTGTCCGGGCAGGCTGAACCCCACTAATGCTGAAGGACTCCGATCTTGGGGGCAGATTGGGGTCAGAGATCCTGTTGGCAACCTTGTGAGGCATGGCAGGTGAACTCTGTCGGTTTAGTCTTGAGCGTTCTTCTACCTAGAAGTCAAAGGACAGAAGAGCCTCAATGGCTAGAAGTTGGTGCGTTCTCCAGTAAGAGTTTTCTGTAGTCACCCACACAGGCATTTTTATGTCCCTCGAATGAATTCAAAGAGCCCAAACTTGCCATTTTTGTTTTGCAGCAAGATCTTTCTCTCCTCTGCTTCCTTTTCTTTTCTCTTTTACTTTCTGCTTCTCCTGGAAGTTCTTCCAGTAAGCAAAGGCACACAAGACACTTGAGCCCTTACCCTTACGTTACCCATCAGCTTGAGTTATTTATTTCAGTTAACTGGGCATTCACAGCCTGCTAAGGGTTTGTCTTGTGTTCCTTGAGCTAATATCCTACTGATTAGTCACAAAGCCATGGCAGCAGGCACGGAAATGGTGCGCACCACAGATAATCAAAGGGGACTACAGTAGGCATTGAGACAGAACAGGGGAAAATAGAAACCTGCTTTGGGTTGACTCAGGAGACAGGGGACAAGAGCCACCCAAGGACTGGCGAGGGAGAGGTGGCACACAGGAACCCTGTTCTTCTTTGCATGCCGCTGATAGGCACGTGGGCGTCCTGGATGCTGCTTAATGACATGCCTGTCTTACCCAGACTTCCTGTATCATTTTCTCTTTCTCTTCAGGGCCCTTTCCTTTCATTTGTCCCTCCCTGCTACCCAAAATACACTGATCCTCCCATTTTTTCTGTTCCCAGCATGGACTCTGTTGCCCCCCTCCCTCCGACTCGCCTCCTGCGGCCCACATTCTAGCCCTTCCTCTTCTCTCCTCCCCCTTCTCCCCTCACAACTCACTTCATTTCCCTGTCTTGTCTAATTCTCTGGGGTGTCTCTCAGCCTAAGGACGTCCCAGGAGAAGCTCAGAGAACAAGTGCCTCTTTTTAAACAGATAAAAAGTCACGCTCAGTCAGTCTATATTTATAGCAGCAGTCAGGCTGTTACAGGAGACTTGAAAGTTAAATTAACAAGATGGACATCATCGACAGACAAGATGGAAGACCTTGGTCAACTCCAAAGGGCTAAGACTTGTTCTGGGCTTATCCTACACTGTTCTGTATTTCTTTAGGGTCAACATAATGGTTGTGCTGCTCCAGCATGCAAGGCGATGCCACACACCACTCTCTTCCCCCTGCTGGCTCATTAGAGCGAGTCCTTAACTCACATCCATTGATTGAATATTCAGGTCTGTCTGCATATTTTTATGTTTCAGCTAAGGTTTAAAGTTTCATTCTGCTGACTGATTTGAAACAAAATTCTAAAGTCCTACTCGCTCTTATCTTCCTTACCCTATTTTGAATCTTTCTAGAGACAGGTCCAATCTCCTATTCATAGTAGGTCTGTTTTAACCTCAAACATTTAAACATGCTTCATTAAGCCGTAGATTAGGAAATGGCCTTCCTGCCTCTAGGAGGTGTAATTTGAACACCTCTGCCCCACCATGGCTTTGTGGGGTATATCCAATTGGCCTCCACTTGACTTTGGTTTTGAAATTCCAAGTCCTAGAAACTCACCACACACCAAATTATACTCACTACAAAAGGCCAGGGATATAAACTAGGAAATGTGTACTTTGTGAGTGCATAAAACATTATACCAGCAATAATTACTTGGCTGTTGTACTGAGCAGAAGAGCACAGCCAGCTATCATTACAAGACCTCAAAGTCCCAAGAAGATGGCAGCAGCCAAGTCCAGCACCACTTCTAAATGGCAGACTTCCTGTGAGAGAAGAAAGTGGCTCTTCTTCCATCACTGCAATTCCTGATTTCCTCACTCCCTAAATTCTACTACCTAAACCACTCATGGTTGAACTCAAGAACCCTGAGGAGTAGAAACAGTTCAGAGAAATACCTGGATTTCCATACTCTGGCCACCCAATATCCCAAATTCAGAGTGCATTGGTGGTATAGAAGTGAGCCTGTATCCATGTGTTCAGAACCAAATGTATTCAGAGTGAGGCATACTTGCAATGATTATTAGTGTTAGTTTTAACTGTCAAATACAGGGCAAAAAGTGAATGCCCGTTTTCACAGGTTAACTTGTGTGCCTTTAGTTGTACAGAGAGGCTACTAAGCAACTCCTGGATAAATTTTCAATGCTTTCAATCAGTTCATGCATTAGATTCTACCCTTAGTGTATCTTAACCTGAAAGAATCTATGTCATATGAAATAAATAACCAGTTGTTAATTCCCAGTCAATGATGTCAAGAGGGGTCAATGTGCTGAAATCTAAGCAGAAGTTTGGACAACAAAAGGATAAATCCGTGAGAAGGTTGTAACAATGAGGCATTTAGCTACACATTCGGAAGATTTTTATAGTTATTTCTGTGTGTGTGTGTGTGTGTGTGTGTGTGTGTGTGCGCACATGTGTGTGCCACAACGCATGTCAGAGGTCAGAAAACAACCTCTGGAAGTTAGTTCTCTCCTACCATGTGAGTTCCAGGGATTGAACTTGGGTTGCCAGGATTTAGCTTGCCAGGCAAGCATCTTTAGCTGCTGAGCTATCTTGCTGGCCCAGACTATATTTTTGTCTCAAGAAAATCTTGCCTTAAAGCCTTCAGGAAGGTTGGAACACAGATGTGCTTTGCACCAAAATTTCCCCTTAATTACTGGAGGAAAGACACCAAACCAGACATTGGAAATAACATTTCACAGAGAGAAAGCTGAGTATACTTAGAAGCAGATCATTCTGATACCAGGCAGGGTCTGTGCCCTGACAACTTCTATCTACTAACTGAACTGAAGGTAGTTATGTGAGAAGAAAGGAAAGTGGCTTAGGTAGGGTGTGGTGGTGTACACCTTCAATCCCAGCACTCGGGAGGCAGAGACAGGCAGATCTCTGTAAATTCTAGGCCAGCCTGGTCTACAGAGTGAGTTCTAGGATAGCCAGGACTGTTACACAGAGAAACCCTGTCTCGGAAAAAAACAAAAACAAAAAGTGGCTTTTCCCCAGAGCAAAGATAAACATAGCTAAAAGGGGGCAGAGTCCGGACCCACTTCCATCTGCTTGAGGGGAGTCAGGTAGTAGAGGGTCTTCTCCAGACTCCTGCTGCAGAAAGATGGGAGCTACCGGGTATCATCAGGGTGGGCATACAGCTCAGTGAATAAGGTGATTTTGAGGACCAACCCCACATGTGGGTGGTACTATGCTATGGGCTGGAGTTCCAGCCGGGAGCTGAGCACAGACATTCTCTCTCTGCTTCCTTGGTGTGAACACAAGGTGACCAGCTGCCTTCTCTGCCATGACGGTCTTCAGCTCCTGCAGCAGAGCCAGAATAAACCCCTTCCTCACGCTACCTTCGTCGGTAGTTTGGCACAAGAAGGACAGAAGTAACTAACAGCTGGTTCAGTGCTCTATCACAAAACCAAATTACTGATCTAAGGAAAAGCGGCAGCAGCTTGACATAGGTCACTACGGGTCATGTTTACAGACTGTAACAGAAAGTGGTCCGACATGCTCCTTACGCTAATCAAAATGTTTGCTGTATAGACATAGTTCTTGAACATTCAAAACATTATTTCACTGTAATAGTGAATGTCAATGAAAATGGATTCAAATAGTATGTAAAGGTATAAAACGTTACAGAAAATATCATTCTTGGATTGCTATCTCTCATTAGCCACCATGATTAGGACATCATTTGTAGTATTTTCTATACTAGTAAGATAAGATCGAAAAAGAAAAAAATTAAAAAACAAATAAAAATAGGATCTTGGTTCTGGTTCTGGTAACTTTTCTAAAACATTCTAGGTATAAATACCTACAGAAATATTTCTTAGGTATTCTTACAAACAAGAAATCGCCCTAAACAGCCTCTAAGTGATTAGATATGTTCATAAGAATGCAAGGAAGTCAGTGGTGTCACAAGGACAGATCTGGAGACTGACGTACCCCGTACGTGAGACGACTCAGTGACTCCTGGCAGGGTCGTCAGTCTTGTCTGGGTTACTGATTTTTCTTTATCCACTTGGTTATAACCCTTTTATTTTCTCTTCAATCCAAATAGTCCCAAATTATATTTTATAACTAGCTCATCACAGAGCCATACTCCTAAAATCCTACCTTAGTCTAAGGGTTGAGAAGTGAAGGACTATTACTTTAGTTGTATCTGAAACGCACATCCTAGCCACATGTGTGTGTCCTACTGTCCACCTCCGGGAACACAATGAACAAGGCAGGGTGAGCCACATGCCAATGTGTCAGAACAGCAGCTGGGTTCTGGGCAGGATACGATCCTTCCCAGAATCCTGTAAGATGTAAATCGTGTTCTTCCACTAACAGTCCTCAGGGTACATACTCAACGGGATTCTTTGTGTGAATGTGGTGCGAGGAGGGTGTGTGTGTGTGTGTGTGTGTGTGTGTGTGTGTGTGTGTGTGTGTGTGTACGTGTACATGCACATGTGTGTGGAAGCCAAAGACCAGCCTCAGTTATCACTTCCCAGGTGCCTGCCATGGCCTTGCTTTGCGACAGTCTGCCAATGGGTCTCAGGCTGCAAACACCAGGATGGGCTGGATGGCCAGTGAGCCCCAGATATCTCCTTGACTCCTCCTCTTCATTTCTGGGATTATAAACATTTTCCACCATGCCTGGCTTCTTGTGTGGGTACTGGGTGTTATACTCAAGGCCGTGTGCTTGCAAGGTCCGAGCAGACCATCTTCCTAGCTCTTCTAAATAGACTTTTATAAGGAAAATAAATTTTTGTTGTTTTTCCCTATAAAAACCCACTTTACTCGAAAAGGTACAGAGGAAACACACACGAACAGCCCCACTACACCACCATTTCTCTGCAGTGACGTTATGGCCTCCAGACATGAAGTGCACCTCTTACATCGGGCTGTCTTCAGACTGTACAGCACTAATTGGATTCTGTGCTCCCAGTGAACAGGCTCCCAGGGGAGAACCTGCCCAGTGGACACAGCAACTCCTCGTCCCTTACCTCTTTGGCCCAGGCTGGCTTCTCGCTGGGGCTCATGCCCTCCTTGTAGTGGTACAGTGGCTTCTTCTCCAGGGGCCTCTGCTCTTGTCGCTGATGCTGGAGGGAGACCAGGTAGTCTCTCTCCTGCTTCAGCTGCCTCTGAAGCCTTTCTGCTTGCCTCTGCTCTTCCAGCTGTTTGCGCTTGTATTCCTACCCAGAGCGGGAAGAGCAGAGAAAGGGCACGTAACCACAGGGACCCACATCACCACACTGAGCAGCAGCGGCAAAGCATGCAGTGGAGGCACGGGGGAAGCTGTAAACAAATGGAATTCCAAGAAGGATAAGGGGTACCCCAATAAGGCCAGGCCTCATGTCAGTCCCACACAAGAATATGTCAAGAAAAACATGGGTGCTTTAATGGCAGTGTCTATAGAACACCACTGGAAAGTGACATGTCCCTGGAGAACTGCAACCTAGATGCAGGGTATTCAGACTCTCAGCCCTAGGAGTTCCTAACTTGGTAATTTGGTCATTCAAACATATATGATAGAGTGTACAACCAAATAAACAACCAGAGATCACCATCCTTTAAATAAAACCTGTACTAACTAAAGCTATTAGCAAGCTTATGTACAAAGTTAAAAAAAATAACAGAATGCCATCAAATAAAAAATTGAATTAAAAAAATGAAAGAGCTTGCACCAAGAAGCCCATTTGGAGAGCTATAGAGTAATAATAATAAAAATTCTTCCAGTGGATACAGCATGAGCAAGAAACAAACTGTTCCCATTGTAAGGGCAGGACTAACGGCCTGCAAATGAGAAATGACTGCAGGGCCGAGCAGGCTCCATGGCCGAGGTGCATTTGCTGTGATTGTATTCCAGCATGTTGCAAATGGCTTTAAAAATTACTCTGCAATAAACACAGTGGGTCTGGAATGCAGTTTGAACTTACAATAAGGCTGGATTCATGCTAAAGTTTCGCAAATAGAGGCAGTTAATAAAGTGTGCTAAATGGTTGAGGACTTAGCAAACAGGGTCAGGAAATTATATGAGGCCTCTGTGAGATTCTGAGGTCTAGGAGGTTGGAAGGGAAGACCTCATATTTTTAATTGGCATGTTAGGAGGAGGAAACACAAAGACATATATATGCAGACACGCGCACACGCACACATGCACGCACACGCACACACTCAGGAGTAACACCAGGCAGGTCCGCTGGTGTGTGACTTTCCCATTACCAGAAGTAGAGCTTGTTCATGCAGGAGCTGCTGCTGTAAGATCTCTAACTGTCTTTGCTCCTCCTCTAACTGTCGCCTGATGTATTCCTGGAGAGGCAGGCAGCAGAGAAGTGGGAAGAATGGAAAGAGAGGAAAAGAGAGAGAAAGAACCAGTAATTGCACAGGTGACAGGAGCTTCCAAGTGAAACGCAGGGGAAAGGAAGGGAAAAAGTACCCAACACCTCACCACGCAGGAAGAGTAGGCCATAGCAAAGCCAAGGCTTTCAATGCAGTCAAAAGCACAGCCCCCCTCGCCAGTAGCAGCTGACTGAGATGCCCGGCATTTCACTGTCTCTTTGGGTTTAATGAAAGCAGCTCTAAGTTAAAGCTTGTTGGTAGGCTCCTTCCTTATGGACTCCACGGAATTAACAGTGCCGCGAAGTTCTGAGGCTCTAAGCCAACAGCAGGTATAGAACATATGCGCAAGGCTAGCGTGCTCAGTCTTTGTAATAGATCCATCCTGGAGCTTGCTGACTCACACTGTGATTTCATCAATCAGAGAGGCCACAAATAGTTGGAGTTGGAGAGCACAAATAGCCTGAGTAGCATGGCTCATCTTCAGTGATGGAAGAACGGGAACTTGGTTCCATGCAGGGGAGTCAGAAGTTCTAGGTATGCCAGGGGAGGCCCTGGCTTGGGTAGGAAGCATGAGCATTGAATTCGAGCTGTGCTCCTGACTGTTTGGATAGGTGAGAACTGGTTGCTTGAGAAAAAGCAAAAGCCATACTAGAACAGTTCTTGGAGACTAGTAGGTTTCACATCCCAGAAATCCCTGGTGCTGTAGTTCCCAAGGGGCCCGCTGGGGGGGCGCTCTCCACTTCCCCGTACCTGCTCATGCTCTGCGCGCCTCCGCTCCTCCTCCCGACGCATCTGCTCTTCATAGTGCCGGCGCTGTTCCCGCTCCTGCTGTTTCCGGAGCTCCTTCTCCCGCCTTTGTTGCTGTGGGTGACAGACGACATCATGGTAACAGTGGTGATATTAGCACCAGATCTGCCCCGTGACAGACAGGAGCTCTCAAGGAGAGACACCCAAGTGCTCCAGGGCTTTTCCTCCTGGGCTACTGGGGGACCCATTGGAAAGGAGGGGTGATACCAAGAGATCTGGAGTTACGTAGACCACGTTGACATTTGCTATGGATGTGGATTCTCGCCAAGACACGATCTTTCTGTGGCCATTTGGGATTGCCAAACCAGGCTACAAAACACCAGCCATCTTTGACCTGTCATAGACCCTTGAAATCCATTGCAATACTTACATCCTCCAGTCATTCTGATACCATGCCATACAAAGATTCCCAAGATAAGACTCAGATAAGTAGAGTGGATATTCAAGGCCACATACTGAACAGAACTTATAGACTCCCACCCAGACCACATCTCTGTTGCTCATACCAAGCTGCTTCTCTGTTTGCTGGAGGACTCATTTGTAAATGCAGATGTCACCTTCTTACTCAGGTAAGACCCTATGCTAAGAGAACACCGTCATCACCTCACCATCCTCACCTCATACAATTGCCCCGCCCAAGAGTGGACAGAGCGATCGACATGCTATGTGTCTATCTTATTTAATCTTCAAAAATGCCTTTTGAGGTAGATGTCATTATCCCCAGTTTATATTCGAATTTAAGGCATGGGGAGAGTAAAAGTTGTTGTTCAAAGTCCCGTTACTGTTTAAGGTCTGCCCTAGTAAATAGCAGAGCTAGACTTCAAAGGCAGCCATATGCTCCGGGACCTAAACTCAACTATTCTATAGATAGGGAGAGAGGAAATGTGGCAGAAAACCCCCAAATTAACCTGGCTCCTCTTTCTGCTTTCAGAAAAGGAGCAGGGGTGCTTAGGAAACCTGAGAACCAAGCTCAGGGGCAGGTACTCCTCAGGTAGGGGTGGTGCCATTCCCCATCTCCAGAACACTCTCGAAAGTGTGTAGGGGCATGTGAATGGCTTTGGTGGCTGTCCTAGTAACTGGAGCCACATGACTGGCATTTAGCATGGGGCAGATATACCAAAGATCTTGCAATGCACAGGATCACATTTAAAACAATGTGCTCTCCAGTACCACTCACACTGTATGGGGAACAGCTGTGGGCCTTTTGTGTCAGACCTGTACTGGCTTTGATTTCTTTTTCCTCAGTTAGGAGGTTCTGAGAAAACAGACCAGGGACCATTCACTCCCTGTGACATTCTCACGGCACTTCATTGCATGGTGAGGAGGGGTGAGATGTTCCAGAGAGAACAGCCTCCATTCCACTGACAAGTCAGTCCTGCAAAACCAGGGAAAGAGCCATTCTACCACAGCTGTCGGCCACAGGCCCTCAAAATGCCAAGGATGCTGGGGGAAAGCCTTGTTCCTCTAGCTTTTCCAGTTCACCAGTGTGTGCTGTCTATCAGTGACCTCAGAATCTTCAGAAAGAAACTACCCTTTGGGACTCAGACTTGACAACTACTTATCTATCTTGCCCTGTACGTGAGGAGAAGACCCTGCAGGGCTTTGTGCAGCCACATGATGCAATAGGGCTTGCATTTTCAAAAAGTTCCCAACAACTATTAGGCACTAACAAGGCAGGGTGAGGCCTTCCTACAGGTCTAGACAGGAGCCAAGAGGGCACTGATTATGTAACAAAGGCAGGCTGGGTACCACTGCTATCCTTACTGCTAAGGAAGGAGAAGTTGCACAAAGGAAGAAAGGTTCCAGGTTTCTAGTCACTCTAAAGTGACTGGCGCACGCCTTTAATCCAGGCACTAGAGAGGCAGAGTCAGGTGATCTCTGAGTTCGAGGCCAGCCTGGTCCACAGAGTGAGTTCCAGGACAGCCAGTTATATAGAGAAACTTATCTCAAAAAACAAAATAAATAAGTAAATAAGTAAATCAATCAATCAATAAAACAAACGACTGGCCTGGACGCCTACTTAGGAATTAAGCATGCAAACATAAAAGAGGGAGGTTCTTGTGACGGTGAACTTGAGAATGGGTGGAGCTCTGGGCTAAGGAGCATCCTGTATCATGTAACAAAGAGAAGGAAAAACAGGGGTATGCTGATCCCAGACAAGCAATTATTTGTTTCACAGAAAAAATAATTCAGAGGAACACAAGGGGAAAACACCATCATAGGAACTGACTGAATAGTTTGGATTGCAGACCCAAATCAGAGGCATTTCCAACACTCAGCTGATGTGAATTAGCGCCAGCCCAGAGAATAAAATAATTATGTGTACTGATCTGGCTCCTGGCAGGAAATAGCCCTCATTTAGCTAACATTTCAAATTTGTTACTCTTATTGGTTTCTTTCTTGAGGAAAAAATAATCAAGCCCTTTGAAGATTTAGCTGAATCTTATGTGGAAGATTTGTCCCTTTTCAGTCCGTCTGCCAGGAATCAATACTGTTTTATAATTACATGCCACTCAGGTTCTCACGCAAGGCACACACAGTATTGATCGCAACTGAAGAAGGTAGGGCTTCCCAAGTATTCTGCAGCTTCTGAGAAAGACACTCAAAAGTGGCTAATAATTAATAACGATCTCACTCAGATCAGCCACTGGTCACACATGGAGGCATCTGCCAGGGCTTCGGTTCCCGCTGTGAAGTTAGAAAAATAAATTACCTCCCCAGCCTTCTGAGGGCACCCTGCCAATTTCCAACTGTGTGCTCAAGGTTGATGCCTTTCCTAGAAAGATGTTTATGGTCTCTCCTTTTGGGCATGAGGCTGTTGGAAGAGACATATCAAAACAGATCAAAGAAAATTTCTGCCTTTGGTGGCTCTCTCTATAAGCAGCTCTTAGAGGACAAGGCCATGGCTCAACTCCTGCTCAACTTCAGCCTCGCATAGGTCATGGTACCTGGCAGGTACATGTAGCGATGTGTTGTGCTAGACAGGATGCTGTGTGGCTGTAATCCTACCCAGCACTGGGGAGGCTGAGGCAGAAGGAATACCAGGAATTTAAGATCAGTCAGGGCTATAGAGTGAGACTCTGTTCAAAGGAAAGGTGTCTGGAACTCAACAGAACAAAACCCTTGGGACAGGGGTGCGGGGGGGGAGGGGGGAGAAGACACTAACACACTATTCTTTTAAAGCATTTTGGTATTTTCTTCTAATCAGTACTAATGACATGTATTGCATCATGATTTATATTACTTTTTGTGTTAGTTTTATCAATTTTGTGATCTAGATTGAAAGCTACTATGTGTCTCTATTCTAGGTTTGATCTTTTAAAAATGATTTATTTAACTTAATTTTTATTTGTGTATGTGTATGTGCCCGAATGAATTTATGTATACCACACACACATATCACCCTAAGGGGCCAGAAGAGGGTGTTGGATCCCCCTGAACTGGGATCACAGGCAACTGTTAGCCACCCAGTGTGGATCCTAGGGACTGAACCATGGTTCTTCACAAGATCAGTAAGTCCTTCTACCGGCTGAGCCGTCTTCGCAGCCCTCCAGCTCTTGCCTTGTATGTTTCTCACACACATTGTGTCGCTGCTCATATTTGTTGTATTGATGGCTGAAGGCCGGAAGAACAACCCAAGGGGAATGTGCTAGACGATTTTAACTGTCTACTTGACACAGCCTACAATCACCTGGGACAAGAGTTTTGATTTGGGAATTGTCTAGATCAGATTGCCCTGTGAGCGTGTCTGTAGGGAACTATCTTGATAATTGATGGAGGAGGACTCAGCCTACTATGGGCAGCACCACTTCATGGCTGGGCTGTACAGAGTGAGAAAGGCTAGCTGAAAGCAAGCAGCATTGTTGATTTGTTTCTCCCTGCTCTCGATTGTGGATGTGATGTGACCGGCCACTTGAGTTCCCGCTTTGACTTTATGCAATACTGGATGGCAAGGTGAAATTTTGAGCTAAATAAACCCCTTCTCTCCACAGTGGCTTTTTAGTCAGGGTATTCGTCACAGCAACAGAAAGAAAACTAGGACTGAGTGCAAGGAAGCCTTCCAGAAACTGAAATCAGACCTGCTCTTCTGAGACGTCTCTCATAGGCTAGAAGTCCTTCACAGAATGCCCAAATGAGACTGAGAACGTTGCAAAATCCAAACAGCAACCAAACCAGTCACCTGCAATTAACTGGTCCTGATACAACTATTTGCCACGTTGGAGAAAAGTATGAAAATAAAATAAGGCTGCAAACTGAGCTGGAAAGAATGGGGAGGAAGATTAAATTAGCATTCTTAGGTTGCATTTGAATTATGTAATGATTAGCATGGTCCTGCCATCAGAGAGAATGTCTTTAACCAACCAGATGACAGTTTTTGGCAGATAATGCCACTCACAAGGGGTGGGCTAGAAGTTCTCATCTATATCTTCTGGGAGGCATTGCTAAAAGCTGATTTCCTTAAAATTAGAAATTCAGTTGGTTCTTCATAGAGTTTCAATGGTTTTCCTTCTGGTTGGGGAGTGAAGGATAGCAGTGGCCCTGCATGTTCTCCAAGTGATACAATCAACGCCTTATTATTTGGTGTAGATGTGGCCCTTCCTGCACGTATGCCTTCTGTGGCTCTGCACCAACGGAGGAGAGGTAGAATTGCTATTTTCCCTCGGTGTGCCCAACATCTGACAAAAACCACTGAAGGAAGGAAGGGCTTCTCTCTGCTCAGGGTTTGACGGTCCATCATGGTCAGGGAGATGTGGAGTTAGGAGTGGGAGGCAGCTGGTCCCACTGAGTCAGGAAGTGGAGAGATTGGAAGCTGGTGCTCAGCTTGCCTTCTCCTTCCTTCTTTCCTCTGGACTCTCAGCCCAGGGGTTGGTGCCACCATCCTCAGCTAAACCTGTCTGGAGACATTCTCAGATATGCCTGGAGGTGATTCGAAATCCAGTCAAGTTGACAAGGAAGATTAGCCGTCCCCAGGCAAGTTCTGATCCTCCGCTTGCCCGTCCACTTAGGGCGCTCCGAGGTGGATGTTCTTTTCAAGTGAGCTGGTTAGTCAGTTTCAGTGAGGAAGTATTAAAGCTTTCAGTCTTCACATTCCTGCCAGAGGCTGTCACTGCAACCCTCAGACAGACTTCTCACAGGCGTGGGGACACACAGTCACTCCTGCGTGACATTACAGGGCACACCTTCTCCTCTGATGGACAACTGGGATCTTTGTTGGGTTTCTTAGGTGCCAGGATGCTCAGAGCCATACTGATGGCTACATCTCCAGCTGTGCTCACTGAATGTCACGTTACGTAAGAATTCAATGAACCAGCCCAGGTCCTGCTTTCAACTCACCTTTCCCTTCTATTTTATGTTCCTTTTTATTTTCTTATATATTATATTTTTACTTGTATTAACCACTATAAGCAACATTAAGTTCTCTTTTTGGAATGAAGAAAAGTTACGGAGAAAGATAACAAATAGTAGACAACAAACAAGCCTTGGCCCTATGTCCATCTTCTATACCGACCACATTTCCATCCTATGAGCCCAGGGAGACACCCACACTTGAGAATATTTCCTAATTGTAATGTTCATGTAGTTGGGTAGGGAGAGGAGTCAGGAAGGCTTGGAGATAGAACACTGGATCAGAAATATGTTCTCTATAAACGTTTAATGAGGGAGTCAGTGTTGTATGTTGAGTTAGATACTATCATCTAAACTTCTAATGCAGTGGCCCTGTAGCCCTTCAAAGGGTCTGAGCCAGGATGTGCTGCCTTGCAAAGGAAAAAAAAAGATTCTGAATGAAAAGTGCTGGGCTGCCCTTGGAGAGTTCCAGGGTGACCTCCTGGAAGTGGTGAGAGGGGACCCCACTAGGACCATGACAGATCTGGCTTGCCCTCTAGAGGACTGGAGAGCAGCTACTTCAGGATGATGTCCAGCTTCTCAGCAAGGGCCTCAAACCATCCCTTCAGCTCAGGGGCTCTGTGATCAAGGGTGCTCTGCATGAAAGGGCCACTGTGGTCCTTTGAATCGGCTACGCATGACACATGCTCCTCACTTTAAATAGGACTGCTCACCTCAAGCTTTCTAGGAGCTGTACTTGTGACAAAGGCGTTCATACATATCTGGACATTCTGTGTCTAGTGTTTGCCCAAGTTTCAATTTGGGAAAGACCATTGAAAACTACCCTCTGCAGAAGGAGGGCATGGGTGCCTTGTCATGAAAAGTAGAGTGCCAAGCATTTTTTAAAGTAGGCAGGGCAGAAGAACGATGAAGTGGCCAGATACCTATGATTTTATAACACACCAGTGTAATAAACAGAATGAAAGGAATAGTAATGCCAAATAACAGGATCAAAGTTCTACGAGTTTATGACACCATGCGCCTCTTGTGGTATCATGTACGTTTCTAAGGCTCTTACTCCTGTTACCTTGTCTAGTTTCCCCTCCTTTTGAGACAAGTACACCCATCACTCCATTGTGCAGCTAAGGACAGCACTGCACCCAGGCCAGCATCTTACTGGAGTCTGGTCTGTGGTAAGTGGATAGCCAGGGCATATACTCTGCGTAGTTCTGACATATGCATGTATACCAAGTGAACCATGTCTGTGTTTTTGCTAATTTTCCTTTTTCTGTCTTGACCCTTTCTTCATAGGAACAGTAACCAGAGAGCCCTGGAAAGGTAGACAGGCTAGAGATAGTCCATCCCTTCTTTCTGCATTTGCTTTAATCCGAGGCCGGAAGGAAGCCTCGTCTCTACTGAAGGCCCCCTTTGATCAGCAGGCAGCCCATGGCTAAGCTCCCTGAGAACACATGTGCAAGCTTCTCTTTTACGAATAAAAGGGGAAAGGAAGGTTCTAGGCTGGTTTTGCCTTGAGCAAACTTAATGAAGAAATCTAATCCCATTTCTGCCATGAATGGTTGTTAACGTGATTATTCATGAGCTCCTGGTTATCTCCCAGTCTCAGTTTCTCCAGGAACCAGCTACGAGGGCTTCTCCAGGCACCACACAGAGGAACAAGAATGGCGCAGTGGTCATCCCTAATACACAAGGCTCTGTGGCTTGGCATAAATGTCAAGTGCAGACAAAACTCTTTAATTCCTGCCCTAACACTCCAAAGCCCCAGTGAGAGAGCCTGGGACTGAGTGCCATGGAAACAAGTGTGTTATCAGTGAGTTAATGGATACTGCATTCACAGAGAGGGCCATTCCAGGGTGTCTGAGCTGACATTGAAGGTGCCGAATTACATCCCCTGTAGAAAGGAGAACTCTTCAACCATTTCCTGCGCTGATGAGGAAGGCATTTTGGATGTTTGGCAGAATGTATTTGAATGTAGCATATCACAAGGGCTGAGTCAATAGCAAGATACATTTTCCAACACTGGGAGTTGTTAAGAAAGAAATAGGAATGTGCTGCCAAAGCCCGTGAGTTTGTAAGGAGGCATGGCCACAGGTAAGCGAGCTTGTCTGACCAACGCTGTTCCCGCTTTTGGAGAGCAGCTGGCTGAGATCACTGTGTAGGTGATGGTCTACTCAAGAGGCTCACTGAAGAGAACAAAAGTAGAAATGGAAACAGTCCCATTTTAGTGTCCTGTGAATGAATGTCCCAATGACACCATTTTATTGTAGATCTCCTAGGTAAGGCATAACTAAGAAAACTGAACTACAAGGCACATGGACCGGTCATAACAACAGAGGCTGCGAGAAGACCCTGGATGATGGAGGTCAGGCCTGTGACCCATGATGCGTGTTCAGGCAGGCCTTGACTACTAATTCTGCATGTTTGTAATCAAAGGCACGCTAGATAAACCAAGGGTTAGTGCCTGTCTGACTCTAATCTTGTTCTGTAACATTAGAAGTAGTAGGCACCAGATACCAGGCAGTCCTCTCCATTCTTGAAAAGCATAGGAAGGGGTCTGTACAAAGCGAGGACACCTTTCAGCAGCATCTCTAACCTCAGTATGGGGTTTAAAACCCTCCCTCCACAGGGCTCAGAAGCACGCACACAAAGCTAGACCTCCTGCTGCAAAAGCAAGCTCTCTGGGACTGACTGAGTAGTGGGCCCCCTCCCTTCATTGTTTGTCTTCTGAAACATGATCCTGTGCAGCCCAGGCTGGCCTCAACCGTGCAGTGTATACTATACTACCCTTGAACTATGGATAATTCTGCTTCTTAAGTGCTGGAATTATAGGCACATGCCACCATGCCCAGCAATTACCAGATACTGTTATGGCACATGCCACCGTGGCCAGAGATCACTAGATACTGTTATAAATTCTTTTTATGAATTGACTCAATCTCTCAAATGATTATTATCCCATTTTGTAAATGAGTAAGCTGATGAGTAAAAAAATCAGGGCTTGCTCAAGATGACTAAGGCAGAAAATGGCGGGGTGGAGATTGGCAGCAAAGCTAATGTGCCCGTCTTCTTGGTGAATAACCACTCCTAGGGCTCTGTGTCTCTCCTGCCAGAAGCTTACTATGCAGACCTGACAAGATCTCTATCTTATGGGTCTTGTTTAGATCTTAGACAAGCCTTCATATAACCACTTGATAGTAATGCAGGGATTATACTTAATGGTTGTGGTGGTTAGTTTTAAATGTCAACTTGCCACAACTTAGAAATCACCTGGGAAGGAAGCCTCACCTGAGGAATTGCCTCGATCAGGTGAGCATGTCTATGGAGGACTGTCCTGACTGTTGACTGCCGTGGGAAGACCGCCCACTGTGGGCAGCACCATTCCCTGCACAGATGTCCTGGACGGCGTAGGTGAAGAAGCACAGCTAAGTGTAAGTACCTAGCAAGTCGGCAGCATGGATGTGTTTCTTTCTGCTCTTGATTTACAGATTTAACCAGACTAACTGATTTGAGTTTCCACTTTTATTTTTTCCCCCTCAATGATAGTCTACAGCATGAAGTTGTAAGACAAACAAACCCCTATTTCCTCAAGATGCTTTTGGTCAGGTGTATTATCAGAGCAACAAATAAGAAACTAAGACAACGACAGAAAGAAATATGGGTAAGACCATCTTTCTACAGACAGATCTTTGCGCAGTATTACGGGCTCCGCTGGCCAAAGCAGAGGTCCAAAGTGGCGGCGGCCCTACTGACAAGGTGCTCCCCGGGGATGCTGCCCTGGGCTGGCCAGGCCAGTTACCACCGAGAAGCTCACAGCCGGCAGAAAGCCAGAACACAAAGAACAAGGTGCTTTCAGGAAAAAGCCACCACAAAGGGGTGGATGGGAAAGGCACATTAGTGAAAATAGAATAAAAACAATCTTCTCTATAAAAGTAAAATAAATGATCCTTGCTGACTTAGTCTCTCACCGTTCCTGAATACAACAAAACATTCGTACAAAAATCTTAACCTATGTCTTGTGTCAGGCGTGTTTTTCACATAGTTCCCACAGTGATCCTCCGAAGTCAATGTAACTATGCTGAGGTAAAGAAGCTGAGGTTCAGAGAGGTTAAGTAACTCCCAAGACCACGGAGGTGGAATTAAACCTGGCCTCCTGGCCTACAAAGCTGGTGTAGTTTACTCTCACACTCACCTACCAGACTGTTTTCCTTTCCCACCACATTCTGAGTGGGTGTTGTAACAAGTGTTCATTCCAAAGTGTGAGAAGGTGCTTGCCTTCTGGCACATTTCTTTTCATAAATTCCAGGTTTCGCTGCATACAGGAAGAAGCTCCAACGTTGAAAATTCCCCTGGCCTTAGTCAGAACAGCAACAGTTACTGCCCCCAGAACATCACATGTTGGCGATATGCTGGAGGTTTCTGGGAATTGCTTGGTTAATAGCTGCACATGATGCTATTGTTACACTGAGTTTTAGAAGAGTGGAAACTGAGGCAGAGGAATGCTAATGAATGCACTCAGAGCCACACAGTAAAAAAGGAAGCCAGGATCCTGGTTTTGGCAGCACGAGGGGCTGGGGATGATTCATTTGTGTTTTGTTTTTGAGATAGGGTCTTGAAATGCATCCTAGGCTGGCCTTGAACTCATAGCAATCCTCCTGTCTCTGACTCCCAAATACTGAGATTACAGGTGTGGGCCATCCATCACATCTGGTTCTTTAAGTGGATGTTGCTGACTAAAATACTGCATCTTTCTCAATAGTCTTCTACTTCATTGTCTGAAGGGGAGCTTCAATATCTGGCTCCTACATATTGACTCTTAAATTTTCCCATTACTATGATGGCAAATTGAGAGAAACCACTGGTCTTTTCAAAAATTTCTATGCAAGATCAATCAGCGCCAGGGACCTTATCCAAATTCATTAGTCTGTTTCAGAGCAGGGCCACAGCACTTCCAGGGGCCAGCTTGCTCTGATGCACAGTGCCAAGGGGAGGTCTGTCCCAGCTGAGTAATAAAAATGCTTATGGAGCCGGAAAAAAATAGGAGAGGATCCTTGTGTAGTTTTGTCACCAGTGATGAACTGACTCACCTTGGCTGAGTTTCAGCAAGTTCCTGGAACTTACTTATGTATTTTACTGTATCACCGGTCAAAACTAGTCTGGTTACCACCATTTAATCAGCCACAGGCCATGCCCCTTGTCTAAGCAGATCCATGACTACATTCAGCTATAGTCAAAGTCCTTCTGAGAATTACCCACACTGATTAGATCCCAGCCATATGCAAGCAGGCACAGAACAAAAGCAAAGGGCACAGAAAGTGTCCTTAGGGACCCCTGGTGGGAGCTGACATCTGAGGTCACTAAATATGAGAGCTCCAGCCCATCATTCCTGTGATACCAGGTAGGCAGCCAGGAGGCCTTTATTCAGAATTGAGAATATAATTCCCAGCATGCCCACAAAAGCTCATATGACCAAAGGAAGCTAAATTCTCAAGCAGAACTACACAGTTTCTACGTGCCCATGCAGCCCGAGTTCCTGTGCTAGTCACCAGAGACACAAGTGTTTACCGCAGGCTAGGCTGGCAGATAAGGATAGGGATACAGGAGGGGACTCTCTGGGAGCAAGGATTGTTGTGGTCCAGGTTCAGTACTTACAGCCAACCCATTATGTGACAATCTGCTTTCCTCCCTTAAGCTATAGCATTTAACATTAGGACATGGCATTGACATCTGCAGGTTTATTCCTGACGACACCACAACAGAGTCACAAAAAACACACACACAAACTGAGGGTGCTTTAAGTAAGTTGGCTGGGCCACATTCATAGCAATTCTGGGCTGCATGTGGCCTCATGTGCCTGCCTGTGGGTGGCTGGTTGGACACACCCTGGGCAAGAGAAAGGTCCACAAAGATAAAGCCAGTGTAAATGACCAAATCCACGTGCTCCAGATTCTTCCAAGAAGCCTGGTTCCCACTGACCATCACACAGCAGGAGGTTCAGCCCTCATGCATGCAGACATATTCCACTCAGGCCATGGAGCTCAGGGGGTCTCTCTGTGCACATTGCCTTCCTCACACCCATGGCGGACGTGCCCATAAATGCCACTGAAGAACACAGAGGAGGCCTTGCAGTAGCACTGGCCTGGTGTGTGAAGGAGAACCTAGTTCAACACTGAACACCTGCTCAGCACTGCTGCTTTGCCATGGCCCAGAGATCATCAGCTGTGCAAGGCAAACTACCACAGAGCTACAAGCCAGGGCTAGGAGTAAAACAGTGTCATGAAGCATAGACTCTGTAGCGAAGCCCCCGAACACGACACATGATTTAGCTTGGAGCTGCCCTCTGGGAAGACTTCATACTGACTAAGAACTTGGGTCTAGCAGCCCAGAGTTCATGTGACAAACAAACAAACGAACTGGGTTTGGAGAGGTAGCTCAGCAAGGAAAGTGCTTGCTCTACAAGGAAGAGAACACAGGTTCAGTCCCCGAACCCACATAAAACACGCTGGGTGTCCTGGCGCGTATTCGTAAAGCCAGCACCAGGTGGGTGGAGACAGGAAGGTCCTGGGCTTCCCGGCCAGCTGGCCTAGCCTACTTAGCAAGTTTCAGACCTGTGAGAGAACCCATCACCAGAGAAAAGATGGGCAGCACCTGCCATGTGAGGTTGCATCCTGACCTGTACAGACATGCACACATGAGCATGTGCACTCCCATGTGAACATCCATATGAACATATACAGACACACCAACATTTTAAAAACGTGAAGGCCACATCTGCTCTTTACATGGTGAGAACCCTGTGAATTTTAAATGCTCATGAGCTTGGTAGTGTGGATTGTCCAGGGCTCCCTGGCCAGCGCTTTTAGCCTGAAACCAATGATAATGAACCAGTAACCAAATGGAGCCGAAGTGGTGGAGACTGTGATACCCGGGAAGCGGAACCTGGGAAATGCCCCACCAAGGGGGACTGTGATACCCGGGATTTGGGGACCTGGAAATGCCCCACCAAGGGAGACTGTGATACCCAGGAAGCAGGAACCTGGAAATGCATCACCAAGAAAAACAAGCCAGACAATGTTCAGGGAGCAGTTCAGTAGAGGGTTTGAGCCACCCAGAAGGAGGAGGTCTTTAAGTCCAAGGAGCAGAGTCTATGGTGTTCCAGAGGTCTGAGAGATTAAGGGAAACTGTGGTCCTTGGCTGGGGGCCAGTCTAGAGCCGTGGGTGGCCTGGGCAGGTTGCAGGCAGCAATAGCTCAGCACAGCTGCCAGACTCTAAGACTCTCGGTCTGTGCCCCAGGGGGTAACCAGAGGTCACTTCTATACCTTACATGTTCACTTTACCTATGCCCTACCATGGGGCCTCTATCCACCACACTCAGAAGAGAAGAGAGCAGGGACTTTACACCTCTCACGTGGTGGGTATCTTTACACGAGTGTCCTAAACTTACACACAGATTGGAAAGCACATTGTGTCCTGATTGCTATTCACAGAAGGTCTCAAAGTCCACCTCTGAGGACCAGCACTCAAGGCTCTGATTCACACCTGTAATACTGTCTCGGAACCCTCACATGGACACTGGGATCGGAGAGACCAGCATGCACCTCGCTCTGCCGTTACCGGACACTCACTGTCCTCTTTGTTTTCCATTTCTTTTCTTTTTAATTTTCAAAGCTTAAAAAGTATGCACACATAATACTGGTTTTCATTACAGCATTTTATATGCACATATCACATATTTTGCTCATATTCACTCCTCATTGTCTCCTTGTTAAATGTCATGTGGTCAGTGCTTCACAATCACTAGAAATTGTCACTTAGTCACTTGATAAATAAAGGTAGAAATCTCAGATATCTCATAGCAGGTACAAGGGAAGGAAAAATGAAAAATAAAGACAGAAAATGCACTTCTTGAGAGAAAATGATATACAGGATTCCACATACGAGCAACTCCCTGCGTGGTAGCTTGCACATAGAAGTCACTCAATAAACAAATCATTGTAAATGTAGAGGATTATTGTTGAAGGTCTGAAAATAATGTCCCAGGGTCCTAAGGAGGTTGCCAGGATTTACTGAAAAGTGACCTGAGGTCCTCATAGGATTAAATGAGGGAATCTGAACCATGATGGGCTGTTAAAAAGGTGATCTGATCCTGTAGCCCCCAACCTCTCACTCTCTAGTGGGCCATTTTAAAAAGCATAATCAAGGAACCCATGAGCAAGGAGTAGACTGGAATTCGGGAGACCCCTAACATTACCATCCTGCTCCCATACAGTTGTGGACCTTCTCATTTGCCTTCCAGTTTCCCCAATGACTAAACAATCTCAGTTTCTTACTGACCTGGAGGCTCTCATTTATCTGACGGAAGGAGGAATGCTTGGAGATGCGGATGAAGTTCCAGGAAAAAGGATTAAACAAAGATCTACAGTTTACAAGGGTGAGAACCTTGTGTGGGACGTAACATCCAAGAGCCCATGATCAGTGATGAGGTTTCCTGTCTAGAGGACAGCAGCATCTGCTGCTGAAAGCAGATCATGCCTGCCAGCTGCAGGAAGTGTCCTGGGCAGGAAGGAGCATGAGAACGTGGCTCCTGGTGTCAGAAGAGCATCCGAAGAAGGGTCTGGTTTTCCTGGGCATGTGGCGACCGGCCTGTCCACTGTGGCTTAGTTAGTGCTTGTTTTTCACCTCTCAGGCTTTGCCTCACTAATTTGCATGTTAATTTACTCATTCCACAAACATTCCCGAGGGTCTAGTGTATGTGACATGCTCTTTTAGGCACTAGAGAAGGCCAGGGGAGAAAAGAAACCCACGTCCTTTCCAATGGGGAGCTGGAACCACATATAGAGTGTCTGAAGTTGGTCAGAGCCATGCCAATAGAGATAAGCAGTAGAATATGCTAGCAAGGAGAGGGATGGTATCTTAATAAGATGGTCAAGGAACGCCTAGGAGGGGTAGATGGGTGGAGGGTGGAGGCCGTGGCCCCGTTCGGAGAGTGAGGGAAGTGTATTTTGTAAGATGGGGCCGAAAAGCATGAGCACCGGGCAGGTGGTGCCAACCCTGAGGTGGCTGTGGTGGCCCTTGTGGTACTCACCTCCTCCAGCCTCCGCCTCTGCTCCTTCTGCTCCTCGATGCGCTTCTGGCGCTCCGCCAGCAGCTGCCGCTTGTGTTCCTCATTCTCGCGCTGCTGCTGCTCCAGCTGCTGTCGCCGCAGCGCCTCTGAGCGCTCCTTGTTGGCCAGCTGCAGTCGCAGGAAGTCTCGCCGCAGCGTCGACTCTCCTGGCAGGTTCAGAATGGAGCTGCGGGCAGGAGAGAACATTAGGGTACCACGTGTGATGAGGGCCATTGCAACTGTGCGTCCTGGGGTGAGCTCAAGAGAAC
Source organism: Peromyscus eremicus (assembly GCF_949786415.1). Taxonomy (NCBI): domain Eukaryota; kingdom Metazoa; phylum Chordata; class Mammalia; order Rodentia; family Cricetidae; genus Peromyscus; species Peromyscus eremicus. Next base: position 26,552,354 of record NC_081421.1, on the reverse strand, counting down.
AGGCTTTGCCCCCCTTTCCAGATGACTATCCCACACATATGCTGTCCTAAAGGAATATCACACCCTCTTCTAGGACTGTCCCCACCACTCCATCCCCAGTGCATGGCAAAGATGTGTGTCATAAGACTTGAATGAGTGTGCAAGCTCTAGACCGTAGGCAAGCTTATCTCTACACATAAGAATAGCTAGCATGGACTATGGGGATGGTTCAGTGGTTAATGAGCTTGCTACACCAGCATAAGCCTCAATTCATATTCCCAGAGCCCACAAAAAAAAAAGCTGGATACAATAGCACATGAGTCTGTAATACTTGAATCCTTTGGGAAGATGTGAGACAGAGAGAGGAGGATTCCAGAAGTTTGGAGGCCAGCTAGCCTGGTGTACGTAGCTACCAACAATGAGAGACTCTGTCTCCAAGATGGGAAGGAAAGTCTAACAGCAGGGGTTGTCCTCTGACCTTTAGACACGTGCATGCTGTGCACACATGCATGCATACTCACACAATGCAGCACAACACAAATACATGTGCATGTACATACTCGTGCACACATGTGCAGATGTGTGCACACGCGCGCGCACACACACACACACACACACACACACACACACACACACAGAGTGAGAGAGCGGTAGAGTAAGAGGGGTCTTATTCTATTCACAGGAGCAGATGCCCTCATAGGCACCTTCTTGACAGCTCACCCCAAGGCCTGATAGGCAGATGTCACGCTGCTCAGGGCAAGATCAAATGGACCAGGAGAAACAAGGCTTAAGACAAGGTTGACAGTGAGCCAAGATCTCAGGCCAAGTTTGTGCAGCCCATGGTGCCCGGGGCCTGTCTAAACACATCCCTGTGGAAAGGCATTGTTCTAGCCACAAAGCACATACTTGGGATGACTGTACCTGAGGAGACCAAGTCCTAGGTTATGTTTAACATAGTATATTTAAGTGTGTGTGTGTGTGTGTGTGTGCGTGCGCAGAGGACGTAAACTGCAGCATTATTACTGGTGGCCCCAGGCTTCCCAACGCCAATCTAACTGCAGGTGACCAACAGAAAGTTATGACCTCTGGTTCTTCATGGCCATCTATCAGGGAGATGAGGATGGCTCCCATAGGTTTATTTAAACCTACCCCATTAAATCAGTGGTTCTCCACCCATGGGTCACAAATCCTTTGGGGGACAAATGACCCTTTCACGGGGTTGCATATCAGATATACTGTATATCAGGTATTTACATTATGATTCGTAACAGTGGCAAAATTATAGTTATGAAGTGGCAATGAAAATGACTTCATAGTGGGGGGTCACCACAACATGAGCAACTGTGGTAAAGGGTCGCAGCATTAGGAAGGCCAAGAACCACTGCTTTAAATTTTGGTGAAATTTAAATTAAAATTTTATTTTAGTTTCCACCTAAAATAAACTCATTGGACAAATAATTCCTTGTTTCTGCTATGTAACAGATATTAGGACAGGCTGTAGGGAGAGCACACCCGCTAGACATTAGGTAGGAAATAGAAATGGGGGTTGGTCCTGGGGCCTATGCAGGGTCCCTTGGCTCGGCCTGGGAGGAGGGGACTGGACCTACCTGGACTGAGTCTACCAGGTTGATCTCAGTCTGCAGGGAAGGCTTTGCCCTGGAGGAGATGGGAATGGGGGGCGGGCTGGGGGGAAGGTGAGGGGGGCGGGAGGGGGGAGAACAAGGGAATCCGTGGCTGATATGTAGAACTGAATAAATTAAAAAAAAAAAAAAGAAATGGGGGTTGGAGCTCAGAGGAGGGAGTTCTGAACGGCAGCCCATTCCCATTCTTGTTTGTTTAACTGCTATTGTGAAACCCAGGCCCCAGCTTTCCAGAATCAGCCTCACTTCTTAACTGGCCAACACTATGAGCAATCCAATCATGGATCCTGATTAGTCTCCAAAAGGAGCTAGATATGAGGGAACCCAAAACATCATAGCTTGGGATATGGCAATAGCCCACTTGGTCAAGTGCTTGCCACACAAATTTGAGGACCAGAGTTTGAGCCCCAGAGTGCACATGAAATGCTGAGTGTGGTGGTATGCATTTGTGACCCCAGTGCTGGGGAGATGTAAACAGGTGGGGTTCTGAAGTTCATTTGCCAGCTAGTTTGGCCTACTGTGCAAGCCCCAGGTCTAAAGGAGACCTTGTCTCAAAAAGGCAAGGTTGACTTCTGGAGGATGGCGCCTATGGTTGAGATGTCCACCCCACCCATAACTGCACACACATATGTACTGACATGAACATGCCCCTACTCCAAAAATCCCACTACCACTCACCAATATCTTAGGCATATGAGGATCAGAGTGCCTCTTTGAGGTTGAATGCCCTCCAGACTGCTGACATATTGGACTGCAATATCTAAAATTAAGGTGCCAAGGAATTTTCCCAGCCATATGCAATAGCAAAGGGTCTGCACCCTCAAAGACCTCAGCCTCAGTATAACGTCATTTATATTATGCTTTTGATATCCCCATAATGAGGTTTCCTAGAGAATTGTAGGAAGAAATACCCTAAAAGGAAGACTTGGTCCACCATGATTTGAGAATAAAAAGCCTCACTTTTCCCCATGAATATACCATCTCCCTCATAGATATTTCTAAGAAGTTCTTCAATATCCATAAGACAGAACCGACAGTGCCACAAACCCCTTTGGGAGGGACACTCCAAACTCTCTTCAGAGTGTTTGCTTTGTTTTGTCAAGTAAACTTCTGCCTGAACTGTGTTTTTCTACTGAATCCTTTCCTCTGAGAAGGTAAGAATTCAGAAAAGCCCTGTAACAGATAAACACGCTCTCCTAGAGTTACTTTCTTGTGAGAAAGATAGGCAAATTATTAGACATAAAATATACAATAGCCATAGAAAAGACAGAAATAGTACTTTAAAGTTATGGTGGTTTGAAAGACTATGGCCCCCAATGGGAGTGGCAATAATGGGGAGGTGTGGCCTTGTCGGAGTAGGTGTGGCCTTATTGGAGGAAGTGTGTCACTGTGCAGGTAGGCTTTGAGGTCTCCTGTGCTCAAGCTACACCCAGTGAGACAGACCACTTCCTGTTGCCTGCACAAGATGTAGGACTCTCAGCTCCTGCTCCAGCACCATGTCTGTCTGCATGTCACCATGTCACCATGAGGATAATGGGCTAAAACCTCTAAAACTGTAAGCCACCTCAATTACATGTTTTCTTTATCAGAGTTGTCATGATCATGGTGTCTCTTCACAGCAATAGGAACCCTACCTAAGACAGAAGGGTTAACATTTACAGTGGTGAGGAGCTGAGGTACGATAAGGGTTAGGGCTCTGTTCTCAATGGGGTTGTCAGGAGGACCATTCCAGGGAGGTGAGAGTTGATGGAGAGGAAGGCTGCTCCAGGCAGAAGGGGAAACAAATTTGGTCCTTGGTGGGAACAGGCTGGTTTGGTCCTAGAACTGCTTTCTGGCCTGTCCTCAGGGGCAGAGGCAGCGAGAAGGAGTGTGAGACAAGAGTGGTCAGAGACAGGCCATCAGGGAAATATGTGGACATGGGATCCATGTCTACAAAGGCTGTCAGCTGAGTCATGACATGAGCGGATCCATTGTTTTGACAGTGGATGGTCGTCTGCATGGTATAGGAGAGCAAATTAGCTAATGGTGTTTCATGGTGGAGACTTGACCCAGCAAGGAGCAGTGAGTGGGGTGAACCTCAGAGAAGTATTTGGGGATGGAATTAATGAAGCCCACGGAAAGATCTAATGTGCATGGTGAGGGATGATGTGCAGTTTCCTTTGGGCTGCTGGTGACAGTGTGACAAGGCATGGAATGAGGGTGTCAGGATGAGGGGCAGGTTGTTGGCAGTTGACAAGTGTATCAGTTTGGTTTTGGTGAGTTACTAGAATCTGTGTGAGATGTTGCTATAGACAAGGCCAAGAGCTTCACTGAGGACATTCCACAGGCAGTTTAGGAGTCTCTCGTGAACCCCTCTACAACTTGCTGTCTCTGTCAAACTCTAAACAACTTCGAAATGCTTGTATGCACAAGTCACATGCTAGGAGCAAAGGTGATGAGACTGGGGAGCCAATGTCACATGCCCATGAGGACGCCCCGTTAATCTTAACTGATATTGAACTAATACCAGGAGACCTTGGTTGTACTAATGACTCAATTACTAACTCTGTGTATGACCTGGTGACATCCTCGAGCTGTTGTCTCGTGTCTAAAATTAGAAAACCATCATCTTTTTCTACATTTTAGGATTTCAAGAAGACTAATTAGACTTGTTCAAACAGTGAGACTTGGTGCATCATCTTCCTGTGATATAATGACATGTTATAATTACAGCTGGTGTCTCACCAAGTGACCCCTGACACACAGAAAGTCTTGGGAAGACTGGATTTCTCAGTTCTTCAAAGAACAGTCAGAGGCCTGACACAGCCTTCCGGGCTGGGAGCAGAGTGTGGCTTCTCTGCGAGCAGGGAACAGGGTCCTTTGCGCCAAAGAAATGTTCGACAGCCATTGTCTTTATACAGCTAAAGTGGGGGCAGCCAACATGTTCTGATGGAAGAAAAAGTTCTCCTTCAGTCTTTAACTTTGGGAAAGCCTGTGGCAGATAAGAGAGAAAAACTAATGTCCTATGAGCTCAGTCCCAACCTCCTGGGTAGTTTAGCAAGAACCAATCTTGTCAGGTGATGTTGACTTCACACAGTGGTTCTCCGCCTTCCTAATGCTGCTACCCTAATACAGCTCCTCATGTGGTGCTGACCCCCAACCATGAAATTGTTTCTTTGCCACTTCATAACTGTAATTTTGCTACTGTTATGAACTGGAATGTAAATACTTGGTGTATAGGGTATCTGAAACGCGGCCACCGAAGGGGTTGCGACTCATAAATTGAGAACTGCTGGCTTAGGAAGAGAACAAGAGGCTGGAGAGATAGCTCATCAGCAAAGCATTTGCCTTGCAAGTGTGAACCTCAATTTGATCTCCAGAGCTCAGGTAAAAATAGCTGGTGTGGTAGCAGACACTTGTAATCTCAGTGCTGGAAGGTGGAGACAGTAGACTCCTAGGAGCTCACCGGGAAGCTGGCCTAGCCTAATCAGCGAGTACCAGGCCCGTGGGAGCCCTCGTTTCAGAACACAAAGTTGAACTCAACGGAACTTATTTAGACTTGTTGTCTCATATTCTTTTGTCTTAATGACCTTTTGCTTGTATATTATGGTTTCTGATTTTGTGCTTTTATGGTTTTTTGTGTGTTTCTTGAGCTCTTTACTTTTTATTATGTTTTTGTGGTGGTTGTTGTTTTTGCTTGCCTGTTTGTTTTCTAAAGAGAGAAAGAGAAAGAAAGGGCATGGAGTTGGGTGGATTGGGAGGATCTGGAAGGAGTTTGGGAATGGAAACTGTAATCAGAATATGAAAAAATACATTTTCAATAAAAATACATACTAACAAGATAGTGCTTGATGAATGATAGCTGAGCTTGTCCTTTAAAGTCTATGCTGGTTAATTTTTGTCAATTTGACACAAATTAGGATCACCTGGGAAAAGGGAGCCTCAGCTGAAAAATTGTCATTATGAGACTGACCACTAGGCATGTCTGTGGGGGATTAGTGCCCACCGTGGGCAGGTGGTCCTAGGTTGTGTAAGAAAGCAGACTGAGCATGCCATGGGGAGCACACCATGGGGCTAGCACGCCAGGAAGCAGCATTTCTCCACAGTCTCTGCTTCAGTTCCTGCCCTCAGGTTTCTGCTTTGACTTCCCTCCACGATGGACTACAATCTGCAAGACAGAATAGACCCTTTCCTCTCCAAGCTGCTTTTGGTCAGTGTTTTAATCACAGCAATAATACTGCAAAGTAGGATAGTCTCCACATGTATACACATGTGCTACACACACACACACACACACACACAAAGGAAGGTAAGAAGAAAGGAAGGCAGATGAAAATGTGGTGTCTAGCTTATTCCTACAGCATGGTCCCTCAGCAAACCAGGACACTGTGCCAGTGAGATAGCAATTGGTCCTTGTGCTGCCATATGAGGGCTGGATACCCTGGAGTGCTGGAGGACATGGACCCATAATGCCCAGTACCTTTCTGCTTGTGCATTCTCTCCACAATTAACAGTGCGTGTCCACGGGGTGCACAGAGCTGAGGTCCATGCACAGAGGTGCAGTCCCAGCACCACAAGCACACCAGCCTCAATTGCCCATAACTACAGATGGGAAGAAAGCTGGGGTCAAAGCCACGCCAGCCTCCAAATGTGGAGACGACAACATTGAAAAGCACCGGGTTCCGTGGGGACAACAGGAACGGTGTGAACATTTCTATCAGGGTTTACCTCTGGAGGAAAATTTGATTTTCTAGAATCACCTCCTCCAGGGTTGGTCTATGTGAAACATCGAGGCACATGGCAGGACCATGGCCACCTGAAAGGGCTTCCCAGAGGGATGAACAAGAAGCTGAATAACTCCAATCTGAAATGTCACTAACTCTCCCCAAAGTTGCAATTTTCAACATTTTTAGCACTGCATTAGCCAGATAATTGCTTCCTTCCCACTCTATATCTACATGTGTGAGGAAACAAGGTCATGAATACAGGCCATACATCTTGGTGGACAAGATAAAGAATATGCTGATTTCCACACTTTTTATAAGAGTCTGCCTAAGGGAAATTTCACACATTAACGAGTATGTATGTGGGCAATGCATTAACTCCTGGTGCATTCTTCAAAACAGAGCAATAAATCAGAAGGGAAGCACATTTTGAGCAAGCCCAGTCCAGACTGCGGCAGTGGGAAGGCCTAGCCTTCTTCCTCATACCTGGGCTCCCCAGAGTCATTCTCTTCCTCTTCTTCCTCACTTCCGCTGTATTCGTACTCGGTCTCATCTGGAAAGAGATGACAGAATGTTAGTGTAGACCATGGTGCTGCTGTTCAGAAAAGACCACCTCTCTACTTCATAAACTTTCATGAGCCACAGAACTGGTCAGTGGACCTCATCAGTAGCCCCAATCCCGTAAGACAATAGATCTGAAAATTCTCCCTACCTAGTCACACTGATGCTGCCCTAACTCCACAGAGCAATGCATGATTCACCTGTCTATGGCAGGGCTGGTATGATTATGCCAGCACATGAGAGTACACTGCACAGAAGCATGTACAATATGTACTACTTGATAGAAACACATGATCTCTACACTAATCTATACTAAAAGCCTAGAACATGTGATGTGCAGGTAGTCCCAAGTTTAACCCCACTCTTGGTTTAACAAAAAAGAATGGGTAAATGTGATTGATTCATTATGAACATTCATTTACTTCAGTAAAAATAATAAACAAGTTAATGTGTAATAGGAAGATTGAATATTTGCTTTAGACATGATCAAAATACAGTGAGAAAGACACAAATGGAATGTATGATTGCATTTCCACGGTTATGAAGAAAAGAAATGAATGTTTAGTCGGCATCTCACATGTGAGCAACTAGTGTTAAATATTTTAGATTTGTTCTCTCATTTACTTATGATAATTATCTCTAAAATAAGGGAGGTAGTCAGATTACAAACTAGTAATGCCTTCATATTAATAAAAGATCAATCTGGGAGGTATATTTAGAATCAGCATTGAGATGTTTCAATGTGAAAATCAGTGTCTCCCCCAACATAGTCCATCCTGAGCAGAAGCACACACAAGGCAGTGAGAAGTGAGAGTGGGGAGCAGCTGTCTCCTCTTGCTCAGAATGGAGGAGTAGGAGTAGTGAACCGCTGAGGAGGTAAGAAGCTGGGCCTTGGAGGCCAGGGGCCCTTGAGCTGGCAGCAGCTGGAAGGATGGGACAATGTCACTGTGAATGATAGGCCTCCATCGTGGCTGGCCATGTTACATGCTCGAGAAGCAGTGAGTCCCGAGAAGCTGGGTGTCTGGATGTGGAAAAGCAGATGGCAAGACAAAGGCCACCATGGGTACAGTGACTCCCACATGGTGAGACCAAGGCCACCAGGGCTACAGTGACTCCCACATGGTGAGACCAAGGCCACCAGGGGTACAGTGACTCCCACATGGTGAGACCAAGGCCACCAGAAGTACAGTGACTCCCACATGGTGAAACCAAGGCCACCAGAAGTACAGTGACTCCTGGATGATTAGACCAAGGCCATCAGGGGTACATAACTCCTAGATGGTGAGGCCAAGGCCATCGGGGGTACAGTGACTCCTGGATCCCTAGATGTGCTGTGCTCAGTACTTTTCTATAGGGGATGAAAGGCCTTTGAAACAAAAGACAACGACACAGGACTGTCACTTCTTTATAGCTATGAGTTATTAATTACTAGCCTGAAGACATTTGTGTACCCGTCAACTGGACTGAAATTGCAATTTTGCTTTATTTCCATTAGGAGGCAGTATTCCCAATGAGAAAACCAGATTGGCTAAAAAAAAACAAAAAACACAAAAACAAACTATGTAGATACTAGAGAGACAATGAAGGAAACGTAAGTGTGAGGAGTTCAAGTGTATTTTGTAAAATCACAAGTAAGCCTCATATATTTAGATGAGCAGGAACTTTTCAGGCTACCTATTTTAAAAGAACGCTTTCACCAAATGTAAAGAATCTGCAATAGAGTGTCTATAACTCATACCAAAATGATGTGTTCTCAAAAGGGAAAAGCAGAGTTTTCAAAATAACACGTAGAACTTTTTATCTAATAAAGGAAACTATAGTGAACAAAAGAAGCACACAATTATTCCAATTGCTTCTAGTTTCTAAAGCAAAACTTTAACTTGTCAGTCTCCTTGGTGTTAATATTTTATCAGAACCGAGCTTGATTGCCTTTGCACTACAGGATTATATAAACCATAAAAAATAAAACTCTTCAATTCTGCCAAAAGCTACTCATAAAGAGATCTAATGGAAAAGGTTAAAAAAAAAAAGGAGACTGGAGCTGGAGAGCTGGCTTAGCAGTCAAGACCCAAGACCACCTTCTAGAGGACCAGGCTGATTCCCAGCACTCACGTGGAGCCTATAAGCACCTGTAACACGAGCTCTCTTCTAGCCTCTGTGGGTACCACATACATTAGTGGTGTACATACATACACGAAGGCAGAACACTCACACATAAATATTTTTAAATTTTTTTTTAATTTTTAAAAAATGTTTAATATCCCAGTCATCAGGGAAATGGAATTAAACTACTTTGAAATCCTGCCTCACCCAGGTCAGAATGGCTATTGCTAAGAAGTATGACAGCAATTGTTAGAGAGGATGTAGGGGAAGAGCAATTTTTTTTCTATTAAGAAATTTGTTTTCATTCATTTTACACACCAATCAAAGATCTCCCTCTTCCCTCCTCCCTCCCCCAGCCTCCCCTTCCCAACCTATCCCCCATTTCCCCCCACAAGAAGGCAAGGCCTCCTAAGGGGAGGCATATCCAGTAGAGGCAAGTCCAAGCCCTTCCCCTGTCTCAAGGCTGCAAGGGTGTCCCATCATAGGTAGTGGGCTCCAAAAAGCCTACTCATGCACCAGGGATGGATTCTGATCCTACCGCCAGGGCCCCCCAAGCAGATCAAGATATACAACTCTCTCACCATGCAGATAGACAATCCCTTATCCAAATTAATTAAAAGGCAGAGAGAGAGCATCCAAATCAACAAAATCAGAAATGAAAAGGGAGACATAACAACAGACAATGAGGAAATCCAGAGAATCATCAGGTCATACTTCAAAAACCTGTTCTCTGCTACTTTCTGCTGCCCTTTATACTAAGGACAGGGGAGGGGGCGAGAAGAGGGAGTCGAGGAAAACCACTTCCACCTACTCTAGCCTCTGGCCTTCGGCTCTGTCTTCCCTCATACACTCTCAATGGGTATCTTCTATCCTGAAACTGCCTCTCACTCCTAGAGCCCCCTGCTCCCCGCGAGTGAGTTCTTCCTGTTTATCCTAGTCCCCCTTGTCATGCCCACGCCTCCCTTCCTCCCTGCCTTATGCTCCGGCTGGCCATGAGGCCTGCACCAGAACAACTTGGGCACGGTCCCAGGGTCTCAAAGCTGGGCTCCTGTACTTTCCATGACACAGAGAGGACTATGGAGAGGAATCTGTGCATCTACAAAATAAAGAAGTGCACTCGAGGACCTTCCACACAAAAGCTGATGCCATGCTGCTAGCCTGGCAAGCTAATGAGCCTTTCTGTTACAGACACCGTAAGGAATTCTTTTCTGACTTCTACATAACTGAATTAGAAACAAGTCTCGGGGCACAGAAACATAAATGCTGAAGACGTCAATACAGAAAAAATGTCAACTAGATGAGTTCTGTAGGTTGTCTGACGTGTGGATGTCACTCTCAGAAATGTGAATATTCATTTGAATTAAGACAAATCACTTGTCATTTAAAGTGCTTCCTAGTCTCACTTGACATGGCTTTGTTTGGTGCCTGGAAGAGGGCCTATTGCTGACAGATCTATTTTTTCCATTCTCCTTCAACGTTGATTCCACTCCACTGATGCCCAGGGCTGCGACCTAACAGGCAGCCCTCACACGAGACCACAATACTCTGCCTTCTGTTTCCTTCTCCGAAGCAATAATGTGCAACTGACCCTTTTCTCCTCGCTTCTTCTTTGTTCTGTCGATGTGGTCCTTCAGCTGAATTCGGACCTGTCTCTCGTTAGGTTGGTCTCGTATGAACGGATGCTTCATCAATTGCTCGGTGGCTGGTCGCTGGCTGTGATTCTTTACCAAGCAGCTCTCAATAAACGACTGGAATTTTTTTGACCTGCCAAACAAAAGAGATTTCACAGATAAAGTGACAACATAAGAGAAAAGCAAATACATCTTTTGAAATATAGCCTTATAAAGAAAAAAAAGTCCATCCTGTAAGCACAGGGACAAACCAATCGCAAATCAGTATCAATACATTAGTACAATGAAGTTCAAAGGTCAAATCACAATCAATATTTACATAAGGTAACATATGGTAGTTATCATATGCATGGGGACATTTTCGCACAGGGAACACAGCCTTACACAGGAGACTGGAGGAATGAAGGGGAAATGACCTCTTTGGGAAGCACACAGGCACTTCATTTATGCCCCCCTTGAAAGCCCCAATTTCCTCCTAGATAAATTCTGTGCTAGAAAGGTCTGGGAGCAGGGAATCCCTGGAGGCAGCTACCACAGCAGTGATCAGAGCAGCAGGCCACAGTGCAGCAGAAGTTACTGCAGACTTTAGCCAGGATTTATGGGTGGGGCATGTGTGTTCTTGACGAAAGTTCCAAGGAGTTATCCAGAGTCAGAAGTAATTAGTTCACAGCTTCCCAGAGTGCCTTGGGAGCTGTCCACAGACAGCTCAGTGTATCTCCCCTGAGATCTCCGTGGAACCCCTGGCCCTGAACACCTTGCCTACTCAGGAGGGAGCCGTTTTTTCTCTCTGTTGCCCTTCTATGGCTGCACTGTGGATCCCTGAAGGATGGCTTTCTCAATTCTCCAATAGGAACACTTCCCAGAATGTATGTATTTCAGGCTCAAGAAGTATCTTCAGCACATAGAATACCACGTGCAGCATGTCCTCCAGCATCCAAGTGCAAGAGACGGGGCGGAGAGGGCGCAGCAGCTAAAGCCTCATGGATGGTGAGCAGCTGTTATCTGCATCCTCGAGTAAGGGGGGCAGTGGGAGGTGGAGATCTAAAAGATGTCTCCTGAAGCTGAGGGTCCAGCTCTCCCGGAGCAGATAGAAGAGGAAAAAGGAGGAGGAGAAGGAGGAGAAGAAGAATATCAAGCCAGAAGCACCAGGAGAAATCCTGCATCAACAATGTTGAAGGAGAGAACCAACTCCTGAAAATTGTCCCCTGACCTCCACATGTGCATTGTGGTATGTGCTTGACTGTACACACACACACACACACACACACACACACACACACACACACACACTTACATGTACATGCACACACACAGAATAAATAAATATATATTATATGCATAGAAAATAATGCCAGAGTGAACACATATAGGGTACTCTCTGCTTCTGCCCACATCCAAGCAATTTCTTAGCTTATTCCATGTTTTTCAAGTAATAAATTTTCTTCCTACATTTCTAAACTATGCATGAGCTTGAAAGTATCTTGCATACATCTAAAAGCAATGCAGCATCCTTAGCCACTGCCTCGCCCACAGGTGAATTAGGGTTGGCTATACCATGGACTAGAAATATGACAGAAGAGCTATGTACCTGCTTGTGATGTTTTCCTTGCTGGAGGTTTTCAGAGGTGTCAGGAAATGCCCGAGTCATATCTTGAGCACACTACCTGCACTATGTCTGGTGAATGAATGGATGGATGCACACACGAAGTACTGATTCCATCTGCGGTCTGGCTCCATTCCAGTCTAAATTCTGAGCTAGAAAGGTCTGTGAGGAATGGAAAAGGAGGTCTTGGGGCCAGAGAGGTAGCTCAGTGGACAACGTTCTTGCTGTGCAAGCGTGAGGACCTGAATTTGAACCTCTAGCATTCATGTACATAGCTAGCATGCCAGTGTGCACCTACCATCCCTGTGTTGGGAAGCAGGGACAGGAGAGGCAGAGCCTCAGAGCTAACTGGCCAGCTTGTCTAGCCTATCAGAAAGTTCCAGGTTCTGTGAGGGACAGTCTCAAATGTGAAATGGAAAGTGATTGAGGTAGTCACCTGACACTGCTTTTTGGCTTCCAAATATGTGTGCACAAATGTGCATGTGCTCCTGTCCACATTCATATACAACACACACACACACACACACACACACACACACACACACACACACAGAAATACAGACACTGAGAGAGACAGTAAGACATGTAGAGAAACAGAGAGATGGACACACACACACACACACACACACACACACAGAGAGAGAGAGAGAGAGAGAGAGAGAGAGAGAGAGAGAGAGAGAGAGAGAGAGAGAGATATTGGTTGCAAGGAGTAGTATGGTTTTCTATCCCAGATCAATCAAATAAAAAAAAATACTGAAGAACAGACTCATCTAAGGAATGAACTGGAAGCTCTAACAACCTCAAAAGGCAGCAGCAAACCTGGTGGACCCCACACAGAGCTGCTCTGGGGAGGAAAACCCAGCATCAAAAGGATGAAAACAACACAACTCATGACAGAGAGCTATTAGATATTCACAAGGAACGAAACAGTAGTTCTCTCACTGGCAGCTAGGAAGAAGTGCTGGTTTTTTTATTGTAAAGTGTTCCTCTATTAATTAGAGGGTGATAAATAAAAGCAATCACAACCAATTTGAAAAATGAGATCCAGACCTCAATAGACTGTGCATCCTTTCTCTGACACTGACATCTGAAAATAAAACAACCAAAAAAAAAAAAAAGCCAGAAAACCCTCCAGATCTCCAGGCAGAACTGTGTTCCATTAACGGAACCAGCTGTGAGAGTTCCCTCTGCAGGGCTCTGCTGGAGGGAAGGACTCCGAGAGAATGGCTTGGCATCCGAAGGACAGAGACAGGGTACAGGGCTCTGTAAAGCAGCTGATGTGTCTATATCTTTTGCACAGGCATCATTTGAAGAGAAAATGTGGCTCACTTAAAACATATCCTCAAGCCGAGTGTGTTGGCACACTCCCATAATCCCAGCAACTTGGAAGGCTGAGGCAGGAGGATAACCATGAGTTTGAGGCTATAGGTTATATAATGCATCTGAAGACAACCTGGACTACACAGTGGAACCCTGTCTCCACAAAACAAAAACAAAACAAAACTCCCACGTCTTCAAAGAAGCGGTCACTTATTTTCTAAGTTAGTGTGACCGAGGAATCAATATGTTTAATTGCACAGTTAATTACAAGTGAAAGTACTTCACGGGTGTTGAATACCTGCTCGCTGGGTGTTACAATGGGTTCAAACTAAATTTATGGTACTGCTGGTAGCTTAGCTTTGTCTCTTAGGGAAAAAAAAGAGAACAACTTGCAGGAAGGTTAGCAATACAGCCTTGCCAAGAGTTGGATGCAGTGGCAAATGTCAAGGATTGATGCTCAGGAGTGATGGATGCTTTTGGATGGAGAGGGAACGCTGGTATTTGGTGCTCACAGTCTGACGTTCAACAGAGTCACGCTGGTTATACACTGAAGTTGCTTACATTAGCCATTGTAATCTGGAGGGCTGGATGCTTTCAATAGTCATCATATCCATATTGGCAATTTCAGCCTTGAAAACCTGTGTGGCTCTGTGCTAGTTCTCACTACCCCCTTTCTCTGCCTTGGGCTTCATCACTTGCTGTATGGCTCAGGACAAATGACTCAACTTTCCCCGTCTGCAAATACAGACATCCACAGAGCTTATCTCAAAATACCATTGCAGTGATTAAATAAGTGAATTCCTTTAAAATGCCTCTCTTGATTAGCACTGGCATACTGCAGGGACATCTGACCATTCTCTGATCATCACTGGACTCAAGGAAGAGAAAATTCTTTCCTAAGGACTGCGACACAGAAATGAGACATGGCTTACCAGCCCCTGCTTCTGTTGAATAAAATGGGCCCCACAGAGCACTGTTGAGAGACAGGGAGATGTTTGGAAGATGGTTTTGTCATTGTGGGACTATCACAGAACATATCTGCTTAGCTGAGGTAGCTCCAGAGTCATCAGGTGGCCTAGCGCATTGTTAACCAACATGTTATAGAGCGTGTGACTGCACAATGCTCATTAAGGGACTTGCTCTAGATGTATTTGATTTGGGAAAACTGAACGGAAAAGGTTAATTTCCAAAGCCTGTGTTCCAGTTTGGGTTTTGATTTTGATGAAGTGTGCAGTCACAGTACAAACTAGCAATTTCAATTTATTTCAAATATTTTGTGACATCTACTTTATGTCATCATAATTTTATTTGGAACACACATACACACAAACACACACACCACTCATACACACACACACACACACACACACACACACACACACACACACACCCCTTTGTCCTTTCTCAAAACAAAAGTGCCTGACAGCAGGTATAGAGCTTTGAAAATTAATGGGGTTAGGGGTGGCTAGTTTTTTGGTCAACTTGACACAAGCCAGGGTCGTTTGAGAATAGCTATCTTCAGCTGAGAAATGCCTCTATCATACTGGCCTGCAGGCAAGTCTGCGGGGGCACCTTTTTGGTTAGTGATTGACATGAGAGAACCCAGCTCACTGTGGGCAGGGAGGACTTGCAAAAGCTCCTGAGGTCGGACAATGAGTGGCAGAGTCAGAGTTCCTTCAAGGAGGTCCCATGAGCCATGGTATAGGGCTGTGAAGTGAGGTGGCGCTCAGGATATTAGAGAGCCAGGCTTGTGGGATGTCCACTGAGGAGAGTCACAGGCATGGAGTGGAGCCATTCTAAGAGAGGCTATGTGTGCTAGAGGCAGAGCAGGAGAGGCAAGGCCAGCGGAGACCAGATGACATGACTAGGAGCCCGAGACGCTTGAAATGAAACTGCAAGATGTTGTTTCCCACGCTAGGCACAGACCCAGCTTGTGTCCTGTTTTTCTCTCTGTGCCCATATTCCACTCCTCTTGGAATGAAAATGATTAGTTTGTGCTATTGTAAATTGGAAAGATGTGACTTGGTTTTTAACTTTACAGGTCTTCACAATTAAGAGACTGATGTGGGCATCACAAGAGACTCCAGGCTTTTGAGCAATTGGATTTCAAACTGTTAAGATTTGGGGAACTCTTATAGATGAACTAAATACACTTTGCCTCATGAGATGATGATGAGCCTTTGAGGCCCAGGAGGGGAATGTTATAGTTTAAAGTGATATGTTGACACGGGGTGGACTTGTGGCGGCTCATCTTTATTGCCAACTTGATTAGACTTGCAGTCCCCTGGGAGACACACATCTGAGTGTGGTAGTAAGGGTGTGGCCAGATGATAGGCTCAATCTAGGAGGGAAGATCTATCTTGACTGTGCACAGATTGGACCTCTGTCTGAATCAAAAGGAAGGAGGAAGAAAACAGCTGAATAGCCGCATTCAGCTCTCACATAGTGTGACAACTGCGTCACGTCCCCACTGCCTTAGTTTCTCTGCCATGATGGACTGTTTCCCTTCTCTAATTGTGAGCTTTTATCAGGAGTTCTGTCAGGAAATGATAAAGTGACCGATGCAGTCTCTTAGATGACATGCCTGGACGACCAGCTTGTTCCTCTGTGGAAGAGCTCACAATATCTCCCCAGAAGTGACAGGAGGAGGCTCCCACACAGGGGACAGGAAGTGAGACCCATGGCATACAGCAGGCTCTCCTGGGGAGCTTGGCACATTCCAAGCCGCAATCTGGCAGGCAGGAGGCTTTGCAATGTCACTGTCGCTTCCAGGGGAGGGAACGGAGCTGGCTCCCCTCTCCAGGAGTCAGATCCAGGGGGAGGGAGAAGAAATCTCAGAAGAGAGAGGAAGGACCCTCCTGTGCACATGCTCTCTGGTGCCCAATGAAAGGCTGTTGCTGGGGAGAGAACACTTCTGGTACCACAGTGACCCTCTGAGAGGCAGGAGAGCAGGGAAGCTTTGCCTCCGGTTACCAATAGCAACCCACACCCCCTCTCAGGTCTTAGAGACTGCTGTTGCTGTGGCTTTTCTGTTTCCTTCCTCTCTGTGTAGCGCCTTTCCTCTGTTAGCTAGGGTTGCTATGTCATTACCAGCTGATTGTACTAATTAAGCCTGCTCTGGGTGGTGGGTGTGTACCTGTGGGTGGGAAACAGGACGCCAGTCAAGGGCCTGAGCCTTAAGTCATATGAAAAGGGACAAATGGCTTGCTCCTTTGTAGTCGGACTACCGAGGACTTATGTCTAGGGGGGAAAACAGTAGGAGGTCATAGGTGGGCAGGGATTAACTCTAATGCAGGAGGAACCAGAGATATAAGAATGTATCAGGAGGTCATGCCACTTCTGTAGCAGGGAAGGGGAAACATGGGAAACTGACATAAAGACCATGATAAAACTGCACATGAGAGTGACAGACAGCATATGGCATAACCTGAGGACTCCATTTCCAAACCTCACCTGGGCGTTCACCATCCACACTGCCATCATGCCTCCTCATGACAGCATGCATGGAGTAGCTCCCTTTAGAACAAGTCACCTTTTTGTCAGGATTAGTTTATTAAGAACAAAGGTTATACTGTTCTCCCCAAAATAGGAAGCCAGAATGCCCTGTCATAAAGAAAAAGGGACTAAAAATAACTCCACAAAGAACCACGATTTCCCAAGCCAGAGACATCCCATGGACCATTAGCAAGTCTCTGTAGGCACACAGGGAGGGAACCACTGTCTTGAGGAGTAGAAGCCAGCCAATCTAATGGGCTGACTCTAAATCATCACTGTCTCTGATGAAATGTGCCATGCAGTCGGGAGAACACACCGCAGTCATAAATCACAGTGTTTCCGTGCCATTACTTGGGCCCTATTTTGGCTAATAGCTCTTTGCCTTGAGGATAGGGTTAACAACTTGCTGTACAGACAGCAGGTAACGAAGCTGTGAGTCCAAGATGAATGGTAGCACACAGAATGTCACCTACAAGCTGTGGTGTGCATTCTTTCAATCTAGCCAGAAGGACCCAGGGAGAGATCTGAGGTAATTCAAAAGGAGATCATAGAGAGGCTGGGCAGATGGCTCAGTCAGTACAGTGCTCATCACGCAAGCACAAGGACCCAAGTTCAGATCCCCAGCACTCACATAAAGCCAGGCGTGGTAGCATGTGCCTGTAATCCTAGGGCTATGGAAATTGAGGCAGTCGGTTTGCTGGGGCTCACTGGCCAGCCAGTCTAGACAAATTGGTGACCTCTGGGTTTAATGAAACACCCTGTCCATAAAACTAAGGTAGGGAAGCAAATGTAAAAGATAACTGAGGTCAACCCCGGCCTCTGCACTGAAGCACACAAATGTGCACCTGCAGACACATGTACACACACACACACACACACACACACACACACACACACACACACACACGAAAGACAAATGAAAGATCACAGGAAAGCTTCACCCTCAGATCTGCAAAATACTGAAGGGCAAACTTACCACTTCTTAGACTTGAGGCGAGGCGCTGGGTTCCGGGGGATGAGGAAGAGGGCTCTCATGGGATGCATGTCACAGAGGGCTGTGGGAGACCAAAAGCAAGGACCAGAGCCAGTCAGAAGCCAAGCCAACTACCATCCTGGCTGTACAGAAATGCTACACACGTGTACACATGTCCATAAGGTGCTTGCAAGTAAGGAGTCAAAGATCCGGAAGCTTCTGTTCGGCAAACATTTCAAAGAGCTGATGTCTAATTAGATGAATCTCATAAAATGCACATTTCAAACAGATACTAACATTCCTAGGGGCCATATCTTCATGTCATAAGGAAAATAAGTTAAAGGGCCAACAACTAGCCATCTCCTGTGTAAGTAGCCACCTGCCATTCAAAACAAACGGCATGGTGACAGCTGGGGTTGGCGTGGCTGAGGTGACGTTCTTTAACAAAAGCCTAAGCCTCTAAGAGGCATCTGAGCATCCACAGCTCTGCTT
Organism: Peromyscus eremicus; assembly: GCF_949786415.1. Lineage (NCBI taxonomy): Eukaryota > Metazoa > Chordata > Mammalia > Rodentia > Cricetidae > Peromyscus > Peromyscus eremicus. Next base: position 26,533,854 of record NC_081421.1, on the reverse strand, counting down.
TCCCCAGTGGAGGCTTATGCACACACTGGTGTCTATGCACATTTCTAGGCTTTTTGGTACTCTGCCAGGACACCAAATGTCCCTAGCAGCCTTTCAGGTTGCGTGGTGTGCCTTGTTTTCTAAACCCTCCGACCCCAGGATGACTAGGGGGTGAAGTCAGCTTATAAACATGATGCAATCATGTATCATGAACACACTCCACATTCTTATTTCAATCCACATATCTTATTGCTTACTTTCTAACAGTGAGAATACATTTTTTTTCTTGGTTCCAAGATTGAGAATATATGCTCCCTCGATGCCAGAGGATTCTGTGGGTAGAGTTTATTTTTAGTCTCGTCTACCACTCAGGATGATAACACAGTTTTAACACTGTGGTATCTGAATTTTCAGACTCAAAAATGTCATTGTGAACAAAGGAAATTTTGTCAACAAACACTCCAAGTCAATCATGCCACACATGGATTCAAGGAGCTTAAGAAAAATAAGAGGGCAGTGACGATTCAAGAGTCCCAAGTCTAAGAATGAACTGTCATGAAGGTCCTTGCAGGTCTTTTGAGCCCTGGTCCTATGAGAAGTGGATGAGAAGGTGTGGAGGGGTGTGAACGCATACACAAGGACACAACTGGGGCAATTCCTGTCTGAGTGAGACAGAGAAGAGCCAGCAAAGAGTCATGCCACTGTTAGGCAATTCTAGCCCTGGGTGCAGGAGGGGAGGTGGGCCCTAGGCTGTCCTGTAGTCCCCCAGGCTGGGTCAGCTAGGTATTAGGGTGATGCTTGAACCACAGCAGCTTGCAAAGTGAATCCACCTCTCTCAGGAAAGGGTGTGCTGGTGTCTCCACTGAGGTTGGCACTGATAGGGAGAGCCAGGGAGGTCTGGGAGGTCCAGCCTCAGTCCCCCAGGCCACCACAACAGCTGCCAGAGGTCTTCTATGGTGCTAGTGCTTAAAGTCTCAGGGGACTGGGGGGGGGGGTTCTCAAGATTGCAAGCATCTGAGACACTGCTCCTATAAAGGCAGGGATATCTTAAGTACTAATATTCTCAGAAGAGAGGCAGCCTCTGAGTTCGGGTATTTTTGAAAGCTGCACTCAGGAATTCAGCTTTGGAGTTCTGTACACGGGAGATGACATTGTCTGTGGCTGCTCCAATTCTGCGTGAGGCAGAGGGCCGCAAGAATGAGCCCCACAGTAAGTGGGTGAGAAAGAAAGGCCCCCCCCCCCAAGTTTGCTTTCTTCTTTCTCAGCAAAACACAGATCCACACACTGCTCTGAAACCAACAGATTCCTGGTTGATTTAAGATGCCTCTGCTTTCTAAACATGCCACATCAGACCCATGCCGGGCTCAGTGTAGCAGAAGGAGAGCAAGCGTAGCCCTGGCAGGAGCCCGCAGGACCCCCAGAAGCAGCCCACAGCACGTTTTACCCAGGAAGGAACTTACGGGGCGCGCCCTCTGCCATCTCAATGGCGGTGATTCCCAAAGACCACAAGTCACTCTGCAAAACGAGAAAGCACAGATACACACACAAATTCAATCAACAGAGGACAGTCGGTTAAACCTGGTAATTACTGCAGAACTGTCTGTGGGGAAGTCAATCCACTGTCTGTTTACAAACTGTTTCCCCACCCAGCTGCAGAGCCAGAGGAATCAGATTCACTTTGCAGTGCGCATACTTTTCCTGTGCCTGGCATATAGTATGTTTCCAATAAATGAATAAAAAAATACATAAGGTCTTTAAAAGTTAATTTATTAGTGAGATTTATATGTCAGTGGAACCACATGAAATGTTGCTGTTTTCCATCTTTTTGACTTGGGTGAAATAATGGGCTTCCTGATACTACTGCACCTGCCTAGCATGTACTTCCCTCCTGTCTCTCTTCCACCCCCTTTCTCCTCCCCGTCCATACTTTCGGTCCTCTCCCTTCTCCCAAATAGTCCCCATCTACTTTCCTGCCTCATATGGTTTTTCTTTCACTGTTTTATTGAGCTCTAACTGCTACACAGTAAGCTGCACATGTATGACATATGCCATTTGATGAGATGTGACACTCCTGTGGCCCCACCCTCACAATCAAGGCAGCCAACCTCACCTCCAGAGGACCGCACTCCCCCTCATGTGTCTCCCCTCCTTTCCCATCTCTCTTCCCACTCTCTGGGTAACTTACCCATCTGTTCTGTCGCTGTGGACTACATCTTCCAAATTTATCGAGAAGGACTAAAACAGTAGGTGGGCCTTTCCCCTACCTGTGATAGCATTCTTGAAGGGCCTCCTTGTTGGATCATGTGTTGATACTTCCTAACTTTTTGTCACTTAGTAGTATTCTATTAAGTGGATGTGCTGGAGTTTGATCTCAGTTGCTGAGAGATATTTGGAGTGTTTCCAGTTTGGGCTGTTCTATACAAAATGCTTGCAAACCTTGGTGTCTAGGTCTTGGGTACAAACTTTTGTGACTTCTGAATAAATACCAACAGGTAGAACCGGTGGCGAATTTAGTAGGTATTAATCGCATCGAATCTGTTTAATGCACAACAACCTATCCTTTACTGTGATAGGAAGAGGATGGGATATTCTGATGGGGACGTGTGCGTACATTGCAGCACAGTCGACCAGATGTTCTCCACTCCCTTATACACTGCCATGGAAGACAGGTCGTAAATCCTAACTTGCCTTCTTATGTTTGGACTGACTGTCATGTTCTAATCAGAGTTTTCCATGGTCAGTGCTCCCCGCTTTACAGGACGGAATCTCCAGGTCTCTCTATCCAGGTGAGGTGATCTGTAAGTATGGCATGGCTGATGTCATCAAGACATGGAGGAAACCAATGAGATAGCCCAGAAGGATGCTTGCTGTTCCCTCCGCTCAGCCAATGGGGAAGAACACCTAATATAGGTCCGGTTCAGGGACTACATTCCAATATCATCAGCCATCTCACTCCCAGGTTTTTAGGAGTTTCATGCACATTATTCAAAACTCTCCCCTGTAACTTTACTCAAATTATAGAGATCAAAGTGAAGCTTCCTTGCTATCCCCACCAAACAAATGTCAAGGGCACAAGAAGGTGGGAGAAAAAGGGTATAATTGGAAGGGAGCCATGGACTACATGCTGAGTCATTCCCTCACACGGAATTTCTCAGTAGCCTGTGAATGACTGGCAGCCTGCTCAGTATTTGAGGGGAGTTCCTCACAAGATACAAAGGGATATACTGGGTGCCTAGCCTGTCACCCAGAGTGCCATCAACGTAGAGCAGGTAGCAATGGGGACAGTAAGGCACTGGGCTAAGATGCCAGAGTGCCATCAACGTAGAGCAGGTAGCAATGGGGACAGTAAGGCACGGGGCTAAGATGCCAACACAACGATGCAGGAAGTCAACTGTTGTCCTCTCTCTGCTCTCTTTCTGGATTTCTCCCAAAGCCCCAGACAACACATTGCTCGCACGCAGTACGTGTGCATCCATCAAAGGATTGTTTCCTGTGTTGGCTCAGGAGGGGAACACGCCAAGGATGAGAACACAGCTCTCTTGTACCTGCATTTACAGTTGGCAGACCAAGACAGCTGCTTGGGATCATGAAAGAAGAGGTCCCTCCCGGCACGGGAGGTATCAGGCGGGAAACAGGGAAAAGAGCCGGAAGTCCAGGGTCAGCATCAGAGTCCCTGTGCTGTTGTGATAATATTCCAGTGTCCTCAGGACTTGATATTTCCTCTAGCAGCTTCCCAATAGCCTAAGAACAGAGCGTTTCTGTAGCGTGAGGAAGGCAGGTTCTCTGCTGCCAACTGCCATGGCAGGGGTGGACTGAAATGGCCGTCAGACCCCGGGAGTTTTGAGCTGGTGTGACAGTTCACACGTTTGAAGAGAAAATGATGGCACCAGGCTGAGAGGCTCCAGGCCAAGCTTTAGACAGAGAGAAAATGCACGGCAGCCAGGCTCACTTCTGTCTCCGAGTTTCTGTTCAAACTTCCCTACGTGGAGGGAGAGGTACACGGCAAAGAGGGCCGATCCTCGGGGATGTGCAAGTTGGCCTCTCCTGTCTCCTCCCCCACCTGAAGAAGTCTGGGTCCCAGCAGCTTCCTGTGCTGTGCCAACCACTGGCCTTTTCTCACGTTAGCCCCTCACACGGGTGATGCCTCTCGCCATGCTGTCTATTGACACACCACTGGTTCAGTGCGGTCTGTGTTCTTTACACACTTTGCCTCAGCACATACACACTCGAGGCGGGGTTCAGGAAGAGAGGGAGAAGGAGAGAGGGGTGGGGAGACAGAGGGAGGGAGGAGAGATGGGGGAAGAGGGGACGATAAGCCCTTGTGTCACAGGTCTTTGTTTTGGTGACTGAACAGGACTGGTCCACAGTAGGCTGTTATTACAGATGTGCTGAATGAATGAGTGAGGGGCGATGGTCCAGGCTGCCCGCTGCCTTCACAGATCTTCCCCCAGATCACAGAGGCCCCATAGAAAATGGCGCTGGCTCTCCCACGGCCATTGCCATTTCTCCTTTAACTGATCACAGCGCAGGTCTTGAGTATTCATCTTTACTTTAAGTCAGCAACCCACAAATCATTGTCCCTGATTCTCTGTCCACAGGTGACTGAGGTGTTGCCAGAACAAAGGAGCAGAGATTCAGCGAGGACCCGTTCCTATGCTACAAAGGCAACCTTAGCTTCCCAGAGGAAAGGTAGGTTTGTAGGGAGAACAGGCTTTCAAAGCAGACACAGCCAGACACAGCCCATGCTCCTGATTTAGTGCCTTGCAGAATGCTGCCCAGCTTAGCTTTCTCAACGGCACAGGAGGTGCTGGGGGCATGCTTGTTTTCAGGAGCGCTGCCTAGCACGAAGTCTGGTGCCCACGGGCCTCAAGCATGTGGATTTCTTTGCCTGTACCGCTGGGTGAGGGTTCTTAGCCTTCCCATTTGGTTGTCATGGTTTCCCTCCGTGCCACTGTGGCAGACATCATTTGTTGGCTAACCTGAACCCCACTCCCACTGCTACCTCCATTTCAGAGTACCCCAAAGCTGCACTTGCTTATCCTGGCACCCCACCAGTGAATTAGATTTGTGACCAGAGCTATGACCAACGAGACATACGCAAACAAACCCAGGCGCTTGTGTTTTTCCCCAAATAGGGAGCTAACGCAGCTGGTGTCTTGCAAGCTCCTTTCAACTTCTCAGTGTCCTGAATAAAAACATGGTGTCTGGAGTTACAACATCCATCTTGCAACCTGAGGCAATATGCCAACTGATGAATGATGCCAGCGCAGAGAGGAGGCGGCAGAGTTTCTGAAGATATCCATGCCCATCAAATCAGCTCTGGACCGCATGACGCTAGATTTCTGGTGATGGAATAAGCATGATTCCAGCCAAAGATATTTGCAAATGATCTCATGTATGTGTATATATGTATGTTTATGTTTGTGTACATGTGTACACATGCACGCATGTATATGTGTGTGTATATATATAGATTATATATAGAGATAGATAGATGTGTATGTATGTACATGTAGTATGTGTACATATATGTATTATCTACACAGCAATAGTAGGAGGGAAAAGAGAAAGAGTTTGACTGTAGGAAACAGGAGGTCTCTCCTGCGAGGCCCTCTTGGAACTGTACCATAGGAAGCAGGGATGGTTAGTAAAGAAAAGATGTCTCTCTTTGTTAGCCTTTCTAAAAACACCTTTTTAAATCAGAGCCCCTATCATACCATCCAAAGAGCCTGTGTATCCTTGGCTAGTCATATTACCAGGCCAGTCACATGACTATTGCTTGTTGAAGACTTTATTTCACGTTATTGTCAGTATCATTTTTAACTGGAGTTATCCCATTTTCCAAAGGGAAATATTTATATTCTTAAATTCTTGGTCATATATTCCCAAAGCTGTTTGTAAGTTCTGCTTAACTGCCTGTGTTGGGAAGCTATAACCGTCCCTGACAGGCCCTGTTCAACCTTTGGATAAATTAGTGAATCCCAAAGACACTTCAGAGCTTAAACAAAGGAGAGGGGGCTCCCATTACTCCTGGCAAGACAGATCACTGGAGATGGGAAGGGAAGAGAGAAGAACACAAGAGGAGAGCGGGGCAGAGATAAGTTTCCCTCATGGCCATTGTGTGACTCATTTTGGCAGGAGCTGGGCAATCCATTATTTCAGCGGTGCTGAGCCGCCGCCGGCCTGCAGCATGATTAATAGCCCATCCCTGTGTGCATTACAAACAGAACAGAGACAAATTCTAGTGCCTCTGAGAAGGCAGGCACAAGGTACAGCTTCCGGCTGAGGCCTGGGGACAGCTGGCACACAGTAACTGGCACAAAACAAAAGAACATTCCTTCTGAACAGGGCTGCCCAGCTCAGTGGAAGAGAGCATCACTACACTAAACTGCCATTCAAGGAGAGGGAGGGTGTATCTAGAAGCCTAGTGTGCTCTACTGCAGCCCTGGATGAAACTCCGACTCTGAGCTCTGACACAGAGACCTTTTCCTCAACCACAATGCTTAGGTAATGTATGGCTTGCGGGACTGATATAAGAATTCAGTAACTTGATACGCTCCACAGTCCTAACCTGGCACAGTGCACAAGCACCTGGTAGACAGACTTTTGGGGGTCAATGATTGCCAGCTGGCAGTTCAGTCAGTATACCCGAGCTAGATAAGGGCAATGAGCCTCATAGCCCCAGTGGCATAAGGCAGGCCGGGCAGAAACAGGGAACCCAGAGGAAGGAGACTGGACATTGTCTTCTTCCCGTCTTTGCAGTCTCCCACTGGGGCCCCCTACTGGCAGAACATGATCAGATATCAGATGGACAAACAGAAAAGGGGCTGGCCCAAGTATCCCAAAGCAGGGACAGCATGGTGGTCTAAACAGACAATAGCTTGATAATGAGCATAACCAGCTGGATTCTACAGTGCTTCACAGACATGAAAATAGTCCTTCATTTGGAAACGTACTTACGATTTGTCTATTCTTTTTAAAATATTTCAATTGGGTTAAAAAAGGGAATCATATGCCGAGTGTGGTTGCTACAGAGATTAACTTAATCTAGTGGTTAGAGCTTTAGAGATGAAGCTCGAGTCCAGCAGGAGGTAACTAGAGATGGGCAATACACACAGAGCTGAGGTGCATGAAATCACCTGTTTCATTAGGTCAACAAAAATGGCCACAAGAACCAGACTTTCATGAGATATGTGAGCACAAAGCTGTCCTAGAGCATTCTTACCATATGCCAGACACTGTGATATCTTCATAAATATCAAAAGGTTATAACACCATATCGTGCTATATAGACAGATGATAGCTTAGTAACGAGTACAGCTACCTGGGTTCTACAATACCTCACTGACACAAAAACAGTCTTCCATTTGGAAACATACTTGTGGTTTGTCTATTCTTTGAAAAATATTTCAATTGGGGGAAAAATCATATGCGTGTGTGTGTGGGGGGGGGGGTTAATACCACCATAAAGTGGTTTTACAACCTTGTGATATATAATTGATTTTTCACATTTTATACAGGCCCAGAAAAGTTAAACAGCTCCCTGGAGGTGATGCAGGAGTGAGAGGCACGGGCTGTTTTCTACTGGTCTCCTCTGACTTCCTCCCTCATCCTCATTCACACTTCATACACTTCTACCCAAACAGAACCGAGGTCAGGGTCAGGGAGGCTGTCCGGGCTGCAGTTCTCGACAATCTCATTGCACAGAGAAAACAAAGAAAACATGGACGCCTCCCTTCCCTGCTTCCCTACACTTGATATCTGGCGTAGAGGAAACTGCCGGAAGATTTATCGTCCGTGGGATCCGTGTTGTACCTGAAGGAAGTGGACCAGCTGGGGCTGCTGAGACAACGCCACCTGCTGGTACTGCCTGCTGTCTGTACTGTTGTTTGTGAGTGACCTGGAGGGAGCTCAGCACACAGGGACCAGGACATGGCCACAGGTAAAATCGCCACACTTAGTGGCATCTGCCATCAAGGGATTCTCCCACTCGACAGCTGCTCACCTGACTTCCAGCTGACCCTCTTGTTCAAAGGAACATTTCCACCCTGCCTGAATAAAATCTGTGCCTGGGATACTGAAGGAGCTGAGCGATTTCTTTGTAGCCAGAGGACATCTGCACCGCAGATCTGCCACTGGTGTGGGACGAGTCCCTTAATACAGTACAGGTGAATGACACACAGAGTCAGCAAAAGTCAGCCCCAAAGGAAGGGACCCACTAGGCATGGGGTGTGGGGGACAAGGCATTTTCTAGGACCTTTATCACCTTACTAGCTTAATTATAAGATCAAATTCTATTGATGCAAAAACATCAAAACAGGACAGAAAGACACAGAAAATAAGAATTAAGAATGCATCATCAATGCGCTCAGAGGCCAAACACTTCAGTGCTTTCTAGGCTATTTACAGATTGCCCATATGCATGCATGTGCATGTACATGTGAGTTCATATGTGTGTGTGTGTGTGCACGTGCATGTGTGTGTGTGTGTGTGTGTGTGTGTGTGTGTGTGTGTGTAGAGTGAGGTAAGTGAGAGACTATGGTAAGAGGAAGATGTTTGGTACTCACATTTGGGTACCAAACACATCCTACTCTAACGGCTCATTGCTCAGTGGTGCATAGTATTCCACTGGATAGAGAATTAGGTCTTTACTCAGTCAGATTCCAATGGATATGGGCTTGGCCACATAGACTTTTCTTCAGTGGGTACCTCTGTTAAGGCAACACTTAGGACTATAAAATGCCTGTCAGATTCCATCCTACTAAAATATAATTCACAGTAAGTTTTAAAAATGCCAGTTTAAACAGCCTAGGAATTTTGAACAGCTTTATTAATTTCAAATCTTTTGAATGCTTATTATTAAATGGGAAGGCTTTCATTATTGCCCTGCGTACTTACCAGGGAATGAAACCTTTCCTTTTGCTTGAAGTGTTTTGACAGAATTTCTGGAAACAAGAAAGGAAGGGCCCACAGGAGAGAGCCAGCACACCAGGCAATGCAGCTCAGGCCCTCCTCCACAGTCAGTGGGTTCTCCTGCACAAATCGGACTCCACCCAAACCCAGACTGCAGGGAAAACTCGTCTCTGCAGACTGCTTTCCCCCAGTGGCCCTTAGGGGAGTCAGTTACTTTCGCTTCCAGAACAAACTTCTGAGACTCAGAGACGGCTCAGTCGGCTCAGTAGTTGTGAGTATGAACTGCTTTTCAGAGGACCTGGGTTCGGTTCTCAGTACCCGCACTGCGTAGCTCCCAAACACTGTAACTCTGGCTCCAAGGGATTTGACCACCTCTTCTGGCCTCCAAAGGCATATGCAATTATGTGCACATACCTGCATACCCATGCACACACATCACTAAAAAGAAATCTTTAGAAAAGGAATTGGGAAAATAGAAACTTCTACTAGTCTTTAAAAGCATTTTCAAATAAATCAAATAGTGATCAATAATAATAAGTGATAAATCACATACCCAAACCAAACTGATTTTCTCCATTTCACCTTCATTTTAAAGCCAGAGCTTTCTTGGTGAAGCTTACAGACTCCAGTGCTGTTCAAAGCATCTGTTATTCAGTACCCACCACCTCGAAATGTTGGACACATACATTTAATCTATGTGAGAGCCCAACACGAGGAGGTCATTGCTGAGGCAGGGCCTCCCGTCGGCTCAAATGGACTGTCCTCCACACAGACCAAATGCTCGGGCTTCATAGGTCTCCAGTAGGAAATGGTTTGTGCAGAGAGAGCTCAGCTAATCACACACGCACACACGCACGCACGCAAACACACAGAGTGGGAGCTCAGTAAACGTACAGAGTGACTGACTGAAGAGCTGCAAAGTCAGCCTGTTGCCAAGCCGTCCCCTGGTGGCAGACCACGTTCCCGGGCACACTGAGCAGAAAGCACGGTAAGATACAGTGCCAGAGAGGCTTTAAAGATTTCCATCTTTTCTGTAGCATTATGGAGTGGTCAAAATAAATCTCCTTCGACTCCCCAGACTCCCTTTCTGCTTCTTCATCCACACTTCAGACAAGCCTCTCCTTCCTACAACTGGTGAGCAGCCAAGTCCACGTCCTAGGCATGGGGTTTTCTTCCTCATGAACAACTTACATACATGAAAGTCTTGATGGTCAAGTTCACGCTGTAGTCTAAATGACTGACCCAGTTGAACCTGTTTTCTCTGTGAGGATTCTTTCTGTTTAGTTATGGGTTTTTAAATGTTCTTTACATACAGGTATCATATCAGTTCTAAATAATATTTCTTAGCAATAGTCTGAGAAAGAAGCCCAAGATTAAACTTCATTTCAAGCTTTGGGTTGGCCAAAGGAAAAGCTATTCTAGTTACTCTCTTAAAAACAAGTCAGCTACAAGGGTATGTCTATGCTACAGAGAAAACACACAGCCCACCCCAATATGTAAAAGATTCAGACAGGAATGAAAATCTAGACACTCTGGTTCTTCCTGGTTTAATTTGTCTTATTTTAAAATTTAGATTCATTTATTTTATGTGTTTGGGTATTTTGCTGCATGTGTGTCTGTGTACCACACATGTGCATGGTGCCCTTGGATCAGAAGAGGACATCAGATGCCCTGGAACTGGAGTTATAGATGGTTGTGATCTACCATTTGCATGCTGGGATTCAAACCCTCAGATCATCTGTAAGAGCAACATGTGCTCTTAATTTCTGACCCACCCCACCAAGTCTCTCCTGGTATATTTTGAAGTTGTTCAAATCATCTATGGCACAGATGTAGACTAGTTAACTTGTTACATACAACTACAGTTTGAAGAATTGCTTACAGCCAATTAAAATATGCATATCTCATCTGGGATATATATTTTGTAGTGGATTCTCTGGCAGATTTGCAAATGGAACTATTTAAATGTGCTGATCATTAACAGTTTAAATAAATGACATTTACTTGGCAGGGGATTAATTTTTAACGTGGCAGCTGCTCAGACAGACTGCTGTCAGGTTATTAGAGGGACAAACTTCGAAGGAAGGAGGGGATTGCTATGTTTTCAAGACCTTCAAGCTTACATTTCTCTAAAGAGGTGAATAATTTCATCAGTTCTCAGAGACACTGGGTCTCAAAGACTGTACTGTTTGTGTCGCTATAACCTGATTGCCATAAAACCAAATGTGAAGTAAGTGAACTTGCACAGAGAAATTCCTCAAATATACTCTTTGTATGGGATCTATGAGATCTATTTAGAAGCCTAGAAAATGCCTCTTAAAACCAGGTTGCAGTTACAAAGAGTCCTGCAGATTCTTTTCCAGAGAGCCCTCATGATGCAGATTTCACTGATACAACAAAACCACACTAGACTGTTCTTCACGGGTGGGGGCAGGGGACAAGTGATCACAGAGAGCTGAACAAAGAGTTGGGAGACTCATGTTCAAGTTAAAGTTCAGAGACTATCACCAACTGGCTATTCACCCGTGGAGATCTGCCCTCGGTTTCCTCCTTCATCGGATATTGAGAGGCGATCACTCGTCTTGAGGGGAAGTCCTTGAACTCCCAGATCAAACCCAGACAATATTGCATTTGCCCACACAGTGTCTGCCTTGGGCATGGCCTGGAAGCTCTGCAGCTTCCACTGTCCACAGTTTCGCTTTCTCTTAACGAGGATTTCTACAAATGCAATGTCGTCAACACTGTAGCCCTCCAGGGGCTTGGAACTCTGACTCGTGCTAGATCTTGGCTAGAGAGACCAAGTCAAGGAGAACTGCCAGGAGAAGCCAACTGAATGTGGCTTGAACTTAGCTGCGTCCCTCCAGTCTATAATAAAAGTAACAAGGGATACATCAGATTTCTGTGGAATGCCATGCCATACTAGCATACACTTCCACCCCACGTCATTCTCCTACAGAGAGGAAACTTCAGACTATCAAAGGTTGGCACTGTGGAAACGGGGAACCTGATGTCTGGTAACTACAAAAAGAACCCCCAATATTCATATTCTGGCATAACATGTGCTGTGTTCTAGTTGGATAGGAACATGGAGTTCCTGTGTGCTATTGCACATTAGGCAAGTGTAATTACAATAGTATGCTGCCCATTAAAAAAGCTAGAAGGAGCCGGGCGGTGGTGGTGCACGCCTTTAACCCCAGCACCTGGAGGCAGAGCCAGGCGGACCTCTGTAAGTTCAAGGCCAGCCTGGTCTACAGAGCAAGTTCTAGGACAGGCACCAAAACTACACAGAGAAAGTCAGTCTCAAAAAACCAATAGATACATATGGAAAGATTCTCAAATGTTTGTGAGCAAGCATGTGTGTGCAGGTGTATGTATTTCTGCACCTGTGTGCTCTGCATGGAGAGGCCAGGGGTCAGTCTTGGGTATCATTTCTCAGGAGCTTAGATTCTTAAGAGAGGCTTGGAACTTGCCAGGAAAGCTAGGTAGGCTGGCTGGCCTGTGAGGCCCAGGATCCTCCCTAGAGCTGGTAGAAACCTGCATCACCACAGTTGGTTTTTTAACATGGGTTCTGGAAGGCTGCCTTGGGTCCTTACGCCTATGCCTGCAAGGCAGGCATTTTACCAGTTGAGCTATCACTTTGGGCCCTCGGAAACCTTTTTTACCTTAAAAATATGGTATTTTAACAGATACATATATTTATCCTGATTTAAACATTGTGTATGTGTGCACATGTGAAAAATATTCCCCGGAACTTCTTTCATATGTACAGTTGGAATGTTTTTATGCATCAGCAAAGAAAGGATCAAATGAGTTAGAAGAAAAAGGATAATAAGATTATATACTTTGCCAAAACTAAACTATAACCAAAAACATAAACCTAATCTATTTCCCAAGAATAAGATGGAAGCGCAAATTCAAAGCCATATGAAATAATGTTAATATTATTTTGTAAACGGGTAATCAAATATCATGGGTGAATTCATTGAACAATTCTTATTTGAGTGTCTTACAATCTTAGATCTCAATAATGTTTTTCGGTTCTCCCGTGTGTCACATAAATCACAAATGCTTGTGAGAATTATCCCTTGCAAAATCGAGGACCAGGGGCCAGACATGGCTTCAAAGCACAAGGAAGAAGTCCTACCTTGAAATCATACGTGGCGTCTGGGTTCTCATCACAGGCAATGACTTCCGGTGCCATCCAGTACGGGGTTCCAATGAATGTGTTCCTCCTGCCCACTGTTCGGTCAAGCTGGGCACTCACTCCAAAGTCCACTAATGACGAGAAGACAATGGAATAAATCAGAACCTACGGCTGGATGTGAGAACAAAATGATGTGCATTCCTCATGCGGTAAAATATATATAACATAAAAGTTATGATTTTATCTTGATTCTTTGTCAGCTTGACACAATATAGAGAGAGGAATCTGAACTGAGAAAATGTCTCCGTCAGATTGCACGTAGGCAAGTCTGAAGGGCATTTTCTTGATAAATGGTCGATGTGGGATGGGCTATCCCATTGTGGGTGGAGCCATCCCTGGGCATGGGGAGGACAAGAGAAGAAACTGAGCAAGCAGCACAGAGCAAGCCAGTAAACGGCATCCCTCCACGGCTTGTTTCCGTTCCTGCCTCCTAATCCCTGCCTGGAGTTCCTGCTCTGACTTTGCTCAGTGATGGACTGAAACCTGAGTTATAAGCTGAAATAAATCCTTTTCTTGCCCAAGATGGTTTTGTTCATGGTGTTTTATTACAGCAATAGAAACTTAATTAGGATAGATTTAACCGCTTTCCACACACACTTTCTGGGGCAGTAAAGTCCTTAAAGATTGCACCACCATCACCACCATCACCACCATCACCACCTTCCACCCCCCAGAACACTTTCATCTTCCACCAGCGAGGTTCTATCCCACTGAGCAAGAACAACCTGTGTCCCACCCTTCACCCACTCCCCCTCCTGCTCCTCTCCAGGACACTGACTACCCCTAGAAATGAGCGGAGTCACACAGAATGCATCTTATTTCACTTAATGCCCTCAAAGTTCACCCAGGTGTAACGTATGTTACAGTTTTCTTCCTTTTTAATGCTGACTAACTTCTTTTCCTCTGGTGACGGGCATTTGGGTCCCTTCTACCATTTCTATACTGGGAATACATGCTTTTAAATTGAATGATTAACTAGATAAATGCATCGGTGAGGAAATCTCAAATTGTTGTATTTGATTATATCAAGGCTCCATTGAGACACACAACAAAGTAGGGGTTCCGTAGACGATAGTCTTTGTGGCCACAAAGGGCTACACAAACCTGTAATTGAGACCTAAGGGTGGTGTCAGCCTGCCAAAGTTTACATGCCATTGCTGCTACCGGCTAGCCGTGTGACTGGCAAGCAACCCACCCCTGTGTGGTTTTCCAAATCTACACTATAAAGATGAAGATGGCAACCTAGAATGACCTCACTTACAGGAGACAATCCTGTGTCTCTTCAGAGATGTGGCATCCATTGTATTTCTAATAAGTGCTTGTTAAGCAGCTTCAGGAAGTCCTCTGGGGCCAGATCACCTAGTCTCTAGACGTGCATCCATTAGCCTGCACAATGTATGCTCTTGTTTTTAAAAGCAAATATTCATGTGATGAATGCTTGGCTCCAAATCCAAGTGGGGATGGGAAATTATATACTATAACAAAAGGGAAGGGCAAATGTTCAAATCTCTTTGGAAATAAGCAATCCTATGGACAGCAAAACCCTTCTTGATAATAAAATGAGAGCATTCCTAGATTTTTTTTATGAAAGACTCTCTCTAGAATAGTTTTAGCTCTCAACTTGGCTCAGTCTAGAATTGCCTTGGGAAGAGAGTCTCTCTGAGAGTTTGTCTCGATGGGGCTGGCCTGTGGGAAGCCACCGTGAGTGGCTCCATTCTCTAGATTTGAGTCCTGGGCTGTCTCAGAGTGGAGAAAGTGAGTACATATGCATTCACTGTCTCTCGTTCCTGGCTGTGAGTGTGATGAGACTGGGTGCGTCAGGTTCTTGATGCTTGGACGCCCCCAGTGGTGGCCTGTAATAGGGAAGTGTGAGGAAGAGAGCCCCTTCCTCTGCCAAGCTGCCTCCTGTCAGGACAGCAGCCAAGGTCAAACCAGGACAGGCCTGACGGATTGGCCAAAGAAAAGGATTCCCCACCACCAACTCTGGCAGGGTGAAGTGGGGTGACCAGGGTGCACCCGAATTGGACTCTCGAGAATCCCCTTTGTACAGGCACTGTAGGGTACAATAAAATAAATTTAAGTATAACTCAAGCTCCTGGGAAGTTAGCAGGACTTGATTATTCAAAAGACTTTCCAGTGTAAATGTTTTTGCTGAAAACACACACACACACACACACACACACACACACACACACACACACACAAACCAAACACCCGAACCCCTGGAACCATCAGTGCCTCCCCACAGCAGCGGTGGCACGAACAGACTCAAGTATTGGATGATGCCGAGGCCGGTCACTTCTCTACACAGTGCTTAAGTATAGGGCTCCAGTCACCGCACAGGTCATTCTTCCGGAGGGACTGAGAAATGCTTTGCAAATAGACAAAGAACGTTTTCCCTTTCATCTTTGGGAAATGTCCCCACATCAACAGTGACAGATTTACATTAATGTTTTAAAAGGACTGTTGACACCTATCAACTCCAGCAGTGCTGCGGCTCATGGACGCTGTCCGTACCTAGCTTAACTTCTGCATTTTCAGTCAGCAAGACGTTCTGCCCTTTGATGTCTCGGTGAATCACTTTGTGCTGGTGCAGGTGACTCAGGCCCTGGTGGAATGGAGAGGAGAGGGAGTTAACAGGACATTCACATTTCTGCATGCTCACAATCACCCTCAAAGAACTTATCTAGAGATACTTACGGGAGTCCCTTCTCATTTTCATACACTCATGCTGCTGAGTTAAGCTACAGGACACTATGGGTACCAACTGAAATACACACATAACTTGATGCTGAACAAAACACATCAGATCTGACAGCAGTACAGCAAACTGCATGCATGATGGTATGGATGGGTTCCGACCTGCTCGACTTTCAGTTAACACAGGGCTGTGAGAAGTGAGGTCTGCCTATGCGGGCTAATTTGTAATGGGCACATTGACAGTTTGAATAGAAAACTAACCTGGCTTCACCAAATTTAACTTTTGGGAATGTATTTCAATTTACAAGTTATCTTCAATTTTAATTAAGTACAATGAAACGTGTTTCAGGCCAGTCGAGGGCTTTCTCTTCGGTCTTAGTCAGTACAGACTGTGTTAAAAAAGAAAGATGGGCAGGAGAGAGAGCTGTCTGTGATTTGCTGATTCTGTGACATTAAACAAAATCCATTGGTCTAGTACTTATGAAGTCATGCCATCAGGCACCCAAGTGTTGTTATTTTATTATTCATAATTTTCTGTTCTTTTAATTGTTCTCCATAAATACCACAATCTGGATATAAAAGGTAAGGTGTGCATGTGCACACACACACTGACTTTCCTGGTTGAAGAAACAGCCTAAGAGTGTGTGAGGGATGGTGTGAGGCACTTTTTTGGTGTCACACTTTCTTTTTCATCTGGTCGTTTGGCTCCAGGTAGGCAGTGGCCAGCTTTCAATGCCGTCTTTTATAGCACGTAATGCAAGTGCTTACAGGACTGACGACCCCCTTTATCCGGGACCAAATGGGTGGGGTGGTGCCGCAGAGCATACACAGGAGCAGAAGTCTGTGCAGTGCACAGTGGGTCAACTATGAAAATGCTTGTGACAAGGGACCATCCAGGTGGTCAAACATTCCTTCCTATGAGTTCCCTCATCCCAGGTGCTTACATCATCTGGGAGAATGTACTGGAAGGAGGAAGAAACACGCTGTTTACATGCATTTAAAATGTCTAAGGGGAATATCTGCGCTGCCTTTAGGTCCCTGAGAACAAATAATTGGCCCCCTGCTGGATCTTCTAGCAGAGCAAAAATGGGGTGGGTGGGTGAGCAGGACTGCTCTGGAGGCCCACTGGGTGGCCTCAGGTACTAAAGGTTTCATGCTTCCTGACCGAGCAGCAGATAGAAAGTCACGTGGAGCTAATGGCAGATAAAGCCCTGGAGATAACTTTCAGCGAACATGGAAATCAGTACCTCGGCTTGCTTCTTCTCAAGTTGTGTTTTCGTTTTTATTTCAGAAATCCTTTCTGTCTACCCCAAGCTATACACTGTAGAATCCTGTCTTTTCTCATAACAACTGTAGGTTTTCAGAATCGAGTATAAAGGTGGGGGAGACGGTTCAGTCGGTGCATGCTGAGCATATGGGGCCCCGAGTTTGCATCTCTAATCCCTATACAAACAGCGACAGGAGAAAGCTGGGTGGTGCAGCAGGAACGGAGACAGGCAGATCCCAAGAACTTGCTGCCGAGCCAGGCTAGCAAACTGGTGAGCATAGGACTTAGGGAGAGGCCCCACTCAAAGGTGATGTGGGGTGTCCAGAAGGTCAGAAGGCAAAGATGCTTGCTGCATTAGCTTTGTGACTTAAGTTTGATCCCCACGTCTATGCAGTGGCGGAAAAAGAGCCTTGACTCCATAAACTGGTATGCTGTGACTCCTCCACATGTAAGCCATGACACAAGACCCTCCCACATCATGTATCCACACACCCAAGATAAGGTAGACAGTGACTGAGATACACTGCAAATGATTGACCTCTGGTGTCCACATGCATGCGTATCCACACACAAACACACACAGAGACCTACACTACAGATGCATGCACATGCAGGCAAGCATGCGCGCGCGCACACACACACACACACACACACATACACACACACGAATATAAAAACAAAACAAAACAAATAGCACCTAAAATCAGGTGTAGTGGCACATGTCTGTCACCTCAGCACTCAAGAGTTGGAGGCAGAAAAGTCAGAAGTTCTTGGCCATCCTCGACTACATAGCAAATTAAAAGCAGGCCTGGACTACAAGATATCCTATCTTAAATAAATAAATAAAATCAGTGTTTCCTGTATTTGCCATTTGTATTTATTGGAGTAAAATATTTGACATAGCTTAAAGCAGGTGCTAATTTCACATTGTCATATTAAATAGTCAATATGGATAGTGATTAAAAAGCGTCCCCCACAGTAGACTCTTCTTCGTCATGTACCGGTGTCTATACGACATGGATCTGTTCAGGGACTCTTGATTCTATGCCCTTGATGCTGTCTAGTCTTGTTACTTAGCCATCATTTATTGAGGCTTTCCTTCATTTCTCTCAGTACAGACGCGAGGAAGGAAGCCATTCATTTCTTTTTGTAGCTTTACTTCTAAATGTCTGACTTGTCTCATGCTATGGCCAATGCTAGACTTAAGCTTCATTTTTTCTTTGTCTCCTCCTTAGTCTGGTTTTCATTTAATGACTGCATATCATTTTAGATCTTTCTTCTTTCTCAGTGTCCATCCATCCACGAGACAACAGATCTCTCAAGGCCATATTTTGAACACAGAGTGAAATGCAACTTTACCTTCTGCTCCCTTGAATTAAGAAGGCGGAGCTTATAAATAAACAACGACTGTTGGGCAGATGTAGTACAGTTGCCCAGTAGAAGTGTACTAGCCTCCACACTGTAGCAACAGAAAATTAGACTAGCCTGAGTGAACTTAACGTTCCCAGGTGCCTTCTTCCTGAACTAAGCTGAGCAAACACAGCTCAGTTCTTTCACTGCCTGACCTGAGATTTGTGTGGAAAGTGAGCGAGCAGGCATATCCAAGCATCATCATTTAGGAGGCTAAGCCTCAAAGATTTTTTTTTTTTTTTAAGATACAAACACTTAAACTAGCCTGTATGCAGAGACATGAATAAAGTCCCTTTATGTGGTGAGGAGGTATTACAATATTAGTTATAATGAAAATAGACACTTTGAATGACTAACCAGTATCTCTCTCTCTCTCTTTTTTTTTTTTTTTTTTTTTGGTTTTTCGAGACAGGGTTTCTCCGTGTAGCTTTGCGCTTTTCCTGGGACTCACTTGGTAGCCCAGGCTGGCCTCGAACTCACAGAGATCTGCCTGGCTCTGCCTCCCGAGTGCTGGGATTAAAGGCGTGCGCCACCACCGCCCGGCTCACCAGTGTATCTCTTAATCCATTCCACACAGGGACATTATAACCTACAGTCAGATTTCTAATTTAAAAAAAAAAACATCAAAACCAAGTGTTTTGTGTGGAAATCATGCAATGTTTACCTTCCAAATGAAATTACACATGACCTTGACCATCTAGAATGGTCCTCAGCCCATCAATGCTGCCCTACCTCCAAACCACAGTTATCACCATCACTGTTCAAATAAACCGTTCATTGATCATCTGTTTACATCTACATATATCCTCTACCCATCTCTTATCTATCTATCTATCTATCTATCTATCTATCTATCTATCTATCTATCTATCATCTATCTATCTATCTACCTACCTACCTATCTTCTATCCATCATGTATCTTTTTACCTATCATCTGTTTATCTATCAACTATCTTTCCATTACCTGTCTATGATCTATCCATCATCTATCTATCTATCTATCTATCTATCTATCTATCTATCTATCTGTCTGTCTGTCTGTCTGTCTGTCTGTCTGTCTTTCTTTTGGGGAAACACAGCCATGTGTATACCAGGTAGCTTTGAATTCACAATATTCTTGTCTCAGCCTTCCAAATGCTGGGATTACAAATGTGTACCCCAATTCCAGCTTGTTAGGATGAAGCCATTAAATACATTTCTACCACACTTAAAAATTTCACTAGAAAGGCAGAACAGTGTAGAATATCTCCCAAGACATTCTGTGTTACTGAAGAAACCTGGAGGGGGCAGTGCCCACTTGTCACCTACCCGTAAGATCTCCCTGCAGATGTATGCGATCCACTCTTCTTTCAGTGTGTTGCCTTTCGTGTTCTTGATCAGGTCAGTGACTGAGCCAGCACCACAGAACTCCATCACCAACTGGCAAAAGAAGGAAAGAGCCGTTGTTACAATCCTGCTTGGCTGCACTTCCTCACTAAGCTGGGTTTAGAAAGCATACTGCCCTCTGTTGTTTCTGAATGCCAGTCCTGCAAGAAAAATGTAGTAATCATAAAACAATATTTAAACTGCTGTCTTTTCTATTAAGTCCTTGTGGAAATCATAAAGAGGAAGGCTTACTTTAATGTTGCTGGTTGAGAAAGTGTCACTGAACTTGGAGATTTCTTTTTGTAACTGGAGTATTTTCTCATCCAATACATCCCAGGCACAGTTTAGCAACCTCCACCCCTCCTAGCCTTTTTCTCTAAAATAATTTAGCATAAACTTTTTGAACTTCAAAAACTTAAAAGTTTATTTTTATACTTTCTTACTTGTTTATAGTTGTTTATAATTGTTTTGTCCACCTTGATGAGGGACTTGAATAGCAGTGAAATGTCACATTCAACATAAAGTTATGGAAGAGACAACTCAGCTAGATTGTTCTGCTGAGAATGTGTTGACATTGTATACTGAGCATCCCAGAGAGCCACGTTTTATTGGAACAAAAGCCACATCTCATGGTGTGTTGACATTTCAGAATCTCAATTAAAGTGGATTAAAATTTGCAAAAAAGTTTATTATATTTTAGTTTTTATTGTGTGCATGTGTGTACATGAGTATCTATGTGTGTGTATGCACATATATGTAAGACAAACAGTACCAATTGAGGGAGTCAGTCTTCTCCTGCTACCATGTAGGTCACAGATATCAAACTCAGGTCATCAGACATGGTAGCAAGTATACTAAGCCATCTCGCTGGCCCAACATTATTATTATTTTAAAAAATACTTTGACCAGTATTTTACAGCCAGAAATGAAGAACACTCTCCAATAAGCTTGTGTCTTTGTTCCGTTTTGTGAAACAGGGGCAGATCAACAACTCAGACAAAGTTGAGCCGTCTCTGTGACTTGAACCTACAGCTCTACCTGTGTCTCCTACACAGCAGGAGCCTTTCTCTGTCCAAAGAACCTAGGCAATCCCTAGCTAGGACAACACTCGTGCAAGCTGTTTGTGTTATTGGTTTGGATGTGACACTGTAAGCTGTCACAGTGCGGACTATCTGGTTTTAATTAACTTCAGTAAGTGTTCCCAGGAGGTTGGGCACATCAAATAAATTCAATAAACAATAAACTCTAATTTAGCACCTTTCATCCAAAAAGCTCCAAGCAGTCTATAAATATAAACTCATTACAACACTCAGCAACTTTATCAAGTGGGCAGAGGGTAAGCATTGCCGCAGACTAGAACCAGGGCTTTCCCATTCATTTCCAGGGTTAGAGAAAGCACCTCTTTGTAATTAATTAAAAAGAACTTACAATAATTAGTAATCCACCCCCAACTTGATAGAAGAGAGAGAAACAAAGCAGAGGCACAATAGAATCCACATGTGTGTATCAGCTCTGTATCACTAGGTCCTTAAAAGACCCCACGAGTTCAGGGATATGGCTCAGAGTTGAATGTGCTGGCTGAGAGAGTGTGAGGACCCAGGGTTCAGGACCCATGGAAATGCTGATGGGTTTGGCTACCTGCCTGTAAATCCAGCCTCAGAAGACCGAGATGGGAATCTCCAGAGCCAGCTTGAGACCACTCACATCAGTGAGCTCTGCGTTTGACTAATAGATCCTGCCTCAACGAATAATGTCTAAGAGAGATCCTGGATCTGACATCAGCTCAGTATTCCACATGCACAGGTGCCCATATTCACACACATGCAAAACACACCACAAAACATGCATGTGCACACGTGCGTGTGTGTACACACACACACACACACACACACACACACACACACACAGAGGGAAAAAGGAAAAAAATCCCCAACTGGGTACAAAATTTCT
The DNA here is from genome assembly GCF_949786415.1 of Peromyscus eremicus. NCBI lineage: Eukaryota > Metazoa > Chordata > Mammalia > Rodentia > Cricetidae > Peromyscus > Peromyscus eremicus. The sequence continues at coordinate 26,512,065 of NC_081421.1, read as the reverse complement.
TTAGGCAGAAATTAAACTGTGCAACTGTGTTCCTTTTTTATCTGCATGCCTGATAGAGGCTCAAAAAATTTCATAAAATGGTGCTGAAGATGCAGCTCAATTGGATGTGTGCTTGCCTAGCACTTGCAAAGCCCTGGGTTTGATCCTCAGCACCCTGTAAGATGCACATTTGGGAGGTGGAGGCAGGAAGATCAGATGTTCAAGGTTAGTTACACAGGGTGTTTGAGGCCAGCGTGGGCTACATGAGACCCTAACTCGAAGGAAAACAACGAACAAAAACACATGAAATGAATCTCATGCCTGAGTTTCCGAGCCTGCTCTGATCTGACTTTAGTTGGAGCCAAGCTGGCTCTCCTAGGAAACTCTTGTTATCTTTCCCAGAGAGCCAGCAGATGTGTTAAGACTTACAGGAAACTTCTGTAGGGAAATCTGGAAGTGTAGAATAAACTACGTTCCAATCAGGAAGAGCTGAAATTCTTCCATGTGTAATGGCCGGGCAGCTCACAAAGACTACAGAATCACTCCAAGGATTCAGGGGTCAGTGTGACACACACACAGTGGTCAGAGATAGGACAACTGGTATAATGTACAATGACACCAAAGCAACGGTGTTGCCTAGAAACAGAACGCAATAGTCAAGGCACGCACAAAGAGTAAGACTGCCACAGTTAGAAGAAGATGAGGAACTAAACGATACTGTGACGTCAAGTGCAAACAAAGACCACACAAAGAGTGGGTCCTAGCATTGTCATCTATGTGCACGCACACCTGCTGGGGCACACGCATGCGTGCGGCTGGAGGACAGAGTGTGTTCCTCCACAGCTCTTGCCTTATTCCCCTGAGACAGGGTCTCTCCCTGAACTTGGAGCTTGCTGGTGTTTTGTTAGGCTGGGACAGCTAGCTCCAGGGGTCAGCCTCTCTGCCCTGCCCCCACTCCAGCACTGGGGTTATAGGTGTGTATGGCCATGCCTAACTTTGTTTCCCCTATTACTTATTCTCTTTTATTAATTGGTTCCTCATAGGGCTGCCCAAACTTTTAATGAAATCATTAATTTTATATTTATATACACTGCATTGTATTACACTCACCCCAGTGATCGCCTCTCTAACTCTCCTTTTGTCTTTCCAAACATTCTCACTTCTATCCTGTGTTCCTCCATCCCCTCTTCTACTTCTTTCCTTTTCAGATTCCCTGTGGGAAGTCATGGCTACTACGTGTTTGTGATTGCAAGGGCAATCCCATGTCCTGAAGACAGCCCAACTCTATCCTGACCCTTCAGCTCTCAAAGTCTCCGCTTCTACATGAGTGCTGAAGACCTGAACTCGGGTCCTTATTCCTGCACAGTGAGTACTCATGCCCATGGAGCTGGAGACCTGAACTCAGGTCCTTATTCCTGCACAGTGAGTACTCATGCCCATGGAGCTGGAGACCTGAACTCAGGTCCTTATTCCTGCACAGTGAGTACTCATGCCCATGGAGCTGGAGACCTGAACTCAGGTCCTTATTCCTGCACAGTGAGTACTCATGCCCATGGAGCTGGAGACCTGAACTCAGGTCCTTATTCCTGCACAGTGAGTACTCATGCCCATGGAGCTGGAGACCTGAACTCGGGCCCTTATTCCTGAACAGCAAGTACTTGTGCCCATGGAGCCATCTCCAGCCCTGACTTAGCTTTCTTATATAACTTTAACACTGGATACTTAAACAACAAAAAGTAGAAAACGACTATTCATAAAAGTAAGTATTCTACCTGATAATTAGAGATGTAATAGAATCATAATGCCACTGTTTTGTACCTCTTAAGAAACTAACAGACTGTAATCAATCGCCCATGGGGTGGGGGGGATGATGGAAGAGAAACCTATAGACTTTAAATCCTTTAAATACATCAACAGGTTGAGATTGCAATGGACAGTATTTATTTGAACACTGATTTTTAAAAAGTAGCTGCTAAAGTTTTTGTTTGTTTGTTTTGTTTGCCAGGCACGGTGGTGCACACCTTTAATCCCAGCACTTTGGAGGCAGAGGATGGTAAATCTCTGTGAGTTCAAGACCAACCTGGTATACATAGCGAATTCCAGTACAGCCAGGGCAACTCAGGGAGACCTTCTCAAAAAATCAAACAAGCCAACCAACCAACCAAACAGAAGAAACCTAAGCCAGGAAAAGCAGCTGCTAGTTTAAACAACTACAACTTTTCATATAAATGTAAGTATTTGAAGAGACTAAGGAAATATAGTTGAGATTTTTTTTAAGTGTGATGATTCTCTGGTTATAAAAAATCTCATAGTTAAAACATAAATGCTGAAATTCTTTTAAGCAGTAAAGGACATTATTAAGAAAAAAGAAGTCATAAAATATAGAAAAGTATTTTATATTTCATTTTATTATTTTGTGTATGTGGGTGTTTTGCCAGCAAATATATCTTGTGCACCACATGTGTGCAGTGTCCAGGAGGACCAGATGAGAGCAGCTGATCCTCTGGAAGTGGAGTTACAGACAGTTGTGAGTCTCCATGTGGGTACTGGGAATCGAACCTGGACCCTCTGGAAGAGCAGCCAGTACTCTTACCTTCTGAGCCACCACTTCCAGCCTCATACTAAAACTATTTATAACTTATATCTGGTAAGGATATAGCATCCAGAATTTATCAAGAACTCTTATAAGCCAACAAGAATATCCAGCTTAAACATGAGCATGAGAGTTGGGTGTGGTGAGGCACACCTGATAGGTGGAGGCAGGAGGATTGGAGTGCTCTCCAGGCCAGCCTGTGAACACCTGTCTCAAAGGCAGAAATAACAATTCAAAAATAAGTAAATGAATCAATGAAATGAAGTAAGGATGAGCAAAGAACTTGGATGGACATTTCTCTAAACTTTAGAGTCTAAAGAATGTATGAAATGTCAAAAATCAGGCATTCGTAGGTGTGTGGATTGATGGCAGGGTCTGCGATTCCATTCCATTGGTCTACATGTCTGTTTTTATGACAACACCATGCTGTTTTATTGCTATATATATAAGCTCCACAGTAGAGCTTGAAGTCAGGGATCGTGATGCCTCCAGAGGTTGCTTTATTGTACAGGATTGTTTTGGCTATCCTGAATTTTTGTTTTTCCATATGAAGTTGAATATTATTCTTTCAAGGTCTGTGAAGAATTGTGTTGGGATTTCGATGGGGATTGCACTGAATCTGTAGATTGGTTTTGGTAAGATTGGCATTTTTACTGTGTTGATCCTACCTATCCATGAGCATGGGAGATCTTTCCATTTTCTGATATCTTCTTCAATTTCTTTCTTCAAAGACTTAAAGTTCTTGTCATACAGGTCTTTTGCTTGTTTGGTTAGAGTTATGGAAAAAGGAAGCATCTTCAACCAATGGTGCTGGCATAACTGAATATCAACATGTAGACGATTGCAAATGGATCAATATCTATCACCATGCACAAAACTCAAGTCCAAGTAGATCAAAGACCTCAACATAAATCCAGTTACACTGAACCTGGTCTAGAAGAGAAAGTAGGAAATAGTCTTGAACGTATTGGCACAGGAGACCACTTCCTAAATATAACACCAATAGCACAAACACTGAGATCAACAATTAATAAATGGGACCCCCTGAAACTGAGAAGCTTCTGTAAGGCAAAGGACACAGTAAATAAGACAAAAATGGCAGCTTACAGATTGGGAAAAAAATCTTTACCAACTCCACATCTGACAGAGGGCTAATCTCCAAAATATATAAAAAACTCAAGAAACTAGACATCAAAATACCAAATAATCCAATTAAAAAGTGGGCTACAGATCTAAACAGAGAATTCTCAATGGAAGAATCTCAAATGGCTGAAAGACATTTAAGGAATTGCTCAACATCCTTAGTCATCAGGGAAATGCAAATCAAAATGACTCTGAGATACCATCTTACACCTGTCAGAATGGCTATGATCAAAAACACTGATGACAGCTTATGTTGGAGAGGATATGGAGAAAGTGGAACACTCCTCCACTGTTGGTGGCAGTGCAAACTTGTACAGCCACTCCGGAAATCAGTATGGCGGTATCTCAGAAAACTGGGAATCAATCTACCTCAAGACCCAACAATACCACTCTTGGGCATATACTCAAAAGATGTTCAGTCATACCACAAGGACATTTGCTCAACTATGTTCATAGCAGCATTATTCATAATAGCCTGAACCTGGAAACAAACTAGATGCCCCTCAACCAAAGTATGGATAAAGAAAATGTGGTACATTTACACAATGGAGTATTATGCAGTAGTAAAAACCAATGTCATCATGAAATTTATAGACAAATGGATGGAACTAGAAAAAAAATCATCCTGAGTGAGGTAACCCAGACCCAGAAAGACAAACATGGTATGTATTCACTCATAAGTGGATATTAGACACAAATCAAAGGACAACCAGACTGAAACCCATAATCCCAGAGAAGCCAGGTAAAGAGGAGGACCATAAAAGGGACACTCATGGATCACCCCAGGAAGGGGAAAGGGTTAAGATCTCTTGGGTAAACTGGGAGGGGGAGTAGAGAGGAGATGGGGGGTAGGAACATGAGGGTTTGAGCCGGCCGAGTTCAGGGAGGAACAGAGAAGCAGAACAATGAAAGAGATACCTTGACAGAATGAGCCAGTATGGGGTTAGGAAGGCACCTGGTGCTAAAGAAATCCCCAAGAATCCACAAGGATATCCGCAGCTAAGACTCCTGGCAATGGTGGAAGGGTGCTTGAACTAGCTTTCCTCTGTACTCAGATTGGTATCTACCCTAATTGTCATCATAGAACCTACATCCAGTGACTGATGGAAGCAGATGCAGAGACCCAAGGCCAAGCACTTGGCCAAGCTCCTGGAGTTCAGTTGAAGAGAGGGAGGAGGGATTATAGGAGCAAGGGGAGTCAAGATCATGATGAGAAAAAAACACAGAGACAGCTGACCCAAGCTAGTGGGAGCCCACGGACTCTGGACTGACAGCTGGGGAGCATGCATGGGACCGCACTAAGCCCTTTGAATGAGGGTGACAGTTGTATGGCTTGATGTGTTTGTGGGTTCCCTTATCCCGGCAATGGGACCAGGATTTATCCTGGGTACATGAACTGGCTTTTATGAGCTCATTCCCTATGGTGCCACGTCTTACTCAGCCTTGATGTGGGGGGAGGGGCTTGGGCCTGCCTCAACTTGGTAAGCCAGCCTGTGTTGAATACCCAAGGGAGGCCTTACCCACTATGAGGAGTGGGTGGGGGTGGGATGGGGAGAGGTGGGTGGGGATCAGGGGAAGGTGAGGGAGGGGGAACAGTGGGCGGAATTAAAATGAAAAAGCAACTTTAAATAAATAAGTAAACCTTAAAAAAAAGAATATATGAAATGACCAGCAATCGCATGAAAAGATACCAATAAAAGCATTGTATATAAAATGCTCAGTAATGGCAATGAAAAGATGCTGATAACAGCATTATATATAAAATGTCCAGTAATGGCATGAGAAGATGCTGATGACAGCATTAGTCATGAGAAAAACATAAATCAAAGCCACAATGAGGTGACATAACACCCATAAGGATGAGTATAATTTTTAAAAATGTAGATCAACTGGAACCATCACACATTGCTATGACTAAATACATGGTGCAGTAACTCTAGAAAATAGGTTGTGAATTTCTCAGCAAATTAAAAGTAAAATCAATGTAAAACTCAGTTGTTTCACTTGCAGATTTATACACAGAGAATTGAAAATTGATGTTCAGCAAAAAACCCGCATAAGAATATTTATGGCAGTGCTACTTACAAAAGACAGAAGCTGGAAACAAAATCTCATCAACAGATGAGCAGACAGATGAAACAAACTGTGGTACGCCCATTCAACAGACCGTTACTCAGCCGTGGGAATGACTGACTCAGCATGGAGGGACTGGGAAGACATTATGCGAAGGGAAGAAGAGACAAAGGCGGCCCTGGAATAGATTCCATTCCTATGACACAGACACACCAGGACTCTCCAGCAATGGGAAGCAGGTCCAGAGGTTTCCTGGGAATGCTCATGTGGAGCAGGAGTGACTACCTAATGGTATAGATTGGGGGGGGCATGAATAATTCTGGTACTAGGGAGTGGGAGTGCTTTGTACAACACAATGAATATACTGAATGCCTCTGGGTTACTAATTTAGAAGTAGCTAAAATTGAAGTAATCTAATACTATATATATTTTGCCAGAATTAAATGTATTTGATTTGTTTTAAGGCCTGAGTGGGGGAAACAAAGGATCTTGTGGGAGGCAGGGGATTAGACAGTGGGGGCGGCTGCCCAGGGTGGTTGGAAAGCAGGGGTGCTTCTTACAGTACAGTTCTGTCTACTTCCGTGATTTGGAGGCCTTTTCTACTTTAAAGAAAATGCCCTTCTGTAGGAAATCACGCTTCAATGCCAGCAGGACGGATCAAAAACACTTACTGAGACAGATGATACCAGTGTCTTCCCATGTGAGCCAAACATGTCTTCACCCTTTCTCCCAATCACATAGTGGCAAGACCTCCCAGGGATGCACCAGCAGTGGCCATGTCGTGGGGAGAAAATGTCCTACTATTAGGGCCACATAATTGCAGTTCCCAAGAAGAGCAGTGGAAACCCAGAACTCCAGCCTTTCAAAATTAGATTGGACAAAACACTTTCAAATATTCAGTGGGAAACAATCCGGCTCTAGCCAGGCACCAATGATGTCTATAATCTGCTTCTCCATTCAGCTCCAGCTGAAGGCTGCTCCATTCTTTTCATCTCACTAAGGAACAAAATGATTGTTAAATTATGTAATAGGACTAGAAAAAAAAGAAAAAAAGAAGTGGAAAGAAATCAGAACTTGCTAGCAATGGGTCCCTGCAGCCGCACAGCAACACTGATAATTACTGCCACTAGACAGCAGGGACCTTCCCTATCCTCTTACTAAATAGCCTCAGAGCGCACCATGGCAAGCCCAGCTGAGTGCAGTAAGTCAATCACTTCACATCTCTCAAGGAAGACGCAATGGATCATTAATATCGCCCTTGAAAGATAATTTTCTAAGAGTTTATACTGGGCAGTGAGACACACAACACTCATTGAGAACTTAATGTGCTGGGTTCTTATAATCTGGTGATTTGCAAACAAACAATAACAAAAAATAAACAAAGAAATCTTTTCCATGACTCTCCTTCTCTCGGTTATCAGTTCATTTATTAATTTGGAAATGGTCTTTGGCCTTACCCATAGTGACACACATTAAGGATGCAGAGCAGGTTAAAAACATTCTCTATCATGCAGCTTTGTGACCTTAGACATTGCATTAGTTACTTGTCCTGGTGCTGTGATAAAATGATCTCACAAAAAAGAAGAAAGGGTTTATTTTGGCTTACAGTAGATAAGGCACAGCCCATGAAGGTGTGAAAGTATTGGAAGGTTGAAGAGCTGCTTACATTGGATCCATGGTCAGGAAGCAGAGCAAGAAGATGCTTATGCTCAGCTGGATTTCTGCTTTTGGTTTAGTTTGGGACTCCAGTGCATGGAATGGTGTCACTCATAGTGAGCAAGTCTTCCTATATCAATCAACTTAAGATACTCCTTCACAAACATGGCTAGAGGCTAACTTAGTCTAGATAATCCCTTACAAACATGGCCAGGGGTTAATTTAGTCTAGATAAACCTTCACAGATTTGGCCAGGGACTAGCCAAGTCTAGATACTCCCTCACAAACATGGTCAGAGGCTAACCTAGTCTAGATACTCCCTCACAGATGTGTCCAGAGCATTTTCTTTTGGGTGATTCTAGATTCTGTCAAGTAACAATAAATGGCAGCCACCACAGACCCACTCCCTAGCCACTAGAGACTCCGTGCTGTCCCTTCTCCACTGTGACAAAATTTAATGAACAAGCATTGCGGAATAGGAAGATGGTCGGTTTTTGACGTGTTTGTCACGCAAGCATGAGGACCTGAGTTCCATACTCAGCAGCCAGGTGAAGCTGGGTGTGGTAAATCCACTTGTAAAAGCAGTGCTATGCAGCAAGAGCTCTAGAACTCGCTGGCCAGGCATTCTAACTTAATTGGTGACCTAATTAGGTAGAATAAGAGAACCCCCCCCCCCACAGCTTGTTCTTATATATACACAAACACACACACACACAGACACACACACACACACACACACACACACACACACACACAATATGGACAGCTCCTGAGGAAAATATCAGAGGCCAACTCCCAGTCTCTACATGCTAACATACACATGTGCAGTTACATTACACATAAATTAACATGCACACACACAAATGTAGTGGGTAGCTGTTCCAGCTGTGACCTGGAAGTACTACCCCCATTGAGGCTTCCAGTAACTATCACGCCTACGAGATGGGGCTGAGACAGAAGCCCTTAAGACCCGAGATCCAGATGTACTGGCTCTCTTGGTTCCTGGATCCTGGATGCTGGATGTAGACCGAGCAGAGTTCTCCAGAGAACACCACTGGACTGTACTTCACCTCTCCTGGATGCTGTAACCTATCCCTTTACTTGTAAGTTACCCCACAAAATAAACCTCCCTTTTAACTACGCAGAGTTGACTTAATACTTCCACCAATACACAAAGCATTGATTTACAGATCTGATGTGAACATCAGTTTCATTAATAAATGAAAAGCTGACAGTAACACAAATCCTCAGACATACAAGCTCCTTTCTGCCTTGCAGGACGGTGTCACTCTGGTCTGGATGTCCACTTCCCTTGCATGGCGATGACACACGGTGGAAGATGTTAGAAAGGTACTGAGCATAGGTGCTTCTAGAGCGTCTAGTGAAGGGTGCCGAGCCATTTTGCTTTGTACTACAAAGCAAGGAGACGTCTCCCCTCCAGACAACGGCTCGTTCTGTCTGGAAGATGGCAGGGATGGGAGTATCGGAAGAGGATGCTGGAAACAATCTGAGACTTAAGACTCATCAACATCATCTGAACAACTGGGTCGGAAACTAAAAGAATATTCACACCACTTGGGAAGAAGGAAAGGAGGCGAAATTGAACGTAGGGAGAGAAATAAATGTGCCTAGACAGATGGGGACTGGCTTGGGGCCTGGAGGACGTATTCTAAAAAGAGCATGGTATAATGTGAACAGATTATAAAAAAAATGCTTGGATTACTTGGATAATTATGTCTGTCTAAGTAAAAAAAAAAAAAAAGTTGTTTTCTAAGAACTGAGTCCTGACATATTTCACAATTTGCATGGCCGATTGCTATAGATTTTTTTTTAGTTGTCTCATCTTACTAAGAAACATAATATTGTCCATTAGCAGTATTGGGGTGAGGGTATTACTTAGTGGTAGAGCATGTGGGAAGTTCTGGTTCTAACATCTCTCTCTCTCTCTAATGTACACACACAGAATACACACAGCTCTCTCTCTGTCTCTCTCTCTCTCTCCCCCTCTCTTACACACACACACACATACACACACACACACACACGTGTGTACGAATCGTCCATGTGTGCCCCCCCACCTCCCCACCCCCCCACACACACAATGGCTAAGGATTGTGCTCCAGTCTCTGTTTCCCAGGAGTGACAGTAGCATGGAGTCGGCCCTGACTTCAGTCTTCACAAGGCACAGAGCACAGGTCTTGGAAGAGAATCACAAAACACAGGCACCTTCTCCTTACAACCCCAGTGTCTTCTGAGGGAATTTAAGGTTAATTCTGAGGTGGTTCCTTTGTCCCTAAGGGACACTCACTTGCTAGTTAATTGGCTTTAAGTTCTTGTAACAAGGAACAAGGCCTTAAGATGGCACTTGAATACTGTAGGCGCTAACCCAGAATACCTGGACAAACCCATTCCTCTCACATGTCATTGGTCAGTCCCCACAGGAATAAACAACAGTGAACAAAAGATCCGTTCTCTTTAATGGTAAAAGGGGGGTTGGAAGGAAGGGGTTCAAATAGGGTCAGGCAGATGGAGTTCTCCTGAAGATGAACCAGGCAGCTGAAGCCACTAAGAAAAGGTGTAGAAGCAACTTCCAAGAACTCCCAGCCCCACAAAGAATCAGCCAGTGACCTTGAAGGTTTGGAAATCTCAGTGCGGCACGAGGTATTTTTATCTTGCATGGTTGGGAATAGCCACAGATCCCGCCTGCATGATTTATGATGGCGTGAACCAAACTCAAATTCAGCAGCTTCTTAAGAACTAGCTGCTTCATTCACCACGGGAAGTTTAACTGCACACTAAGAAATGCCTTCGTGAAGAAACACAAAATCAACCTTAACAGCCTTGTGTATTCACCTCTAAATGAGCATGCACCGAGAAAAAGACAACTTTGATTTTAGTTTTAGACTTGTGACTTCTCAAACGAAGTATAAGTTATGAAAAGGCAAAAGAATGCCAAGTGACCCAAACTTTGTCCCTAAGGTTTATGGACAACCTTTTACTTTGTGAGTAACAAGGGCATTTTGAATAATTTGAGCCAATTTCGTATTTTTAGCAACCAAAGCCTGCCTACAGGCCAAGACCATGGGCCATCAGTCATCCGTGTCCAAGCAGACAGGAATCTCAGAGCCAGGGTGACAGCATTACATTTCACAAGTAGCCATGCAAGAGCTCCTGCAGTTGTTCTTAGTACGAGTGAATCATCACATATATATGAGCCCCACAAATCCAAACAAAGGAATTAACCTCAAAGACAGAAGAAATGTAGCCTGAGGCAACAGCTCAGCCAGGAAAGTGCTTGCCCCACAAGCATGGGGAACAGAGTTCGATTCCCGGAACTCACATAAAAATATAGGCAGAGGGTGCTGGGCACGTGGAGACAGGCAGATCCCTGGGACTTGCTGGAGAGCGAGCCTAATCAGCAAGCTCTAGGCCAATGGGAGACCTTGTCTCAAAAAGTAAGGTGACAGTTCTTGTGGAATAATATTTGAAATTGTCTTCTGGACTCTACATGCATCCCCCCACCCTGCCAACACATACACACATAGGTACTTTACACACACAAACACATACCTGCATATACATATACACATGCCCATACAAATGATAATGATGTATAATTCTATGTCTCAAAATGTGAAACTCAAACAGAGAAATTAGGAATGAGAGGACTAAGATTTTAGACAGGTTAAAAATAGGGAAAGTCGGGCTGGGGATATGTTTCAATGTGCAAGAATAGCACTTGCTAGGCAAGCAAGAAGACCTGAGTTCTAATACCTAAGACCCCTGTAAACCCCAGGCGGCATGTGGCTGTAACCCAAGCACTGGGGCACAGTCATGTAGGGGTCATGGGGGACCACAAGGCAGCCTAGCCTACACCGTGAGCACTGGGGTTAGAGAGAGACTTCATCCTGAAAATAATAATGTGGAAACAGATTGAGGCAGTCACCTGCTGTCCTCTGGTAGATGGATGGACACAGAATATGCATGCTCAGTGCTCCTACCCCAAAATAGGAAAACAAAAAACAAACAAAAAAACCTAGACTTCCAGTATTCAGGATGGAATACTGAGGCAGGAAGGTCCTTCGAAGCATGGTGTGAATAGAAGCATTAGGTCAAAGCTCATCTAAAAATGGAACCAGAAGCTTCACAATTCAGCTTCGGGCATACACAAAGTCATTCTTTTGTTAAGGTGAAAAGCAGTTCAAACGATTTCAATGAAATTTCTTGGGATAACAAAAGGAACCGGGTTTCCATCTTGTCAGTGAATCCCTCGGTCTGGAACCGGGCTCTGCAGACTCTGCTCTCAGGGCTTGGCGCTGCTGTGTTGACACCTGAGTCCCTTGCTGACATTCTACCTCCTCTGGGTCAGGAGGCAGCAGCTGCTTCCTCACACCTAGTCCTCTGGCCATTTTAGATTCCTGTATTTACAAAGCCCCACCTTGGAGATTTCTGCTCCCAAGTAATGAGATTCAGTTGCTTCCCGAAACCAATGACTGCTCTGTCTGCAAAGGAAGCTCTCTCCTCACAGAAGCAACAGTCAGCGATTAAAACACGTTCCTGTTAAAAGGGAAAGCCTCACTTTTGATACTTGGAACTAAGAAAAAATTTAATGACCCATCGCAAAAGCTTAGCTCCAGGTGGCTGAACATTTGGGAACACAATCCTCACAATGAAATCTGATTTTTCATTCATTCTTTAAGAATTCTACACATGTCTAAAATGTATTGTGAACAGACCCCCCCTCAACCCCCCCACCCCCCGTTCGACTCCCTCCTTTCAGTGTTCTCTTCCCGACTGTATGCTCTTTTATCATAGCCCACTGAGTCCATCACTGTGGTCTATGGGCTCGTGAGTTTAGGACCACGCCCTGGAGCATGGCCAACCTACCTTGGGGCCATTTTCCTGAAGCAGACTGCCTCATTCTACTGGGAGATCTTCAACTACCAAGCTCCTGAGCTGGGACTGGGGCTTTGTGAGCCTCTGTCCCACCCACACTGGGATTTTGGCTGACTTTGCCTTGTGCAGGTAACCACAGTTTTTGTGAGCTCGTGAGTGCAGCAGCCTTGAAGTGTCCAGAACACTTTAAAAGCTCCCCAACATTGGCTCTTACAAACTTCCCACCCCTCTTCTCTGGTGTTCCCTGAGCTCTGTGGGGATGAGGCTGTGATACAGATGTCCTATTGTAGGACTTACATTAAAAGATTGAAAAAAACCCAAGTAGAATTGGGCGTGGTTTCTGCTCTAATGCAGTAGCAACATAAATTGAAAATATAGCACATTTAGGTTTAGGTATGTGGCCAATCTGAGTACAGGTAATTAAATGACATCATGCATTCAGTAATCACAACATCTTATTCTGTGATGATCTCACATGGGGGTGGGTAATGAATGCAAGGCATCGAGTTGAATGTATACCATGGAACAGGAGCCGGGGCCTGGGGCGCAGGCCGCAGCAACCTGTGAATTCTGGGCAGCTGGCACGCTGCTTCCACATATTGCCGCTCTTTGGGATTTCAAGGCCAATGTTTCTAGATCATTTGGTTATTTTCAAAACTCTTCAAAGAATCCAGACTTCCATATGAATCTGTTCAATTTTTCTAATATTGACTTAATTAAAACATCACTACCTTATGGGGACCAAACTAAATATGTTTAGCCTCCAGTTTGTCAGTCTGCAAACACACAGACCTGGTCCAACTCACATTCTACAAAATAGAAACTACAAGTTAGAGACCTGGCCTCTCCTGAGGCTAGAATCCAGATCCATGGATAGTCAGACCAGGTTGCATCCAACCATTAGAAAGATCCTCAAATATACAACTTGTGTGCATTTGCTATGTATGCACAAGTGTGCAAGAAAGCATGTTTCTATGTGCAGGTAAGTGTGTTCTGCTCAGTCATTTTCCACTGTCTTGTTCCCTGATGAAGGGTCTCTCACTGAACACGATCTAGCCTGGAAAGCAGCAAGCCTCAGTGGTCCTCCCATCTCCACCTCCTGCATCCCTGGGGTTATAGGCAAGCACTCAGGCACGCCTGGCTTTTTGTTTTAGCACTGTGATCCAAACTCAGTTCCTCAGCTTGTACAGAAAGCTCTTAGCCACTGAACCATCTCCCCAACTCCACAACATAACATCTTAACTTTCTGCTCTAGAAATCCACATCACTGCAATCTAGTGAGAGGCTAATTTTGCTGTTTCAGTCCAATCATCTGCCATCATACTGGACCACTCTACATTTCAGAAGTTAATTAGAAACTTATTTCCTTTCATGCAATGTCTAGATCTGTGAATGTTGTGATAGAATCAAAAGGATGGCAAAATATGTGTGATTTCATGCTGTTCTTGTTGAGAAACTCGTCCATTTCATATTCAGCACCTTTCTCTCCCTCTGGATCTGAATGGTTGACAGCAAACCCAGAGAGCCTGGCAGGCCTGGCATGTGGGAGAGAGATGAGATGGTGACGCTGTGTGTCAGAGCATCACTGTTTCTCAGAGATGAGAATCTTTATTGAAAGCGCTCCCTTTTTTGATTTCCGGATCAGGCCCGAGCAGCTGATAAAGGAGAATTACTTGGCCATTATCAGAAGTGGTTGTGTTTCTGTGGAGTTGATACCAAACAAGAGTTTATCTTTACAACAGGCCCTGATAGAGTTCTCACAGATTACAATTCAATCAGAAGTCTGCAACAACACATGTCGCCTGTTGAAACATACATTTCAGACCTCTGAACTCCAGCCATGGCCAAAGGAGTATTGGAGGAATATTTCATGCAATCAGGCCGACCTCAGGCAACACATGTTAGAAAGTGCTACTCTTGGCTGTGTAGTCTATGTCTCTATAAAACACATTTTTATACTACCGTGATCCTTGCAAAATGTCAATAGTCTGAAGAATCAACTATCTTTGACCTTTACAATTATTTGATAAATCATTCCCAAAAGGCTTAGTGTGCTTTCCCACACATGTATTTCTTATGCCTCATAGCAGCATTTTTAATAGCACAAAGGTTTTACTATTCTTTTAAATACTGGAGAAACTGAGAAAGAAAGATCAGAGATGAAGTTAAATTTTTATTTATTATTTTGAGACAAGATCTCATTATGTAGCCCTGACTGGTCTGGAATTCACAGAATCCCTCTGCCTCTGCCTCCCAGAACCACCATGCTTAGATCTCAAAATGAGTTTATTGAAACCTAAAGCTCTAGCCCTACTCAGGACACCAACTTTTGATATCAGAACCATTTTTTCATGACCAAAAAAGGGATAAACACTAAGTTTAATGGCTTGATTCTGACATCACATACCCCAGAGTAAGCCAAAAATATTGTCTTCATTACTGATAAGCTTTGAGACCTTGAACAAATTTCTTAATTTTTACAATGGAGATACTAATCTTTAATTTGTAAATTGGCTACAAATATTTAAATAATATGGCAGTGCTAACATTGTCATAGCATTATAGTGTAGTAACAGAACTTGGCATATCGGTAAGTAGGCAGGAAGTGTTGTAAACCATTGTTCTTGTTAATATAGCAAGGCAGAGGCCCTGAAATATGTATGCACTACTATATTTTGTAACCAGTTTCAATCACTATTATGATCTAATACTAGCTTCCTGTTGTTTCTAGACTGACCCCCAATTACTCAGGTTTTTTTTTATCACATAAAAGTGCAATTATAAAAATAAAGTATGCTCTTACCTTAGGATACCTTTCCTGGCCTGATCTCATCCTTAGTGACAGAGATGTTGTCACAGATTGCTAGTGGGGTGGTCAGAACAATAGAGCTTTCTGACCCAGCAGACATGAGGCCAGTCTCCCGGTCACCCTGGGACACCTGCCACCACTTCTCCTTTCACCAAGTTCAAGAAAGGGGTTAGCTTCCTGTGATGGCTGATCTTGGTAGTCAACTCGACACCACAGGGAAGAGGGAACCTCAGCTGAAGAGTATCCTCCATCAGACTGGCCGATGGGCATGTCTGTGATGTGTTTTCTGGATTGCCAAATGATGTAGGAGGACCCAGCTGGCCATGAGCAGTGCCATCCTTTAGGAAGATCAACCTGGGCTGATAAGAAATGGAGCTGAAAGTGCACTTGGAGTAAGTTAGTAACTAGCTTTCCCTCATGACCGGTGCTTCAGTTCCCACTTTTAGGGCCCGCCTTGAGTTTCTGGCTTGGTTTCCTGGATGGACTGTAACCTGTAAACCAAGTAAACCTGTTCTTCCCCCAAGTTGCTTTTAGACTAGTGATTACTACAGCAATGGAAGTGTAATCAGAACACTTAAGAAAATAGCCTCCTAACTGGCCTCCTCATGTCTACCTTGACTCCCTCAAGTCTGATCTCAAACCAGCAACCAACAGGATGGCTTCATTTTGTGCATGAGATCCTATTTTTCCTGAGAGCTCCCAAAGGCTCCCCACCTTCAGGTGAAATAAAAGCCGAGGTCTTGCCAATGGCAAGCAAGACCATGGAGGATCTTGTCTCAGGTCACTCTCCTGCATCTCTACCTTCTACTCACTTTTCCCCAGTCACAGTGACTCATCATTGTTCCCAAGAAATGGAAGGCCTCCAATGCCTTTCCTCAAGTTACCCACAGCAGGGCTTACCCAGACAACACCACTCACCACCATGTATTAATTCACACTATCCTAACAAAGCACCACATAACATAGGCTCGATGACTTGCTAAGCAAAAATACCTCACAATTCCAGAGGCAGCATGGTCAGGCTCTGGTGAGGGTTATCTTCTGGTCACAAACTGCTGACCTCTTTTTTGGTCGCTTAAAATTCTTCCTCTTCTTCTGCAAGGTGTGGAGTTTCCTGTAGTCCAGCCTGGCCTCAAACTTACTATATAGCTAAGGATATCCCTGAACTTCTGATTCTCTTGTCTCCACCTGACATCTCCTGATTTCTACAAAAGAGAGTGGAAAAGCTTACTAGCTCTCTTTTATAAGGCATCAGCACCATCATACAGGCTCTACACTCATAACCTAACCACTCTCCCCCAATCTTTGGCCTCTTATAGGCTGGAAAGATGGCTCAGGGACGGAGGGCTTGTCTAGCAAGTTCAAGGCCTCAGGTTTGGTTCCCAGCACTGCAAACAAGCCTTACCTCCTAATATAATGTAATCATGGCAGGATTTTAAGATGTAAATTGGGGGGCTTCTAAAAATCCATCCTATGGAATCCTGCAGCTTTGACCTGCACCGCACTAACTTTTCCCTGGTTTATCAGGCACTCATGAGCTCCCAGCATCTTCTGCAACTGCCTTATTCTTCATGCTTATTGTTGGTGATCTGCAGCAAGGATGTAAGCTGCATTGACGTGTAGCCGTGAAGCCCTTTTATTCACTGATTATCACGAATACTTAGAAATGTACCTTGCCACTGGTAAGTATGTTGTCTTTGTGTATATGTGTGTATATGTATATGTTGTGTATGTGTGTGGGTACATGTTAAATGAAAGAATGATTGAGGAACAAATCAGTGAAAATATATACAACCAAGCTCTTGGTTCTCAAAAATCACAGCCATCTCCATGGGAAAAGCAATTGGCCAGGAGGAAAAGGCAAGCCCAACCCAATTCCAAAGTCTACCGCAACCTCCAGACAAACCATAACATGCAAAGGTTTGCTGCTTTCCTCAAATGCCTACTTAAGATCACCTGAAGATGTTTAGGAGAAACATAGGGACACACACACACACCACACACACATATAATTATCATAGACAATATACACACATAATACCTAATATATGCACATACATACACAGATAAAGTATTACATATGCATATGCTGCATGGTATAATGTATTGTGTATAATACATAGCTATATTAATTAGCATACAAATATTAGGTTTCATTGTGACATTTTCCAACACAATTTGTTTAGTTGCTCTTCTTCCCTCTCCTTTCCCACATATCTGCCCACCCCTCCTTGCCTCCTCTCACCCAGCATAGACTGATAAGACTCTTTCAGTTTTCCCATCAGTCACATGTGCTCTACTACCCCCTCCCTCACCCCCCACCATACCCTGCTTCCTCAACACCTCTTTCAGCTTCATTGGAGCCCAGCAAGAGAATGGCAGTGAAATTTCCTTCCAGCTGCAAAAGAAAATTAATATAAAAGAATGATGAAGTATGTTTCTAAAATGTAAATTTTATGTCTATGAATTATATATCAATTTGAAAAAGGATTGTTTCAACCATCAGTCCAATGCCTGGCATGCAATATGTGTTCAATAAATGGCAGCTGTTTTTAAGAGATAAAAATAAAGTCTAGGGTTTAGGAAAAGAGTGAAAATGGGTTAAGTCTGCTAGATTACCCCTCTCCTTTCCTCAATGGACAATCTGTAAAAAATTGCCCAAATACAAGAAAATCAACAGCCACAGACTGCATAAAGTTGCCAGCTCTGCTCCTGTATTGTATGTAACACTTTCAGCAAAGGAGCATGGGTGTGCAGATTTCTCTTGGACACAATGACGTCATTTCTTGTAGATACACACAGAACTGAACTGTTGGATGATACCACCATAGGCTTTCCACAATGGCTGCACTGATGGCCAGCCCCGCCAGCAGTGTGCAAGCGTTCCCCATGCACCACATCCTCCCCAACACTATCAAAGTTTGCCAGTTAGACCTCGGTAGAACTGGCAGAGGGAGTCACAACAGAGTTCTTGCCCCTCTTGCACAAGGCAGTGGATTCCCTCACAAGCACAGGGGCTGTGAGAGGATTAGTCATTCATTCTGGGGTAGCAAAGACTTCAAGGGTGCACAGGGGTACCCCCAGAGTCTGGCAATGAACTGGGAAAAACAAGTGTCATTCTCTGGGAGTCATCTGTTGTACATATGGGTACAGCACACCATGTAGAACAGAACAAGAAAGTCTAAATACTAAGGGATGCAGAAGGACTAAATGCAGGTGAAGGCCAAGAGTTATGAAAGAGGATATAAAGCTAACTGTTTTTCTAGTTCTAACTGTATCATAGACATTTTGATTTCGTGGTGATATGTGCATAAAAATATATTCAACAGAGAAAGTATAAAATCCAATGTGAAGCTCCATAACTCCATCTCCAGTGGCTACTCTAATTGTATAGAAGTTCACCAAGTTGTTGAGTTTTGGGGTTCTGGTTAATTTGGGTGTGTAATATTATTTTTAATTTTCTACCTTTTAAATAATAAATTTAAAATGAAAAATAGCTGGACGTGGTAGTTAATGCCTTTAATCCCAGCAATTGGGAGTCAGAGTCAAGTCCAGCCTGGTCTACACAGTGAGGCCCAGGGCAGCCAGAGCTATCCAGAGAGACTCTATCTCTAAAATTAAATTAAATTAATTTAAAAATTAAAAGACTGAAATGACCCACAAAAGTAAATATTCTCCTCATCATTATTGTGTGTTTAGTCCAGAGATTTCAACCTTGTCAACATATGTAAAAACATATAGTTTTCTTTCTTATAAAAATGAAAAGACAATATATTTAATTATAACATTTAAGAAAGAATTTATAATCTTACCACAATAGTTAATGTCCATCCATTCATAAGAATAAATCTATGTTTAGCTTAATTAACTGTATAGTTAAGTAAATTTCTTATTGGCTAATTTATTTATGTAGTTATGTAAATATTTAAAGTTATGTAAATATGTAAAGTTTCCTTTTTCCTTTCAATAAATTTCTGCTTAAAGAAATACTGGTTCAAAACAAAAGAATTTTCTTTGGAATATACATGCATGTGTGTGTATGTACAAACATACATATATATGTATACATGCATTTCTCTTTGTGTGTGTGTATATGCCAGAGAGAGAGAGACAGAGAGACAGAGAGAGAGGCAGAGAGGCAGAGAGAGAGAGAGAGAGAGAGAGAGAGAGAGAGAGAGAGAGAGAGAGAGAGAGAGAGAACTGTGTGTATTCTAACTGTCCTTGGGTTAAATGGTAGCAACATGCATTTCCATGATATTTAGGTATGAATGGTAGTTATCAAAAACTATCTGCTAATCTTGTAGGTGGGAAATTGCACTGAATTCTTGCTGAGGTCTCTGAGTTTACAATATCTACAGGAGTAACATTAAAAATAAATCTTTATTGGTAACTGATTCTTAATGTTTTAGCTGCTGCCTTGGCCTTCACTCACCTTTCTAGTAGTTTCCTACTTTAACCCAAGTGATTATGCAAATCCTTCATATCTGAAGGCTGTTACATTCTGTTCATCATACATGAAATGAATATCTTTCCTAAATTAGTGACTTACATCTTTATTTTATTTTTTGTAATAATTTTGAAAAGTTATATAGTCAAGTCCATCAAGGTTTGCTTTGCAGCTTACCTCCTTGTCATGTCCCATCAGAGTGTGAATTCACATTTATTTTCTCCTGTTACCTTATTTTCTAACCTTCACATTCACATTACTGTACAGATAGAGACTACCGTTAAGTTAAATGGAACTTTTTCCGAACCACATGACATATTAAATCATTGCCATCATACTTCATTTGCCCTATAGTGTACCTTTACGTTAAATTTGGAGATGGGCCCTCTGAGGGGAATTTCCCAGTGGATCTTTTCCCCTCCACATGCTGAATGTTCAGTATCAATGGAATGCAATCTGGTTGATGTTTGAGCTGACGTCATCACATCTCTTTTGGTCAGCATGTGCACACACTGGAGACTTTTTTTTTTGCCATCTCTGTTGGATTTTAAATGTCATATGCATCAGCAGAGGAACTTCTATCCCAGACTGAGCCTGGAGAAATGTCCATGGAACACTCAGTGCTGGAGGCACACAGTTTATCACAATCCTTGGCATTTGCCAGATGCTCGCTCAGGGGAATTTGTGTGGTGCACACTAACTAGAGCCCTGGAAGATGAGCCATCAATCCTACAGCATGACACAAGAGGAGCAGAGACCCAAAACATGAAGAGAAGCAGGTCAAGTGGTCCACCTTCCACTGAATGGGCCACACTGAGGCTGATTCACAAGACTAGTGAAAGAGGTAAATTCCCTTGAATGTCAAGGACAGAGATGGCACTGTACCCACTGAAGGACCCAGCGAATAACAAGTCCCAGTGTCAGAGATCACAAAGGTGAAAAAGGACAATCTGCCCTGAACACAGCCCGGAGGGGGGTGGTGGCTGTCAATTGCCATTGGTGGGACAGACAACCAGCACCAGCCTGAAAGAAATTGAGCATGGAGTGGTTTTACCTGTAACCCCAGCCCTGGGGTAGTAAGTTGACAGATCTCACAAGCTCCCTGGCTAGCCAGTATAGCTAAACCAGTGAGCTCCAGCTACAGGAAGATACTCTGTCAAAAAAAGAAAAATCCAAGGTGGACACTAACAGAGGAAGGTACTTGATGCTGACCTCTGACCTCAATATGCCTGTACATACATGTGTGCCTCCACAAACACATGCACATGCCCACCAATAAATGAGTAAATTTATTTGTAAAGAGATAGAAGAAAGATTTAGAGATAATGAAAAATAGATATATGCATTGAAGAAGAAGGGAGAAAACCTTGAAAATAGAATGTTATGAAAATCACAGGCTAAGTATTTCAAATGTGAAGTCACTCCATCAAGTCTTGCCAGGGGGACAGAGAAACACATATCTGCATAGTGCTACATACCCACAGTTGGTCATCCATGCCTGGAGGGTTCTTTTTGATGAAAGCACCGTAGTATGTTGCAATGTTCCTGTGATGAGAATATTTCTTCAACATGTTAATTTCTTGTTTGATTTCTTCCTCTTCATCCTGTATTAGAACAATAAATAGTGGGCATGAAAATCCAGTTACTGGGAGAATTCTATTCTTTAATACTATCGGCAGCAAAGACTGATGTATTATCAGTCTTTCCTTTGGTTGTTTAAAGAGGATCATTATGCTGTTTGGTTAAAATGAAAATGTTCACAGCATAACACACTGGCAGCTCAAGGGGGCTAACACTATTGCTCACGGTGTCTATCTAACACTGTATCGCTAACAGACAGAGCACGTCATCGGCGGGAGGACAGAAGCAAGTCCATCGCGTCACCTGGAGGCCGTCAGATAAACCTGCAGCCGGCTTCAGGGAAGCATTTTCCTCTGATGTTCACCTGATCACACCCAGGGAAGGCTGGGAAAAGAAAGGGAAAACACATGGGCTCAGATTTACATTTTGTAAGGCTCAGTTCTTTGAGGTGTCCTTCTATTGAAGTGCCTTGACTGAAGCCAATGAAAGTCAGACAGAGAAGGGGCAAGGCGAGTTCCAAGATCTGAGGGAGTTCACAAAGCAGGAGTCCTCATCACCTTCGGGGAGCTCAACATGAAAGAAGGGGGGAAAAGCAGTGCGGACATAAAAAGACTCCAGAGTCAGTTTCCTGACATACAAGACTCATTCAGTTTCCACTTAGAGTCTACTGACTTGATCCTGGAGGGCACGAGTGTGCGCTCCACAATCAGACCTTATGAGTGTGTGTGTGTGTGTGTGTGTGTGTGTGTGTGTGTGTATGTGTGTGTGTGTGCACTAAACAATCTGACCTTATGTGTGTGTGTGTGTGCACTAAACAATCTGACCTTATGTGTGTGTGTGTGCACTTCACAATCTGACCTTATATGTGTGTGTGTGTGTGTGTGTGTGCACCCCATAATCTGACCTTATGTGTGTGTGTGCACTCCACAATCTGACCTTATGTGTGTGGGTGTGTGCGCACCCCATAATCTGACCTTATGTGTGTGTGTGCACTCCACAATCTGACCTTGTGTGTGTGTGTGTGTGTGTGTGTGTGCACTCCACAATCTGACCTTACGTGTGTGTGTGCACTCTACAATCTCACCTTATGTGTGTGTGTGTGTGTGTGTGTGTGTGTGTGTGTGTGTGCACTCCACAATCTGACCTTACATGTGTCCGCACTCCAGTCGGACTTCAAAACAGTGTTTCCTTCCTGAACTCGGTGGGAAGTCCTGCACCAGGGAGCCTGAGACAGAGGGGTAAGCAAAGACTACTGTTGAGTGCAAGATGTCATGTTATCATGACCAAGGAACCATGCCACATGTCTCTGCACCTTTATCTGTCCATCCTACATGTGTGCTAATGCAGGGTCCTTCCAGAGCCTCACACGGGTGCTGTATTCTTCCCTTCTCATAACTTTTACATGTTAATACTGATGAGGTTTCATTTACACTCCCCAAGAAGGGCTGTCTTCCTTGATTCTCCAAGGCAATGTCAGGGTCCCACCTCTAAGTCTGGCAACACCCCATGATTCTTCACACTGAATGATGTGTGTGTGTGTGTGTGTGTGTGTGTGTGTGTGTGTGTGTGTGTGTGACACTGTGCTGTACTTGTACTGACACGTGGGTGTCTATTCCACAGACTTTACTCTCTTCCACTTTAGACATCATCTCCAATGTTGCTTCCCAGAAGAGTCTCCTGATCTGCCTGTCTTGGTACTAGCCACCTAGATCATATGACCCTTTGTGGCACCTAATCAGCTTGCCAACACCTACCCATCCGTCATCACCACAGACATCTTGCCAGTATTTGTTTGGTATTTCATCCCATGTACCAAGGAAAATTCTGTTTATGTGTGAATACAAGAACAATGCCTGCAGGTGGACCAACGCTAAGAGCTGCAGTAGGGTTGTCTCAATAAACAGTTGATACTAGAAGAAGCAGAGTAATGAAATGATGTCATTGTCCAACCATACCAAAACCAAACCAAAACAAAAACCAAAACAAAAACCAAAACAAGTTTACTGGGAGAAAAAAAATCAGAAAATTGTAGGCTTAGAACAAAAGCATGTTATGCGTCATGTAGCTTAACTAAATAAAAAAAAAACTAGTTAATCTCAAATAGATCACAGAATTGGGGTGCTGAGCTAAGGAGGTGCATGGCTCTAATGGTGAAGAAGGAGACTTAGGGGACTGAGCTGGGCTGGTTGCTGAGGCAGGAGGTGGATGGTGCATTGCTGACCAGGCATTCCTCCCTGCAGCTGCTGCAGAGTCCACACTCCAGTGCAGGCCTGCAGAGAGAATGACCTTTACAGACCCTCAAGTTCTTGGGGGTCCTGGCATGCGCCTCACTGTACTGTGGTAGACATCAGCTCTTTTAATTCTCTCTGTAGGATGTGAGCCTCATTTTACTTGGGGAGCCTCATTATAAAGAGGAAGAACCATACTGAGGGTACCAGTGTCTACTTCCATTAAAAAAGGAATTATGCAGGTAAAGAAAGATGTAGATTACTTTCCAACTGCACCTAACAGGCCCACTCTAGGCAGCCTTGGAAATCAGGCAAGTTCTACAAGTATTTGCTGCCTGCCTCCTGGGTGCTCAACAAGATCATGGGTGATGGATATGCCTGAAGAGGGCTTACTGTGCCACTAAGAAAAGTTAAGCCACAGTGTCATTCAGTGCACAATTAGGTCTCAAATAAGTAGAATGGGAGGCAAGAACAAGGTCTATATCACTATGTAAAGGTAAACTGAGCTAATTATGGCCACAGAGAAAGCATAAATATGACTTTGTGGTTGGAACAGTTGGATGGGTCATTAGCGTACATGCCAAGTTTGGAATCTGCCATTTTTGAGCCATAAGATCTTAGAACAGCAACTTACTGTTTTGGAACCTGGGTTTCCCAACGACAATGAAATGCAAATATTACAAGCTGAGTTTTTGTGCTAACTATGTAAGGTATATGAAGGTCACAAAGTGAGGTACAAAATAAACATGGTGGCCAGTCTTCTCAACAATGATGACAAAATCAATAGATAACAAGATTCATCCAGCGTCATGTCAGTCACTTGAATTTTAAGATTACATTGCATTGTTTCTAAACATGGTTATGGGCCTCTGGGTCATGGTTAATTAGTCCTAATACATAACCTTGATCTCAACCTTCTAAGGCCTTGTAAGTGAGCATGCCATTTATCACAGCTTCCAGGCTACAACTGACAACAGAAACTCATGCAACTATGTCACAAGCATTTCAGCCTCACAGTGTATCCCAGTGAGGGCAGGGAGGCACAACACTCCCCCTAAAATAAAGAGAGCACTTGAGGCAAAAATTAGATGCAGCAAGATTTGTGTTTTAGTTGTTTGTTTTGTGTGTGTCAGTGTGCACACTTGTGTGCATGTGGAGGTCAGAGGACACCCTTAGGTGTCACTCCATAGACTCCACCCATCTTTGGGTTTTCATATAGGGTCTCCCACTGGCCTGGACTGGGTCCAACAGGCTAAGCTGGCTATTCAGCATACCCAAAGGATCAACCTACCTCTGCATTGAGATTACATGTGCATGCTACCACACTAACATAGGTTCTGGGGATGAATTCAGTTCCTCATGCTTGAATCATAAGCCCTCGACTGAACTACCTCCTCAGCCTTAGACTAGCGGTGGGACACTGTTAGTGGGACACCGTTACTCTATTTTGTAAATGAACTATTCTTACATCTTAAGCCATAAGCACAGGGGACAAGATCCCTGAGAAACTAATGCTCACTGGACCACACTGAAAATAGAATAATGGCACCAAATTGTCTCAGCTTGTAAAGTAACAGGTTCCTTTGCAAAAATCTACCACTTCAACCAGAAGACTTCAAAATCCAGTCTGATCCATGGTGTTCACTTCAGGCATGGCATTCCAGCTCTCCCAGGGTCAGTTACTTTCAGCTATGGATGTGAATAGGAAACCTAGTTAAGCTGCTTCAGAAGGGATGGACTGATTAATTGAGCGTACCCTCCCTAGCAATGTAAAAACCATTTGGTCCCTTAGAATCAGAAGGATCTACTCAGTGGTTAGTAATTGTGGTAAACTGAAAAGAAATGAACATGGCATTTGGCTACCCCTCCCCCCAATCAAGAGTTCATTACTCTTCTCCTTGAAGCTGAGCCTGGCAGATAACTGGTATAGCCAATGGGGTCTTGGGAAACATGCTTTGGCAGAACCCTGAGGCTAGCCATCTCCAACAGCTTGCAGAGGATTATGGTTCTAAAATTTTAGCAGCCCAAACCAGCTTTATGTAATGTTCACTGTGTGCCAGGAGCTGTATGTGCATATTTTAATATTCAGAGCACATCTGTGCCATATTAATCCTTTTTATTATTGGTGACGGTAGAAACAGTGGCAGTGGCGTGCATGTGCGTGTTGATTCATGGGTATAAGCATGTTTGTGCCACCATGCACATGTGGAGGTTAGAGGACAACTTTGTCGAGCTGTCCTCTCCTCCTTCCCTTGTATGGGATTCCAGGAACTAAAGTTTAAGCTTTTGCTCTCCAAGATACTGCACTGGCCCTAATGTAGTGTTCTTAATGACCCCCAGCGGCTGAATGAAGGAGCTGTTTCTAAGGATCTGACTTTACAAACGAGGTAAATAAGACCCAGAGAGGTTAAGTAACTCCCCCGGCATATTCATTGTAAATATTAGGGCTCTGATTCGCTTCTAGATTTGTCAGGATTCCAAAGCCAGTGACCTGAATTTTCTACAGAAACCTCTCAGACATGTGCAATTACCCACGGTGACTAAACCAAAGCACTCAGTAGAAAAAGCCTAGAAACATACTTCACTTGGGTAGAGAGGACTTGACTTGGCTCCCCAGTGAAAGGAGTATGTTAACATACAAAACTATTTGCTTAGCTCTCAAGGAATAAGGGGGGATTTTAATATTGCATATTTATATTACAGGGAAATGCTGCTTAAGTATCTCTATATAGGAATTTTAAAATGGAGTCAATAAAATGTCCAATATTCTTGTGCTCTAAAACAAATTGGCCAATGTCTAACTCTCAACCCTTGAAACAAGAATAAAACTGTGTCAAGTCTATAGAGAAGTAAAAATCACATGGATGGATAAATCCCCAAACAACCCAGGCTGTTGTCAAGACAATAGGTTGCTCTCCCAAAGTGATAGCAAGGCCCATTGCTGAAGACAACACTTACACACCTTGTTGAACACTACAAAGTCAAGCCAGTGCCTAACTAGAGTCTTCACCTCTACTGACAAGTGCTCAGGGTTCTGGAAGGTGCTCTGCAAGTTAACAGAGAAGAAAGGTAACCACTAACCTAGCTACAGACCCTGCGATCTACAACGGTGACCTCCCTTCATGGTTCACCTGTGCAACAGTGGCACTAATTTTGTGGGAGTAACCAACCACTATCTGATTGGAATTAAGCCCTACTTCATGAGATAGAACACTTGCCTAACACTGCCTGGGTAGCCAAGAACCTAAGACTAGATAGGCCATGGATGGACCTAGGAGAAAACTAAATACTGCTGTCTGCTAAAAGAGCATAGCAAATACAATGACTCCTAACAACATTCTGCTATCTCTATAGATCAGTGTTCTGCTCAGACATCATCAGAGAAGTTTCCTACTGCAGCAGGTGGAAATTAATACAGAGACCCACAACTAAAGAATGTGCAGAGAGCGAGAGGCCTTGGAACACTCAGTCCTAAATGGAATGCCTTCATTGAAGCCTTCCCCTCAGGGCTCAGGGATATGTGTAGGGATATGTGTAGGTAGAAAGATTGTAAGAGCTGTGTAAGATAGGATGGATGACACCAAAGAAACAGTGTCTTCCAGTCACAACTGACAATGTCTTCCAGACATAGGACCAATGCACATATGAATTCACAGAGACTGTGGCAGTATGTTCAGGGCCTGCACAGGTTCAAGCCAGATGAGGCCCCAGTGCTGAGCGGGAGAAGGAGGACACAAGCTCCCATTCCTAACCAAGAAGTTATCTCCAACTGACATCAGCTTGCAAAGGAAAAATTAGATTTCTCCAATGGAGTCGCACTGGGTATGTTAACCACACTTAAGGACCAGGCCCCGTGCCCAGCGATAGACGGCCAGCACAAAATGAGTTCAATGACATTTTTGGTAGACTTTTTGGCTCATATCTCTTTAGGAATTTTTTTTTCTTACTGGTCTTTTGTTTGTATATTATGGGTTTTGATTTTGGGTTTTTATTGGGTGTGAGTATGTCTTATGCCTTCTCTTTGTTAATATTTTTGATTTTATTAAATTCTGTTTTTTTTTGCTTTTTCTTTGCTTGTTTGTTTCCTAAAGTGAGAGAAAGCAGGTGTGGAGTTTGGTGGATCGGGAGATGGGTGATCTGGGAGGAGTCTGGAGAGGGGAAATCATGATCGTAATATAGTATATGAAAAAATTATTTTCAATAACAATGACAACAAAGAAATGTAAAATTCAGTCTTAGGAAATTTAAAGTCACATTGCCTCTTGTGTCTTACTATCTTTTTGTTTTGTTTCATATCCAAATATAGAAGAAAAATTTACATTTCCTTAAATAGTTGCAAATGATAAAAGTTATTTTTAAAGTGTTTGCTTGAAAATTTCAGTAGAGTCTTCATACATAAGAGCATTCTGTACAAGTGGGGCTGCCTAAGCATGCCCAAAAGGAGACTGGCATTTTTTTAGTGTACTCAAAGTTGATGTATAATATGTAGTTTGAGCGTTGCTTTTATTTATTTATATCTAAAATATTTTTTCAGATAATATATTCTGATCATGGTTTTCTCTCCCTCATCTCCTCCCAGATCCTTCCCACCTCTTCATTCATTGAATCCCATGCCTTCTTTCTCTCTTTAGAAAAGAAACAGGCAAATAAATCAGAATTAAAAATATATATAACAAAAAGTGACAAAGAAAAAGCACACAAAACACACGAACAAATGCCTTCATGAGGCTATGTGGAAGCTGACCTCATTGGCACCAAGAAACAGACGTTTGAGTTGAGTTCAAGATCAAATGGCAGTGATGTCACTGGTGGAGAGAAGGAGAGAGCATGAGATATGTGATTGAGAATGAAGTAATTTTCTGACGAAAAAAAATTATGTTTTCCAAAGCCCTTATGCTGCTAGGAGTATTGTGTATTGCTTCCTAAGAGGGCATACCATGCCATGGAGAAAAAGATGAATATCTGTCTGCAAGAGACAGAGAAATGTCACCATGCTCTTCATATAAAGCATTTTACCAGTGAATAGGTTTGATTCTCAGCCTGACCCCATGAAAGAAGAAGTACTATTTACACTTAGTGGTGTAGTATAGAAGAGGGAAGCAACAGGCCCAGCATGTCCTAAAATATCTCAGCTAGGAGATGTCTGATCAGGCAAGATTGATCATTTGTAGGGTTTTTCTCTTTTCATCCGTCTCCTTCAGCCCTCGCAATGACGTCATTCATTCGGTCCACTGGAAGTGAGGGGCCTTGTATCCTCGGGTGTCTTAGACCTGCAGTTCAGCCACCAGCTATGGGAGTTGAAGTGGGTGGCCTTCTCCACCTGTGGAAGCATGGCCGCCAATCTCTCTCCCCTTGGTTCTGGTTGTCAGGAAAAGTAGCTACCCTTTTTTTGTGACCTGTAACTTGGTCCAGTTTTCTGCTCTTTTCAAGCTCTGCATTGGCAATCTGTGACTGGCTACAGAGAAGGGCAGCACACCGTCCTTGTTCCTGACTGGAGAACTCTTTCCAGTCAGTAGGTTGTAAATGAGAGAGAACTTTCATAAAGAGAAACACAGAAGAGTCAAATCATTAAGAGAACAGCCAAAGCATTGCTGGAGAAATTAAACCACAAAGAACTCACAGAGACCCAAACTAGAGAGCCCAGAAAAGAGGAGGGTCAGAAAGAGGAGCCTGTGGAGTATTGGCACCACAGACGAGGGGCATGAAGCTGTAAACGGGCTCATGTTTACTGTGAGGAGCTTTCCTGAAGACCTGGACCTGAACAGCACTGGACAAGGACTCCAAACCTTGGAATTTCGATTTGCCAACTTCCTCATCCGCATACTTGAGAATATCATTCGAGAGCCCAGAGAAATCCTAGAATTTTGATCTACTGCTTGGAGGTCAACAAATGAAAGGCACCATCAAATACAAACCATCAGAGGAAAATGTTTTTCAAAATGAATTTGTTTTCTGTTCTAGTTTGGAGGTGTTAGACTCCGGGGGATGTCCTCTCTTTCCATCACTTTGCCTCACTCGATCTTTCTGTTGTAAGCAGTATTTCTACCATGTGGGCACGCACACAGAGCAAGCCCCAAATGTAAGCCATGCACTCAGCATGCAAGAATCTGTGCAGAGACCCAAACACACATAAGCCACCAGAGGTGACCTGGACACACATAAGCCATCAGAGGTGACCTGGACAAACACAAGCCACCAAAGGTGGTCAGTTTGTACCAGTGATAAGGGCAGATGCTGACGTATATATGGAGTGGGCAACTCAACTCTCTTTTTAAAGAAGCATCCCATGTTTATGCGTGCAGTAGAAAAACCAAAATCACATCATGGAAAATTGTCTCAAAGGGAAAGGGTATAATGGAGACAAAGAGGAATTCACTTTTTGAAGTTTTCATCATGTACTTTATTGAAATATTCTGCCTACTAAAGACCTCAAGGACCCTCAAAAAGAGGTCCCCAGGGATCTCTATTGCAGGGGAGCCTCAGAAGGGAATTTATGGGTTTGGGGGTGGTTCCATACACAGGAGTGCCCTTCTGAATTCCTTTTCTTTTTCTAACCAAGGCCTTCTCCTACTGTGACTCTCACGCAGCTGCCATTTTATCAAGGGGCATTTTCTACTGCCCAGGTGGTTTCCTCTTGAATATTTTGTACATGTCTTAAAAGCGAACTGACCCCATGACTAAAGTTACTGCTTAAGTGTTGAGTCTCTTGAGGGTGCTGGAATATTAAGATTTTGGAAGGTTGTGTCCCTGTCAATCACCCAGTATTGACACCCTTTCTCATGAGTGGGTGGTCTTGGTGTTCGGTTTCTGGAATGTGGCCTTGCTGTTTTTCTTGGATCGGATCCCATCATGGTGCTTAACTTTGGAAAGAGGCATACTATTTATACACAATGAGACTAGCAACCCAGTAACTTAGGCGACCAAGCTAGGGCTGAGCACAAGGTAGTCACATATATTGACTAACTCAAGTGTGGCATGTAGATCACAGGACAGGTTACTACAGGACAAGTACAACATTCCAGGGCACACTCCAAAACACTTTCCATGCTTATTTAACCCTGTCTCGTTCAGTAAGTTCTCACCAGGACTAATTACAACCATGTTCGAGGATGGAATACGTATCATGCACTGCACATTATATACTATTTTAGCCTCAAGCCAAGCTTGAGACATCTGTATACCCACCTAATAGAGGAAACCCCTGATTCTGAAGGCAATGCACTGGTACTACCCCTCTGCCTCCCATCCTATAAGATAGCTATGGGAAATGGGGGTACACCCTGAGTCCTGGATTCCCTATCACCTCTGCAATTTATTATCTGTTGAGTCTGGGTAACTTATTTAAGCCTTACAGTTTCAATTCCTTATTTGTCAAATGAATATAATAACAATATCCCTCTGGGAGGGGGGTTTCCAGTTTTGTGTATTAAGAATGGAGGTGTTTGGCTCAAAGCAAGCACCCAGTGTTAGACATTTTATTTTGCTCTGGGCCATTGTGCTTAATATATTAGTGTGTGTTAGGCCACTAATCACTCTATAGAATGTCCCCACTTTGGGAGCAAAGAACCAAATGTTTTTGGGATAGCATGTCTCCTTGACTCTACCCAACAACCTAAGATGGATTTTTATTTTACTTTTTGGTCATTTCAGCAAACATTCCCTGGGCCCTTTGACAATGTGCAAAGCATTCTACTGGGACTATGGGGGAAAGCTTCTATGGTAGCCTTCCAAAACAGATGCAGCTGGCCACAGACTGCATCTACAAGGACCCATAAAGGCGGAGGTGGGAACTCCAGGAAGCTGGGCTTTTGGAGATCCTGTGGGTGGTGAAGCACAGTTCCCTGCTGTTGACATGCTCTGCTCTTTGAGGAGGCTCTGGCATTATTTTGGAAAAGAGGTAAAGACTTAAGGGCTTCTCAACTCAACGTTTAACAAGATAAAACCTCTTTTAACTCATGTATACATTGAGTTTTCCTCTGGACAATTTGATTGAAGTGGTGTATTGGGAAGAAGAAGAAAAAAAAACCTTATAAAGCCCTTGTCTTAGTATTTCATTCACTCATGATCCAAACCAATTTGTCCCTATTTATCTTGTTATATTTTTAATTTTAAATTGTGTGTGTGCATGCACATGTGCATGTACTTGTGCATGCCTGCCTATGTGTGTGTGCATGTGTGTGTGTGTGTATGTGTGTGTATGCATGTGCACATGCAAGTATATATGTGTGCATGCATGTGTGCGTCTCTCTCTCTCTCTCTCTCTCTCTCTCTCTGTGTGTGTGTGTGTGTGTGTGTGTGTGTGTGTGTAGATGCTCTCAGAGTAGATCTGCTAGACCTGGCATTACAGTCAGCTGAGAGCTGCCCAGCATAATTGCTGGGGACCAAATGTGGGTCCAAGAGGAGTATGGACTTGTAACCACTGAGCTACCTCTTGAGACCCTGTCCAGATTTATCTTGTATCAATCTCTTCTTGGTATTTTTAAACATCAAAACTTGACAGCACAATTTCCAGAACATGCGGCCTCAGCCCTCTGCACACTTTGCATCCTTGGCTGGGAATCAGTGCCTGTTTGACATCCCGGGGTTAGGTTCAGATGACTGACCCCTCAAACATGACAGATAACTTTATCAATTTTATAAGAACTTTGTTTGTAGACATTTGGAGTAAGGTTATGCTACCATGAGGTCCTCTTCAAATGAATGCCCAAGTTTTTAGCTTTTAATGTTCAGGACCTGTCATAATGTAGTAGTGGATGTTTGTTAAATATACCAGTGAGAAAACGGATTCACTCTAAATTAACAGTAAATATCTTTCTACATTAATTGTGGACCTATAGCTACAAAGTCAAAAGGGTATAAATAAAGGGTGGTATTAAACTGCATATCATTTTAATAACCATGCTACATTGAACAAGGTACTTAATATGCTTGGGTTCCACACCTCTGAAATGGGACAAATTAACCCATTTTTAAAGTTATTGAGGGAATCAAATATATATCTATGTATGAGACTATATGTATATACACACATATATATGTATATATTTATCCATACACACAGCATTTAAAGCAATTTGGGAAAATTTGCATCAGTGCTAGCTTCCAATATTATTTATTTGGGGCTGGAATATAAAAATGTAACTAGAAGGACATTTAAGGACCAAATAAGTCTGAACATCCTCACTCTGATGTCAAGATATGACATGATGGATGACGTGAGCATGATGGTTGGATGTGCATTCCCCTGTTTTGTCTACCTAACACCATCCTTGCTTCTTCTCCACTAGCTCTCGGACTCCCCCTTTGAGAATCAGCCTTCCCTGTGGTACTTTCAAGCTAGGTTTGCAACTCAGATGTAGCTGGAAAGATCTAGAGACTGAGATTCTTGATTCAAGACAGGCCACACATACTCACTCCAGCAGTGGAGTCGTGCTAAAGAGAAAGTCAGAGCAGAAAGTAAAGTCCAGAGACAAAACTCCCATCATGCCACCTGTCACATGTGTTTCTGGACCTTGCTGAGTTTTGTGAGTGTGTGTGTGTGTGTGTGTGTGTGTGTGTGTGTGTGTTTTAAATATACACAAGGTAGTAAAGTCCTTTTCCAGCTTCCTTTAGTGTCAATGGGAACAATAATAAAACTCAAAATGCCTTGATTAATGAAACCATGATTGGTCAGTATAAAGGTGAAAGCTTAGAAATGGTTATTATTTCATTACATCTTAGATGTAGTTTAGGCTGTCACCACAAAGGGATTAATTCATACCAATAGTTTTGACTTGAAAGTGGGGAACATTTATAATCAAAGACCCCCAGTCTCATCACACCTGGGGGGCAGAAAAAGGTAGATCCAAAATACCAGGAAAGGAAAGCCGTACCTTTGGTAGTGTGGCATCTTTCTCTCTTTTTAAAGAGCTACTTTATATTTTTAATGACAAGCATGCATGTGTGTCTTCATGTGGGTACTTGTATGTGAATGCAGGTACCCACGAAGGTCAGAGACATGGGATGTCCCTGGAGCTGGTGTTACAGGCAGCTGTGAGTTGTCCATAATGTGAGTACAAGGAACCAAACTCAGGTCCTCTGGAAGAGCACTATAGACTTAACTGCTGAGCTACGGCTCCAGCCCAAGTACGTCTCCAGCCCAAGTACGTCTCCAGCCCAAGTACGTCTCCTAAGGAATTTGTAAAAAGGGGAGAACCAGCAGGGATTCTACAGCAGGCCTGGGAATCTGCATGTTTTGTGACACCCCAGAACTACTGAGGGGCCACTTGCTGACACTTTGACAAATACCACTCTAATGGGTCTAGGTCCGCTTAGCTCCTGTAGGTGAATTTGGAGTTTCAAATGCAGTGGTGAAGGAATTCTCACAAGGCAATGAAATGGGAGAATGTTCATAATGATTTAGGAACCTAAAAGGACTCTGAAGACCAAGATGGAGTGTAGGCAGGAATTCTGAAGCCAATCCGGCCAATGTTGAGGGTCTCAGCGCTAAGACTGGAAGGTGCAGGCTCTGCGTTTGGCCCTCTTTGTGACCGTTTTCTATAAAAGGAAGCAATATAGACTAAGCAAGAATATGAAAATGAATTTCAGGCTTCTGTCCTCATCGGTTCCATCGCAATGAACTGTGGTCGCCTCACAGTAGGTCACAGAACAATCAACAAAGGCGACCTGTAAGAACTCATCTCAGCTTTGAACAGAACAGCCACAATGAGCACAATTAAAATAATTGTTGAGAAGCGCTTGCACCGGATTCCCCAACACACAAAAGACAACGCGACAGAATGGGATCAATTGCTTTCTAAAGGGGACATCAGAGTTTAACAGGAAAAGCTGTTGCCGACTGTGACGGCAGGGACGTGACGAAGCAAACCTCATTGGCTCCTGCCTCAGACAGCAGGGCAACAATAAACCCATCTCCTGCTGTACACCACATCTGCCTTTGTTGAGGGTCAGTGGTTAAGTAAGAGTCAAAGCTGTGACTAAATCACAGAACTGCATCCAGCTCTTCTGAAAACGGGTTCTCCGAGTGAACAGAACTCATATACCATAAAGTGCCTGTTTTATGTAACAGGCTGGCACTTTGAAACACATAGAATGGCATTCTCTGTCTACCAGCCTTGGGGCAATTGAGAGAAAAGATGTCAAATAATTTTTCAAAGGGTTTGCTTGCCAACAGAAACCCAGTGAGAAAAGCTAGCTGATATTCCTTAAACTGAAAATGCATATATATACATATATATATAATGCATCATCACCAGGCTATACAATTGAGTAACATTTTTCGATTGCAAGCAAGGTAGCCAGGAGTACTAACAGTTGTTCTTGGAATAATTTAAAATCTCACCTGGAAAACCAGGAACTAGAAGAGTAATATTTATTGTCCTCAAGTCCCACTTTCACATCAATAAACAGCTTTATGTACCCCTGGCTGTGATGTCAGTGAAACTCAGCTGTCACAGAGACACACAACAGAACTCAATCCACAGTGTGGCCACCTTGGTTCACCATAGCCATTAGTCGCTAAGACACCAAGCACATCTTATTATGCAGAAGTGTGACTCAATCCAAGGATAACAGCAAATCTGCTAAACAAAATCTGATTTGTTTTGTAGTTGGGGCTTTGTAAAAGGCTTATACATTTAGTATGAGCTTATAAATAGAGGCTCACAATACCAGATTTTGAGTTGTGTGTCATATCCTGCTAATTCACTATTCCAATATCCACTCCTTTACTTCTGACTTATAGCAGCTATATATTTTTTTCTTTTCTGGTGATTTCTTATAAGTATACAGTGTATTTAGATTATATACAGCCTATACATCTTCCCTCCCATTCCTGCTAGATCCCCTTAGGACCTATTTTTTTCTTCTTTTAAAAAACAATTAAGTTGATTATTGAGAATTTTACACAAGACATTTTGATTATATTTGCCCCAATTTCTCCCTTAACTCCTCCCACACTCACTCCTCTGTCCCTATGCCTCACTTGAGTATCCTCTTTTAATTTAGTGGTGAATAAAATCCATGGTTACACCGAACTCCAAAGTGACCCCCACAGGCAGGGAGGCTGTGAGGTGAAGTGACAGAGCGGAGGATGGATAAGCATCCTCTGTCTCACCACACTGCTGCAGAGCACCCTGACACTCTTGTCTTCATTTCTCTCCTGGCTGCTGTGATGAATACTCCGATAAAAGCAAATTAAGGGAGAAGGGTTTAATCATGGTCACAGTTCAAGGGGCCAGCCCACCACAGGAGGAAAGTAATGGTGGCTGGAGTATGGAGCAGCTGGTCACATGATATCCACCATCAGGACCAGAAAGTGATGGATCCAGCTGCTTCTCAGTTCTCTTTCTCTATTACACAGTCCAGGATCCCAGCCAGGGGAATAGTACCACCCAGAGTGGGCAAGTCTTTTCATCTCCACTAATACAATCAAAACACCTCCC
This sequence comes from Peromyscus eremicus, assembly GCF_949786415.1. Taxonomy (NCBI): domain Eukaryota; kingdom Metazoa; phylum Chordata; class Mammalia; order Rodentia; family Cricetidae; genus Peromyscus; species Peromyscus eremicus. Next base: position 26,476,217 of record NC_081421.1, on the reverse strand, counting down.
CCCACAGGCATGCTCAGAAGCCTGTCTCTCCAGAGATTCTAGATTTTTATCAGCTTCATAATTAACACTAAGCATTACAATTGTCAACCTCTAGATTCTTTTTAACATGATAGAAAAAAGACACGTTTTATCATGCTTAACCCTCTGTTTCAAGTGGCAGAACATAACTTTAATTTAGATAATCCATGCGCATTTCTTAGTCAGGTGACTTAATAAACTAACTGAGGTCAAATATTTGAGTTAGTTTACAACACTGAAATTGAAAAAATGTACCAAGACAGTAAAAAGAAACACAAAAGCACACAACTAGTAATAAACATTTTAGTGTCAGTCAACTGGTAATAAAAGGAAAATCTTGTTCCTATAGTTCATTGAACTGAAAGGAATAATTTAGAGAGAAGTTTAGATCAATAATAAAGAATGAGTAAACAAATAATTAATACTATGTTTGATATGTATGGATATTGGTGACAGGTTTTCTGAAGAGCCTTCCAACACATATTTACCAAAGTTAACAGGTCGTCTAAAGGGGGCTTCACAGCTAATGTGCAGACAGTGTGCCCTTTTTCTTTTTTAAAGTCTGTTTCTTGGTTATTGGTATCTTTGTGTGACTCCTTCACTTGATGTCTGTTTATATTCAGTATTTTACTTCTGGCCAAACAGAGACTCTGGTCTTTTAGTTTTATGTACAACATAAAAAGACAGACATCTTGGAAAATTCCCAGAACAATAGAAAATTAATAACATGTTTTGATGTCCTATGAATCCTTTAAAATCTGATTTCTGTTCTACAATCTTGAAAAGTCATTAAGTATTTAAATTAGACCAAGCAAAAATACTGAAAGCATTCGATTGTATTTAATGTAAAGTTTAAAGGAATATTAGATTGTTTGATCATCCACGCAGAAGTTTGGTTTAGAGTTGTTCTTTAATAAATAGGAATTTGTGGGTGATTATCTGGTCAAAAATATTTTATTTTAGAAAATGTTCATATTAAGTGCAGTATGAGGATTTTACAACTACCCAAGATCTCCTCTACTTCAGTGTTGGGCAGCCCTTTAGGGAAACAGTTAAGGTCTGTCTTTTCTTTGTCAGTGTTATAATTTTAATGCTTTGGAATCCTTGCTTTGCCTTCAAATGCAAATGTCCGTGGTTATGTTTATGTAAATTGTTGGCACACATTATCCAGTCTAACAGCCTAAGGCAGTGTGTAGTACTGGATTTAACCACAGTGATTTATTCGTGGCCCGCTCAGTTGGCTGTGGAGATTCGTATTTCTTCACAAATGGGAAAGGATCTAGAATATTTAGGAAGATCACTTTTCTGGCAATTTTTTTCTGTCACTCACTTCTTTGTTACAACCATATAGCTAATGAGATGATGTGATAAAAATGCCTTACCCCTGTGACATCCATAACCTTGATGGCTGCAAGCTGTCCTGTTTTGACATGACGACCCTGTAAGAAAAAAAACAACAAGATTTAGTTATGATGAACAATGTTAGTTTTCCATTCCAATCACATAAAGATCAACGGCTAGATCAATATTCCAGTATGCCAGAAACCAGACAGACAAAAACATAGACAATAGAAATGTTTTAAAGACCTAATTCTAGTTACTATTTGTTTTTTAAAAACATTCCCTGTTATGTCATCTTTTTTACTCACTTTCACAGGGGGTCATCAAGTAAATGAAATGGGAATGTTAGACAATCCAATTTTCTTTCTATCAAAAGCACTAGACCAGGGCTTGTGTGAGTGGCAGATTCACGCACAAGTAGAGACCAGTCTGGATGGAGCGGACAAGGAAATCTCAGTAAATAGGAACTGAAGAGACTTACTTTCAGTTCTTAAAACATTCTGCATGTTGGGCTAGGAATATGGCTTAGCGGTAGACAACAAGCCCAGCATACACAAGGTTTTAGCATCAATCCTCATGACTGAGAAAACAATATCAACAAAATCAACTGGCTACGACGGCCATTGTCCGCTGGGCACTGGTAAATGTGTGGAGCCAACACTTGGTGATGGGAAAGGGGACTGGGACCACTTTCAACTCTTCAGCCCCAGGAGCATCTGAAAATTTACTTCCACAATGATGGAGGGGAACAGTGCTACTGGGACTCAGCACTCATGGCTGGGGACTCTTAATTTCTGAGCTGGAACAGTCAAGGTCACAGGAAGATGCAGCAACCACAGCACTCTCTTGATGTGTCTCAGATAGCTGTCAGAGTCCTGGAGGTCTGAGGAATACTGTGATGCTGCATTACTGTCTTTAGGGAGAGACCCACAGCTAGCTTGAAAGACTGTCAACTACATCTAGAACAATGTTTCTCCTCTAAAAACTAAAAGACAAAGGGCACCTGTAGACAAACACAGGGAGTCAATTTGATATCATCCAACTCATCTCTGTTAGAATTCTCTGAATGGTTCCCTTGGGCTGGGCAAAGGCAGTCCTTGCAGGTGGCTAATAGCACTCTCCAAGGGCTGGCCTCCTTTGTGCAAATCAGCTTGACAGAAGTCCACTGGCTCTGACTTTGTGGTCCAACTGTTTGAAGTTCTCTAAACACTATTGTTTTTAGCCCCTGGAATGGTCTCTCTTCTAGGTCTTTGCCTTCTTGATTCTGCAATATGTCTAGTTTTTTTTCTAAATTTAATTAAAGTATCACTTCTCTCCCTCCCAATCAATCCTCACCTCTCCGCTACCAAGGAACACATCCTGTTTCCACCATTGCTTGGTGCCCACTGTATCAACAATCCCCCTTCTGTCTCTTTTTTCCTTTCTCTCCTCTCTGCATCATTTGCAGCATCATCCCTGGAATCAGACCTTCATGGGATCTCCTCTGCTCAGGACCTTGACCATCCAAGTCTAGACAGATTCTGAGTCCCTTTCTCCCCATGGAGGTCTATGCAGTACTTCTGCCAACATAGAATCTGAGACACTACACACAAGGTTTCTAACTCCTTCGGAAGCACAGAATCTTCTTTGAGTGAATAATTTGTTACAAGGGTACCCCAACGTCTAATTAAAGAGCAGCAGCTGGGACAGAATAGAGCTACTTGACAGTGTGGTGCTGGCCTAAGGCCAGAGAACAGAGGAGAAAATCAACCCTGTTAGATTTCACACAGAAGGCACTGGCAAATTCTTGGTTTGAAATCAATAAAATAACTGCTATTTTAAAAATTAAGGGTATATGATTTTTTGTGGCTTCATTCATTTAGTGTTCTCTATGAATGTACAAGAGCTCTACATTCACTTTGCATTTCACTTGCAAGCTGAAAGGATGGCTTTTGATGGAGCTGACACATGGCGGATGCCACCTTAAGAAGCAGGTTGGGCGTGAGTGAGATTCTGCAAACGGAACAATGACCAGCCTCGGCTCAGGTCCAGGCAGAGGATCCTCATGCTGGAGCAGGGAGGCTGCCCAGCTGTCAAGCTCTGATGGTCACGAAGGACCACAAAGGACCAGGGAGGACCCTGCTCAGCATGAGCTGCCTTTCACATCACTGGAGGATGTCAAAGCTGGTTACCATCCAGATTAAGGCAGACGGTTGAGGAATGGTGAACAGTCAGCTGACTTCACGATCATTAAAAACCTGAGGCACAGTTAGGATGGAGACAGTTTTCAAAGAAGCCACATCATAAGAACAAGAGTCAATTAGTAAGAACAGCCCCATAATGTATCTAAACAATCCTGTTCTTTTAGGGATGAGGCCCAAATCTCACAGCTAATGAGACCCATGTATCAGGATATAGTGTTCTCTATCTCATTTCTGCCACTCAGGACCTGGGTTACAAATCCTTACTGTTGAAATTTGAAAATGATTTTTGTTTTGTTTTCTTAAATATTGCACATATATATATATGTATATGGTGTGCATGAGTGTGTGTGCTTATGTATGTGTTCATGAGTGTATGTATATGTATGTATATGTGAGTGTGTATGTATATGTATGTGCACATATGTATGTATATGTGTGTATGTGTGTGTACATGTATGTGTGTATATGTATGAGTGTGTGTATATGTGTGTGAACAATCTCAGGTGTTGGTCCTCACCTTCTCTGCCTTGTTTGAGACAACATCTCTTCTTTGCTTGTTTCTTCGTGTGCCAGGCTAGGGTCTATGGGCTTGCAGGGTTCTCCTGCTCCTGTCTCCATTTCCATCTCACTACAGGGGCACTAGGTTCACAGTGTGTTGACTTAGACTCAGGTCCTGTTGTATGCAGGCAGCGCCTTACTCCTGAAGCCATCTCCCCAGACCCTTGTTTCCCTTTTGAGACAATCTTGGGTAGCTCAGGCTGAACTTAAATTCATTATAGAGCCAAGTACACCTCGAACTCATGATCTTCCTGCCTCTATATCACAAGTGCTGTATGCTTGGATTACACGAGGTTTTTAAAAAATCGTATTTCTCATGAGTTCAATATTGATCTGTTCATCTCTGCTTCAAATATATTTCTCTTTGTAATGATCTAAAAATTTGGAGTCAGGATAACAAAGGCAGATCTTACTTCCACAGGGAATAATTAAGTGAAATTTCCACACTCCTATCAATATTTTAATTTATTTCTACTCTTAAGAGTAATTAAAAATAAAAATATAGACATCATTTGAATTTGAATCTAATTTGTAAGTCCAATAAAAAATAAAAAATTAGATTTCTATGAAATGAAAACAGTCTTCTAAATGGAGGCAAGAGTTAAATAAAATTCTTCACAAAAAATAGAGATGTTAGATTGCAACTACTGAGTCATTTCTGAATAAAAGCATGAAGTGTTTTGTTTCCTACTGAGATATTTAACAGTAACAAAAGTTAGTAAACAGACTAAAATCTAGAAGAAAAAAAAAACAACCAAAATCTTAGTGCTAAAGAAAAAATGTGTAGAAAAAGTCTATTAAGAAACGATGAAGAAGGACTTCTGGGAAAGTTAGGAGCCTGCAGCATGAACACAAGATCTGAGTTTGAATCCAGTCACCCACACAAAGGATACCAGACAACCCAGTGCACTGGACCCAGGCACCCACAAAGGATACCAGGCCCAGCAGCGCACTGGACCCAGGCACCCACAAAGGCTAGCAGGCCCAGCAGCGCACATCTCTAACCCTGGCACTGGGTTTGGAGGACAGCAAAGACAAGTGGGTGCCTGCAGTTGTTGACCAGCCAGACAACTGAATCAATGAACTCCAGGTTCAGGGAAAGACCCTGAGTCAAAAGATATGAAAAGCTATGGAGGGAGAAATGTAGCATTGACCTTGGCCTTACACACACACACACACACACACACACACACACACACACACAGTCACAAATCCACTCTTGTCCCTTTCTTCTGTATCACTTTGATGTAAAGAACTGTGCTGATTCTTGTTCCGTACAAAATAATTCAATACCAAGACAAAACGTGACCCACTCAAGCATGCTTAGGCTTCCCTTTGTCTCCTCCCGAAAATGAATGCAGGAGAAAAGGGCCGTTTCCTCAGAAACAGCTGCTGAAGCATCACCTCTGTGGTGCTGTTTTCTGAAGACCAGCAAGCCAGCTGTGGAGCTGCTAGCCTGAGGCTAGCCTGGAAGAGAGGGCTTTCATTTCTAGGTCACCAAAATACATTTTTCCCCAATGAGGCACACATGCCAGATCAGCCAATCTCAGTGCATCTCACCCTCCCATCCAAGGCTTCACACAGCAGAGTGGCTCCTTCTCTTCTGAATTACCTTCGAGACAATTCCCTTCTATGAAGGAAAGCATCTTCGATTCCCTAGTTGCAAGTGAATGTGCCACCTTTGTATTTCCACAGCATTCTATGCTAACCCCTGCTGATCCCAGCCAGTGCTGTGATCTTTTCTTTTTTTCAAATATGCATTTCCAGAATAATGAAAACAAATCAAATCACACAAATAGAAAGGCTGAGAGTGTTGCTCAGTGGTAGAACACTTTCCCAGGATGCACAAGGCCCTAGGTCCATACTAACCACCAAAAAAGAGAAGAGATAAGAGTGTAGAACACATAGTATGGCAAGTGTTGTCTCATAGATCAATTCTGGTTAAATTTATCTACATCTGTCCATCTGTCCATCAGTCATTGGTGCCACAGTATACCATCTAGAGCAGTGGTTCTCAGCCTTCCTAGTGCTGTGACCCTTTAATATAGTTCCTCATGTTGTGGTGACCCCCAACCATAAAATTATTTTCATTGTTACTTCATAAATGCATTTTTCTATTGTTATGAATCCTAATGTAAATATCTGATATGCAAGGCATTTGATATGTGACCCCTGTGAAAGGGTCATTTGACCCCCAAAGGGCTTGTGACCTACAGGTTGAGAACAGCTGACCTAGAGTCTGCACCACAAACGGAAGCCCCAGAAAGCTCTCAGCTCCATCACACACACTCTAAAATCGCCCTTAGCTGAAGGGGTTCTGTAGCTAGAGTTTTCCTGCCTTGTCCACAGTCAGGACAAATCTTTGTCACCCGCCAGTCCTACAGACACTCAGACCCAACCAAGTAAACACAGAGACTTATATTGGTTACAAACTGTATGGCCGTGGCAGGCTTCTTGCTAACTGTTCTTATATCTTAAATTAATCCATTTCCATAAATCTATACCTTGCCACATGGCTCGTGGCTTACCGGGATCTTCATATGCGGCTTGTCATGGTGGCGGCTGGCAGTGTCTCTCTCTCTGCCTTCCACTTCCCAGAATTCTTCTCCTTGTCCCGCCTATACTTCCTGCCTAGCCAATGGCCAATCAGTGATTTATTTACAATCAGCAACACACTTGACATACAGACCATCCCACAGCAGGGTTCCCCACCCAGAGTCATGCTCCTGTCTGGAGACAACTGAAAGATGATGACAATTTGGACCAGGGTGGAAGTGTTAGAACGTGAGGGATGGACAGAGAGCCCAGAGATATGCAGAAGGCTAGAGATAAAGGATCCGAGAATCAACTAGGTACAAATTTCCTCCAAGCCTTCTACAGGTGCGATGGAGAAGGGACTCAGCCAATATTTGATAACTAGCACATTAGATGAAGATGCGAGATGTGACGATTGTGTTTCCATTCTTGGGACCATTCACCTCCACATCAGTCTCCTTGGGTCCCCTCTATTTCTGTCTAGCCACAAACTGTATGGGACTGGATGACTGGGAGAGGCTTCAGGCAGTGAATGTGATTGCTCTGCTTAAAGAGAGGTAAAAATGAATTGAAGTGAAGCTCTTTTCAGCTCTCCAGAGAGATCACAGGAACCCTCTGCAGATCTCGGGGAAATAGAAATGATCCATTCAGCTTCACCTCTGCACATCACAAGGAGGACAAGGGCACACCCCAGCCCCCACTCCCAGTTAAGATGAAGGCTTAGTTATGACACATGTCAGTCTCATCCTCAAGACATCAGGGCATTCTCCCAGGAATACTAATGTCCTTAGATAGAAACATGCTGTTAGAGGGCTGGAGATGGTTCCGTGGTTAAGAGCACTGGATGCTCTTCCAGAGGACTCGGATCAATTCCCAGCACCCACAAGATGGTTCGCAACCATCTATAATTCCAGTTCCAGGCAATCTGATGCTCTCTTCTGGCTTTCAGGGCCACTGTATGCCCATGGTACATAGCCCCAAACACCTATCCACATAGAAATAAAAATAAAGAAATCCTGGAGTAGAAACATGCCTTGAGGCAGAGGAGTTATGCAAGAGAATTCTATGGAATGGTTCCAAAGAACCTTAAAATCACAAATGCTCATGGAACATTCTTGGCACAGCATCTACTATCAGGGTTTCTCCAGGTCAAAGACAACCACTGTTTCTTCGCTTGTCATGTGACACTCACTGGCGACTTGAAAAGCTCTGCTTGGCAAATCTGCAGAACTGTGACATGGCTCCTGATGGTTCCCAGCCTGTGGGACAGTCAACAAAGCCCTAGCCCAGAACCGCCACTATGAGACTGCCCTCTCCCTCAGCACCACACACCGCCAATCCTCTGCCCAGCTTCTCCAAGGTTTTAAGACTATTCAGGGCTGGGCCCACTGAGAGCCTAGGCTTTCTTACAGACTCCTGGTGGGAAACAAGACACTACCTCCCTTCTCTTTGTTGGAAACTAGGACATCTCAGTTTTTGTGGCTGCCAGCATGGCTCAGTTTATAAATCAAAATGGATGCTTCAAGGGAAGCAAATCTGTCACGATTTTTTTTTCTTTTTCTTTCTTTTTTTTCAGACAATGGTTAATGTATGCAGATTCTGTGGCAGGGAGCCTAATGTCTGTGCCCAGGAATGGTGTGCCCAGCTGAAGCGACAGCAGCCACAAGGCAGACAAGCTGAGGGGTGAGGAGAACGCGGAAGGCAGCAGAACCCGTCTCTGTGCCCTGGCCTCAAGCCAAGAACACACTCCCAGTCACCTCCTGCCCATCCCCCCAAATGAGCAAAGAATCAAGCGCTTTCCTGGCCTCTGTCTAATTCAACCCATGGAATGGCGCCACCCATCTGTAATCCTCCTCTGCTCCCTCCAGGAGAATCCGCTCCTCGAGGTGGAGTTCAAAAGATAAGGACAGAGAATGCTCTGGACAACTCCGTTCCCTTCCTCCCCGCCCCACCACCACACAATCATCTTTTCTATTCTGAGTCAAAAGTGGCACCTGGGGGACAGAAATGGCATTGAGGACCTGGAGTTCAGTCCAAGAGGAACTTTGTAGAATATGGAAAAGAAAGACCTCGTGGTGGACTCACAGAAAACAGAAGCTGTCCAATGCATGCAAGAGTTGTTATTTAAAAATGAAAAATTCATATTAAAATACCTACCAGGTAAATATTAATTTTGAAAACCTAAACGTTCACAACAACACTGAATGGGAGAAAGCCCATGAGACATCAGCCCTACACAGAGAAGTACAGGCAACTAAGAACGCTGGGATGGGAGACAAAGTCTCCCTAGAGGCGAGTACAGCAACTGGTTCTCCAACAGCAAGCAGTCAGCCCTGGAAGCAGGCATCCACATACCACTGCACAGACTGAGCAGGTTCTGTTTAAGGGCACGTATGTATGTTCATATATGTCTGTAACAACAACTAGTGAAAAAAAGAGGCCATGAATTTGAAAGTGAGCATGGAGGGGTATATGAGAGGGTTTGGAGGGAGGAAAGGGAAGGGGGAAATTATATAATTGTAATCTCAACATTAAAAAAGAAACTTAAAAGTTCAGACCTTGCTGCTGGTTTCCAGTGGTTGGTTTGGGTTTCTGCTGTGTCTGATGGAACGTTTGGTAGACACCTGGTGAAATTAGTGTCTGAGAAGCTGTTTTCAAGGTAACAGGATACGGTGATTACAGAGAGCTAGAAACTCCCTGAGATAGAGAATTCTTGGTGTTACCTGTCAGCAGCAGAGAGGGAAAGCCTATAGTGCTCAGCCTGTGAGAGCACCCATGAGCTGCACAGCGACCACCATTCTCTGAGTCCCTAAAGCCCAAATGCTTCTGGGCCTAAAGGTAGCCCAGCCGCTCCACTCCCGAAGGGAAGCTCCTCCTTGTCCTTGGAATCTTCTACCCCAGCCGAGGACAGCTTCTTGCAAAAGATAGGTTCTAAATCATGCTAAGAAATGCAATGTTTCTAGGCTTAGTGAACTGTGTGTTTTGCCTCTGTCACTATGAGTCCAAATATCAGTGACCCACCATGGGCTTCACCTGGGAGAAGCTGGAGGTGGCACTCTCCACAGCAGAAAGCTGTCAAGGGAAGGGCCTGCCCTTGGAGGAGACAACCACATGGGCCCAGGCAGTGAGGCTGGGGAGGATTGCTACAAAGGTTTCGTTTTTGTTTTTTCTTCTCAGTGGTAACTAACAAACTGAAGGAGCCCTGGAGCCTTGAGCAAACCCCATCGCTACAGTTCATGGTCTCACTGGCTTCACTGAGGACCCGTCAGGGAGAGATACAGGCCCTCATGATGTCTTCTTCCCTGGCCCTGGGCAGGTTTGCCATTTACACCCCACACTGACCCCTACAGTCAGAGGTTTACAGCCTTGTGTGGGGGAGGGGTGTTGGTTGTGACCATGAGGCATAGGGGAGGGGGCTATGGAGGACAGATAGTCACAAAGACAGACAGTGCTGAGCTTTGGGAGGAAGCTGTCCACCCCAGTGTGTCTCAGTCACCACCACCAGCAGCAGCAGCAGCAGCAGCAGCAGCAAGAGCAGCAGCAGCAACAGCAAGAGCAGCCTCTGCACCCAGAGCTGTGAGACAGCAAAGGCTGCAGTGTTCCCAACTCAGAAGCACAAATGGGGACCCACTTGACACTCTTATGGCTGCTGCTGAATAAACCTTCTCCCACAATGTCCTCAAACCTCCAGAAGTTTTCATTAAAACAAAGGAAATGTCAGCCAGGAAATCTCTGGAATATAATTAGAGCCCACCAAATCTAAAGTAATTCAGAAGGAAAAAAATAGACAGTAATGAAAGGGAAGCTCTCTGGTCCTTACTGAATCTCTGCTGTACAGCTGACACAAAAATCAATTTCAACAGGCTTTAGCTGAATCTGAGCAGGACCAAGGGCGACAGATGAAATTTAGTGAGCAATTTACTGGAATCATAATGATTCCTAAGCAAGAGGGAAGAGGACTGTCGTGAGGACTCTTACTCAAATGCCTCCTCTGTAAGAACGTGTGCATCATTACACACTGTCTACGCCATCTAGAGGGGGGGACTTACATACTGTCTATGCCATCTGGGGGGGGCGGGACTTACATACTGTCTATGCCATCTGGGGGGGGACTTACATACTGTCTATGCCATCTAGAGGGGGGGACTTACATACTGTCTACGCCATCTAGGGGGGGACTTACATACTGTCTATGCCATCTAGAGGGGGGGCTTACATACTGTCTACGCCATCTAGGGGGGGGACTTACATACTGTCTATGCCATCTGGGGGGGGCGGGACTTACATACTGTCTATGCCATCTAGAGAGGAGAGGGGGACTTACATACTGTCTATGCCATCGAGAGGAGGGGGGACTTACATAATGTCTATGCCATCTAGAGGAGGGGGGACTTACATACTGTCTATGCCATCTGGGGGGGGACTTACATACTGTCTATGCCATCTTGGGGGGGACTTACATGCTGTCTACACCATCTAGAGAGGAAAGGGGACTTACATACTGTCTATGCCATCTGGGGGGGAATTACATACTGTCTACACCATCTAGAGGAGAGGGAGGGACTTTAAAATAGCATATGTTTTACCCTAATAAATACCTAAGAATTAGACTCAACCTCAGGCATTTTAAAATGTGGTTTCAGCAAGGCAATTTCGCCCCTGGGGATATGTGACCATGTCTGGACTTCTGATTGCTGTGACTGACTGTCAATATGGGCATCTAGTGAGAAGGGGCCCGGTATGCTGTTAAGCCTTTCAGACTGTAAAAGATATGCTCCTTTGTCCAACACACAATTACTGAGCCCTAAATGTCAATGGGACCAAGGAAAGAATCTGGTCTTTAGAGTTTGACATTCAGTAGCAGCCCAGTGAATATTGAAGTCTGTGCAAGACCAGCAGTGGCAGAGATGACCAGATAGGTCCTCCCCCTCAAGGACCTCATGGGTGGTGGACAGGGGAGAGGACAGGCGGGATGGCAGTGTTCTTTCTTTGTTCAGCACCATCTCACAGATAATTTTATTACAATGTTCGTACAAGTATATATTGTGTGTTGAACATATTCCCTGCACCCTCCCTTTTCTCAGCCTTCTCACTCCCATCAAAACTCCAATAACAATCTCTGCAGAAATAGAAAACATTAAATTAATATAGAACAAAAGAGCCTATATTCCCAAAGCAGTCCTGAGCAAAAAGCATGATGTTGATATTACCATCGTTCCTGATTTCAAGTTATACTACAGAGTTATAGTAACAAAAACATCGTGGTTCTGACACAAAGTTAGAGACACAGAACAATGTAATAGAAGACACCATTTTTTAAATGGAGCCAATACTTCTCAAACCCCAAATATCTTTGGTCTTTAGGACACAGGTAATACTAATTCCAGTGCTATGGCCTCTGGGACCAATTTCTTCTGATTTTTGTGTGTAACTGTATACTTAAAAGATCTTCATTGCCTCCTAATTGAATGGCATATTCCAGTATTTTAAAACATGGCTAATGCTAATGTAATATGAAGACTAAAGAGAATTTGGCTTGTGGTGCTTGGACACAAAGGGACAATTTGTGTTAAGGATATTAATTTTGGAAAAATATGTTCCTTTGTGCTAGCTAGTTTTATGTCAACTTGAGACAAGCTAGAGACATCTGGGAAGAAGGAACCCCAATTGAGAAAATGCCTCCACTAGATTGGCTTTTGGGCAAGTTTTGGGGGCACTTTCTTGATTGATGATTGATGAAGGCTGGCCCAGCTCACTGTGTATGGTTCCATTCCTAGGTAGGTGGTCCTCAGTTCTGTAAGAAGGCAAACCATGAGGAGCAAGCCAGTAAGCAGCATTCCTCCAGGGCCCTGCCTCAGTTCTTGCCCTGACTTCCTTTAGTGACAAAGGACTGTGATGTAGAAGTGTAAGAGAAATAAACTTTTCCTCTCCAGGTTGCTTTAGGTCACGGTGTTTAATCAGGAGCAATAAAAACCCTAACTCACTCACCCTTTAAAGGTATTTTTATCCTGTTTTCCATTTTCCCAAATACTGAGTTATTAAAAAATCGTCATAATTTGTGCATGTATATTTTTCATCATTTCAAATGTTTATGGATTTTAATAATTGGCAATTTGATGTAAGAATACATTACAGTATATTTTCTTTGAAGGAAAAATGAGTCTGGAGAGATGGGGCAGCAGTTGAGAGGGTGTACCGCTCTTGCAGAGGATCTGGGTTCAGCTCCCAGCACCCATTCCAATTCCAGGGGATCCTAGGTCCCCTCCCTTTTAGCCTCTGAAGGCATCTGTACTTAAATGAGAATACCCTCATACAGACATTCACTTAACTAAAAATAAAATAATTTTTCAAAAAGAATACATTTAGTGTTTGATCAAAATATAAATTATGATAAAACCCCAAGCTAAAAAGATATACATGACTGAAGGTGTCTGCCTTCACTTAATGTGAGTTCTTCAAAGCAGGAGGATACTGACCTTGCAATTGCTGCATGTGGTTTCCTCCCATAAAATTAAAAAAAAAATGCAGACTCAGTTCTTTTTAGCAAAAGTAAGATATGCAGTATTATTTCACAACAGTGACCATACTTTACCACCATTTAGATATTTACAAACTAAAGAACTGAAGTTTCTCTGAATTATTCAAACAACAGTAGCAATCATGTGTCCATCTTTCAGAGTGTAGAGAAAATGATTATGCTCTGCAATTCTTTGGCTGGCAATAACAGAAGACCCAAACTTCTACAAGGGCTGAAATGTGCCTCGACCCTCGGGTGCCTCCCGTGTCAGCACAGACCACATGAGCTACATGCCTTCTAAGCATTGACCTTCATGCCATTCTGTGCATCAGGAGGCAAGAGCCAAATGGAGACTAGAAAACTAAAGCTTGTGCTATGAATGGAAGATGACTCTTTCAAAGTGAGAGGCCACAGCAACTGGAGAGCAATCACACCCATCCCTGGGAAGCCAGGCACTGAGAACAAGGACACAGCGCCTCATTGATGTGTCCTCCCTTACACGACAGCAGTTCTGGGAGTAGATTGGACTTTAAGTCTTGGAGTAAGGAACATGAGTGAAATATGAGGACAACCTGAGGACCAGCAAGGGTTCTTTTTAATAAGTAAGGCAAGCCCAAGCTCTGGGCTGGCCTGAATGGGGAGACAGCTGACAGGTTAGTAAACGCATTGACTGACAACTAAATATAGCAGCAATATGACTCCCCTGCTAGGTAGCTTCCTCTGCCGGAGGGTGAGGTTTCCCTGACTCCAGTGAAATTCTTTGGACTACATTTTCATCCTAAAGTTCGCTGACAAAGGATGGTGGGAAGTGGGGAAGAGCATATGACTAACTCTCCAGCCACCTTTTCCTCTCACATGGGGCAGGAGACAGTCACAGCTCTGTTGTCAAAGCTTTGCAGGTCTCACAGAGCAGAATGTGGCCAAGAGGAAGGGATTGGGGTACAGGATGTCCTTAGGTGATTTAGGGGAGCTAGAATTACTTTTGGTTATAGTAATTAGTTTACTCATTTGCAGTAAAGATTAAATTAATATGTATAGAGGCAGTTGGTAGGGTGCCTGGGTAAGAAAAAGGGAAATCCCAGGGTTTTTGGTGCATTATGGGAACTACTTTTAGCCTCTGTCCTGCGTCCCCAAGTCCTTGCACCACACCACAAACCTGTTCCCCCTTCCATCTCATCAAATGTGTCACGGCCATTACTTCTCTTCCTTCTGCTGTGCCTGCTTGTGTTGCCTTGAGGCCTAGGCCCTGGGTACCATTGTCACCAAGAATCTTCTGTGGTGATATTGTATCTGTGTCCCCCAATAAAGCTTATCTGAGGATCAGAGGAAAAAGCCAGCCACTATAGTAAACATAGAAGCCAGGCAATGGTAACACACACCTTTAATCCTAGCATTTGGGATGCAGAGATCCACCTGGGTCTCTGTGAGTTCAAGGCCACACTGGGAACAGAGCCAGATGTGGTGGCACACACCTTTAATCCCAGCACTAACCATAAAGGTATAAAGGTCTGTACAGACAGACAGGAAGTAATGTAGCTGGGTGGAAAGAGGAAGTGAGATGCAGAACAGAAAGGCATATAGGCATGGGTATACAGGAAGTAGCTCTCTTTGGAGACTGAGGGCTGGTAAGGTGAGGTTGACGTGGCTTTTCCTATTCCTCTGATCTCTCAGGTTTTAACCCCAATATCTGGCTCTGGGTTTTTTATTAATAAGACTGTTTAGCAATTCATGTTACATCCTTCCCCTGGACACTGTAGGAAAATTTCAACTCCCCCCAGATTCTTACCAACATTTCCCCTTGCCTTAGGGTCACCTCATGCATTATACATCACATGTATCTATTACCTATATCAGGCATCTTTTGCTTTCTAACAGAAGTGTCTGGGGGGCAGGGATTTCTCTGGGTTTTGATCATTACAAGACCTTCAACAGCATTTCAGTGCCTAAGTGTGGCCACTCGATCACCATGTGTTGGGGCATGAATTCCCTGGAAACACACCTCTCTCTCTCTCTCTCTCTCTCTCTCTCTCTCTCTCTCTCTCTCTCTCTCCCTCCCTCCCTCCCTCCCTCCCTTTCTCTCTCTCCCTCCCTCTTACACACACACACACACACACACACACACACACACACCATGAATCTCCTATTTAAAGGCACAGCAACTGGGGTAGAGCAAGCATGGTCATCAAGAAAGGACACTGAGACTCTGGGAGGAAAGCATCTGCTGCCATGGAGCCGTACAGCTCGACTTTGTGTCACAGCAACGAAACAGGAAAGATTGTCTTCCTCTTGATTCTATTCACACCCTCTCCAAAGCTTAAAGAATAAAGTAAAGGCTTCATAATTAACATATATTTTCTATCCAGGACGATTCCTTTATGTAAATATCTAATTATTTCATCTAAATGTTAGCGACACCGATACTGAAAAGTTATGGAAAGCATAGAAGCAGAGGTGGCCACGCCCCCAGATTACATTCTTTCTGGCAGGAGCTGACATTTAAGCCTTACAGGTCGCAATTAGGGAAGAGAGTGCTTTTAGAACCAGAAAGAACATTTGACAACCTTTCCTTTCTTTTTCCCCCCAAGGAAACAGGAGATAGCTTATTTTCACTCAATCACGGGTGACCATAGCCCAGGAGAGTAGATTCAGGTCACCCTCGATGATGGATCCCAATGTGGAAGCATTTGCATCAACATTGTATAACCGGGAAACAACAGAACGTCATAAATCGATGCATTTGCCAGATATAGTGGGAGGCAGGTTAAGGAGAAGCAGGGAAATTTGCTGCAGGCAGCCCTTCCTTGACAGTGTCAAGCAAAGTGTGAAACAATGAAGCCAGCTACTGATTAAGCCTTTCAGGCCACAGCCGGGGAAAGTCCCGGACAGGAAACACAGGAATCCTTTCCTGACTCCTCCACGTGTGCTCGCAACCCTGGTGCTGAGGAAGGAGACGGAAGACCACTGAGCTGGCTGACCACCAGCATACCAGGTGAGTTCCAGGTTCCAGGGAGGGACTGTCTCAAAAGACCAAGGTGGACAGCTCCTAAGGTTGGCTTGTGGCCTCTACACACATGCACACACACTCAAGCACACATACACATACACACACCCACACATAGGAGAAAAGAAAAGAAAATCAATGCTCATTTAAGTAATACAACTGAACTGCCGGTCTTTAAGAAATATGAAACAGGATCATCCACCATTCCCAATCTCCTAAACAAAACACTTGTCATAAAAACAGACAAAACAACCCAAAACTATCTTAGATGCCACAAACCAGGGACAGTCATTTAATGCCAATAATAATATGTGCATCCACATATCAACCATTGAGGGATATTCTACAGATATGAATACTACAAAATACTTAACAAGTGGTATATGTTGCTTTTAAAGGCCGGAGTATTCTTTTTAGAGACAGTATACTACTTCCTTTATAATCCTAAAATCTCCCTTTAAGGAGAAAACATTTCAGAAAACAAATTGGGAAGGCATGAGAAATCTTTAGAAGACAGGAGCTAAAGGAGTGAAAATGCATACATTCTTTTCAGAGTTCTGATCTCCTTTCAATTTTCCAATAAAGCTATAGGCAAGTCCTTTTAACTTTCATAAAGAAGGGAAAGAGAAATGCTTGCTATGCCCTTTTCCTTTACAAGATTCAAGTACAAACAGGAGTGCCCAGATCAAGCAAGTTCCTATGGCTCACCTTACCAAGTCAACATTTCATTTATGTTGTCCATAATAAATTCCATGTAGTTGTCTAACCCTGACAATGCATTTACAGCAGTTCACAACATACCTCAAATACCAGTATGCCAGCAATACACTGAGCTCTGTCTCAAAATAAAAAGTAATGAAACAGTGGCTGGGGATGCCCTTAATGGGAGCTTGTCTAGCATGTGCAAGGCCCTGGGGTCCACCCCTAGTGTGGAGGAGAGAAGAGGAAAATTAAGCAGTGTTTTAGCTTCAGAAATGAACCGTTATTGCCCTGTAATAACTGGTACACTCTATTTAATGGAGTGCATGATTTAAAAAAAAAAAAGCCAACTGAATAGTAACATGGTGTCAATACTGGCTCTTCATAGGGCTTTATCTACTTTGAACAAAAATTCTGTTGGGTCGTATACTTGAACTGTGCCTGAAGGTGCAGCCTGTGCAGGGAGGGACTGGAGCCAAATAAATCAGAGACTCTGGACTTTACTCTTCAACATTGCACTTGGGTAATAATGTAGGTAATTAACACAAATCCCACAGCCTACATCAAAGTAGAATGGAGTGGGGTGGGGGAGATTCTGTGAAACTGAGCTGAAATGATTTCTGTTAAAACCCAGGGGATAGGCTGAGTAAAAACATGTAACACCCATCAAATCTATGCATGTTGCTGGAACAGCTGGCCCCATTTATATAAAAATAAGAGGCATAATAGATTTAAATTATAATTTAAAAATTTAATATTCTTATGTAAATTTCTGACAAGTGGTTTGTTAAAGCATCATGATCAACAAGGAAAGTTGAGAATTCTTTTTAAAGATATTTTTACAACAACTAAATTTAACCCTCAATATTTGGGTATTTAGTGTTACACTGATCCAAAGTGTAAGAGAAATAGAGGTTAAGTTAAAAATAAAAGTCTGTGTGGAGATTCTCACAGCCTAGAAGTGTCTCAGACCACCTGCTTCTCTGTTCAAACTGCATGCACTAATTACCAAATCCTATGCAAATGCAAGCAGGAGTAACTACCAGTTCTGACCCTCACGGAAATGAGAGCCCAGGGTTTTACTCGTCACAGGTTTTTAATGCCATGGATATTATAACATAAGCGACAGTGATGTCCTGACGGAAATGGTAAGGAAAGGAAGAGCTCTGCAATTGGACAAGACAGACAGAAGCAGGTGGAGAAACAGACTGGACACACAGAGGACAAAGAAGATACTTGAACTGTACAAATTCAGATGGAGGGAAAACTGTTTGGAGTGGGGGACGGGGGACAGATCGAAGGAAGAAGGACCAAACGCCACAGGAGAAAGGTGGACAAAGCCAGGCTAGTCTCCTCTGCCCCATCCTCTGAGCCCCAAACTTCCCAAGTCCAACAAACAGGTGACTCTGTGAGGTTACCATGGAAACAAAGATGGCTCACCAACTATAATAAATGAGATGCCACTGAACACTTGGATAGTACAAAATATAAACAAAAATGTGCCTCTGTATGTCTTCTTCAAACAAGACAGATTCTAATTACTTCAGAAAAATAGGAGGCTGGGAGCAATAAGCTGGGTATGGTAATCACAGCTAATCCATGAAATTGATTAAAGGCTAACCCCAGGCCAGGCTTCACATCCATACACATATATACAATGCATTACCCATATGTCTGCATACATTACACATACATACCCATGCATGCACGTACATTATATATGCATACACATACACACATGCACATACAAATACATTATACATACATTAACCCGTCATAGAAAACTATGAAGCAGCTTGAGTGTTCCTGATGTCCTTATTCTACAGAGAGGGAAATGAGGCACACACATGCTAACTAGCCCCACAATTTTAATGCCTTGGAACTGGACCAGCTAACTCAGCTAGGGACAAAGTGATACAAACCTGGGACTTTTCATTTAGTTCCAAATGGTCAGAAAGACTAGCTCTTGGAAAGGGAAGGATGTGTAGGGCCCTGGGAAGCCACTGCCCGTATACTAGGGAAGGGTTGAGTCTGTGTACGGCTGTGAGATCAACACACTCGGAGATCAGGAGGGAGTAATGCTGGAGACGCAAATGACAGAGGACTTGAATGAAGTGTTGCCGTAGGCTCATGGCGTCTGAATACTTGCTCTGCAGCTGGTACTGCTGCTGTGGGAGATTATGGAGACTTTAGGAGGAGACTTTTGCTGGAGAAGGTGTCAGTATGAGCAGATCTTGAGGTTTTATAGCCCTGCTCCACTTCCTGTCTGTCTGCTCTCTGTTTCCTGACTGCAGAGACACTATGAGCAACTGTCTCATTTTTTGACCACCACACCTTCCTAACACAGTGGTCTATACCCGCTAAACTGTATGTCAACACAAGCCCAATCCCTTTGAAGTTGCTCCTTGTCAGACATTTGATCCCAGGAACGAGCAAAGTCACTAATGCACAGGCTAAGGAGTACATATAGAAGGCTTCAGATAGGAATCTGGATCAGTTTGGATCTAGAAGGGTCACCGAGTCACCATCATCCCCACCCCTTCACCACCCTGCCACCACCGCCACGGCCAAGTCCAGGACTGTAGCTATTCATCCTTCATTGCGATCTGGAGACTATCAAAAAAAGTTAGGGTCTGAAACGGAGGAAGAAGGCGCCTAGAGAGTCAGGCAGCAGATACCAGAAATGGGAAAAAGAGAGCTTTCTCAACCACAGAGGGCAAAGACTTGTGCCAAGATAGGGGTGGAAGAAGAAAAGAGCACGGTGGGCAAGAAAAAGCTTGCAAAGAGCATGGCACACCTCTGTCCATGTGGGTGGAGCCCAAAGGTGTCACTTTTCTAAGAGGTTCTGTCCCTCTGCACAGTACAAAGAGAGCAGGAACGGAAGAGGAGAGATAAGCCTCCAGCTGAGAGTCTCCGAGACCGGGAGACGCAGCTGACGGGTAAATGCAGGTGCTCCTTGGTGCCGAGTGGAGCCGGACAGCTAAAGTGCAGAAAAAGCCAGACGTCTGGATAGTGCTTAAGTAGAGGGTCTGCAAGGAAGATGATCTGGGAGAATAAAGGACGAGGCAGACAGTGCACATTGGCGAAGAATGATTGAACTGGAGAATCACGAGGCCTAAGGCTGGAAAGACAAGTTATTAAAGTTTCATGAAGCCCGAGAAGCTGACAAAAGAGACCAGAGGGCTTATTGAAGATCAAAGAGCAGGTGTGTGGGTGTGGAATGGAAGCCAGAGGCATCAAAGGCTATGTGCTCAGATTTATTCCAATTCAAACTCAAAGCAGAATGGACCCCGGCCTTGCTAAGTCCAAGGTAGCAGCCAAGAGAGCATAGTGTCCTCCCAAGTAACACGCATGCAGAGATAGTTCAATGTTTATCATTTCATAAGCAAGCCCAGAGCAGGTGGCTTCCTCAAAACCCCAGCTAGATTCTGCCAAAGTCAAGGCTCTGATGTAGGCACTGGCTGTCCAATCTTGTGATCTTTTGATAGTAAACCACTTCATTTAGTATCTTTTAATTTCAATCTTCAAATACAAAATAATAAAATGGTGATTTTGCTCTCAGTCTAGGACAACATTATAAATGAGAGAACACTGTAAACCTGACTTATAATGTGAGAAGAAGTGACAGTTTTATTTTCAGTATTCTGGTTATTACCTCGAGTGTGGAAGCTTATAAAATTCTGTTAAAGATGTATCTTTGTATAGTGTTCCCTTATCACATCTACATTAAAGGCAACTGGCTAGCCAGCAATGCAACAAAAATAGTGAGAACTCATTTTACCCCATAAAACATAAATCCAGCCCCACAAGGCATGTCTACCATTATTTCTTTCTACTAGGTCCTACTATCTTTCAAGTCCAAGGCATCGGCGAAGTGATTTAGGAAGATAAAGCCATAGTAGGTACATCTCGGCATGCCAACGAGAACACGAGATTCCTTTAGTGGCAAATGGAGCTGTCATTTCCCTTTGATTAAGTACCTTCCAGGCCCTCCATTGCCTTTACCAAAGGAGAAGGAACACCTACTGCTGATCTGGAGGGTGCAGGAGATGTGGCGGCCAGGAGGAAATGGCAATCAGGGGCTTGGTTTGCAGTTGGGTATTGCTAGGCCGTCCTGGGCAGCCCTTAGGCTATTACAGGTTTAAAGACAGAGTCAAGTGGAATAATAGCAGTCGACATCAGCAAAATTCCATCTGAAATAATTCATTTAAAAAAACAGGCAGAGGCTGGAGAGATGCCTCAGTGGCTGGCTAAAAGCAGTCACTGGCTGCTCTTCCAGAAGACACAGGTTCCTTCCCAGCACCCACATGGTGGCTCACAACTGTCAGCAACTCCAGTCCCTGGGGGCCTGGTGCCCTTTTCTGACCTCCATGGGCATCAGGAATGTACATGGTACAAAGACATATATACAAACAAAACACCCATAAACGTAATTTAAATTTTCTTAAATGTCAAATGTACTGTGATACAGCCAGTATCATCCTTTATCAAACAGTGCTTGTGGGGAAGCACACTGTCATGGACGAACACTCCTCCGATACTGACTGCACTCATGCTCGAGGCAGACAGGGTCTTCATCTGCCGTGTGGGACTCGTCTCACCTACTGAGGCTGCCTTAGCAGTTCTCGCCAGCCACACTCTTCCTGTCTCGCACCAACGTGGTAACAGCTTACTGTAACTGTGTTTGCGCTTACCAGGTTAAGATTCGCACAGATCACCACTTAGTCACCAGGTGAAGGAGGCAGCATGACCTCCTCCATTCTACACGTAAAGAGAGTGAGGTAGAGTCACCAAATCACACTGTGAGAAAGGCCAGGCTCTTGGCCTTGCCCGGGTGCCTCTGTCTGTTACTAATGACCAATGTCCTAGTCCCTAGCTCCCATGGCTGGGTACAGGAAAAGCTTGTTCATCTGCCTTCCAGCTCTTCACCCTGGCCTGGTGGAAGCGTGGTGCCTGATCTAACACTCACTGGAATGGGCTTGGAGACTCCAAATGGGTCTTGGCAGAAATGAAGTTTAGAGATGGGCATATTGCACAGGGCTTTAATGCCAGCACGCCAGAACCAGGCATGTGGCACACACTTTTAACGCCAGCACTCTGGAGGCAGAGACAGGTGGATCTCTGCGTTTGGAGCCCAGCATGATCCACATAGTGAGTTCCAGGACAACCAGAGCTGTATAGCAAAACTCTGTCTCAAAAAACAAAACAAAACAAAAAAATAAAATAAAGAGATGAAGTTTGGCTTAAATAGCTTCAGCACCTTAAAACTTCTGAGATCTAACCCACACGTGTTCAAGCTGTGGCCTGTGGCCAATGCGACAGCATGCAGCCGAAGACAGCTAAAGCGTGGCCCGACCTAAATTTATGGAATGACCTAAAACGTTATGGGATTTTTTTCCTTATAATTCAATTGCATAGATTTTGAGTGTCAACTTTGTAGATGATAGTGTATGTAGCCTTGGTTTCCCAAAGTAGTCAGGTACAGGGGACCCTAGAAATCAGAAGTCCTGTCTCCAAAAGTAAAATAGAACCTAAGGTTGTTGTCCAGTCTCCTCATACTAGTAGACCTCCACAGGCAGGCACACTCACACACACAGGCACACTCACACACTCACACACACAGGCACACTCACACACACACGCACACTCACACACACACTCACACACAGGCACACTCACACACACACACACACACGCACACACACACGCACGCACACACTCACACACAGGCACACTCACACACACGCACACTCACACACACGCGCACACACACACACGCACACTCACACACACAGGCACACTCACACACACACACACACACCTGAGTTTTATACAGAACCTATACAGAACCTATATGATGCTTAATAAAAAACGATACATTCAGTTTTACTAAAACCACCAGGGTTGTATAAAGTGAGGGATCCACGGGAGTCTGATTAAGGAGTATTAGGGAATTTATTAGGGTATGAATTGAGGAAATACACTCACAAATACAGAACCCAGTAAACAGCTGAAGTCATCCTCTGATCAGACCAGGAGCAAATCCACCTGGTCGTTAGATCACACCAGGAAGCAAGAAGCAGGCAGAAGGCCCTCCAGACCTCTCTCCCTTTCCTTTTAAGAGGTCACATACAAAGGCAAGAAGCATTGCCTCCTTTGGGCAGTATAGCCCAAGGTCATGGGCAGAGCAAATACCACTCTCTACAGGGTTGTATTCAAAATGGATTGTGTCTCTAGACACTAATGCTGTTGATGCTGAAGTCATTTTGAAATTGCTATCATCACATCCCTCTGAATATTGAAAACGAATCATGGCCCATCTGTTAGGGTATTTTTGATATTTTTTGCATCTGATATCATTTTAAACTAATATAGAGAAGGAGAGGGGATCAAGTTAGATATATCCGCTGGGGAAAATTAAAATGACAAGAGACCAATCAGCTACTACTTTATGGCTTGTGCATTTTGTCGCCTAGAGAAGGCAGAACCCAGTTTGTAGGCTATAGCAACAATGACTATTTTATTGTTTAAGAATATGTATGTGGGTACCCAGGAGGCCAGAAGGGGGCATCAGACCCCGAGCTGGAGTTACCAGAGGTTGTAAGGTGCCTGATGTGGGTGCGTGGAGGAGGAGTCAACACTGTCCTCTGCTTATCAGCAAGTGCTCTTAGCTGCCCAGCAACCTTTTAAAAAAGTTGTTTAAAACTTTTTAAAATCTCCCACTCACAACAACAGTTTTAAAGAAGTGGATGGAGTTCTCTGTCCAAAACGAGGAGGGGAAGGAAAGTCTTGCTCCACTTGTCACCGTGTGTCCCACCCAAGCTTCTGTGTGTCCCTTGCCCTAGCTGTTGGTAGCAACTTAGTGTTGGGCATATGGCAGGCACTGAGCCAATGACTGCTTAGGACTCAAAACTTTCCTCTGCTTAAATCTCCTAACCCTGAGAACAGGAGCCATGGGGACTGCTTGTGAAGGAAGGTTACAAATGAGCTTGGGAGAGGCAGAGTGGAGGGGATCAAAAAAACAAAATATCAAGAGAACTGCATTCCTCCAGGGTGGCATAAATCTTCCCTTTCAGCATTAAGAAATTGTCTCCTGAGAAATCAAGATGGGGGTGTCTGCACTGACAGATAACTACCTCAGCTCTGCATAGCTCTCCCCATTTGGGAGGAAAGACATTGAATGTCACCCCACCAACTTGGGATAAATTAGAATAATGTTTTACTTTCTAGACATTCATGATAGCAACTTTCCTGTGAGAGGGATACTTGTTTAGTTCCATCTTTTTATGAGAAAGTATCTAATCTGGACTTTGTTAGAGCCAGGAAGGGAGATTGGGCCAGGGGTTAGATTCAGTCCTTGGGATGCCATCTGAATTCTACAGAGTGTGAACACTGGGTAGGATTTGACCAAATAAAGAAGAAAAAAAATGGGTATTTTAGAAAACTTAAAGAGTGTGGGGTGAATGGAGGCATCTTGTATGTTTTATAGTGCACAATTTTCTCTGGGTAGAAGGAAGCTGGTCTATTGAGTTTGGTGAAGTAAATGGGCGCCTGAGAGTATGAAACCATGACCTCAAAGCATCCCCTCTCCCAGGCCTGGTGAGCCTGAGGTTTGATTTTAAGTGCCTTGCACAGCAACTTTCTTCCTCTCTAGAGTTTGATTTGTCTGCTGAATCTTGCTACAGACAGTGTGTAATGAGGCCTCGGGTTGTTCCTGTCATTCCACTGGCTTTGTGTTGTGGAGCCTAGAGCTGAGCTGTGCCCGTGGGGTAGTGCAGGACTACCCAGCATTCAGGACACCCAGGCATAAGGATAATGAGCTTGGGGCCAGCCTGGGCTACAATATAAGACCTAGTCTCAAAAAGGAGAAAATGGAGGGGAGGGCAGGAGGGAGGGAGGGGAACGAGAAGAGGGAGGGTAGGAGGGAGGGTAAGAAAGGGTGGGGGAGGAGGCTAAATTTAACTCCCTTCCCATACATCTACTTTTAATAATATAAGAAATGAGAAGGTACTTTCTAGAAGTTTTCTCAAATATAATAGCGAAGGACTTTCAGCTGGCTGGGCTACCAAGACCCTAAGGTAAATATGAATAATAAATTTCTTTCTTTCTTTTTTTTAAATCAACCTTCCCAAAGGGTACCCTTATCAACCAAAACCAAATCCAGCTACTCACTCCTTTAAAGAAGCAAACACACACAACGAAGTTTAAAATGGCATCTCAAAGATTGGAAAATGCCAGGAGTTGATTTGAGTCATTAATACTTGTGAATAAGTCAGTAGGACAAAGGATGTGACTAGGAGGCCTTCCGTCATTTGCATAAAAACAAAAAGAATGATGTGTGCTTTTCATTATCTGTTTTTTAGACAATGCTCAAAAAAGCAGCAGATTATATTCCTTTTATATTTCATTTTTTAAAAATTGTCTTTAACAGCAGTCAGTGCGCAGACACATAATGGCTGAAGTGCTGAGAAGGAGAGGCTGAGTGAACGCTCAGCCCCAAATGGGACATCAGTTACCAACGTCTGCTTCCCTAAGGCTCGGCAACATCGACGAAGAGGAGGGCTGAGAGCCAGAGCCTGCAGATGGGGAGGATACTCTGCACCCCGGAATTCTTAGCAGCTGTTGTTGCTGCACAATAAGCCCCCCAAACTGCATCTGGAGGAGATACTCTCCAGCCCCACCTCTTACCCACCACACCACTACTTAAAAAGGGGTGGAGACTAGGCATGGTTTGGTCTAATGCATCAGGAGATAACACAAGTTCAAGCTGAAGGGTTTAAGTCTTGACAAAAGAGTATTTCATACCATATGCTCAAAGGAACAAAATTTGTATCTGTGTTGTATGTATGCATGTATGTGGGGGGGGGGGAATGTGTGTGCATGGGTGTGCAAACATGTGAGTGCACGTGCAGGCCAGAGGCCAATGTTAGTTTTCTTCATTGCTCTCCCTCATTTTTTGACACTGAACGTGGAACTCTCTGGTTCAGCCAGGCAAGCTGGCCAATGAGCTCCAGGGATCCACTTTTCTCAGTTTCTCTAGCCCGATTCACTGTGCCTGGGTGCTGGGATCCAAACTTGGGTCCTGATGCTCAGGCGTCGAGCATTTTACAGATTGAGACATCCCTCCTGCCTCTGCAAAGCTGAAGCTTTTAGTTGCCATTTTCAGATATTATGGCTGTCATTCAGCATTCCAGAGCTTTGGGGGGCAGGCCAGGGGACTAAAAAGTCACCAAAAGAGTTCTGAGCACTTTTTAAGGCCTCTACGGCTGTGAGATTTGTTCTATTTCTTGGGATCACTGGTGGCACAGGGCGGAGTCTGGTCCCAGGAGGAACTAACAGAGGGTAGTAGCATAGAATTATACAAGTGTCCAGAGAGCCAGAAAGACATGTTTACGGATGTTGACACAGAAGACAAAAGAAGAGAATTGAAGCTTCCAATGAGGCAAAAGCAAAGTGTGTCCATTGCTCACACTTCGCCTGCTCTGTGTCCAGAGCTCGTGCCCTCACGTGTTCGGGGCATGGCTGTTGTTTAGGGCCTGCCTGAGACTTGTTTCCCCTCTAGTGTTGACTCTGCCTCTCCTGCATTCAGTATGCATAAGGACAGCAAAAGCTATTAGACATTCTTACACTGACAGATAATCAACAAATGTCTCTACCACTCATTCCCAGGGCCCAGAGAAATTCTATCTAACTGAGAAACAAAGTAAGAGGAGGACGCACAATCTAGAAAGAGGTTAATTCAGGCTGGAGAGACACCTTAGGCAGTCCATTGTCTGTCAAGCAAGTGGAAGGGCATGAGTATGTATCCCTAGGACTCACACGATAATGCCAAAGCTAGAGAAGTGGAGACGGGGCTCTCTCACACACACATGCACACACAGACATGTACACATACATGCACACACATGCATGAATGCACATGCATACACATGTGCAGTCACATACATAGAGCCACACACAACCACACATACAATTAAAAAACAATCCAAGGTCTACCCTTTGCAAACCATTGGCACTTGAACCATCTTGGTGCTCCCGTTTGAGAATGATAACACCTCTCTTCCCTGATAGGACTTGGGAAAGCATCTGTATGACAGATCTTCAAGGTTAACTATCCTGATCACGGTATCTCTGTGTTAAATTGTGTTTATATTCTTCACAACAATTTGTCCTTTCTCAAGCTCCTTGGAATGGAAGAGAACATTCAGATGGCAGCAGAGGCATGGTGGACATGTCAGATACTCCAGGACCAATTCCTTTTACAAGATGTCAAGCTATGGTTTTCAATAGCTGATAATCTCCAGGGACAGCACAGGCCTGGGACACCTTCTCTGGGGGCATTAACTCCTTCTTCGTCTTTGCCATCAGTCAAGCTACAGCTGATTGGGCTGATCAAGTCCAGGCATTGCTAGTCCTTCATCCCAGCCCCGGCTGGTCACATCACATGCGCAGGGAAGATGGAGCCCCATCTCTACACTGCTGCAGTGGTCCAGCTTACCCAAACATCTCTGAATCCTGAGTGATGGAGGCTTTGGTTTCATTGCTGATGAATCTGATTCCCATGGCAAGTGAGCCTCTTTTGGTTCCTGCGCAGATTGTCCCTGGTCATCTCAGACAAACACATCACCTCGTGCTTACATTCCAAGTGCTTTCTTTCTCCGCTGTCTTCATTTCTTCAGCACAGCCATGACTGATACGCTGCAATCTCATGAAGAATTACGGCAGCAAAAGGAAAAGCATATGTGTTGTCTCCAGGAAGACACATGGGCAGTAACATATAACTGAACCAAGGCTTTGTGGCTGTAACTCTTAGTGTCTTTGGACAACTAGAAATGATTTTTAAAAATCTTTATGATTAATATTTCATTGAGAACTCCCACTACTGTGGAGAAACAAAACAAAGAGAATTAACAATTCAAAAACCTTCAGAACCAATAGATAAGGAATCTTTAAAGACCCACTCCAGCCCGAATGATTTTCCTACTGACAGAAACAACCGTCAGAGAGAAAATGCCAATTATAAAGGCCTAGGAGACAGGAAGATGACTCATCTGTTTGGCCCTCTAGCTGTTTTCTAATTCCCTCACCTATTTCCAAAGTCCCCTGTCCATCGAAGAAAGTTGAGCCAATAGAAAACCTGTATTCAAAGTAACAACTTATAGCAACTGCCCAAGCCGTCTATGATACCATTAAAGGCAAGTCAAATCCAGGCTTCTCTTGGCTGGGGTCAGCCAAATGCCAAGTTACAACAGACTTTGAAGGAACCTCTTCCAAGTCAGGCCCATTTATGGTTTCTCTTCCTCTTTTTTTTTTCTAGGAAAACCATGCCTAGACATGGATTCTGCCCATTCAGTGTGGTTCTCATGATTTCTCTTTCTGTTCACTTGATCTTCTTGGGAACTCTGGGAGACTTGTCTATCTTCTTGGTAAGGTTTCAGGTAAAACATCAATATAACGATCTTAATCTTATTGTCAGTTAATAATTATCTCTGTTTTCTCATTAGATGGCTTAGGAGCTTGTGACTCGCTCTTGCTATTAAACACATACACAGCCACACATGTGCACACTGACAAAAACTTGTCATTTGAGCTTGATTTCTCCTTTAGAATCTGTCATGGTAATCTATGTTGGTGATCATATATGCACAGCTTATGTTCCCCAAAGTCAATGGACATGTGCTCATACAGAAGTGTGTGTGTGTGTATGTGAGAGAGAGAGAGAGAGAGACAGAGAGAGACAGAGAGAGAGAGAGAGAGAGAGAGAGAGAGAGAGAGAGAGAGAGAGAGAGAGAGAACGAGGAGGAGGAGGAGGAGGAGGAGGAGGAGGAGGAGGAAGAGGGGGAGGAGGAACCTGGGGAATCAATATTCGAGCTAGGTGTTTCATTCAGCCAGAGGCCTGACACCGAATTTCAAGGACAGCTCTAATGTTTAAGCATAACCTTTTCCCTCTCTGAGAATTCAACAGTCATCTGAGGAAGCTCTCATGGGCAAGAGGATAAGGTTCAGGTTTCAGGATGAACTGACAGTTTTTAACTGAGAGTTTGACATCACTACCTGGTGGCTTAGAAGATGACCCTGCCAGCCAAGGAGTCCAGTCTCATCAAAGCTCTGAAGAGGCTGCAATCCCAAAGCACTGGGCAAAGGAGGCTGAAAACATTCGTGTGCCTTACGGTTAGTCCCACTGCCCCACGCGTGGAAGGAAAAGACTCGGGGCCTGAAAGGCAGAGAAACAAGTTACCTGATACACTTTCCAGCCAAGGCTGATAAATTCATGAGGGGGAAGCTACACAGCACTGCACACAGAGGAAACACACTCACTGTGTATGGGTGTAAGTCCTGCACTTTTACTATTGCCTGGAACCTTGGCACTGGACTCCCATTTCTTTGTGATGTCCTTGGCCTTCACCCAAAGCTCTTCTAGAGATCTAATCCAGGCATGACTTGCTTTGCGTTTTTGATGGCCTTTTCTCTTTCTTCTTGTCCTCTCTAACTAAAGCACATCGCTTGGTTTCTTACACCATCGAGTAGGAAGGTGTGACAAAGGTTCTTTGCTTGGTCAAGAGCAGCCAGGCTTCAGAACCCTTTCCCAAGCACATGTGTGCACGTCTTCATACAGTCTGGTTTTAGCACAAGAACTCCACTCCTTGCTCCAGCAAAACTCTTCATTCTGAGTAGCTGACCCTCCTCCATGGCTAACCAGGTTTTTAACCTCAGTCTTCTCTACTAGGTGTCTTATCAACTTGGTCTGTCTTCCGCAATAATTCAGTCCAGGATCCACCTTCCTACCCTTGTTTCTACTGATGCCATTCTGTTCTTTTCTCTAAGTTTGTACTTGCCTGTGCCATATTCAGAGACTGAGGCAAATCATTCTCCTATTCAAGAAATTGTTACAGTAATTATCATATCTTTCCTGATGGTCTTGATCAAATGAGCCTTACCAAGTTCTAATGAGAACCATTCAACAATATATTCTTCAATGGCTAAAAGCCCAAGGAAGGTCTGGGGAGATAACTCAGTGGATAAAGTGCTTGCTGCTCAAGCATGAGTTCAAATCCCCAGCACCCACATAAAAACCCAGATGTGGTGGCATGTGCCTATAATTCTTTATCTGACAGGTGGAGACAGTTGGACCTCAGGGGCTGATTAGTCAGGCAGTCTGGAGAGCCGGTGAGCTTCAGGCTCAGTGACAGACTACCTCAAAAAGTAAAATGAAGATCAACAGAGGAAGACACTGGATGTCACCTTCTGGTGTCTGTGAGTGTACATGCGCACATGCACGCACACACATAATTACAACAAAATAAAAGCTCAAAGAAATGAAATAACATCCCCTCTCCCCTCTCATTCATTTCCTGACCAACACACACACACACACACACACACACACACACACACACACGGAAAGAGGGAGACAGAGACTATAACAGAGACAGAAACAGACAGACACATGGGAAGAGACAGAGACAGAGAGACTGAAACGGAGACAGACACACACACAAGAAGAGATAGAGACAGAGAAAGAGACTGAGATAGAGACAGACAGACAGACACACACACACACACAGAGACAGACAGACAGACAGACAGACACACACACACACACACACACACACACGGAAAGAGACAGAGAGACTGAGACAGACAGACAGACAGACACACACACACACACACACACACACGGAAAGAGACAGAGAGACTGAGACAGACAGACAGACAGACACACACACACACACACAGAGAAAGAGACAGAGAGACTGAGACAGACAGACACACACACACACACACACGGAAAGAGAGAGAGAGACTGAGACAGACAGACAGACATACAGACACACACACACACACACACACACACACACACACACACACAGGTACTTTTTCCAAGAAAGGACAAATCCATTGCTTTGGCCAAGATGGGTGGAGAGAGACTATGGAACAGGGACTCCAGAATTAATGGCCTCTTTGTACTCTGAGTTCTGTGGAGCTAAATGGATCCACACTTCAGAAAACAAGAGAGTTAAACTTGGCTCACAGTGGTAGCTGTGCCATCTGGTTTCCAATGAGTTGTTTTTAGCTAAAATTTCAGTTAGATTCATTAAAACCTAAGACACTTTTGTGTTTGGTTTAAACAAATGGGCTCACATAGCCCATTTAGAAAACTCAATAGAACTTCCTTCCATTTCTTTAGTGGGTAAATGCTTTACAGAATTCCGTGGGGTCAAACTGGGTGTTTTTCCAAAGGCAACTTTTGAAAGATAATCCTAACAGCTTCTCACCAAATAACTACACTTGCTGCAGTCTTGTGTGTCTTCATTTTCAAATCTTTTCCTACATTGAGCGTTTATTTTATATAATGTGTTTAATGAAAATCTAGGACCAGTAAGAATAGATTACTTAAAAGCTGATGAGTCATGCTTTACATTGATTCTGCTTGCTTTCCTTCCTTCTGCTTTCAGACTTGCCATGTGCAAAGCATTCTGGGAAGGGTGGAGCCGGAGACACAGCAAGAAGTTAACAGTTCACTTTCGTTCTGGAATGTGCTGCATTTAGCAAAGCCCCGGCATAGGAGCCCTGTATCAGTCCTCATGCAAGTCCGTGAACAGCCTCTTCAGTATTAATGCTAAGGCAAACCCGCCACCTCTACAGTGCTGAGACCTAACCGAGAATCTGTCGGAAGCACTTTCTTAGGTGTGGGTGACAGCAGCAGACACAGCAGTGGTCACCAACCTTCCCGTCAGTGCTGCCACTGCGGGGGATCTTCTCTTGGATATGGCCCTCATACCCCTTTGTCCCCCACGTTTCTTCACAGAGAAACAGGAAGGAGGATCTGGGTAGATAGCCTAGTTGTTAAAGTGCTTTCTGCAGAAGCATGTGGGTCTGAGTTTGACCCCAGAATCCACAGAAGAAAGTCAGACATGGCGGTGCTCTCTCAGAACCCTAGTACTGGGAAGGCAAAGTTAGGCAGGTCCCTGAGGCCCACTAACCAGCCGGCCTAACCTAATTGCCAAGCTCCAGGCCAGTGAGAGGCCTTGTCTTAGGAAACAATGTGGCATCAGTGATATGACTCAGCAGGTAAGAGCAACTGTCACCAAGCCCAATGCCCTGAATTTGATTCCCAGGACCCACATGGTGGAGGAAGAAAATAGACTCTCACAAGTTGTCTTCTGACTTCCACATGTGTACATGCTCACCTGTGCGAGCACACACACACACACACACACACACACACACACACACACAATTTTTTTTAAGCCAAGATGGAATGAGAACTAAGGTTGACCCTCATCATCCTCATCCATGCACATGTATACCCACATAGACATGAGCACCTACAGGAACATGTACCCACACACATACGCATAGCACACACAAAAGGAACATGGAGGAGAAAAAATATGGAGAATGGTAGATTGAAGCAAGAGTCTTTGTAAGACAATTCCCTAGATGGCAAACCCTCCTCTAAACTGCCTTCTAGCTAACAATGACAAGAAACAGTGGAAGCAAGGAGATGGGCAGGCAAGCATATGTCATTTTACTTTCGAGTTCCGTGGAATGGTAGTGCTCACGACTTTCTGCCAACTGCCCCTGCCCCTGTCTTCGATGCTAGGCCCTCATGTATGCTTAAAACCCACCTAGTTATAGCCTGGTTCCTTTTCACCTTTTAGTTTTAAACAGGGCCTCACCAAGTTTCTTGAGTAGCTAGGATCACCAGCCTACACCACCAGGTAGTCTTTTCATCTCTGAGAAGATGACAATTCAGAGGAGAACCAAGCATGCAATTGTTAAATTCTGGAACATTCTACAGGTTGTTCTCATGGACACTGTAGGCCCCACAGTCCACAGGAAGTCTAGCTACAGGCTTTGTGTTTCCAGTCACACATTGCTTCACTGGAACAGAAAACCTTGTTTCGTCTTCCCTTGTTTCTATGAAGTTACTAAGCTGTGGGATCCTGGGATATTAGTTCACTGTGAGCCTCAGATCCCCTCTGTGCTTGGTCCTCAGAGTTTTGAACTGAGAAGCTCACATAGAGAATCCAGAACAGTGGCAGGCACGTTTCACTCAGCTGCTCAAGAGGTTAACCTTCTCACCCTCATGTCCTTATGTTACTTCAATCATTGACAGTCACAAAATCATTTCTTACTTGTGATATTTTTGTCTAAAAGTTTTTTGGTTTTGCTTTGGGGGGTAGTGACAGAAACTTGGTTATTCTAAGCAAACACAAGTGCACATTCTTTACATGACCCAGTTATTCCGAAGCAAATTAATCTTTCACTTTCTCACTACATGCAAACCAGGACAACCATTGGAAGTATTCGACATCAGTGCAGATGCAGTCTACTCAAGGGCCGTGTT
Organism: Peromyscus eremicus; assembly: GCF_949786415.1. NCBI lineage: Eukaryota > Metazoa > Chordata > Mammalia > Rodentia > Cricetidae > Peromyscus > Peromyscus eremicus. Next base: position 26,443,011 of record NC_081421.1, on the reverse strand, counting down.
CAAAACCAACAGAGCTCCTCCTGAAGTCTCTTGCAAGTAATAAAGGGCCAGATAAATTTCCAAGAAGAATCTCATTTGTGATGGTTGCTTTAACTGTCAACTCAACACAACCTAGTGTCACCCAGGAAGAGAGTCTCCATAAGGGACTATCTACATTGTTTTGGTCTGTGGGCATGTATGTGGGGAAGATTGCCTTAATTAAGTTAATTGATGTGTAAGACCCAGTCCACTGTGGGTGGCACCATTCCCTAGAAAGGTGTGTGTGTGTGTGTGTGTGTGTGTGTGTGTGTGTGTGTGTGTCAAGCTGTATACTGTATAAGAGAGAATTAGAGCTGAGCACAAGAAGTTAATACATATGCAATTATTCCCTACTGCTCTTAAATATGGATGTGACTAGCTGCTTCAAGCTGCCGCCACTGTGACTTGACTATTATGATAGGCTATACCTGAAATTGTAAGCTCAGTAGACATGTTCTCCAACAAGTTGCTTTTTGTCTCAGCTACAGAAGTGAAACTATAATACCATCTCTGAAACAAGTCATTCTTAGGCCACACATAATAGTGCCTGTTCCATCATTATTTCTAACTTTATTCAGAGACTCAGAATCTATTCAGCACCAGAAGACTGGGTAAAATCACTGACAGTTGAACCTCCCATTTAGCACAGGAAACTGTTGCTGAAGAGCTTCTCTCCAGGTCCCACCAAGGCTCGCAGTCCCACAACCCATGTATAAAATAATCACTCAGACGCTTATATTACTTATAAACTGTATGGCCGTGGCAGGCTTCTTGCTAACTGTTCTTATATCTTAAATTAACCCATTTTTACAAATCTGTACCTTGCCACGTAGCTCGTGGCTTACTGGCATCTTTACATGCTGCTTGTCATGGCGGTGGCTGGCAGTGTCTCCTTCCTCTGCCTTCCACTTCCCAGAATTCTCTTCTCTCCTTGTCCCACCTATACTTCCTGCCTGGCCACTGGCCAATCAGTGTTTTATTTATACAGAATGATATACACAGCAGGAAACTGAGGCTCAGATACCACTAGTGTCTTTTTTAATTGGATCAACTTAACATAAGAACCTAATTTACAAATTACAAGTTCTCACTCCAAAGTCAGTAGTCCTCTAAGATTCTATTTCAAAGTAAACAAATGAGTCTTAGTTAGCAAAATCTCAGCAGAAGACATCTCACCATGACAAAAAAAGGTCCATTAGAATTCTCTGGATACTTGTCCAGTCTCTTTTGAGATGCTCTGCATCAGACATACTAACACACACATATGAATATCCAACAAATCCTGAGGGTGACAGTTACATGCAGTTGTCAACTTGACACAATCTAGATGACTATGGAGTATCAATGAAAAATTATTGAGATTAGGTTATCCTGTAGGAATTCAGTGAGGGAATTTCTAATTGAGTTAGTTGAGATGAGAAGACACATGTGAATTGTGGGGGCTACCACATGCCTCACAATTTCCCTCTGATTTACTCTGCTGAAGTATCGCCAATGTGGTCAGTATCCCTGCTGCAGTTCTGAGGACCCAAACCCAAGCCTCATGTATGGCAGAGGCCATGCATGGCTGTTCACTTCCCTGTAATGGTAAATGAGCCCAGGCAGGTTTCAGATCACTAGTTCTTTCCATTTTTTAACTAGTTCAGTAGACTTCAGGGTGCTAAATTCTTCCCGGTGCCATGGCACCGTACTTCATAGTGTGTCCATGCTGTTAAAACCATTTGAAGTTTTTCAACCCACACATTAGTGATCACCACTACTTTTGTCTTCTCTAAAGCTTTAGTTCCTACGTCTATAATATCTTCATCACTGCTGCTGAGCGATGGCTGGGACTCAAGCAGTATGTGAGAAGCCATGAATCATACCAGCTCTACATTTGTGTGATCAGTGTATCTTCACTAATGATGTCGCTAAAATACAACCCTGCTAGTCATGCTGACTATTTTAAATGCTTCCTAATAGTTCTTCATAGTTTATGGATTAAAAGTGAAAATCGGGGCTGGAGAGTTAGCTCAGAGGTTAAGAGCACTGGCTGCTCTTCCAGAGGTCCTGAGTTCAATTCCCAGCAACCACATGGTGGCTCACAACCATCTGTAATGAGATCTGGTGCCCTCTTCTGGCCTGTAGGCATACATGCAGGCAGAACACTGTATATATGATAAATAAATAAATCTTTTTAAAAAAGTGAAAATCTTCAGTGCAATGTACATCTCCTCCTTCACAGAGCTGTTGTCCTGGTCCTAGCTTCAACTTTGGTACCATGGCCCCTCCTTGCCTCCACCTGTGAAAGGCTATTCTTCAACCACTTGATTATGGAATCTCTCCCTATGGAATTTCATTTCCTGCTATGTCATATCTTTACACCTTGGTTCATATGAATTTCCAGTCAGGATTGCTCTCTCCAGCTCCTCCCTGTTTTTTTCTGGTCTGGAAAAGTCACCCATTTTTCCCATTCCAGCCTAAGACTCACATTCTACATATAAGTCTTTCTTCTCAGGTAGAATTGGTTGCTTTTCTAGTCCTTAGGATGATAAAACCCTGATATTGACATTTGAATACTTGCTTATTTATATGTTTCCTCCCTTACCAAATGTCAACTGGCTTTCAGAAAGGAGCCTCAGCCCTAAGGGGAGACCCTAATGAGTAATGAAGAAATGTTGCTTGGTTGGATCAGTGGATAAATGAGTATCATCTTTGCCAGCATCAGGGCAGATGGCCCTGTCAAATTCCAAGGTAATCTATTTTAACTTCCAGTGTTATTTGTTTAAAGTATGACTCACACCCTCAATCAACGTCTATCTAATAGGTGACTGTCCTAACTGTTGGGCTAGACCACTGGCTGGGCAGGCAAGGCCTCTCTTTTAATGAGGTTTAAACGTGTTAAGCAAACAAATGAAGGTCGTCATCATTCCAGAGGATGACACATGGTGGTCAGAAAATTACCAAGTGAAAACACGAGGGCAGGGTGGTCTGTGGGAAAGGAATACGAAGCCTTTCGTTGGTATCGGTTAAAAATGCTGAGAGGTGACCTGGAGCTGATTTCTGGATAACAAGATCTGCTCTAGGAACAACAGAAGTCAAGTGTAAATACTACTTTCCAATGCTAAGACAACCACAGTGTCAATGGAACAGTGGTCAGTGGGACCCAGACCGAGCTGGGGTCCAGCTCATTCACTATAGGTCTTTCCAGGGAATTTTTCAACAGTGTGCCAATCAACCACCAGATAACAGCAGTGGTGGGCCGAGCTCGGGGTTCACATTTCTTTAGTTCCGTTTACAAACTGCCGGCTCTGTTTGATTTCACTGACCTTTTAATAGAGCAACCGAATCAGATTCCACTTCTGTCTGCCTTTTTCATGTCTTCTCCACCCGCTCCCCCCCCCATCCTCTCTGAAGAGAACTTGACTGTCACTCACTTTTCATCACCTCCATCTGGACATTGATGGAAAGATCAAAAGCTAGTGTTTTACGTCTCAATCTGCTTCCTCCTACCTGGTATGTAAATAAAACAAAAAATTCTCCATGATGCCTTAAAATACTTCGAGAGATGAAAGATCAATGCCTGGAAGTAACTTCAGGGCCGAACCCAGAGGTGAGAGGCAAAGTCATCCATCTCTAAGTTTGAAGTTCTTCCTAATGCTGCCCGGACTTGCAGCCAAGACAAATACACTGATACAGATATGGAGATCTGTGAAGAAATTCAGACCTCTTACTAAGCACTCAGGTAATTACCAAAAACTTATTCTCCTTTCATTCTTGGGCATACCACATTTGTCCCAGTTGCAAGTCGTCAACAGTCACTCTTCCCAGTTCTGCAGTACACGGTGACCTATCCTGATGATCTCAGCCTTCTTGCAGACTATTGGCTTAAAGGTGGTTGTAATATCTCTCAGTCAGGGAAATGGGAAGTAATAGCTCTAGAAATTCTCTTGGAAAGTTGCCTCGCTGACAAAATCCTCAGGCACACTGAGAGTCTAGGAGACCTACCTGAGGACTAACTGAAAGCCTTCCAGCTATTAATCACCCCTGTCACTGTGAAAAGTCACCATGGCATGCCCAGTCTCAAACATTAGCACATATATACACGATGACCCTTCCCATCTCAAGGGCTGTGGGTTTCTCAATAGGGCCCATCTCAGGGCTGTTTTAGTTAGCAGAGCCAACACTGATGTTGGTGATAGTGTACATAAAATCCCTGTTGAGTGACCAGAGACTCACTAGGGAATCATTGCTCATAGGATATGAATTGGGATTTGTTGGCTTAAAGTTTTTCAAACTTAACTTTTGGAACTAAGTCACTGCTCTGTTAACTGACGGGAATATTTTGGAGCCTTCAAAGGTCAACAATGGAAGAAGGATTTCAAATACTTTTAAACTTTTTGGAACTACCCACTTATACCCTTACACGTTCAATGGATATTTAAGGAGCACCACTATTTAGCAGGCAATGCCTAGTGCAATGGTGTAGGAAGTGTCCCTTGGGAAGGGAACAGAACCAGGAGGATAGCTTGGAAGGAAAAGCACACTGCAGTATGTCCAGGAAGACCGAGTATTAGAGGAAAGCCTGAGCAAGGGAAGGAAGACACAGGGGACTAACCTGGGCCAGGGGGTGGTGGCCAAGTCTCCCTGTGGAAGATGTGGTGAGAGCGGAGGTAGGAGGCCTGGTCCACAGTAGAGAAACCAGTGTCCCAATCAGGCTGGAGTATATGTGAGAGGCAGGGTGCTGGGAGCAGAGAGAAGAAAGTCGGAGCCGGTTGCATGAGGCAGGCTAAGGAGAATGTGGTCTTTCCTCAGCACTTGGAAAAACTTGGAGACAGCATAGAGCATCTATAGAAGCGCTCTTCTCATCTAGCCCGAAGGACCCAGCTCCTGACGGCTGCTGCTTCCTGGTGGCTCTCCATCTGGAAGGAATCTCCCAGACTAGCTTCTGCTAGGACATGAATGGATAAAGGAAGGTGGTTTAAATTATAGCTGTGTATTTAAAGGACGTAATCCCTGACACATGAAACATATGAAGATGAAGTTTAGCAACTGTATTGGGATCACAGAAACAAGTCGAGATAGGCTGACTTTAAGAAGTATGGAAACAAGGGCCTGAGAAAGCTGTAGAATGTTCTACAAGGTCATTTTTGGCGTTTCAGACCTCTACCAGGACAAAGAAGAGCTATTTTGGGGGTGGTGACAGGGTTATCTTCCTGTTGGCTGTCAGCTACAGACAATGGGGTTCCTTACTTTGCCTCAAGCAGAGGTCCCATGAGGACAAGAAAATTAATACTTGACATGGTATAGTACCCAGAATGGGCACTAGTAAGGATTTATAGAGAGATTAGTGATTTCTGTTCTTTCATATGCACTTTTATCATGGGAAAACAAACCTGAGTCTTGTTCAAATGTAGACACAGAAAGAAGAATGTGATGCATGGAGTGTATTTCCGGTGAGAACCTGGTGAATGACAGCACCCAGGAAAATTGGCACAGCTCTTTGTCACTTAAGAATCAAAAATTGAGACTACTTCTAACAATAGAAGAAAGTCTAGAGGAACATGACATGGAACAATGTGGACTGCGACTTCTCAGTTTATAATGTTCTGTTTTAGAAGATAAATAAAGGCTAGAGAGATGTGGCTCAGCAGTTAAAGAGAACTTCTGCACTTCCAGAGTACCCGGGTTCTGTTTCTAGCACATATATGGCCGCTCACACCATTTGTAACTGCACTTCCAAGGGATCCAATGCTCTCTTCTGGCCTCCAAGGGCACTGCACACATGAGGCTCGTATACATACATACAAGCAAACACTTATACACCTTAAACAAAAATACAAAAACCTTTGGGGCTGGGACATGGCTCAATAGGTAAAAACACTTGTTGCTCATGCAGAGGACCCAGGTTCTGTTCCCAGCACCTACATGATAGTTCACAATCATCTGTAACTCTAGCTTTAGGAGATCCAATGCTTTCTTCTGACCTCAGTTAGTTTGAGGCATGTATATGATGCACATATATGCATGCAGACAAAACACTTCTGTACAAAAAATAAAAGTATCTTTTAAAAAAGATACATGAATGCTCAATGTGTATGTGTATGTGTGTGAGCATGTGCACATGTGCATGTGCGTGCTCATGCATGATGTAGATGCACATGTATAAAGAGAACTCAGGTCAATGTTGAATATCTTTCTCAATTTTCCTTCTCCATTACTCCCTCCATCACCACTGAGTCCCAGATGGACAGGACCACTTCTAGCTCTCTACATGGATGCTGGGGATCTGAACTTGGCTGTGGTCCACCAACTGAGCTATCTTTGCAACTCCAGTGCTCATTTCCAAAACTTCCTCTGACTTCTCAGAACAGAGGACCACTGTGGAAGCTGATTATTCTCCAACTATTCTAGCAGACACAGACATCAAAACAGGTAGAAAAAAACTAGAGAGGCTGGGAATATAGTTTAGTTGGAAGAATGCTTTCCTAGCACACACTTCTGTCTGGGTTTCATCGATAGCACTGTTCAAACGGAGCATGGTGGCATGAATCTGCAGTCCCAGCACTAATGAGACAGAAGCTGGGCAATCTTCAGTCCAGACCCCAGCTACATAATGAGTTCAGTACCAGCCCGAGCTACATGAGACCTTATCTCAAAAGCCAAAAAAAAAGGAATTTTTGTATTATTTTATGTATTTTCTTAGTCTTTGCGATTCAAATAGATGTTGCCAACAAGCACATAAGCAAGAACAGCTAAAAGCTGCAAGATAGTAATGGTCAAAATTCTCTTCATACAGGAATTCAGGTTTGTGAAGGATACCAAAGATGGAATAATCAATATTAATTTAAACAAGGTTGCCTGGCACATAGAAAATAAGGCAGAAGCCAAGTCCTGAGGATGACTGGTGGAGTCACTAGTGCACATATATGCTCTGTTTCCCCACTACACCCTTTGTAAAGCCAACAACAGCAAGGAGAAGCCTGTGTTAGGGTCTAACACTCAGGGGCATTAAAGAGAGCAGGAATCTGGTGTCTGGTTTGGCGAAGCACCCCAATACTCAGTAGGCTGAGGCAGGAGGATTGAAGAGTTTCAAGACAACCTGGGCTACAAAGAGGAAGGATCTATAAGCCCCTCCCCATCTCGTCTTCCTTCCAGCCCCTCTCAGTATTGGCAGAAATGTCTGAAGCAGGTGGCCCTTACTCTGTCACCTAGGCACACAAGAACGGGCTGGGTTCTTCTTTAGTTGAAATGCTTCTCCGGGTCTCTCTCTACCTTCATTACCACTCCTTTGCTGACTAGAACTCGGCCCTGCTCCCGCACACTTCTGAGATGTGCCAAGTGTCCACTCCAAGCCTGTTTTACAATCTGGACACTTGCATGGGGAGGACTGGGCCTGAGAAGGAAAGAGAGGACGTTTCACACAAAGCAAACCAAATAGAAGTTTGGAAAAAGAAGCTGAGAACAAATGATAGACTGCCTCGGCAGTATTCCCATCATCCGGTCTTTGCTAAGACACCAGAAGCCAATGTCTTCCCAGCTGGAAAATCCTTCCAGCTTCAGTTAGATCGGCTTCCTTCTGTTCACCCTAAACATCATATTGGACTATTCTCACTCAGTCTGTGCAGAACAGCCAGGCCAGTGCAAACCCCAAAACCTTTGAATTCCACTCACCTCTCATACAATGAGAAGCCTAGATACAGAAAATGGCATTTTTGGTATACTTGAATTTTTTCTAGTGATGGAAATTAGAATACACGAATCCATGTTATATGCATTGGGATACACTTTCATAAAAACGTGAATTTAAAAATTATTCAGTGTGTCTCGTTTTACCAAACCACCTTCGTTTTACAGTAGTAATCATCCCGTGGGGTGGAATGAATCACTGGTAAATATAGAGCTGGCATCGTGCAGCACTGTGCCAAGGGGTTCTCAGATGCCCAGCCAAGGCGTCTGGTGCAGAGCGGCACTCGTCATCCAGCTTTGTTCAATACAGTACTGGAGAGTGCCTGGTTCAGCAGGTTCTGAGGGAACACAGGCCAACACTTTCCAAATTGAAATAAGATCCAGGAAAGGAGCATACTTAATTCAGCAGAGCAGATTGCTGAGGCCTAACGGAGCCAGACTTGGGGTGCAGATCTCACTGATTTGTGTGTCTCTCCATGGGCTGCAGGTTCACTCGCTGACGAGCTCAGTCTTCCTGCCAAGGCAACTCACTGCTGTGATGAGCTACCAGTGGAGCAAAGTGCTGTGTCCTCATATTTCTGATCCCATAGACTGCACGCCTTTATGCTCATCATCTTAATAATCATTTGGAAAAATTATAGCACCCTCCATGATAAAAGGACTGTGGTGATCACCCGTGACCATGGGGTGATCTTGCCATAGGGTGAGAAATAAAGGTAAATAAATAAAGGTGAATTTTTATTAGATAAAGCAAGACAGGGAACAGCGCAGAGGTCTCCAAGCTCTCTGTGTCATATTCCTCATCTGTGAAACCCATTCATTTATCTAACACCTAATTCCACAAACCATGGCTCATAACCCCATCCAGGGCTGCTGAGCTGATAAAGAGGGGACACACAAACTTGGAAATAGTAGAAGGTTTCTGAATGCTCAGTCACTAAAAGTCATTTTAAATTCAAACAGGTAACACATCCAAGGTGATTCCAGAAGTGTTTGCCCATGTTACATTGTGTGACTTCACTACAGCCTTGGTCCTGAACACACAGCACATTACTTTCACACCAGGCAAGCCACCACACCACGTGACTGGAATTCTGCCTGGAATACCTCAGAGCAGATTTGAGAGTATGCTATGATATGAATTTCACTGATTTCATTGTGTATATAAGTTTTCTGCTCTTCTACAGACATGACAGTTTAATTATAGAAAACAAAGATTTAATATTTTCCTAATACTCCTCTTCAATATGTAAGTATCAAATTTATGTATCTTTGAATTATATTAAGTTAGACTAGTTGACTTTAAAAAAAATGCCATTTGAACTGCTGACAAGTGTTATGAAGAATTACTAAATGAATTTGCCTGAGATTGGGACAGAATGTTCAACAGTTACTGAAATGGCCCTAAACACACTTTGGTCATTTTTTTCTGCAAATTTATGTGAAGCAGCAGTCTCAGCATTTATAATTAAAAATCAAAATATCAGTTTGGGAAGATGGTAGACTCAATAAAGTGTCTGCTTCACAAGCATGAGGACCTGAATTCAGATCCCCAGCACCCACATGAGAGCAGGGCACAGTGGTGGTGCACATTTGTAACCCTATTTGGAGGAGCTGGTAGGTCAAGTGCATTGGTTGGCTAGCCTAGCTAAATTGATGAGTCTCAAACCTAAGGTAGAGAATGGTCAGGGATAACAGCCAGGGTTGGCCTTTGGCTTCCACATGTGCTCACACATGCAAATGTACCTTTACACACACACACACACACACACACACACACACACACACACACGTCTATACAAACACCCTCCCCCCACACACATCAACGTATTAGTCAACTCTGAAAAAAGCTGAAGATGCTTTACAATTCAGCTGTGATTTAATTCTTTGTGTAAAAATAAACATACCCATCCATCTCATTAATACGCAAAGTTTCTTTCATCACTAATAAGTGGTGACATTATATCCATACCACAGAATTTTTTTAAAATAAGGTTCTTTACGATTGATCGCCTATTTTATACATCTACATACCTGGGGTTGCAAAAACCTCTGTGTGAAAAGCAAACACAGATGGGAAACGTGTAAGAAACACGTGTGGCATGTGTGCTAAGCTCCCACTGTTTATGTCAGACTCGTACCAGGCAGGGAGGGTTCTCCAGGATACAAACACTAGCTTCACATCCATTCCCTGCCCGTTCTCACTCTCAGTGATGGGCCCAGTCTTCAGCAACCCTCTTCTTCCACAGCATCAGAGCAGGCCTGCAGCCTGGTCCTCCCAGAAAACCATCTATGGCATGAACTCCATTTGGAATTGATTTTTCCACATTTAGACTGTACCTCCTCCCTTGGAAAGATCCTGCTTGCTAGTGAGCTCTTCTCCTTGACTAAACTGTAGATAGGTTCTCAGTTCTCTTTCCATCTAAGGCTCTACTCTAGATTTGCACGTCTGTCTTTGTACCATGAAGCTAGCATGAGTCCTACTGAATTTGTCTAGGTAGAATCCTTTACCCTTACTGTCTGATGACCCTCTTCATCCTCTGCTATCCTCCAGGGAACATCTGACTACCACTGCCTTCAGCAGGAATCCTCTCTGGCAACTTAGCAAGAAGCTTACTTCATCTGACCTAACCCCACCTCTGCTCTTCGATTAGAAATCTTCCCATTTTGTTGTGTTCAAAACTGAGCCCAGTTCATCCCTGAGGTCTCTTTCTACCCAGTACAATGTGCTGAATAAAATCTGTTTTTTATTTATTAACTACTTAGGCTCTGGTTGTCTTAGACACCAGTCACGCACACCTCTACACAAACTGTTTGTATTATCCCATAAGATCTAACCTCAAGCAGAGGCCAGCTGTGGGAAGGACCTGCGGTTTCTTTGGGGGAGAAACTGATACAAGAAGGTGATTATTACAAGTGGACATTGGTTGTGGAGTGGCCAGAGAAGGCACTGGATGCATTAAAGGTCCAGGAAGTAAAAAAAGAGAATAAGACAGAGGAAGCCACTGAAGCAAGTGTTGGCAGCTCCAGGAAGTTCTTCCAAAGCCAAAAGCATGGGCACTACATGGAATGCTGCAGACTCAGAAGCAAGGATGTGTCACAGCAACTGACACTTTGTAGAAGCAGCTCCGCCACGCATAGGAAACCTACTTTGTATTCTACTTCAGAGTAACCCAACTTTCACTTAAGGTAGCCATTTAAGTTACCAAAGGTTTCCCATTAACAGCTAAATTCTCAGAAGTCTTCAAAGTCCATTGAAAAGCTTCGAGGGGGGCTGGAGAGATGGCTCAGAGGTTAAGAGCACCGACTGCTCTTCCAGAGGTCCTGAGTTCAATTCCCAGCAACCACATGGTGGCTCACAACCATCTGTAATGAGATCTGGTGCCCTCTTCTGTGTACGTAATAAATAAATAAATCTTTAAAAAAAAAAAAAAAAAAAAAAAAAAAGAAAAGCTTCGAGGAAATTGCAATTAAATGTACAAAATGGCAGCATTTTGGTTACTTGCAAAAAAAAAAAACCTATAATTTTTCTGAGAATGAAGGGGAATAATACTGTCTGTAATTAATTTAGAGGCTCTAGTACATTGCAGACATGCATATTAAACACTCTCTCTTTCATCTCATCTGACTAAATGAATAAATACAATATACCATCCAGTCACACAATTGAAACATTTCCCCGAGTATTCTTTAAACACAATGAACAAGATTGCAATGGCATCGTGATTGATAAAAAATGACAAAGACACTGTTAACCACTGAATACAAAGCAACAACATGAATTATTGATGCCAATAATATTTGTAGTCATACAAATTATAGATTGATGTTATATTGAAGTGTTTAGTCATCCAGCCAGCATACACCACACAATGTTCCCCAACCTCCAAATGTAATGTCCTTGGATAGCTTTAATTCAATGTTACCATTCCAAACAGAACCATAGGCAAGATACTTCTTTGATTCTCTCAGGATATGATTTTTCTATATTATGAAAGTCAAGCCACAAACCATGACCGTGACTAGCATTTGCTAAGAATGTGCTATTCAAAGGGCCATTGAAATGACTTTTCTAGGAAGGCTGGTGTTCTCCTTGTTCTCACCTCCACAGAGAAGGTAACGTGACAGTCACTGCCATAATAATCTTGTCTCAATTCTGCATTATGGTTGAATGAAAATATTTTATGGGATAGAGAAGCTAAGGCAACTCTCCTAAGTTAAAGGCCATGGGGGATTTTCCTTTGTTGATCCAAAGTACATTTCAAAAATCTTCAGAAAATACTGAGTCTCTATGAAGATTTTCTTTCTCTCTCATCTGTGAGATTATTTACACTCATCTCCACTGGCACACACACACACACACACACACACACACACACACACACACACAGTCACACACCTATGGAACAGCTCAATTCCTGGTTGTAAACTGTTGGTGTTCCTATGTTTCCCTGGCTAACCATCTTTCCATGCTTGGGGGGTGTAGTCAGAAGGTTTTTCCAGGCCCCAAAATAATTACTCAGAGGCTTATATTAATTACCAATCGCATGACAAGTGGCAGGCTTCTTGCTATCTAGCTCTTACAACTTAAATTAACCCATTTCTATTAATCTATGTTTTGCCATGTGTTCCATGGCTTACCGGTCTGCTGGCATGTTGTTCCTTGGGCAGCAAGCTGGCATCTCTCTTCTCTGCCTTTCTTCTCCCTGTCTCTCTTCAATTTCCTGCCTAGCTATAATCTGACTTGCCATAGGCCAAACAGCTGTATTTATCAACCAATCAGAGCAACACATATTCACAGCTATGGAAAGACATCCCACAGTAGCGGGGAGCTACGGGGGTGGGGGGGTAGGGGTGCTGCCATGGTTAGGCTGAACAACCTCCGAACTGTAAATTCCTTAAGGGCTGAGGTCAAGTGCTTTAGTCATATAAGATCAACTGTTTCAAATGCCATTCGATTATTCATGATTATTCACGAGGGACTGCAGAGCTGAGAAAATGCTAAACACCTGCACTGGACCTCAGACCTCATGGGAAGCTGTTTCCAGAGATGTGAGACACATGAGATGCCATGTAGAATGTCATCAGCATTAAAGGAAAGAGGTCAAAGGGGAAAACTCAGTAACTTCTTTAAAATATAGCCATCTTCTCAATGACATTCCTATGTCCAAGTCAAAGTCAGTCTGATGAAAATCTTCTCCAGTGTCAAATGCCTTCTGGTTTCTTCCCCTGCCCCCCGCCCCTCTCCCCCCCCCATTCCATATGCTAATTTCACTTCTTTGTCCACCCACTTGGCTTCTGTCTCACTCCTGCCTATCAAGCCAGCTCACCTGACAGGTACAGACTGACAACGTGATGCCAGATTTGAATCCTTGTTCCTCTACTGCCAATTAGGCAATCTTGGGGAAATCACTTTCATGTTCATGGCCTCAGTATCTTCTTCATCTTTAAAATGGAGATGATAACCAACCGATCTTGCCTCATAGGTCCATCAAGAAGATGAAGTGAGTTAATGGATGTAAAATGGTTGGTTACAACAGAGTCTGGCCTATATAGATAGTTTCTAAAAAATTATTGTCTTCTGTAAGTTTATTCCAAAGCTGTACCTTGCCAATGACTTTATTAGAATGCTCATCTGGCCACCGTCTTCCTCTGGTATCAAGCTGAATTTGGGGATCATTTCTCACTAACCATAAGTGTTCTGAGCATAGGGTCTGGAACATGGCAGAGCATCCACATCCTACTGTGATGTCCACGGCTTGCCTAATGCACACCTGTCTGGCCAGTGCTCCAGCCTGGCCTCTGCCCTAGAAGTGCTCATGTTCACCTTTCAACATTTTATTTCTTGTTAAAGACCAAACCCAAATGCCATTTCTTTCTTTAAAAGTTTTTTCTTTGAAAATTAATCTCTACTTTCTACAGAGTCTCAGAGAATTCTTTGCAAAAAAAAAGGCATTTTCATTAAAAAGTATTTGTGACTGTTTTGACTTTCATTACACATACACACACACACACACACACACACACACACACACACACACGTTCTTTAAAAAAAAGAACTGTTTCTAAATCATATCTGTACCCAGTGATATACCTCAATCAGTACTTTACAGACCACTGCACATAATTATTTAAGTTGGATCAAAAAGAGAAAAGATAATTGACATGTAGGATGCTACAACTCATATCTGTTACATACAAATTTAATTTTAATTAATTTATTAAATTTCAATTAAGCTTTTTCTCAGAATTACCCTTGAGTGTTAAGTACTTGCTTTAGCTTCAATATTTAATTACAAGCTTCAAAATCTCCTTTTTATGCCTTAACGCATTTTGCATACAACAGGCATTCAGAAAACATTGTTGAATTTAATTACTGAATTGTTTCTCTCCAGAAAAGTTCAGGAAACTAGATCAAACTAAGGGTTTCACTTCCTTGGGATGATAAAGATAAGGGGAAGAAAGGCAGGACTAGGTCCTTTAGCTCTTTCTGGTTGTCATGGGAACACAAGCATCACTTGCAGACTACCATTGGCTTTCTCCCATTCCACTTGCAGCTGGAATCTGCATTTCAAGGCCTGGATTCCCAGAGCTTCCAGAGAAGGTAGACAAGATGTCAACCTAGAGGCCAGGCCTTCACCAGGTGGGAAGGAGCTTTCTCTGTTGGAAACATCAGCTAGTGTATTTCAGCTAAGAAACTTCTCCTAAGATGGCATGTTACATGGAGAGAAGTGAGGAGCCAGGGAAGAGAATCTTTGAAACTTATTCTTCAAATAACAAGGTGGAAATCAGACAAGTGAAAAATCCTGTAAACCAAAGCGTATGTGATTCATTTAATATTTTGTTGGTTGGTGTTTTTTCATCAGGCTTTGATAGAATGTCTTGCCACCATCTAGTTTGGTCGCAAACCAAGAACTAGGTAGTAAGTATCCAGGGATGTAATGGGAAACACTAACATTTGGCTTTCTAAGAGGAAGATCCTGAATACTTAGCAGTTTCCATGATGTTAATACTATCATATGGCCAAACTGAAGCTTTCAACAGACTGTCAATCAACTCAAGGCTGTGACAAGATTCAAACACTCAGCAGGACTAGTACTGGCTGGCTTTGGAGCCTCTCTATACTCTCTACAGTCCCACAGAGTCTGGGAGGTGCTGTCAGCAAATAACTAAAAGGGACAAGAGTCATCTTAAACATACATTTTAGTGGTCTGATGCTTTAATTTTAATATAGAAAGCAGCATGCATATAACACATACACACATGCACTTATACACACACACACACACACATACACACACACATGTACACACACTCTAAAGGAAGGGGAAGCTTAATGTAAGAAGCCAGCTGTGAATTATATCAAGATCTACATAGCCTGAAAACACACAAATCTTGATAGAAACTGACCATATGTTCTGAATCTAGATTATGAGTAGACTATGACAGCTCATATCTTTGTTAGAGAGAATAGTTACCTGTTTCTATCCAATCAAACCTGAACAGAATTGAGTGCAAGCAACCTTGGCGGTCTCTATCAATCATACCCGCTAGCATGCTTCCTCTAACTCCTGGCCAAGACCTTTCCAAAGATTCGATTCAAATGAGTGCTTCAAGATGCATTTTAAAGATGGCAGAGCCACAAGATGGAGAAAGTACAGGCCCCACAGTCACCAAGGGAAGGCTGCTTGGACCTGAGGCGAAAAATAAAGTACAGTCATAAGGCCAGGCATGTTGTTGCATGTGGATCTCTGGGAGTGTGAGACCAGCCTGGTCTACATAGTGTGTCCCAGTCTAGCCATGGCTACATAATAGCCATGTTTAAAAAAATTATAGCCACATATGAACTATGGAATGATTTGTTCATATGAGCATTTGTGTTAGCAACTAGAGTTAACTGGTACACTTGGGAATTCCTGCCAAAGGAATCACTTGTACTCTGAAAAAAGCTTACACTTCCCATATCTGGAAGAGTTAAAACCAGAGGCTGGGGGGGGGGCGGGATCTGCAGAGCTTGATGCACAATAGAAGCATTCTTCACTCAGACTTGGCTACAATGTGTGCTTTCATTAAATGCTTTTGTCTTGCTTTTGTTTCATTTTATACTTTTTAAAGGATGATCATCAGGCTAGCTCCTCCATGTGAGACAAGGAAGGAGAAATTTAGGAAGATTCTGAGAGGCCCAGGGAATGAGAGCAATACCACGTCTTCCCATAGTGTTGGATCCCCCTGTAACGGGAGGACAGATGAAGCCCTTTCTCCCTTAAACTGCTTCTGTCAGAGTATTTTCCTAAGACAGAGGGCATCCCGTAGCAAGAGGTAAGAAGCATGTGCATGTGTATATTTCTTCTCGTCTGTCTTTTACATAAAAGGATTCAATGATGAGGCTCTACTCCAACCCACCGACCTAATCCTATGCACCTCCCCAGAGATCCTAAAAGGATTAAGTCTCCAAGCTTTTAATACCTTACCATATGAACTAAATTTTAATACATGATGCGCTGGGGAACACACTCAAATCATATTCAAAGCATAGTTCTCAGTGACAGTAAAAACTGATAACATAGTAATACATTTTAATTACCCTTCATTGTATTTACAAGCTGGATTTTTCAATCAAATATTTTTAAAGTCATATTTTAATGTTCTCAAATCTTATTAGAATAATTTTATATTTATTTTCCTAAACGTGATAGAACAGGCTCACCATAGAGCATACTGAGTTGGCTTGTGTGCCCCAGTTTGCACCATAATAAAGTTAGTATATATTCCACTATGTACAATATATATTATAGTTATATGCCATAATATAACTAACATTATTTATTATACTTGTACAGCATTAAATTTATTTTCACAGTCTGCCAGTATCAACACTAATCAGTGTCCTGAAATAATTGTGACCTATATTTAAGTCACACCATTTCATACAAAACCATCCTAGGCAGAAGAATGTTCAATGAATAAGTAAATACACAGTAAAAGTAATTATCTGGGGGCCAGCTGGCATTTCCTTAGTGTTATACCTTTCTAAAAAAAATCATGGGCACCTTTTCTCTTCCGTGTGTTAGGGGAACCTACTGAAGGCAGGCTGTCATAGTAAGCCATCTCCTGGCTGGAGAGTCAACAGCACTTTTTTTATGAAGATCAATTTTGGTGCCACATCACAGAACAAGAGTAGCTTGTGGTGGGTGTTAGCTTGAAAGTGGCCATCTCCCTTTACTCAACCCCTTATTTCCCTTTGGAGTTTAGCTGACTAGCCACAGAGTATGCCCTTTGCCCAGAAGACTCTTCTGTCCCAAAGAAGTGACCTGTTTAATTAGAAAGCCATGAAACACTAGGGACGAGTCACCACTTAGAAGCTTTCCCGTCATCTCCAGGTTACGAGAAAGGTCCCTGAGCTCTCCAGGCATGTCAGGCTCTGTGAAGACCAGTTGGCTCATCAGTGCCCTGGAAAAGCACCTTGGAAAGTCACTAAGAGCGGAGAGGGGATAATGAACGATCTTCTTTTGGTCATTTTTCTAAACAGCAGATATAGGTGTAGAGAAACAACAAGCGCTCACTTGCAAGGCATTAGTCGCTCTGACCAAACGGCCCAGCAAACAGTTCAGGGAGGGCAGGTCCGTGGGCCACCATTTCTGTGTTTCCAGTCCATGGTCTCCTGGCCTTCTTGTTTCCAGATCCGTGGTGGGGCAACACTTCATAGGAAGGAGAACATGTGGCAGAAAAACGTAAAACAGCTGACAGAGCCGACTGGCTTCAGGAGATGCATAAAGTAAAAACATCCACTTTATGGGAGTTCACCTAGTCACCTCGTTCCCAACTAGTCTCAACTCTCAAAATTCCAGGCCAATGTGTCGCTGTTTGTGACCAAGCCCCTGATGATGGGTGTTGGGGAATGTTTCCTAGCTA
Organism: Peromyscus eremicus; assembly: GCF_949786415.1. NCBI lineage: Eukaryota > Metazoa > Chordata > Mammalia > Rodentia > Cricetidae > Peromyscus > Peromyscus eremicus. The sequence continues at coordinate 26,425,413 of NC_081421.1, read as the reverse complement.
ACTCACAACAAGGCAATAGCTCAGCTGGATGAAGCTCCTCATCTTCTGGGTCAAGTGTCACAGGATTTCATCAGGGAAGCCTCCTGGGAGCCCTGAGAAGGCTTAGAGAACTACCCTCACATTAATGCTTTTACATGTATGTATGTATGTATGTATGTATGTATGTATGTACGTATGTATTAGAGAACTACCCTCACATTAATGCTTTTACATGTATGTATGTATGTATGTACGTATGTATTAGAGAACTACCCTCACATTAATGCTTTTACGTGTATGTACATATGTATGTATGTATGTACGTATGTATTTTGTATGTTGGAGAGGAGAAAGGACAACATACAGTATTTGTTTCTCTCCTTCCACAGTGACCCCTGGAATTGAGCTCAGGTCTTCAGCTGAGGCTGCAAGCGCCTTTCCCCCACTGAGGAATCTCACAGGCCCTCACCACAGTTTGGAAAAACAGAAACCAAGAGCTTAATAATAATTCTTTGACCCCGGAAGCCTCATAACTTACAGGTAGTTTTTACGCAGAAGGGCATCAAGAGCAGCCACCACTTCCCACATTTCCTGTTAAGGACTGAGGCCAGCCTCAGAGAGAGAGAGGCACGGGATGATGAGCTCCCTGACAGCTGACACTGAGCCACAGAAACAATTTTGTTCTTCCAGGAGGGAAACCAGAGTGCGCAAACCTGGGAATTAACAGCTTTATTTACTTTAAACTTTCATGAAGAAGTCTGGAAAATGAATAATTTGTAAGTCTTAAGGGGCTAAGCATACAGACATGAACACCCAGTTTTTCCCCTTACCTTGCAGAACACACAGAACACAGACACATACATTCATATGGGGCCTGAGTTGGTCCCTATTTTTAACCAATGCTTATTTATGTGTTTACAATTAAACAAGCACTCCAGGGGCCCAATTTCCACAGGGAAACCAGCCAAGAAATATTTTTTTAAAGCATCCAGAGAAATGGAGAAAGCACATATAAGATACATGAATATTCCCACTTCATTTGTCCTGAGATTTTTTTTTTTTTTTTGGCTGGGAGGAAGGTCTGGAATTTGAACCCAAACAAGAAAGGCACGGGGCTGGTGAGATAGTCAGTGGTTAAGAATCATTACTGTTCTTGAAGAGGATTCGTGGCCCACAGCTGTCTGCAACTGCAGTTCCAGGGTAAGGATCTGTTGCCCTCTTCTGGTTCCCACAGGTACTGCACACACCTGATGCACATGTATACATGCAGGCAAACAATCACAGACATACAATAAAAATAAATGAAAAAAAAATAAAAAAAGATGCCATCACCCACGGCCTACTCCAACTTACCAAAATATAATTTATTGCTGTTTAAGGGTGTACTTTCGAATTCCTGAGATTGAGTGCAAGAAGTCCTGCAGATCACCTTGGAGGCAACTCACAGCTCCCAACTGCATGAAAAACAAAGTGCTACTCCCTCCAGCCTGTGCGAGCCAAGCATCCCACCAACAGAGAGGAAAGAAGAAGGAAGCAACAGGCATGATATGACGCAGGCTTCTAGGATTTGATTAATTCTCACATCAATGAAGATTAAGTTTGCACACAAACACAGATATGGGTGCAAGTAGAGAGCGAGATAAAATATTGTCTAATACGAATTCAAACTGCAGGTGTAGCATAGGAGTTGATCTTCTCTCCTTCAATGAGTGTCACTAAAATTAAGAGGTTGAAAATGACACAGGCACACAATTCAGCCACACGAGGAGGACCTCCTAGAAGGAAACCCATGCGAAGGGTCAATGAAAGCAATCCTAAAAACAACATCCCAGGAGAAGTGGGGGAAGCACATGGGATTCCTTGAGAGAAAGCCTTGTGGATGAAGTTCCAGCTGAGCCCTCCCCCCTCCCTCCCATCTGTGCCACTTAATCCTCAAATGTCTGTGCCAGTCAAGGGGTGCTACCTGATCCTGAATTCTATACCTGTCCTATTCATTGAACACTTCCAAAAGGTCAAGGGCTCAGAGAACTTGACAACCCAATAAAAGACTGTCTAAAACAATTCAAAATGCAGCATAGCAAAGCATGATGATATGATGATTTCTGATCGACTGTACGAGTGGAGTTGTTTTTCAATCTTCATACAACCTCACTACAATTAAGACATTAAAAATCATAAAACTCATGACAATTAAAAGGAAAACTCTTTCTCTCTCTCTCTCTCTCTCTCACATACACACACACACACACACACACACACACACACACACACACACCAAGAATCCATGTAAGGGCACCTGAGGAAGTCTAAACAAATCTCTTTTCTCCATGTCAGAGAGAAAATGAAAGGGTAGCAGCTAAGGAAACAGGACATTTTCCTAGGTCTATAACTAAAGCTAGGTAAGTACAGTAGGGGGGTGGAATCCCAGGATAGTTTGGGGGCTATGGTGGAACTGAAGGACATTTCCACAGGGACTGATAAGCCAGTTTGAGAGAGCAGAGTTTGAGAAAAAGATCTGGGGTGAAGCTAATGTGGATAAGTATCAGTATTTGAAGGTGAAATAAGGCAGGCAACAGAAAGGTGGGAAATCCATGAAGACAGAAAATTATATAACACAAATTTCGACCTATAGCGATCATGGGATGTGCTGCAAATAAATCAAAGTAGTATTTATTGATCTTTCAAGTTTTAGAATCCACCTTTTGACAGATTAAAACAAGATGCTATAAGCCTCGTTATAGAAAAAGCAAAAAGAGACAGTGCACATGGCAGTACCCCAAACCTAATTTTAAAAAGTCAAGACTCTAAAAGGTAGTTTTTATGAACAGAAACGCATTCCAACAAATCAGCAAAGATGGGGAAAACCTATTTGGATGTGAAGGAAGTATCCAGAACAAATAGCACAAGGACGGAGATGCAATTGCTTTTTAACAAAGAGATCTTAGAAGTGTTCATTGATATTTGGTGCTTTCAAAGTATTCCAATATTATTTCCTTTAAAATTAGTAAAAATTTAAATGAAATAATATTGTAAATGTATAATTTCCTCTTCAGCAACTTCCCAGGTAAATTAGTGTCTGTGGAGTGATTTGGGAAGTGACTGTTTAGAACCGGGGTGACTGACAGTCTTGTTCCCTGCTTGTTTGGTAAATAAAGTTTTATATTAACATGGTTATGCTTGTTTTTGCTGGGTGCAAGGCTGTTTCTATTGTAGAAAACCATACAGCCTGTAGAGGGTAAGCTGTTCACTACCTTTGCAGGAAAGGTTATGGATCCCTGATTTGTAACATAGATAGGCTAAAAAAAAAGTTATCTGTTGTCAAGAATCACTTTCCAAGTGAGGCTCTCCCCACCCCCCAACACAGGGCTCCCTTACTAAGAATAGGTGTGACATGCCTCAGGACTTAATGTCTACTACTGGCTTCTTTGAAGGGTGTCAGTGGTACTCATGGGAGATCTCTCTGTACATGGCCATTTATAAAACAGCCAGTCTAAGCCCTTGCATTTCCACATGCTGGGGGATTTCCTAGGAATAAATAAAGAGCATTCTTTACATGTTCACATCAGAGTGAATGTTGCCTGGATCTCAGCGTGGATCACCCAGCACGAGGATTCAGCAATTCCAAAGCAAAGACTACTCAGATGAGAATAAAGACATCCCACAGATACTTTTTAAACAAAAACAGAGATGCCAGCCTGAATGCCGTGTCCTTCATCTTTTTCATCATAGTTCTTTGGATATGAAGGACAATCCTTTAAGTTTCCTGAGGGGCCCTTAAAGTGGCTCAGTGGGTAAAGGCACCTCCTACGACCTGAGTTTGGAGACCTGAGCTTACCCTCCAGAACCCACAAGGTAGAAGGAGGTAACTGACTCCTACAAGTTGTCCTCTGACCTCCACATATCCTACCCCATGTACACAAAATAAAATAAGCACAATTGTTTTAAATATTAAATATAAATAAGTAAACTGCATCATGGTAAACTCGATTTATAGAAAGAACAGACGTGAAAGAAACTGACTGATGATGGCCAGGGAAGCCATTTTTAAAATAGCAGTGTTCCTCCTCAAGGCCAAGGGCTGACTCTGCTGAAACTATGTTGAGAGTGAAGGTCAAAACCAATCATACCCCTCAGCTTGCCTTCTCTGTGCGAGAGCAATCTTCCAGCAGCACCTCCTGCTTTTTAGTATTTAGCAGGAAGTTTCCAGGAAATGTCTAGGGAAAAGGCCACAGCCCTGATGTGGACAAATCTTAGAAGTGGAATCTCAACCTGGTTTTAAAGAAACTAACTTGAAGCTGTCTATGACGACGTTTTTTTAAGGAGATCCTTTCTAGATTTGTAGCTTGCTTTCTCACTTATTTACTATCAGGTTTTCTGTAGTCACAAACATGACACTCTATGCATTGTTAATGTCTTAGGCATTTGAGTTGTTCCTATGACTAGAACTAGATACAGAAGAGGTCGTTTTTGGAGTCGTGGTTAACAGATCTCTTAGCTTGACCTCCTAGGAATGGCAGCGATTTGCCCTGTTCCTGACAGCACCCCACTGTGCCATGTGTGGTCTCCTGGCTCACCCTAGCTCAGCAGCATCCATTTCCAGTACCATTGTTCTAGGGACTCTCGAAGTGGCTCCTAGTCTCTCAAGTGCTTTGCTGGATGCTCTGTCTGAGGCCTCTGTTGAGAGCACTTGACATCTGACACCAGCAAGAAAGAGGCCATTCAGAACCGAATCACATTTCTTCTAAGAATTTCTCATGCATGGTCTCATTTAATCAGCACAACAACCTTAGAAGGTGTTTTGTTTTTGTTTTTGTTTTGTTTTGTAAATTAGCCCCTCTAGCTTATAGATGAAAGAACTGAAGTATTCCGAGATATGTACATTGTCCAAGCCTACCAAAAAAATCTAGGAAAAAGCAGGGTCCAAATTCAGACAGTCTGGGTCAATAGTCCTTCAGAATCTCTTATCACCTGTCTTAGTCACTATTCTATTGCTATGAAGACACTATGACCAAGGCAACTTACAAGAGAAAGCATTTAATTGGGGGCTTGCTTACAGTTACAGCTTACCAGCATAGCATGGAGTGTGGTGGCAGGCGTGGAACAGGAGCAGTAGCTAAGACTTTATATTCTGATCTGCAGGCAGGAGTCCAAGAGAGAGTGACTGGGTCTAGGCTGGGTTGTTGAAATCTCAAAACCCATCCCCAGTGACACATCTTCTCCAACAAGACCACACCTCCTAGTCCCTCCTAAACAGTCCACCAGGCGGGAAACAAACATTCAAATACTTGAGCCTATGGTAGTCATTCAAACCACCACAGCTCACAAGACACTATACAACCTGGTAATCACCCACATACTGTAATGAAGAAGATCCACCTTGAGACTAGACAGAACACCATCTATTGCTGACTCAGGAAAGAGTGTGAAGTTCCACAGAGGTGAGCTTACATGACTACAATTAGCCAGGAATGTTCCAGAAGCTGTTCTGTTTTCAATCAAAAGCTATGTCTGCTCATCTCTTCCTGTACATGTGGTGTTCATGAATGATAAGGTATCACTTTCCTGTATCACACCAATCTACCACTGCCCACAGCCTGTTCACGTGATCATGGCAAATAAGACATCTGGTCCAGAGCAATGGAGTCTCAAGTCCTAAGAGATGAGTGAGCAACACATACAAAGCCATGGTTCCTAGGGTCCATTACTTAGCAGTTGTGGGCCCTTGGGTGAGATGTTTAATCTCTATGAACTTCAGTGTTTTTATCTGCGAAGCTGGAATTAAAAAATCCTGTGACTATCCCTAAAAATCCACAGGGTCAATATAAGGGTCTGGGCTAACAGGCTTAGAAGAGGGTAGAGCACATGGTAAATCTTTGCAAAACTGAAGTTGTTATTTTCGGATGTGGAAAATGTTATTCCCATCCGACAGCATCTTGAATATCAACGTGATTTGTGGTCTAAACTCTTTTAAAATTACTTTCAGAAGCATAATATAAAGATGTACCCAAAGATTAAACTAAACACATTCATCCTTTCAAAGAAAATCAATGCTAACACACAACAGTATTAAAATTTTCTTAATATCACATCTGTAGACCTTAGGGAAATGTAGTTACTATGAAAAAGAACTAATGCTTCATTATTTGTCACCCAAACATGTCAATTATCAGTATGAATGTATATCATGTATATCTAAATATTGATTTCAGTATTAATAATCATAGTTAATGTATATTTCAACAATAATTCCTGAGTTAAACTAAAGAAATAGACATTTCTCTTGCTATATGGTGTGAGGATGCTGTTGTTACCATAATGCTAACTGTGGTTCAGGATAGCCAGGAAAATGGTGTGAATGCAAAGCCCTGAGTAGAGCAGGCTAGCCCTCCCTGTACCTTCCATCTGAAAGACCCAAAGCTGGTGAGAAAATGGTCTACAGGCCACAGTTCTGACCACATTATATTGCAGATTCAGTCAGAAGTTCCTTAGGCTAGTGAAGTTTAAGAACTTTGCTTGTACATCAGACAGATGTGAGTTAAATCTGATACTAGTCACCAGCCACGAAATAATGAGGCAGGCATTTAAATCAGTTTTCTAATCCATACGTGGAGAACTCACGTCACTGGGCTGCTGCAAGGATGAAATTACCTTGGCTAAGTACAGTGCTTAATAGCAACACATCTGGAATATTATTGATATCATCTATATTCCCAAAGTTAATATGAGAACTGTACCAAGTATACACTATTTTGTTCTCTCTCTCACACAAACACAGTTTGCAGGCATCTCAGATGGTGCTCTTAATGTCACCATCCCTGTGGGCCAGTGAGACTGTTGATCACTGCCAACGCAAGACAACTTTCTACCAATGGTTACATGAGTTATCCTCTCCCCCACTCAGCATAGATTTGCTGGAGAATAAGTTGTAGGGCTAGAAGGAATCCTCCAGTCTATAATCAGCATCTTCATTTCTGGTACAGAATAAAGCCTTTGGCTATCATCAAAATAACATTTTCTTTGAGGCACTAGTCCAAGATCTCCATAACAGAGATTCACAAGCAGGAGAAACAGAGCCAGTGTGCATATTTATAGGTCATTGCCTTGGTACACGGCCAAATGGATTTTTGTAGCCAAGATCTCTGCCAAAGGGACTATCTGTGGGTTTTCTTAATGCTATCTCAAAACCTTTTAAAATAATAAATAGAAACGAAAAAGAAAAATAGAGGCATCAGAATGATGATTCGGAACTATCCTCTGAAGCTTGTGAACCAGCCCTGCTCAGCCCAAGAGGACAAGAGACAATTGTCTTTCCTGTGTAAGACACTGAGAAAAACTAGAACATAAAACGGGGAGTGATTGAGGGGAGCAGGGTGGTGGCTCTGGAGGACCAGCATGGTTACAGACCTAAACTTAGAGCAGACCTGAAGCTCTGTTCTTAGGGACACCAGTAGAGTGATCTAGGCTGGCTCCCCAAGGCTGGGCCGCCCTGCATCCTGTCAACACAACAAACACACTGAGAGACCCCTTTCTTTACACTGGCTCCCCAAGGCTGGGCCGCCCTGCATCCTGTCAACACAACAAACACACTGAGCGATAGACCCCTTTCTCCGACATCGCCTGCTAAAAACTAGCAAACAAAGGAACAAACAAACAAACAAACAAACAAGGCTGATACTCAGGAAAAAAATGTGTCCTTTTGCCTGAAGAGATGGCTCATCACCTAGGAACACTTCCTACTCTTGCAGAGGACCCTGGTTCATTTTCCAACACCCACAGGGCAGCTCACAGCCCTCTGTAATACCAGATTAGGAGATTTCACACCCTCTTCTGGCTTCTGAACATACCAGGTAAGCACATGATGCCCACACATACACTTAGCCAAAGACACTCATTATCTCCAGAATAAAAATAAACAAATGTTTAATAAAATTAAAGGATTGTAATAAAATCATTACTTCCTAAATTGTAAAAACAGAGTATTTTTCATGGTTTGTTAAGGCGTGGGGACAGAGAAGCTGAAGGTTATACTGATTCATGAAATGTTAGCAGCTGGCCAACGTGTCCTTGAATTTCCTGGGTCTGAGAAAGGAGAGTCCCCTGAATGTTCCCTGCATTCTCGCTGTTTTCCACAGAAAGAGACTTTCCTCCCTTTCTGCTGTTTCCCAGGGGAAGAGTGGTTACATAGACTTTGTAATTAGCAGAGATAGAGAATCAAAGAACGGACACTTCAGAGTCACCCAGGAGAACTTCAAATGTGAGCGCTTCCAAACAGCCACCACTACAAAATGCCCATCTCTCCAAATCCAGAACTTCTATCTTGGGAACAATCGGGTCAGGAGAAAAAAAACTAAACCAAAAACAAACAGGAAGACACACCTCTTGCAAACCAAAGGCAAGAGGAGGTCAGAGCCCAGGCAGGTTGAAAGAAGCCCCATAGAAGAGCCGATGAGGAGCTGGAATCCCCAACATCCCACTGCCAGCTGGACCCATCAATAGAGCTCCTTCCCAGATTGCTGAGTGAAGCCTTGGGAACTCCACCTGGCAGGCAAGGTGAGGCCTGGGAATGCAGGAACAACCGCCAGAAGACTGTGGGGGCAACCGGACACTGCACTGCGAGCCTTTGGAAGTGTCCCATGTCCTTTAGACCGGTATCATTGGGGTGACACGGGGGGAGTCACGGCAGGGCATTATCCAGGCAGGCTGAATGGGAGGCCCATTCCACAAACCAGGCTTTGCCGAATTCTGTCAGAGGATACGATCGGCTTCACCTGTGTATTTGATCATGACCTCACCTTCTCAGCCACATTCTACTCTGTGTTCTGAACTGTGGGAAAGAGCCCTAGCATTAGGGACTCCAAGTAGGGAGTCAGATACACCCCTCCGCTTGAAAACCAATCTTGAAAAACTGGCCTGAAAACCCCTGTTGGGCAACAGACAGGTGCCTGAAGAAAGACCCCTCTCCTCTCTTCAAAGACGTTCACATCGAGTAATTTCACTTAACATCAATCCTCTGTAAAGAAGCCCTCTACTGCATCCTCAACCTTTGTAGCCTCGCCCCGTCACACACTGTTTAAAGGCCTGACTTTTATACCTTTTGTGGCATGCAAAGGACCCCACACATCGTCCTCAGGCTCTGGCCAATGTAAACACTCAGGATTCTGGGAGAAGGCGCTCAAACCAGTAAAGTCCGGTTTTCCACAGATTCGGGCGTGGGTGGATGGGTCAGAGAAAACACTTTGAGAGACGACAAGCAAAGCCACAGAACACGGATCCTGAACAGAAGGCTGGACTCAGCCCCAAGTAGGGTAAGCGAAGTGGAGGGCAGAGAAGATCTTCAAAACCTTCTTTCCTTGAAATCTGAGAGCATCACAGCCTGCTATAAAATATTAGGTCCAAACTTCATGAACGAAAATCCTAGGCCATGGCTGAATGGCAGCATGAAATATTCCTTTAATAAATCAAAGGGTACAGACTCTACCTTCCCATTCTTAATCATAAAATTCAAGCAAAAAGTTGATTGATTGATTGATTGATTGATTATTTTGTTATTCTGTGTGTCCACAAAGTGTGTGAGTGCGGACATGTACACGACACAGCACATGTGTGTGGAAGTTAGAGAACAACGTTAGGAATCAGTTCTTCCCTTCTGTGTTTACCTGGGTTCTGGAGACCCAGCTCATGTCACACTGTCATAGCATGTGCTGTCACCTGTTGAGACATCTCACCATTACTGAAGAAGATAAGCTTTTGATAATTTTTTTTTAAGATTTATTTTATATTCATGTGTCTGTGTGTGAGCCCATATGTGTGCAGGGGCCCATGGAGACCAGAAGGAGGCACCGGGTACCCTGGAGCTGGAGTTACAGATAACTGTGGGTGTAGGGAACTGAACCGGTCTTCTGAAGGAGCATCAAGTGCTTTTAACTTCTGAGCTGTCTCTCCGAATCCTTAAAATAAATGTATTTGATAATGTGCTATTTTTACCCAAGAGAATCACAGAGACTGAAATGCCTGAGCAATGCTCAGCCCACTGAGTGTTAGCAGCACTAATACACATTATCCTGCTTGACTTCAACCATATTTACACAAAGAAAAGAGGCCGAGAATATAGGAACGCAGAGATGGTGTGGGGGAATAAAAGAGATGAACTCTTTTAGGAAAAGAGATGGATTTGAAGGTTTGCAGCTACAGCATCATGACTGAGCCCCCTTGACACCCAGGGCTGCTTCTTCTTTTCTAAGATGAGGGCTGAGGTGCAGTGTACACAGTATGTGTGACTGATGGACATCAAAACAATCATCAGTTACCATGTAGGCTGGCTCCCCCAAGGCTGGGCCGCCCTGCATCCTGTCAACACAACAAACACACTGAGAGACCCCTTTCTCCGACATCTTCCTGCTAAAAACTAGCAAACCAAGGAACACAACATTCACTTGTAGTCTGTTAGATGTTAATAAAATGAGCCGGGCGGTGGTGGTGCACGCCTTTAATCCCAGCACTCAGGAGGCAGAGCCAGGCGGACTACCAAGTGAGTTTCAGGAAAGGTGCAAAGCTACACAGAGAAACCCTGTCTCAAAAAAAAAAAAAAAAAAAAAAAAAAAAAAAAAAAAAAAAAAAAAAAAAAAAAAAAAAAAACGAAAAAAAAATGAAATAGTCTTTTCTTTATTATTAGGCAGACAGTAAGGTTCTATCTTAGTAGTTCTAAATCCTGGCTTTACTTTAGAATGTTCTAGAGAATTTCCTTTTCTTCTTATTTTTCCTTTACTCTTAACTGCCACTTCGTCATGAAACAGCTGTATCCCTGTGTCTGGGGATGGGTCTCACAGTAGCTGTGATCTGGTGCAGTGTGAGCTCTGAGAAACAGTACTCCAGGTGTTTTTGTGCTTTACGGAAATTGCGTTGTAGTGAACTGGTTCTACTAGAGAATGGACACTTGGGGCTGCCCCAATGTATCCTTTAACTTCAAGAGCAGGAGGACACTGCCTTGGCCTGTGAGATACTCGGTGTTGCCTGTGATTACAAAAGAGAAATAAAGAATTTGATATTTCCTTGTTCCCTTTGCTAGGAGGTGACAGGAAACATGTCCAGTGACGACTCAGTGACATAGCACTTCTGAACTGACGTGGACGTCAGGGACGAGGCACAGACACCAGGATGACTCATGGTTCTTCAAGCCTCCTCCCTCTTTCTGAGCCCCATCCACTACAATAACCTATGGGTCCACATTACAGTACTTAGACACAAACTGTGAATAGAGGAAGAATTTGAAAAGCCTTTGCTTATCCCATGAAAGCCCATGAGGACTTGGTGTGACAGAGGTGTGGATGGGAGCTTAGTCAGCTATCTCCAGAGGAAGCCTCAGTCTTCTCATACTTCAGTTTAAGCCATTCTTCTATTGTCTATGAAGACAAGAATATATGCTTAATTGAAACATGAAGTTTTAGAGGCATAAATACCACTGGAGAGAAAGTAATTGCTTGACATTTGTCCTGGATCCATTGATATTACCTGGTTACAAAGATAAATCAGAGCCATGTAAAGTTCTTCCTCCACATGGTAGTGTGGGTAGTATTGAAGAGCTCTGGGTACCACTTCCTTGTCATGGGGAGCACTGGTAAAAAGCAATTGCTACAGAAGTGTCAGGACGCTAGAATTTTACCACATGCATTCACACCTACTCACATGGTTGCTGCTAGTGAGATCACGTGGTGACTAGTCATGGGTCAGAAAAGCTGCTGCACATCACAACATTGTTCTCATAGCAAAACATGCCTAGGGCAGGGGATGCAGCCCATATCCGGGAGTACCCAACTAGTATCTATGAAGCCCTGGGTTCCAGCCCCAGCGAAGTATAGACCAGCTATGGTGGTACATGCCTTCTATCCTAGCCCTGAGGGATTACAGGCAGGGGATCAAAAGGTCAAAGTCATCCTCAGCTATCTAGCAAGTTTGAGGATAGCCTTGTATACATAAGACCTTGTCTCAAAGAAGAAACAAACAAACAAATAAATCTATATCCATTTTATAATAAATCTCTTTGTGGTATTGTTTCCAAGAATGTGCTGAAGCAGGAAGCAGCCTCTCCCGCATCCCATAGGATGGTTGAGATGACACTGGCTATCATACGCAGTTGAAAATATTTTTAATTTCCTATTCCATTTCAGGAACTGAGCATAATTTCCCTCTTTGTGGAGAAATGTCTCAACTCTGTTAGGTTAAAATAGGATATTAAATCTCATCACCCATGATCCTATTCAAATGCACTATGTCTATAATTCAATATGTCTAAAACATGGCCTTAGATCCATCCAATCAATTACTTTTCCAGCTGTTCTTTGGTTTTAATTCAGAGTCTAGAGTAAGAATTTGTAATGTCACTCATGGTGTAGAGAACTAAAATTTGGTAGTATTCTTGGCCTTGTTGACTATAAAATGGAGTGCCATCTTTAACTTAGAATAATTGCATTGATCTCCTCTAACAAAATATATGCTATGTCATGTTTTGATATATGGCTTAGAACCTGACTAGGAATTATACCATATTACATGATGATATGGCTTTTAAAAGATTTTGCCTTTTGACTCTAATTATATCTAACACACAGCAGGTCAAATGGGGTCTGGAATGCTTAGTGTGAGGTTCAGTCACTGTTCACCGCACTAATACTGTTTCACAGGATCAAAGTCACTCAATTTCTTCTTTTATGTTTCTTCTCTTCGTTAGTAGTCTTCTCATGATAACTTTTTCCAAGACAGGGCAGCAACTTAAATTATAACATGCACATTTTTATCATTTTTATCGATAGCACCTCTTAGGAACCACAAGTCAAGAGACAAAAAAGGAATCCTCAGACAGAGCTCAGAAGGGAAAAGAGAGAGAGTAAAATGTGCTGAAGTATGCCCCGCAACAGGAGTTAGGATACAGCGTTCTGAACTGGCTTCCTGAGACTCCCCTCTGGAGTATACATTAAGTCCCTCTTGGCTTTAAAAGACCTATAAAAAGACGACCTGAAATTAATGCTCTTAAATTCCTTGATATCTTTATAGGACAGTGATGTTAGAGTCTGATATGATGGGACACACCTACAGTACCAGCATCTGGGAAACTGAGGCAGGAAGAGCATGTGTTTGGGGCCAGACTGGGCTATAGCAAGTTTGATCCAGCTTAAGCTGAAGAGGTAGATCCTGTCTTGTAAGATGGGGTGTGGAAGAAGAAATGGAGGCAGAGAAGAAAGGGGAAAGGCTAAGGTATGAACTTGAGAATTTGGCTTCAATAAGGTCTTAAAACCCCTCCATCTCTCCAGTTAAAATGTTTGGACCCTGTAAATGTCACTACCGATATGACTTCCTGCCATGACATTCTAGATGTGGCTGCCTGGTGAGATTCTATTTTCATCCTCTCACTAGCCTGACTTTGCCAGGAGCCAGTTTAGTTCTGGAACACTTCAAAAACGTGCCTTTACCACTCAATTTCTAGAGGAGAGACTCAAGTTTAAAGTGTAAGGGGAGGCCTCAATTTTTGAGAAGTGGCTTCATACCCAGCATTCAATTGAGCCCAAGGTTATTCTTCTATATAGTGGAAAAATCACCAGCCGTGCTGGCACCAGCTGTCAGACCGGGGGCTGATGCTTTCAAGACAAAAGCAGAGGAGGATGGGGGACGAGCTTCTCTCACATTGGGCTCTTGCAAAGGCGTGCACTACCCCCACCATTTACACTGGATCCTACATCCGGGAGCAATGTGTGTGCTGTTGGTGCTCAAAAGATATGTATGGATGAAGGAAGTGGTAATGTTTCAATCTGATCAGCTCTGGATGGGAAAAGACATGACATATGGGAAGGACTCAAATCTAAGCAAACTGGGATTCCAATGCCCTGACCATCATCCAGCTACCTTGTTACCCAACAGCTTCTTTTTCTCATTGGTATTACCTGAGTATTAAGTGGTATACAGCATATATGGGGCCTGTTAGGACTGGTCCATACGGTATCTAAGAAGTCCTGGTGACTATTATGAATCAAATATGGCTTTCACTCTGAAGACTTAGACTGCATGTGTCTACTTCTAATAATATCTAATAGCCCTCCAGAAGCAATCTCTGCTTTTAATACAAAGACTTATAAATACAGAGACTTACAAATACAAAAAGCCAGTCTACCAGAGACATGGCTAAGTATTTATTTTTTTGCATCGGAAACTTCCAAACCCTCGTCTTCATCCCTGTTGGAGGAATCACATTATAAACATGAAATACACATACTTTTAGGCAAGAGGGGAAAACACTGTTAGCAACATCCAGGAGGTGCTATGAAACCAGTCAATTCAGTAAAAACATCCAGAGAAGAGAGAAGGCAGTACAACTTCCATGGCAAACTCCAAGGCCCAAACACCCTGCTTGTTAGTCTATCTGTGTCAAGAGCACTTAGATTTGCTTTCGTTTATGTTTTATGCAGTACTTGAGTCTGGACCTAGTGCCTTGAATATACTAGGCAAGCACTCTATCCCTGAGCCATACCTTCAGTCCAGTTTTTGTAGGATTCTGTTCAAATTTACACACTGTCCTTTGTAAGCCTCTTGCTACCTGACCCCTAGGTATGGCCCTAAAGATGGTGATATGCACCCTTAACCTTTCATACCTAAGAGACGTACTGTTCCACTTCATGGAAAACTGTATACGTAGATTCTTCATTTGTCATGCTTATCACCATCCTGGTATTGTACTTCATACTACATTAGTACCACATTCATTACACCTACAGGATAAACTACACAAGATACTGCTGGGGTTTTTCCTATAGAGCCTCATACGTATTTAAAATAACCCCCAGAGAATGCATGATTGTTTTTATTTACACAGTTCTCTGTTTCTTTCTCCTCCAACTCTGTGTGTGTATGAGAGAGAGAGGGAGAGAGAGAGAGAGAGAGAGAGACAGAGAGACAGAGACAGAGACAGAGACACGGACACAGACACACAGAGAGGGAGGGAGAGGAGGAGGAAACAGAATGAGAAAGGGAGAGAAACAGAGACAGAGAGGAAGTAATAGAGAGAGGGAGGGACACAGAGAATGAGAGAGAGCAGGAGGAGGAGAAAGGAAGAGAGACAGTGACAGAAAAAGGAGGAAGAGAACCCGTGAGCGCTAGTGGGTGTGCCTGTTTGTGAGTGTGCAGAGGCAGAGGTCAACAGCAAGTACCTTTCTCTACCCTGCTCCTATGTGTTTGTGTGAGACAGGGTCCTTCACCGAATCTGGAGTTCACTGATGGGTTAGGATGACTGACCAGTGAGGACCTGGGATCTTCCCACCCTACCTCTTGGCTCTGGTATTATGGGTACACACCACCATGCCTGGCTTTTTGTGGGGGCTGGGAGCCAAACTCAGGACCCCATACTTGTGCTTTACCCACTGAACAACGTTTAATGTTCTCAGTACCTCCTGAAAAGTCCAGGCTTCCTTACACTATCTCCCACCATTCAGTGAAATCTCTTTGTCCTTCTGTGGAGAAGACCGCTTGCTGTCATTTCTTACTCTTCCTCCCCTTCCGTTCTCAAAGGGGATTATCTCTAGATTTAGATTTTTCAGGATGACAGGACATGGTTTCTCTCTCCTTATCGACCTTCAGAGACACACTTTACTTTGTTCTGGTCTTCATACCTTCTCAAGGGAAGTTCGTGGCCATCTCAAGTCAGTTACCATCAGTAGAACATGCTGTTGCCCTCTTTTCTCCCAGAGGTTTTCTCTTTGGTTTTGACAATTTAACTATCATGTGCTTCCACGTGGCTTTGCCTGTTTGCATTTCATTGAGCATTATCAGTCTGTAAATTTATGGTCCTCATGAAGTTGGGAAAAATTTTGGTCACAATTTCAACACTATTTTCTTCTCCCTCATTCCTTTTCTCCATTCCTTCAGAAAAATGAAATGTCCATCAGAACTTAACTTTCTTCCTGCGACTCTTTGCTTTTCAGAATCCCTTCCCTTCTTACATCAGAAATAACTCCTAATCATTTCTCAGGAGGGATCCTGAATCTTTTTCCTGTGAAATCTATTACTGCACTATTTAAATTTAGTTCTTAATATTCCAGATACAATTCTTCTAGTTAAGAATTCTCCTTTTTCCTTTCACTTGCTTTTCTGTGTTTGTTTGTTTGTTTGTTTTTGGAGACAGGGTTTCTCTCTGTAATTACCTTAGCTGTCCTAGAACTCACCAGGCTGGCCATGAACTCACAGAGATCCGCCTGCCTCTGAGTGCTGGGATCAAAGGTGCTTGACACCATGCCTAGCTAGAAATTCCCCATTTTTTCTAACGTTTTTCTGTTGTTCTACCCAAATCTGCCCTGTTTTCATGTATCTGCACAAGAATATTCCTTTGAACTCATTCATGCTCATTGTTTGAGAGCCACTGGTTAATGGTTTGCCATTTGGATGAAGTTAGCTTCTATTTTTATCTTCTCTTGACAATGGGTCATAGTTTTATAGTCTTTTCTTTTTCAAGTACAGTGATTGTAGATTATGTTCTGAACATGGTGAGAACTGGTATGGAGACCAGATTCTGTCATATTCCTTAGAACAGCTTTGGCATCTATTTTTAACAGGCAATTTATGATGTATTACAGAAAATGTAATCTTGGGTTGCTATAAACAACAGGTCAGATCTGTGTTGGTTACTTTTCTGTTGTTGTGATAAAATACCATGACTAAAAGCAACTTACTGAAGAGTTCATTTTGGCTTACAGTTCCAGAGGCATATATAGCCCACTGTGGTGCAGGCAAGTGGAGGCATGGTGGCGGGCATGAACAGGAAGCTGAAAGATCACACTTCAGCTGCACACAGGAAGCTGAGAGCCCAGGCAGAATGCAGTGGAGTATGCTATAAACCCTCAAACTCATGATGGACTTCCTCTAGCAATGCTGTACCTCCAAAAGGGTCTCTAACTTCCTCTGACGTGACAGGTCTCATTCAAACCACAGGATATCTAGTCCAGTCCTTGAGTTACTATCTGTGTGTGACTCTGTCTAGTCCACACACTCTCCAGGGGTCACCAAAGACGAGTAATTGCAAACAGAGAATTCCCTTTCTCCTTTTCTGATACTGTCTCTTCATTCTTAAGTGACTCTTGAGATAGCCATTCCACTCTGCCTTCTTGTTACTTGAGAAATAAGACAACCATGTTTTATCACAATTTTAGGTACATTGTGCCAGGCTACAACTTCAACCTCAAAGCTGCAAAACAGACTATACTTGTCTTCTACACTGTCATGTGTCAACAAAACCTGCTACCTTGTTTTTCCTCTTGGAAACAAGTAGTTGTGACTTCTTTGGTCTTTTGTCTATGGAAGCTTAATATGCTCTGAGTGGACCTATCTATCATATTAGAAGTAGAAACTACAGACATCATAAAGACAGATGATGATGATGATAGGTAGGTAGGTAGGTAGGTAGGTAGGTAGGTAGATACATAGATACATAGATAGATATATAGATACAGATAGGTGGATGGATATTAGGTAGATAGATGATAGATAGGTAGACAGACAGGTGGGTAAACGGATGGGAAGAACGAATGGATAGATAGATGGATGATAGATTTGTATATACAAAGAATCAAGTTTCTAATGCTGAACTACAGGTTGCCATCTTTCTGAGCTTACAGAGACTTGCTTTATCTACCTCTACCAGAGAAACAGCCGTTTACCTCCTCTGGCAAACAGGCATTCTCTATGGTGCATCTCAACTCATTTTCATTATTAGTTATTGCTTAAAAAGTCTCCATTCCCAAGTGTAGGTATCATACCACTGATGAACACAGACTGCTTCAGATGGCCTAGGCACCACACTAAACAGCACCAAATCACACTCAAGTATTTTCAACTCTTCTGATTCTGTCAAGGAACAAATCTCAGCTTGGTGCTAATATGCCTTTAACACCTTTTAATAGTGGCTAATTTTCTCCTTTCCTACAGCAGCGCTCATGTGAAGAAACTTCTTCAGGCAGTAATATCTAGACGGAGAGGAACAACATCATTTTGCTACTTCTAGTTGACTTCTATTTGTAATGTTGCTGCTCTCCATTTATGGAAAAGATACACAGTTTGTTTTCTTTAAAAAAATTACAAACAGTAAATTGATTTAAGAAAAGTTCAAAGTGACATTATAGGTAAAATGTAGATAAGAGTAGGGAAATATTGTAGTATCATAGATGATTTTAGTCGCTGGAACCGATATTTGTTCTTCTCAACCCAAATCTCAGTACCATAACATAACAGAATTTATTTCTTGCTCTTGACAACCCTTATAGCACAATTTGGACATCTCCAGGCTGCAGTAAGTTGCCTGTGTTCATCCGGGAACTAAGCATGGCAAGGCCTCCTTCTCTAACAGAGGATAACTGCGCATGTGCGAGCAGAGGACACGGGAGGAAGGGAAGTGGACAGTAGAAGGTGTGGGAAGATCGTAGGAGGCTCGGGAGAAATTTCATCCTTTGGTTTGTGCAGCTCTACTGGCTGCAACTCGGCCTTTGGCCACATTTCCTTGTGAGGTTGGGCAGGAAATGAGTGGACTTCTAACAGTAGGAAGGAAAGAGTTGTGAGTCTGGGTGAGCTCAATGTTTGAGAAACTATGCACTGGTGTATCAGTTACTGTTGGTACTGTGACAAATACTTGGTACAAACTACTAACGAAAGAATATATTTTGGCTCCCAATTTGAGGGTGTGGTCTACCGTGGCAGGTAACTCATGGCAGCGAGTATGAGGTGGCTGGTCCTATCTCACCACAGGCATGAAGCAGAGAGTGAGAAAAGCTGTGGTGTTTACCTTACTGTTTCCTGTCTACTTAGTCTGTGACCCTAGTCCATGGGAGGCTGCGGCCTACGCAGGGTGGGTCATTCCACCTCCATTAATTCAGTCTATAAACTCCCTCACAGATATGCCCAGGGGTTTAGCTGCCAAACTGAGAGTCAATATGAATTATTACATGGGTTATGTCCCTTCAGGGCAGAGGAAAAGAGGAAGCTACCAGCCCTCAGAAGCCTCCCTTCCTTTGGTAATAATGCCTTTGGATATTAACATCTTTCTTTCTGGTTTGCCTCCAAGCCCCCACGATTAGGCTTCTACCCCAGTAATGCAAGGGTTAGCCAGGCATCCCTCAGACATGCTGTCTCAGTCAGGGTTTCTATTGCTGTGGTGAAACACCAGGACCAAAAATCAAGTTGGGAAGGAAAGGGTTTCTTTGCTTATATTCCATAGCACTGGTCATTATCGAAGGAAGTCAGGTCAGGAACTCAAACAGGGCAGGAACCTGGAGGCAGGCGCTGATTCAGAATCCATGGAGGGGTGCTACTTACTGGCTTGTTCATCACGGCTTGCTCAGCCTGCTTTCTTATAGAACCCAGAACCACCAGCCCAAGGATTAATTGAGGGTCCCTCCTCTCAGATGACTTTAGCTTGCGTCAAGTTGACATAAAACTAGCCAGCACACATGCTCTGTCCAGTTCAGTCCCCCCACATCTCTGACCCCATAAAGACAGGGTCCAGATACAAGCTACCTATGTTTCCTGGTCCCTCTCTGCTCTAACCTTCCTGGCAACTTCATAATAACAATGTAATCCTACTTCTCACCTTCCCCACAAAGCCTTGCTCTGTGAGTTCAATTAGCTCCTTGAAATAATACTTGTGTGAATGTTAATTGAAAGATCTCCCTTCCTTCCCTCGAGGAAATTAAGAATATCTTATACAGAGGCTTCGTAAGTTGTGCTGTTGTTCTGAATATGGCTTAGCCAGATGAGGCTGGGCCACCGATGACCAGGAACATATCCTTCTATCAGGGTGGAGTCTTTCCTGTGTGAGCACAGCC
This sequence comes from Peromyscus eremicus, assembly GCF_949786415.1. Lineage (NCBI taxonomy): Eukaryota > Metazoa > Chordata > Mammalia > Rodentia > Cricetidae > Peromyscus > Peromyscus eremicus. The sequence goes on along the minus strand of NC_081421.1, from coordinate 26,405,587 downwards.
ATTGCACCAATCCACTTATGGAACATTTTGGCCCCATCCCCACCCAGGATCCGAGAGAGAGACAGACAGAGAGAGAGAGAGAGAGAGAGAGAGAGAGAGAGAGAGAGAGAGAGCGAGCCAGCTCTTTAAAAGTAGAATGCCCACAGACCCCAGCATCTACCTCCCATCTCCATAGCTCACAGAAATCTAGCACAGGTCTCAGCACCACATAAAGACTTAAATGAATTCAGAATATTGTCCACACCACCCCAACATGAGTAGGTACTCAAATTGTGTTGTGTTAATGTTTTTAAGAAGCATAATTTTAAACAACACAAACTAGCAAGTGTCAGTTCTTTAGTTATTTCCAAAACACTGTAATGTGAGGTAACTCTTTGCACTCTGTCAGAACAGACTGGAAGAAACAACCCCACAACTTAAGCCTTCACTCAGCTGTGACCTGAGCTTGACCTCACTATTTTAAGCTCCTATGAACTGCTGGCAGAGCGTGTGTGCAGACGTTCATTTCTATAAATATGTTTGGGAGAGAGGCAGTCTTTGCAGCACACTGGTGTCTCATGAGTCTATCAGTAAGATGCCATACTAGCAGAAATGACCTCTGCAAACAGACACTCTCATTCTTTGGAAAAATATCTGCAGTTCCTGGATTTAAAGGGGGGCGGGGGAAGAGCTTGTCATCTTGCTGGCTACAAGAGTGTTGAGTCCAATAGCATCTTCATAGTCTTCTCCAGTACCAGGTCCACATGAGTAGACTCTAGGGCCTGACTACAGTCTTGACTTTCTACCTACAAGGCTTGGAGCAAGCGACTTCCCATGGAGCTTAAGGCTTGATTCCAAGCTCTCCAACCAACACACAAAGAGGGCAGCCACAGTCGCCACCACTGCGCCAGGAAGATCAGCAAAGAAGGATGAATGCTGACAACCAGCTAAGTGTAAGTCAGTTCGTTCCACTCCTTCAGGCCGGTCTGAACTTTTCCATAGTGAATTCCTAAAGCAAGTGGGTTTCCAAGTCCTCTTTCACAGAACAACTTTCTTCTCTATGGCAGAAAATACGCCACAGTGTGGAACACGTTCCTTTAGGTTGCCTGTTTGCTTATGCTCACGACACAACAGCATGACCATACTTCTCTAGACTTTCATCTTCAGCTGCTCAAACTGAGTGAGAATCAAGTTTCTGATGTGTATTGGATTGCTTGTTTATTGGAATTTTCCCAGGGTCCAGGGTTCAAATCCCTGTTCAGGCATCAGATATCAGAATTTTCCCAGGGGCCTGCCCTCAGAAAATCCCTCCCAGAGTCCTGGGGAAGATGCTACCTCTGGTGTGGGGTTATCTGAGGGAAAGAAATCTATGTACATCATGCTCTTTTGTCCATTTACTTTATTTCTCGAAGACAAAATTCTATCTATACAGCTTCAGCTCCATCCTCATAGTTCTTCTCTGTACCCACTTTCCTGTCCTCTCACAGCCCTAACAAAGCCCTTATGCTTTCGATCTCATCTTCATCCCCTGTTCCTTCATCCTCCATCTTCCCTCCCTCTTCTTCTCTCCTCACCTGATTCTTATTTCTACAATGATCTACCTTGTTCCTTTCTCTGGGGCCATGCCACTCTCTGCTTGGCCCAGAAATTCTGCCTCAGCCTTCATTCCCACCTGGATATGCAAAAACCCTCTGTTCTGAGTCAAATGCTCTGGAATGCCATTTGACCAGTCTGGGGCAGGAAAGTCTGAGCTTCATTTGCACAAGAAACAAAGCTATGCATCTACAGTCAGCCTGTCTTCTAGGCTCTGTAGGAATGTTACCCAGTTTGTCAGCAGTAGGTCTGAGAAGCCTTATACTTTTTGCCTTATGGCCTAGTAGTATATGAGTGCATACGAATTTTACAGCAGGAGAGAGCTGACATACAGTAAAAGCTGAATAACATCAAATATTCCTTGATAAATGGCTCCTCTTGAGGGACTCCTTGGCCGATCAAGGTATAGCTTATTATATACAGTTGGACTCCTAGTTTACATTCTTGTGTCCCCTGACATTTGCTCTCCTCCACCTTCCCCTTCCATGTGTATGTGGCATGAACCCAGGCTTGCATGCATGTGGGTCTGTATGTATGTGCATGCATGTGACGGCCTAAAGCTAACCTCAGGGGTCTTCCTCAGTATCTCTACTTTATCTACTGAGGCTGGGTGTGCTAATTTACTTCTGTTGGTGTAGTAAAACAGGAACCAAAACCAACCTGAAGGAAAGGGGTTATTTTATGTTACAGGTTACAGTCCATCATCCAGGGAAGCCACAGCAAGAATTCAAGGTAGGAGCTTGAAGCAGAGACCATGAAGGAGTGCTGCTTACTGACTTCCTTCCTTGGCTTGCTCAGGTACCTTTCTTATACAGTCAGGCCCACCTGCCCAGGGCTGAGACTGCACACAGTAGGCCAGACCCACCTGCCCAGGGCTGAGACTGTACACAGTAGGTCAGACTCACCTACTAAGGGCTGATACTGCACATAGTAGGCCAGACCCACCTGCCCAGGGCTGAGACTGCACATAGTAGGCCAGACCCATATACCCAGGGCTGATACTGCACATAGTAGGCCAAACCCACCTGCCTAGGGCTGATACTGGACACAGTAGGCCAGACCCACCTGTCCAGGGCTTATACTGCATACAGTAGGTCAGACCCACCTGCCCAGGGCTAACACTGCACACAGGAGGCCAGACCCACATACTCAGGGCTGATACTGCACATAGTAGGCAAGATCCACATACCTAGGGCTGATACTGCACATAGTAGGCCAGGCCCACATACTTAGGGCTGATACTGCACACAGTAGGCCAGGCCCACCTGTCCAGGATTGATACTGTACACAGTAGGCCAGGCCCACCTGTCCAGGACTGATAGTGCATACAGTAGGCCAGACTCTCCTACATCAACTAGCAATGAAGAAAGTGTCTCACAGACATGGCCACGGGCCAGTGTGATCTAGTCAATTCTTTAGCTGTAGGTTCTTCTCAAGTTGACAAGGAAAGCTAACTATGACCAACAGCCTCTGCCTGATCCCAGAGTTTGCAAGCATGCCTGCTCGCTCTGGAAGTGCTTTGTATCCCCCTTCTGAGTATAGAACGACAGGCAGGTCATCACATGCAGCCCACATTTATGTGTTCTCAGGGTCCTCACTCTTGCTCTTGCATGCAGTAGCAAGCATGGTAACTGCCGGGCCAACCCCCAGCCCTGTCTTTGCCTCTCCTAGTCCAGATGTGACCCTGAGAATCTGGACATGATGTAATCTGGTGTCCTGCAAAGGTCACTGTGAAACACCACAGCTATCTCCCTTTTCCCAAAGGGGAGAGATGGGTGCTGGAACAGACAGGAGAAGAATTCCTTCTGCAGTACCAGCCAGATGCTGTCCTCACACTATGGGCTCTCCAAACACATATGGAGAGGGGACACACACAGTAGGGTGACCTGTGGAGCTCCGCTCACTTTGCTTTTGCACACGTTCCCTCTCAACAGGTAGCAATGAGGAAAGGGGATGGCTTGCTGCTGGAGCTTGAACAGTGGAGGATAAACATGTTTCCCTCAACTTTATTCAATAGAATACTTGCTGGTAATTGATCTCAGGACTTCAAATGATGTTCGGGTTGGGAGAAAGTAGTTTTAAAAGCCTTCCCTTAAATAATCTATTTTAATCAGAGCCTAATAAACTATTGGCATATCTATTATTATTAGAGTATCTCAGAAAACTCACAAATTATCTGAGCCATGTCCTTGAGAAAAAAAAATCAACTCTAAAGATAATTTTATTACTTTGGATCTTTGTCAGCCGAGTAGACCTAGACTTGTAATTTTAAGGAATTCTAAATGTAAAAAAACAAAAAGAATAAAAGAAATCAGTTTGGGTTTTATGCTAAAAATTTAATAATCATACCAAAGTAAAGGTCAAAAATATATTTAAAGCTAATTAATATTATCATCAGAGTCAGAGAAAATGCATAATGACAGTTCTAATTGCTACATTCTCTTGTTTCATACTTCAGAGGAGCAGCAATTACACCTCCGTGAGAGTTGCACTTTGGCACCTGTAATCTTGACACTGACATTTCCTCCAACTACACAGGGGACCTGGTGGATCTGAAGCTTCCAGAACGTAACCGTGTCCCTGATGGCTTGAGATGAGCATCCAACTATCAGTTGTTTTCTACTCAGTATGAACAAGTGCAGCCAGGTCTGGTGGTCGACGTCCATAGGCTCACATGTTAGAGACTAGGGTGGGAGGACTGTTAAGTTCAAAGCTTGGCTGGGCTCATTTTGAGCTCAGAGATAGCCTGGTAACTTAATGAGCCTATCTCTCAAAACAAATGGGGTCAGGGTAGCTGGGGACATAGCTTAGTGGTTCAGTATGAACCAGGCTCTAAGGTTAACTACCAGAATCATAAACAAAACAGAAAACAAGTGAAAAAAGATTTGCCTAGCCTCTGTCAAAATCTCTCAAGGTTGAAGCACGTCTAGGTTTCTGGGCCGTGCTGCATGGACAGTCTGTGACTGTTGACACCTACAATATCACCTGCCTGGTCCTGTCTTGCCTTTGGGCAAGTTTTATCCTCTGCCTCTCCAACTCTCAGCAGCCTTTCTGGACAGTTCCTAGAAAATTATTTTGTAGAATGTAAAATGTATTCACAAAGACAACGTTTTGAGGTCAGTTGTCACTTGCAAAGATACTAACTCAATGGTCAGTGAGATAGCTCAACAGATAAATGTGCTGCTGTCAAGCCTGCAGACCTGCGTTTGAGCCCCAGGACCCTGTGGTAGAGGGAGAGACTGACATCACAGTTGTCTTCTGACCTCCCATATATGTGGCATGGGTCATGGCATGTTTCTGGAACTGGTAGAGCATCTCTTGGCTGTCTTTTCTTGCCAAGGTCAGTGGAAAAGGCCATAAGATATAGGCATTGTAACTACAAGATGGCTCAGTTCCTACTTGCTCTCTGATTGAGGTACAGGACCACCTCAAACTCTTGAACCACCCTTGAGTGGGAAGCCACCAGAAGGCAGTGACATTTGCTCCTGCTGAACATCAATCCTATCCTAGAAACTCAGGGTTAAGGTCAACTGTTTGAAGTCCAGCCCTAGTCAATAAATAAAACACTGCTTGGCCAGTAGCCAGACAGGAAGTATAGGCGGGACTAACAGAGAGGAGAATTGAGAGAACAGAAGGCGGAGGGAGACACTGCCAGCCGCCGCCATAACAAGCAGCATGTGAAGATGCCGGTAAGCCATGAGCCATGTGGCAAGGTATAGATTAAAAGAAATGGATTAATTTAAGCTGTAAGAACAGTTAACAAGAAGCCTGCCACAGCCATACAGTTTGTAAGCAATATAACTCTCTGTGTTTACTTGGTTGGGTCTGAGCGGCTGTGGGACTGGCGGGTGACAGAGATTTGTCCTGACTGTGGGCCAGGCAGGAAAACTCTAGCTACAGGGCACAGCTGCAGGCTCCTTGTCTATAAAACTATTCACCTATAACTTATCATCAGCCACCTGTCACCTGGCTTTGCATTTGGTTTCACTATGCATGAGACACTGGAGTCAGAGGTTTGGTGCCACATTGACAGGCTCTTCTGCCAGTGCAAAGAAGACATGTCTGAGTTCTCCTGAGCTCACCATTGCCTTGCTAGCTAAAGCTCTGACAGCAAGCACTGAAGATGATGTCCCACACAATGGGGACAGCTAGCATTGAAGATGCCCTACAATCCCCACACTGATGCTTAGGGACCAATCGACCACTAGATACAGGACCAAGAGACAGGAATAAACACAAATGGTTGCTCAGCTTCAGAGGATCTAGTATTGAGCTGTCCTCCTGAGGCAGAAAGAAGGACATGGGAATCCAGCAAGGCTGGGGCTCTCTAATCCGAAGGTAATCAATTTCTAATCTGCAGGTAATCTTAATCAATTCCTTGATTAAGACTCTCAAACAAGCTAGTCAGTCTCCAACCATAACTTTAACGTTCTGGAAACCCTCCAGGTTAGCAAATACTGGTAGCTCCAGCCAGTCAGCACTCATCTCTGACATGTGGTAGAACCATCTGGTGAAGTCAGAAATGTACCAAGTAGTGACCGCAGCCTTTGGCATAACCCACAGAGAAAATCAATACACCCTGACACACCACAGAATGTGTGTGGCATTTTGTATCTTTGCTAAACCAGTGAGTTAGAAGCATATTATTCCCATGATAAATAATTCCCCTCAAGTTAAATAAACAATGTGGTGATGTTTAGTTTACCAAATATTACTAAACATACATGTAAATGTGAATTGTATAGAAATGTGTTTGTTAACTACTGGAGTTGTGTGAAAAAGAGGGCTTACACAGACAAATGAAATTACACCTTTAAACACAAACCGAGAGTTTTCTAAGATGTTCAATGTTTCTGGCTGGAAATTGTTGTATTTTCATTTCTGTTGCTGTAATAAAATACCTAGATGAAAAACATCTGAGAAGAGAAAGAAAGGGTTTATTCAGCTTATATATAATTCCTGATTACATTCCATCAGGGCAGAGAAATTACAGTGGCAGGGAATCACGTCATATCCACAATCAAGAGCAGGAATAAATGCATGCAGGCCTGCTTGCTTGCTTTCTCGAACTTTCACTCCGTTCAGGACCCCCACCTCACCCCTGCCTAGGGAATGTTGCTGCCCACAAGGGACTGGGTCTTCCCACATCAGCTGATAATCAAGACAATCCCCCCAGACAGGCTCACAGGCAAATCTGAGCTAGACAGTTCCTTGGTTAAGACTCTCTTCCCAGGTGACTCTGGGTTGTGTCAAGTTGACAGTTAAAAACTAACCCTACATCTCAGTCTCATGAATGTTTGGATCTGAACCAATTTATAATTTTATGAATTTATTGGACTTGGTAAGTGGAACAGCACCACACAGCTTCTCCTTTGGCAATTACACAGCATTCCGCGGTGCAAGGAGAACAGTGGCATGGCTGTTTCCATCAGGCCTGTGTATTCTCACTAGAGCCAAAGCTACCGGGACACATTTCGATGGGTGTAAGGAAAAAGTTTTCCGAGCAAGAGAGAAGTGCACTGCACCTGATATTATTTCTGGGAAGAAGAATGGCATTTCCTTACGTGTGGAGTATGTTACTTTAAAGATGATTCTTGACAAAGAACTGTAAGAAGGAAATCTGTGATTACCATACAAATGACGATGAGGAAAGAAATGCTGCTTGCTGGCAAAACCACAGCTCCCACTAATGAAGCCCTCAAACAGCCAGCCTGTTCTTGGGGAAATAGCCTCATGTTCTAAGCAGAAACTGTGAGAACTAATTAAAACAAAATTGTGAAGCATTCATTTTATTATTCTCGCAACCACAATGTTTACCCAGGCCCTTCTCCGCTCCAAGCATGATCCAGATAGAAATAGCGCAAAGCTGAATGGGATGCATGTTTGGTCGGTTGGCATCCTGCTGCTATTTCTGCCCTGGAACACCATGTTCCTGCGCTTCCTTGCTTCCTGTAGTAACCAGTGGTGTTAACACGAAAGAACTGGTTTCAGAAATTACCAAAATAATAATAAGACAGGTAAAATGTCCCCAAAGACATTGAAACTTTGGATCCAGCATTTACAGATTGAAAAAAATCATACGGTTTTTAGGAACTTGCTCCACAGATTACATCTTCTTTAAAGGGGGAGGAGCTATGGAGACAACTCAGTCAATAAACAGCTTGCCTTGCAAGCATAAGGCATGTGTTCAATCCCCAGAATTGAGTCTTTTTAAAACGTGCTGGGCATGGAGGCACACATTTGTTTTCACAGTGTCACGTATTTGTAATCCCAGTGCTAGCACGGTGAAGACAAGTGGATCCTCTGGAGTTTGCTAGCCAGCAGGCTTAGGCTATTTGGTGAGCTCCTGGTTCAGTGAAAGGCCCTACCTCAAAACAACAACAACAACAACAACAACAACAACAACAACCCCCAAAGAAACAAACCACAGCAATGAAAAGAGGCCTCACGGTGCTTCCTCAACACTAAACAAAGAACTGTCAGCAACCAAGGAAGGCTGCGAGGGGAGAGGAGGTCCTCCCCGGGAAGAGCAACCAAACAATCAGTCCTGAAAACACACAGGCAAATAACATTATATGGACTGAGACGGTCACACACTTATGAATATACGTGTATGAATATACACATGTGTGTGCAATAACAGTGACAAAAGAGCCCATGAATGTGAAGGAGAGTGGGAAGGGGTATACGGGAGGGTTTGGTGGGAGGGAAGGGAAGGTTGAAATGTTTTAATTCACATACAATGTCACAATAAACACATACACACCAAAGGAAGAGTAGCAGTACCTGAGGCATGACACCTGCGTTTGCTCTCTAGCCTTCACATTGTGTGTATACGTACATGCACACGCATGAACACAGACACACAGACACAGACACACAGACACTCAGATACACACACTAATTTTTTAATGGAAAAGGAGAAATAAGCATAGCGGAGAAACAGAGTGGTAGCGCTTTAATCAGGAATTAAACTGTTTGCCACCACAGTGGAGCAGGAGAATGCTCTGTGGTTCCTGATATAAGGAGTCTAGTGAGAGACAAGCCCTGCCTACGTGATCCTCTGCAGAAAAGAATGAATGAATACAGCCACAAAAGCAGACAAATCCAGACTGGGATGCTGAACAGAACAAATGACCTGGACTTTCCAACAACGCCCTGCACTCTTGCACAAGACAGAAATGGGGGGATGTATCTAAATGGAAAACAGCCAAGCAAAAAGAAGAATCAAAGGCAATGTGTAATTACAGATGAAAGCATGTCACTTTCATCACTTGAATTGCTAGGAAAATCTCAGCATGGACTGCATGTCCGTGGTCTGTCATGGTGGTGCCCAATGCCCTGATGCCAATGATGCTATGATGGTGAAGGGACAAGCTTCTGCTCTCACATGAGTGGGTTGAAGCATATAGGGGTGAAACAGCATGATACTGGCAATTTCCTTTCAAATGGCTTTAAAAAAAAGTGTTCCAACATATCCAAATAGAAATATATGGAGGAGAAGCAGCCAAAAACAGCGAAGTATTCACAAGAGTAGCTGGGAGGCATATGGGTGTGTAATGTGCTTCTCTCCAACTCCTCTGCTTAATTTGAAGCTTTGCATTAGAACACCGCTTCAATTGGCTCATGACGGCTGTGGAAAAGAGAAGACAGCCATGTTCAGAGGCCACCTGCTGGAGCTTGTGATGCTGCATCAGAAGGTCCCCTGGATGACAGAGGGAAGAATGACTTCATCTGAATGACAGAACTGCCCAGGAAGTGTACACAGAGTTTACAAAAGTTCATGATGCCTCAAATGCTGCTCCCAAGGATCATCCTCTGTTTTCGATTGTTAGAGACATGACCTAGAACACTTCACCAGTGAGCGTTTTCCCTTACAGGCTGAAGAGACACAGCCCAAAGACCACGTCTGCTAAACAGTTCAGTGCACGAGTTCCTGAGGAGAGGTGTCACAGCTCTAAGACAACGTGGATGCATGCACCCTCAACCCTGTGCATGATTGTAAATGAACCCCAATTCTAATGGGAACCCAGAGGTTAGATATCAAGATTTCCTTCTGAATTGTTAATTTGCTGCCTGTAAATTCTGGTAAAAGTCCACATATGAACAAATCCATCAATGTTTTTGGTTTGTTTTTTGTTTTTGTTTTTTGTTTGTTTTTTGTTTTTTTGTTTTTTGTTTTTTGTTTTTTTGAGACAGAGAAGCATCTCCATGCCCCCTACATACCTGCTTTCCACCCACCCCAGCCTCTCTCACATCACCGGGTCCTTACAAGACCAAACAGGCTTTGCAGTTGTGTCCACTGTAAAATCAGATTCACACTACAAAGCTCTTGCTCTTCCTTACAGGCTGTCTGATAATGACATGGAACTAAGATGTAACAAAGGTGCTGAGCCCGCCCAACACAAAATTCAAAATCAAAGGAAATCAGCTTTCTGTTTGTATCACATGACTAAAGCTAAACAAGATAAAAATAACTTCCCTCTTCATTTATTGCTCAGTTGTGGTGCAAAGTAATTAGGTAGTTATGCTGGGAACGGTTGGCATAGGAAGCCACAGAGCCACCTCCCTTTGCAACTGGGCAAGGATCGCCACACTTCAACCCAAATTCAAGATAATATGTGACCCCTGTACATGGCACCAACCACATAGATAAATGATCGAGGAGGTAATTTCATGCTATGTTTGACATTGTGCATTATATAGAAATATAGATATTCAAGTATCAGTATCTGATACCAGTGTTGACTGATCAGCATAAGTAAAAGCATAAATCTTTCTTTTTCTAAGTGTATAAAATACGTACAAATACTTAAAAAAATATGTAAAAAAAATGTAATATTCAGATTCCATGACTAAACACTTACCTTTCTCTAAAGAATGTATGGCATCACAGGACATAACCTTCAAATATACAACTTAGACCTGGGCATGCACCTTTTCTTTAATTTTATGTGCATTGGCGTTTTGCCTGCATGCATGTCTGTGTGAGGGTGTCAGATCCCCTGGAACTGGTTACAGACAGTTGTTCGTTGCCATGTGGGTCCTGGGAATTGAACCTGGGTCCTCTAGAAGAACAGCCAATGCTCTTAACCTCTGAGCCATCTCTCCAGCCCCTGGGCAGGTATTTTTCAGCTCACACATTTTCCTCCTCAAATCTCATTTGTCAAATGCACAATTTCACTGTTGTAATAAAGCTCTCTGAAAGCAGGTGTGCATGAGTACATGCCCTGTATCATTTTACCTGATCTTTGTGGTGTCATAAGAAAGGTATCACTACTGGTCTAAGGCCCCATCCTCAGATGGGGGCAAAACCTTCCTTGTAAATGATGGGGAGTTATAAAGACAGCCTTTGGCAAGGAGCAGCTTCCAGAGCACTGGGTATGTGCAGACAGCTGGGAACAAAGCCGGGGTCACACATCAGTTGAGGATGGTCCTAAAAGGAAAGTGAGACAAGCTGTACCATGTGGATCAGACTCTCAGGAGACAGAGATGAGATGAGAAAAGGGGTACACTGCCTGGGATGTCTTCAGGAATGTGACATAATCCCAGCTTCAGGAGGACTGAGTAATATCAATACCTGCTGGTTGGTTGACAGGTGCCAATGACATGAAAATGACAGTGTCACCAGAGGAGTCTAGGCAATGGGGCCATGGGCAAGCTCTAAGCGAGAAAGAGACTTGAGACTAATGTTAACAAAGAGCCGATTCCCAGCAGACACAACACAGTGAGCTAGAGTAGCAGGTGGCTTTCATGTACCACTTTCAGAGCACACCCACCCTATTCCGTCTCCATCCCATCTCTTCAACCACACCATAACGGAAAAGGCCAATGAGGTGGACAAGGACAGCTGGAAACCTGAGGCGTTATATATTTGCCCATTCAAAAGAACGTCATGTTTGGAAACCTGTGGAATTCTTTCTCCAGCTTCAAGATCACAGGTCTGCAGGTGTGGAGTAGGAAGTAAAACAGGAAAACAGGGAGACGCCTGCAGGCTTCAAAAAGTAGAACTAGGCAGCTCAACTTGGTCTTTCATTTGGGTGACCAACCGTGAAACTTTTGAACATCTAGACTCATTATAAATAATGACTCCCCCCTCCCCCCAAAAAAACCCAAAACATTTAGATGCCAAGCGTCTCATTCAAATGGATTTTTGTTAAAGAGTGAAATGGAAAGACCTAGAGCCGCAGGAAGTTGGAAAGAGAACCAGCAGCCAGGGGAAATATGCTCCCAGTGGTCAGCGTGAAGGTGATGCCCAGCAATGCCCACTGGGCCTTCCTTGGATAAGGCTAGTGTGCTCCGCTGTCTCAGCCAACAGTGATGGAGACTGACTAAGCCAATCTGGCAGAAGCCAGCCCAAGAACAGGTTCAGCAGCAGGCTTCATGTTTGAAGGAGGCTTCTCCAGTGTGAGTCTTAGGGAAAACCTTCAGAGATCTGTGGCCACTGTCAGAGGCCGAATTTAAAAGGGACGGTTGTGGGGAGATGCCGCGGGGGAGATGCCGCGGGGGGGGGGGGGGGGGGGGAGACGGCGCGGGGGAGACGGCTCACAGTTAAGGAAACATGCTGCTCTTGCAGAAGACACTAGTTTGGTTCCTAGCACTAGTGTGTGGCTCAGAACGCTCTGTAACTAGGTAGAATGAATTTGATACCTTCTTCACAAATGGTGCACAGATATACGTGCAGGCAAAAAATTCATACACGGAAAATAAAAAATAAATCTTTTTAAAGAGAGAAGGCACAGTTATCTCAAAAGAAGTAGGACCATATTCAAACCACCCTTGCCCGGTTGCCTGAGCTGATTTTGCATTTCCCTCTTATTATTAAATGTATTAGGGGAGGGGGCCTAATGAGCAAGCTGCTGGCAGCTGAGTGTGCTCTGCTGTCCTTTTGAGAGGATTTACACCATTGCTCTCTGAGCAAAGCTATGAAGACCGGAAGTCACGCTAGGCTTGCCATCATATTCGCCCTAGCCAAGCAAGCCAGGAGCCCGGGGGAATACCTCTTACGTGTTCCTCAGTTTGGAGGCTGCACATATCCCATGTCTGGCTACTACACCAGGCCAGAAGTTCCTAACCCAGTTTGACTAAAATACATCCACTCTCTCCAGTTGATTCAGACCTACCCTAGAATGTGCAAAAACAGTTACAAAATGACAGCGGATGAAATTTCTGCTGTGTTTCTTCTCTTTGTGCTCCTGCAGCACCAAATCCAGGCCACGACCGTTTGTGAAATTCAGCCGTCTTTATTTTGAAGCCTGTGAACACGGTCATTCATGCTGGAAGGACAAAATCGGCACGACTGCTCTCCCCCAGTCTTGAACATAAGCCAATCGAATTGCTCTCGGAGATGCCCGAGGTCCTCTGAGTCTCTTGGGACCTTCTCATATATCAATACTATGACATCAACATGCTCTTTTCATTCTTACCCCGACAGTTGTGGAGTGGAGTTTACCAGACTGAGATGATACCATTGCTGCAGCTAATGGACAGTGTATTTGTGTATTACTATTCTTATGCTTGAAAACATTCTTCACTGTATTTAAGAAAACCCTGTTTATTGGCACTATAATCAATGCTGGTAGATGGTCCATCCAAGCAAAATATTCGTGCGGTCTTCAATGCTATTAAGAATATAAAGGGCACCTATAAGGCGGCTCGGTGGGTAAGGGGGATTACTGCCGAGCCTGACACAATCTCTGGGATCTCCATGATGGAAGGAGAAAACTTTCTGCCATAAGTTGTCTCACACATGAGGTACGGCATGCACAGGTACATGTGTGTGTATTGACACACATCCACACTCCATGCACACAATAAACTGTAATAAGATATAAAGAGGATTGTCAACATTTTATAAGGAGTAGAAGAGTATTCCTAAGGTAGACCTTTAGCCAGACATGGTGGTTCATGCCTGTTATCTCCATGCTCAGGATGCTAAGGCAGGAGGATTGAGTTCAAGGCCAGTCTAGATTACAGAAGCCTTGTATCAAGGGGGAGGGGAATCACAAATTGAAAAAATAAGAATTTCATTAAATTGTTACAATTTTCTGCATGAAAATTCCTCAACTCTTTTCTTGTTCCACACCATTGTTAAGCAATCTCTTATTGTATATTCATTTACTATTTCAATAAACTTTCATTTGCAATCATCATAATGTTCCCCAGACAGTAGTAAAGTCCACTAGTACTGTACTCATGTGGCTAAGCTGAGGAGAAGGCAGATGACACACACCCTTCAGAAGGGGTTCCACAGCCTGTCTTAGCTAGGGTTTTGGTTGCTATGAAGAGCCGAAATGACCACGCCAACTCTTATAAAGGAAAACACTTAACTGGAGTGGCTTACAGTTCAGAGGTTTAGTCCATTATCATCAGGTGTGACATAGTGGCATGCAGGCAGACATGGTGCTGGAGAAGGAGCTGAGTCCTTACACCTTAACTCGCTGGCAACAGGAAGTAGTCTGAGACACTGGGTGTGGCTTGAGCACATTTGAGACCTCAAAGCCTGCCTCCTCAGAGACACACTTCCTCCAACAAGGACACACCTACTCTAAAAAAGCCTCACCTCCTAAGAGTGCCACTCCCTTTGGGGGCCATTTTCTTTCAAACCACCACACAGCCCAAAGCAAAAAAATGCCCAATTGTCCATTTTCTTCCAGAAAGACATTGAGCCCTTCTGAAGCATTTGTGTTACCCAGTCATTTCAGATTCTAATCTGTTTTCCAGATATAAATATCTTGTTAGCTCAAACACAAAGTGGCTCTTGAATGCCAGTTTCCACCCACCACTTCCACTCATTAGAATTCTTGTGGTGAGCACCCAATACAAAGATAAATTGCAATCTCTATTCACGAATATAAAAGCATGTTACCCACATACATTCCAGAAAAGCTTTTATATTTTTTTTTCAGTTCAGAGACTTTTTCTCACCCAAATCTTATTACCAGGAGCCTAAGCAGGAAAATTCACAGTATAATGTATGAGAACCGTTTCCTCTGATTATACAAACATGATATAAATAGTTCTGCACACAGTGCTTAACTGGATAAATATTAGCATGCCATTATCATCATTTACTGACTCATCTGTGAACTGGATCTCCTCTGCAAACTTCATAGAAACAAGAGAAGATGAAACAAGGCCATGAGTAAGCCCTGCTGCACACTAGGGACTCCATAAACATCTCTATTCAACACTCTGAACATATGAGAAGCATGCATGCTGCCTATGGTCTCCAGACAAGGACACTGATGCTCAGAAAGGGTTAGTGGTTTGTTCAAGACTGAAGGAGCAAAATGAAGCTGGAGTCCATTCCATGCCTGTCTGATACTACGGTTCATGCCACGCCTCTCTGCTACGGTCTTCCCCCGCAGCCATCTTTTTTTTCTCAAGAACCCTTCCCGAAACAAGCATCTTCAGACGTCAGCTGACCCACAAACACAAGCCGTAAAGGTTCCCCTGGTGCTTTTCTACAGCATTTGTGTGATTTCAACAGGCATAGTGGAATAACGTAATAAATGATACTGCACCCAGTGAACACTGTAACAATGATAGGCTCTGTAAAACATTTAGAGAGCAGAATCCACTGCTAATATTATTCTGCCTCATCACCGTCCCCCTGTACTTCACTCAGATGAGGAAAGTTCAGTCATGGACAACGTCACTTACACGTATGTTTTCAGGGCTGACCGTTTGGTACTGGATAACCAAGCTCTCCTCCCGGAAGTCTTTATTTCCTATAGTTCTTTGTGTAGTGTTGAGGGTTTCCCACTGTCTTCTTCAGCATGCCTATTGTTGTCTTTGTTCAGCTCATGTTTAGGTAGCCATGTTGGAGAGACTTTATGGGTGTAGTTTCTGACTGAATAGGTTGTATTTATGTTTTTAGAAATATCTGTATCTATACGTATATATGCATGTAGTAACAGTAATCATAAAAGAGGCTATGAATTTGAAAGAGAGCAAGGAGGAGCACATGGGAGGCTTTGGAGGGAGGAAAGGGAAGAGGGTAATGATGTAATTCTATTATAATCTCAAAAAAGAGGTCATTTTTTAAAAAGCTTAGCCATGTAGGCCTTTACAGCTATATTGGCATAAATAGGAAGTGGGACTCCAGGAAGGAACACTCTCCATCCAAGTCAAACCGCAGCCCTCTGGGCTGTGGGGGGAGGGCAGAGGCTGTGACACTAACATGCACTTCTGCCCCTAAAGGTAACTCCAGATCAAAATAAGGTTATATAGTGGGCAGTAGTTTGATTTTATTTTAAAGATGTGTGCACAACTGTGTATATGGTATGACAAAATATGGAGTTTTTAAAAAGACTAGAAGGTGATACACCAAAATGATAAGGCTAAGAAAAAATTATCTCTAGGTAGTATAATTTCCAACTACAAGCTCTTTTTGTATTGCCCAACTTGTTCCAAAAATTATTAATGTGTAACATGCACAACTATTATTAAAAAGAAAAATGACTACACAACTATATGTAACATATGGGGTTTTTTGTTGTTGTTTGTTTGTTTTTCAAGACAGGGTTTCTCTGTGTAACTTTGGTGCCTTTCTTGAATCTCACTCTGTAGCCCAGGCTGGCCTCAAACTCACAGAGATCCACCTGCCTCTGCCTCCCGAGTGCTGGGACTAAAGGCGTGTGCCACCACCACCAGGTGTAACATATGGTTTTTAATTATTTCATTGATGAGATAGCTCAGTAGATAAAGCACTTGCTGTGCCAGATGACCAGAGTTCAGGTCCCTAGAACCACATAAAAGCTTGGTAGGCATGGTGGCCACCTGTAATCCCAGCTCTCAAGAGTCAGCAACAGGGATTCCCAGACCAAGCTAGCTAGTGGGACTAGTAGATGGGTGAGCCCTAGGTTCAACTGAGAAACATCTCATCAATAAACAAGAGAGCTATCCAGGGAGATACTTCAGGTCTCTCATTCACACACAGGTTCAGCACACACACACACAGGAAGAGAAGAAGTCGGCTCAAGAGCATGATAAAGCTGATGACCCACAATGACTGTTTTCTGACTATAATGGTGGAAAGGCTTTAAAGCTGCTTTGCATATGCTCATTCCAAATTTTTCTTGGTAAGTACCACAGCAGTCTGTTTAACTGAGTGCTTCTCACACTTGGTAAGTACCACAGCAGTCTGTTTAACTGAGTGCTTCTCACACTTGGTAAGTACCACAGCGGTCTGTTTAACTGAGTGCTCCTCACATTTTGTGTCAGATGTCTTCTTTTAACTAGCATTTTTTTCCTGCTTCATTGTATATTTTAAATTTTCTAAACTATACCTACTAAATGTACCCGTTTCCTTCAGCTGTTATAGTGAAGCTTCATAAGCTGCTTCATTCTGTCATCAAGAGCAACCTGGGCCAGCCAGTTAATTCAGGAGCACATCACGTTACTCTGACAACACTAACTACCTGGTTTCTACAGACTGCATACTCTTGAATTATGGCTCATGGCCCCAGTCTAACAGCTACCACAGGGGGTGAGCATTTATGGCAGTGACTATGCTTAGGGATGATGGCATCGGGCCCTAGAGTGTCATCCAGCGTTCTCCTGACCTTCCAGATCTGAGTGGACTTAACTTCTCCGTGTGTGTTCCTCACTCTCCCATCATGCTGTGTGAGCGGGAGGTTATGTTTCTGGGGAATCAACTTCACAGTCACTCAGTGTTTTGAAAATGGACCAGGCTCATGTGTACCAACATGAACACATACACACTCATACACACACACACACACACACACACACACACACACACACACACAGAATCACAATCACATGATGCAAATGTTTAGAAACAACTCAGGAAATTTTACCAGCAGGCAGTTTATAAACTCAAAACTAGGAATATGGCCTCTAAAGATCTCATGTGTTCAATTTTTAAGGATTTATCTTTTGTCACTATTTTAGAACTGTTTGTGATTTTCCAGATTTAGAGAAAAAAAAAAACCCTAGAATTAAACACAGCCAGACTCAGCAGAACAAAAGGGCAAGAAGGAATTAACAGATCCTAACTCCAAGCTGCTCACTGTACCAATAAGGAAGTTGAGCATGTGAGACCGATAGACAGTCAAAGCGTCAGAGGCAGAGGGCTCCAGAGATGGACAGTCAAAGCGTCAGAGGCAGAGGGCTCCAGAGATGGGCTCAGTTTCCTTACCTGCCACTATTAGAAAGCAAAGCGGCCAGTTCCTCCTACAGTCATTGGATATTCAGCAAGAAATATTCTTTCAAGCAAAAATATTCAGTGATAGATTCCCTTCTAATAAATGTAACAGTGTAAAGTTCACTTCTGATTGAAAATAAGCTAATGTGACACAGCTGGAAGACGTGGCTCTATCTCCTAAGCAAGAGTCCAGCTTTGACGAGAAGTGAAAGAAAAGAGCGATCAACATTTCTCTAATGTGGGGACACACAGGAAAAGGGCAGACCTGTCACACTATGAGCTGGCACGCCACTTGCCTGACCTTGAGAATAAAGATCATGGAAGCTCTCTCTGAAAATGCATCAGCTCTTCCAAATCAGAGTTAATTTGGGCTAATTAGCTGCTCCAAATGATCTCTCCTCTTTGTTTTGGGCTGTGATCCATGATCAAGGGCCCCGAGAGCTGCTTCCTCTGGCCTGCTAACCTGTGATCGTATAGCGGTGTTGGGTAGGAGTGAGGCTCCATGGGGGCTGTCGGACACACGGAGAAAGCTGGAGGCTGGAGGAAGCGAAAGGAAACGAGAGTTCCATCATGGATCCTGCCATGCCCACGGATGTTGGCTGCTCACTGCCAGATCACAGGATGCTCAAAGAAAACATGAAAACCAAGACGTTTTCATTCTGGAGAGGTGGGGACTGTTTTCTCTCTGTGGCTAGAGTCATTGAACAGCCACATCCCTTAGGAAAGACCCTGTAGACATCCTGGATCAGAGAATTTCAGGGTTAGGAGAGCATTGACTTTAACTATGTGCCTAAGCTCAGCTACAGAGACCTTGCTGGGCTGCCTCCATGGCAACACCAACCTCGGGCCACTCTCACTAAGCAATGGTCTCAAGAAAAGGGCCTTGAAATGTCTAACTCAGGCTGTGCCTGTGCTCAGTTGATAAAATGCTTGCTGCAGAAGCACACAGGTCTCCTGACTTTGACCCCCTGAACCCATATTCAAAACAACCACAACCCAAGCCAGATGGTGTATGTTTGTAATCCCACTGCTGGGGAGGTGGAGGCAGGGGATGAATACCTAAGGTTGACCTATGGCTTCAACACACGTGCAAACACTTAAATGTATACATGCATGCACATACACATGCATGTATATACACAGAAATATAATTTAGCATCCCATTGACAGGAAACTCAAGAGACCCACCCATACGCTATGGTTGTCCTGGAAGTTCTCTATGCTGGTGCTGTTGTTCCATTCCTGGCTCCCGTGGTTCGCTTAGAAAACCACCAATGAGTTTCACATCTTGCATGTATAAAATGGAATGTAGGTGTTGGAGAGATGAGTCAGCAGTTAAAACACTAGTCGGGCAAGTGTGAGGACCAGAGCTAGGATCCCTGGAACCTACATAAATGCATAGTAGGCATGGTGGCCCAGTTGTAATTTCAGCCTAGGAAAGTGGAGATGGGAATTCCCAGAGTAAGCTAGATATAGAAAGTAGTCAAAACAGTGAGCTCTGAGTTTCACTGAGAGACCCTGCCTCAAGGGAACAGATCTATGGAAGACGAGTCCTGACATCAACTTCTAGCCTGCTCATGCTCACATACATATATACACACATAGGTGTGCCCACACACATGCAAACATGACACACACACACACACACACACACACACACACACACACACACACACTGGAATGAGCAGTGATCAGCTGCTAAAAGCCCAACAACTCCTGCCCTCGCTCAGCTCTAGAAACTTCATTTACTCATCTATTCATTCCCTGATTCAAGAAACGACTCCTGTATGCCCACAAGGTAAGTGTGGCTACCCATCCTCTGGGGACCGACAGTCTACCCTGGGAGACCCCACCCAACCACGTTCCATATTGTGAGGCACAATGGAACCTCGTGAGATCTGAGGTGTCAGAGGCTTTACAGTGGTGTTGCCTGAAGCCAGAAATGAGATGAATCTAGGAGGGAGAAGGATGAGAAGGGTCTGGAAACAGAAGCAGGCAGTCAATGTTCTATCATAACTTTCTGCTCTCTTTATAAATCCAATCCACTTAAATACCAGGAGTAATAGAACTCAAGCAACAATTGTAAAGTACTCTAAAAATATAAAATCAGCATATTTTTAATAGCCGTAACAAGAAAACTATAATTGTTGCTGTACCTTTGCGGTAGTTAAAATTTATGTCAAGTTGACAGGATCTAAAATAACGGAAGACAAATCTTGGGTCATGTCCATGAGGAAGTTTCTGTATTGGTTTAATGGCGAGAGGAAGACCCAGTCTTAATGTAGGTGGCACAGTGCCATGGTTAAGCTCTGGCCTGAAGTGTGCAATGTGGCTAGCTGTACCCGCTGCCATGCAGAAAGTCTCCCTGCCATGAGCCTGCAGCCTCAAACTGAGCCAAAATAATCCCATCCTCGCATTGCTTATGTTGGACATTTTGTCATAGTAATAACTAATACAACCAGAGGGACGAATGTGGGTGACCTCAGGAGAAGGGAAGAGTGTGGGTGACGTCAGAAGAGAAGGGGCGAGTGTGGGTGACATCAGAAGAGAAGGGGAGAGTGCGGGTGACGTCAGAAGAGAAAGGGAGAGTGTGGGTGACGTCAGAAGAGAAGGGGCGAGTGTGGGTGACATCAGAAGAGAAGGGGAGAGTGTGGGTGACATCAGAAGAGAAGGGGAGAGTGTGGGTGATGTCAGAAGAGAAGGGGTGAGTGCGGGTGATGTCAGAAGAGAAGGGGAGAGTGTGGGTGATGTCAGAAGAGAAGGGGAGAGTGTGGGTGATGTCAGAAGAGAAGGGGAGAGTGTGGGTGATGTCAGAAGAGAAGGGGAGAGTGTGGGTGATGTCAGAAGAGAAGGGGAGAGTGTGGGTGACGTCAGAAGAGAAGGGGAGAGTGTGGGTGACGTCAGAAGAGAAGGGGAGAGTGTGAGTGACGTCAGAAGAGAAGGGGAGAGTGTGGGTGACGTCAGAAGAGAAGAAGAGAGTGTGGGTGACGTCAGAAGAGAAGAAGAGAGTGTGGGTGACGTCAGAAGAGAAGGGGAGAGTGCGGGTGACGTCAGAAAAGAAGGGGAGAGTGTGGGTGACGTCAGAAGAGAAGAGAGTGTGGGTGACGTCAGAAGAGAAGAAGAGAGTGTGTGAGTGACGTCACAAGAGAAGAAGAGAGTGTGTGAGTGACGTCACAAGAGAAGAAGAGAGTGTGGGTGACGTCAGAAGAGAAGAAGAGAGTGTGGGTGACGTCAGAAGAGAAGGGGAGAGTGTGGGTGACGTCAGAAGGGAAGGGGAGAGTGTGGGTGACTTCAGAAGAGAAGAAGAGAGTGTGGGTGACGTCAGAAGGGAAGGGGAGAGTGTGGGTGACGTCAGAAGGGAAGGGAAGAGTGTGGGTGACGTCAGAAGAGAAGGGGCGAGTGTGGGTGACGTCAGAAGAGAAGGGGCGAGTGTGGGTGACGTCAGAAGAGAAGGGGCGAGTGTGGGTGACGTCAGAAGAGAAGGGGAGAGTGTGGGTGACATCAGAAGAGAAGGGGAGAGTGTGGGTGACGTCAGAAGAGAAGGGGAGAGTGTGGGTGACGTCAGAAGAGAAGGGGAGAGTGTGGGTGACATCAGAAGAGAAGGGGAGAGTGTGGGTGATGTCAGAAGAGAAGGGGAGAGTGTGAGTGACGTCAGAAGAGAAGAAGAGAGTGTGGGTGACGTCAGAAGAGAAGAAGAGAGTGTGGGTGATGTCAGAAGAGAAGAAGAGAGTGTGGGTGACGTCAGAAGGGAAGGGGAGAGTGTGGGTGACGTCAGAAGGGAAGGGGAGAGTGTGGGTGACGTCAGAAGAGAAGAAGAGAGTGTGGGTGACATCAGAAGAGAAGAAGAGAGTGTGGGTGACATCAGAAGAAAAGGGGAGAGTGTGGGTGACGTCAGAAGAGAAGGGGAGAGTGTGGGTGACGTCAGAAGAGAAGGGGTGAGTGCGGGTGACGTCAGAAGAGAAGGGGAGAGTGTGGGTGACGTCAGAAGAAAAGGGGAGAGTGTGGGTGACGTCAGAAGAGAAGGGGAGAGTGTGGGTGACGTCAGAAGAGAAGGGGTGAGTGCGGGTGACGTCAGAAGAGACAGTACAGTACAGGGAAGGGAAAACTCACTGCTATTTCAATGTTTAGTAATTCGGTCAATTTATTTATTTATTTATTATTTTTTTTTTTTGGTTTTTCGAGACAGGGTTTCTCTGTGTAGCTTTGCGCCTTTCCTGGAACTCACTTGGTAGCCCAGGCTGGCCTCGAACTCACAGAGATCCGCCTGGCTAGTAATTCGGTCTATTTAACCACTCACTAGCCACAGTGACAAAAACACAACTGTATTTTGAAAAGCACAGCCTCCTGGGCAATTAATTAGTCATTGCATCAGCCTCCACAACTTCTGTGAACTCCACAGCCCTCTTACTAGTCAGAACAGAGCAAATAGCCTGAGCTTATCTTGGTCTTTGGCCACAGAGGGGAGCAGATCCAGTCCCCGAGTTATTATTTCTTCTTTTTATCCACGTTCACTCACAGGCCCACATATGAGTGCCCTGAGGTGTGTGTCAGCCATGTGTACGTCCTCTGGTAGAGGGTGGCAGCCTTCCAGGGCTGCCAGCACAAAGTGCCTCCTCACCCTGGGGGCCTAAACACAGACTTGTTCTCTCTTACCATTCTAAGCTAGACATCTGAGACTCAGGTGTCACCAGGGTTGGCTCTTTCTGGAGTTCCTACTGTATCACCAGGGTTGGCTCCTTCTGGAGTTCCTATGGTATCACCAGGGTTGGCTCCTGCTTGGGATCCTACTGTGTCACCAGGGTTGGCTCCTTCTGAGGTCCTACGGTGTCACCAGGGTTGGCTCCTTCTGGGGTCCTACGGTGTCACCAGGGTTGGCTCCTTCTGGGGTCCTACGGTGTCACGAGGGTTGGCTCCTTCTGGAGTTCCTACTGTGTCACCAGGGTTGACTCCTTCTGGAGTTCCTATGGTATCACCAGGGTTGGCTCCTGCTTGGGATCCTACTGTGTCACCAGGGTTGGCTCCTTCTGGGGGTCCCACAGACTAAACAGCTCTTCTCCCCTAACCTCTGGTTGCTGCCACATCCTGTACATCCTTGGCTTACAGATTTGTGGTCAGTCTGTTTCTAGCCTTCACAGGAACTGGGCATCAGGGAAGCCCATACCCAGCTATGCAGCCAGAGATGGTTTATTCTACGGTCTTCCCTACCAACCAAAACACTTACCGCTACCAAGTAGTTTGCAGTCTAGATAGAGCTGTATGTCTGTCTTTCTTGGTCAGACCACAGCTGCAGTTTTAGTTCCATAGGTCTGAAGGTTGGAGATGTAACTCAATGGTGGACAGTTTCCTACCATGTGCAAGGCTCTGGATTTGATCCCAGTGCACACGCACACACACAAGCCTGCATGCATTGTGCACGCACACACACATTTATCTCTGTGAATTTAATTGTGTCCTCAATGTCTATCCCTATCTAAAGATGGTGTTAGAAACAGACACCATATCTGCTTCTCTACTGCCATGTTCCAGCAAAGGGCCAGGAAGAAAGCTCTTAGGAAATAACTGCTGAAGTGTGTGCATGAATGAGCGGATTAACTAGATACAAGTAGGAAAGAAAATCCTGATTAGGTAATAGTGGTACACACGCTAGGCTAACAGTGAGGGACAGAGAAGATGAAGTGACTGATTCTGATTCACAGGGACATGAAAGAGGAGATGTGTGAATTCAGTCTTATGGGAGCAGCAGGACGTGGCGACTGAATGAATTTAATTTATACCCTGCTGACCAAAAGGTATGAGCAAAGGCCTAGAGACAGAAAGTGCGGACTCTGGGGGAGAGTTAATAGATCAGGTAAGTTGGAGCAAAGGCTACCAAGGGATATGAAAATACTTTGGATAAAAGGGGGAAGAAAGGCAGCTCACAGGAGCCTGTGAGCCCAGGCTGTCCCGGGTATGGTAAGAAGCCACTGAACTGAGAAAAGAAACGAGGATGCCGACCGACCGTGCTACACAGGAAACCGACACAGAAATGGTTCCTGCGTGCGGTCCCTCTTCATCCCCTACCTCGGCGACAGTCCTGACAGTACCTGAGTGTTCTGTTTCCTGAGCATCTACTACTTGTTCCTTTGATTTGCTCAAGGCACTGAGAATTATATACAAGTAATTACATGTCAGTTTCATAATTACTTATGTGATATATTTATTACAATTGCTGTGCTATAGAAATTATATAACTAATCACATGCCCTTTGTAATTAAAAGATCATCTCAGAGAAGCACTTAAATAGGGTGATGTCATCATCCCTTGATTTCTTCTCAGGAGATTGTCTGACCTGGGGTTCAAAGCCCCAGCAAACAGGTGACTTAGCTGCCAAGCTAATAAGGAAGAGGCTGTAACAAAGGCTTCTGAGCGAAGCCAGGTTACTTGGCTTTCACTTGAGGCTAGCAAGTGCACAGACTATAACATTCCTGAATGAGTTGATGCAGGGTCACTGTCTCTGTCCTCACCTCACTACTCATCTGGAACATCTGAGTGGGAACGTGTACCCTTATATGGGACCCGAGGAACACGCCTCTCCTGGTTAGCTTCAGCTGTCAACACAACACAGTCCTTGAGTTACCCGAGGGAGTCACAAGTACCTCGCTCAGACTGGCCTGGACCAAGTCTGTGGGGCACCACCTTGATTGTTAATTGGTGTGGGAAGGCGCAGCCTACTGTGGGCAGCACCATTCCCTGGGCAGGTAGTGCTGGGTTGCACACTAAACTGACTGAGTGTGAGCCAGAAAGCAAGCCAGTCAGCAGCACTCCTCTGTGATGTCCGCTTCAGTTTCTGCTGCAGATTCATGACTGGAGTTTCCTGTCCTGACTTGCCTCAATGATGTCCTCTGATCTGGAAGTGTAAACTAGAATAAATTTTTTCCTTCTCAAGTTGATTTTGGTCACGGTGTTTATCACAACAACATAGAAAGCAAATTATGACAATAGCCTGGCTATCTAGGTGGGTCTGACCAGTAGCTAAAAATACCAGACAAAAAGGTATTATTATGGTCTGGATGCCTCCAAAAGTCCTTGGTCACCATGCAAAGGTTCTTAGAAGAATTTTAACTACACACCTACAACAATATTCATTATGTAAGACCTCCCACTAAAGGAAATAACTGGGCAGATAGGAGACTGGGTGGCTGGACAGATTGAAGTACCCAGGATGGAGAAGCAGGAAGAACAGAGAAAACTCTTCAGATAATCTCCAGAAGTCCCACTTTGCATTTCTTTCTGTTATTTATACTATGTGACACTAGAGGGGTCAGGACTGTGCTTCCTCTGCTCATGGCATTATTAAAATCCTGGCATTGTGGCTACGCCATAGCTAGGCACCAGATACACTGGAGTACTGAAAGGAGGTGGGTGCCAACCAAGGATGATCCTGCTCCATGATGCTCTGCGCCTCCTTCTCATAACCTGGGAAAACCCACTCCAGATAGTGTAAAGAGGCCAATGAGGTCAATTTCCCTCATACCAGATTCCTACGGTAAGGCAAAGGAAAGTATTTCTTATACTGAGTATAGTGTCTGAGATTTAAAAAGTGCCCACTTCTTAAGGTTCAGAGGATTTACATATGTAAAGTCCAGTAACTAAAAAGCAAAAGGCCTAGAATTAAACCAGAGTAGTCTGAACACCAGTGCCCCTAAATGTAAAAAGGAGTGTCCTCATGACTCATATATCCTGAACCTGGTCTTCTGAAAGGACAGAAATGCCTAGGAGAACAGTCTTCTAAGATAAGATAGACAGTCTGTATGATTATTGAGTGGGAGTGTCCCAGTTACTCAGGATCTGGTCAAAATGCAGGCAGAGCATAATTTACACACAGGCCTACCTTCATACAGCCCCAAATCAACTCCAAGGGAAATCATCTTCCAAAATACAAGCAGTCTTCAATTTTTGAGAAAATCTTGGAAGGACACAGAAAAGTTTGAAGAAAATATCATGCAAAAAATTTGAAAGTCAATTCCATTTTTGAAATAATCTAGCCTTCAATGAGAAATACTGTAAATCGCCTCTACTCCTGAAAATGCCCAGACACACTTCATTACACAGGGAAGAGCAGACGTTTGCGAGCTGATTGCCTTGGAGTTCCTATTTTTCACATGGCTTGTGGACTTTCTCCTCTTGGCAATGTAGCAAAATATATATTAAAAACTAAAACAGGAGACTTCTGAAGCACATTAGGATTCAAATTTCTTTTGTAGGCTCTTAATTTTTTTTTTCTTTAGGGGCTGGAGAGAGGGCTCAAGGGTTAAGAGTGTTTGTTGCTCTTTCAGAGGACTGAACCCATACACACATGCAGACACACCCAGGCATGTACACACACACACACACACACACACACACACACACACACACACACGAGTGAAAATAAAACAAGTCTTCATTATTTTAACTTCAGACTTGAACATGTCTGTAGTCTAGGACTTGCAAGGCAAAACAGTAGGGTCAGGGGTTCAGGATCAGACTAAGCTCCATAGCAAGTTGTTGGCAAGCCTGAGCTATGTGAAAAACCACCTCAAAAATCTAATATACATAAAGTATAGATGTGAGGGGTGTGTGTGTGTGTGTGTGTGTGTGTGTGTGTGTGTGTGTGTGCAGTTTAAACATTAATGCTGCATACTAAATTTGAGTGGACTCCAAAGGTTATCAATAGCCCTATAAATATACCAGTGGGTGCAAATGAAGATTTGTTCCAGACTCACAAAGCTAAAAATAAGAAGGCTGACATGAGAGTGTAGATCAGGGGAAGAGTGCTTGCCTGGCATGCTTAAAGCTATGGGCGCCCATCCTCAGCACTACACAAAGAAAAATAAGCTACCTGCAAAAACAACTGGAATAAAATTTCATGTTGAGGAAGGTTTTGTCCTTTTTATTTTAGAGTGTTCCAAACAGGCAATTTTCCATAATTCTGTAGAAAATATTCTTGCTGGGCAAGAATTCTGCATAGTGAAGCTCTAACCTGAGTTTGAAAGGGATTTAGCATAAAAGCAACTTAAAGCAAGAGACAGCTGTTTTTCTCTTACTGGTAAACAGCTGCTGTGGTTTTAAGACACCTTGACTGCCCTTCCTCGGTGTTTGTAAAAGGCATTGGGAGGGTTTTAAGGGGAAGTGGCAGAGCTTTTATGGCCAGTTAGCTCAGTGATTGGGTGATAGATAAACACGTTAAACATCTGCCTGGGATAGTTAGCCCACTAAAATACCTTTATGAGCAGTTGGCTAGAGAGCCTAATTTATTAAAGTTCCTTTTTAGCCCCAAGTTCTTTAAGTTCTTCTCAAGGCATTCAACTAAAAGAACTGAGACCTTTTTAAGGTACCAAAAATTAAGGAAAATGCCCAAGAAGATTATTAAGGTATTTCCCAAAAGATTATAACCACCCTGTTGGGGCCTAACATCCTAACACTCCCATGAAGTTTCCCAGAAGCATTCCTTTCAGAAGAGGGTTGGTTCTAGCTACCGCCTTGCAGCTCTGTATAAGAAACACTAGCATCAGGCCTGTTCTAAGAGGCTGCTTAGATTATCCACAGTCATTACCCAGCATATATGGAGGACTGATCACTCTGTGGCGACTCTTAATGCTAGGGCTTGAAAAACAAAAGCACAAAAACAAAAACAAAAAATACAAAACAAACAAACAAAAACATTCCCAGAGGGAGATAATCTGCCCTGTCTATATGTCCCCATTGCTGATCAAGCCAGAAAAAAGGGACCTTCTTCCATGGACCGTCTGGCTTCTGCCACCTCGGCCCATTATACTCAAGTAGCATTCATGTTCTTTAATTAGCAGTCAGAAGTAATAAAACAAAGTCCCCATGATGACACTCTAAGATGTCTTTTGCCTAGAAATTGGCTAGTAAAATTATATAAATCTCTACTGAGGGGATTCATATAATATCCCACAAATAAAAAATTATACCAAAAAGGTAAAAAGGAAAATACACAGTGAAATTACCTGCAAATGGAAACAAAGAAAATGACATGGCCATGCTTCTGCTGAGAATGAAGGGCAGGAAGGAATTCCAGTGCATCTTACAACATTTCAAGGGAACGGGACTTCTGGTGCCAGCACCATAAAGTATAAAGTCTTTTCTTAAGTCTCATTGCTCAAAGGTAAGATAAGCATTTCCCATCGGTAACAAGCATGTTTAACACACACAAGGCCAAGGATTCCATAACCAGACCTGCGACAACAGCAAAAAGGTTGTCTTTTCAAATACATCACTTATGAAAAAGGAAGTAAAAAGCATACGTTGTGTATTTATCTACGAGTTTCAATTTGGAAAACACAAACTTGCCAGTGTCCCTCCCCAACAAGACTAGGGACCACGTGTGGGCAGACTTCCTGCTGAGTAATCTCCCTTGGCCCTCATATTTCTCCCAAAGCTTCTGCCAGTTCACTGACTCTCCCTGTAGAATGGCTGCCAGAGAGAACCAAGGAGCTTGCTGATCCGTGGTCCTGTGCCGGCTAGCTCGCTTAGCAGAGCACTGGCTGTGTTTCCTCACCCCAGCACCAGACAATGAGAGCAAGCAAAGCAAATGCATCCTACTGGAAACTCCATGTCCTCACAGGGAGGCAGCATGTCAGATGGGAAGGCAGACACCCAAGCTGTGACATCTGTGCCTAGGAGTCTTCCAATTAAAAGTGCCTTTTTTTTTTTAATTCTTAAAATTCTACATATTAGTGAACTGAAAATGGACAAAGCATGATTTGTTCAGCAACAGCTGCTCAGGGATTTGCTTTTCCTCACTCATCTACTTGAAGCACTTCACCCCGAAGGCTGTCTTCAGACTGGCAAATCCAAGAAATTCAAGACATGTAAACAAGAATAGATTTGCCCTTAAATCTCGAGGTCAAGGGCAGTGTCTGTTATTCTGAGAACAAGGACTTTCTTTTGCTGGTTATTCTACTGTGAGGCTTTGGGGGTTGGTTGGGTTGTTGTTGTTGTTGCTGTTTTTAACAGAAATAAACAAAATGTTATAGATGCTTCCTTGTTCTAGTAGGTAAGGCAAAAAATTAAAAATAAAGGTGCATAAACATCTATCCAAGTTGATATTTGATTTGCACCTATGAAAGGCAAGCCACACCATGATTTATAAAGCTGGAAGGAAAATTCATTTTCAAAGCCATTCCCCTCCCCCCATGGCATTTGGTCACTAAATTATTCAAGGAATTTCTTCTCTTCTACAGATTCATACTATCCACCAAGCCCTTTCTGAAAATCACTTTCACCTCCCGCAACACAGATGGACTACAGCGAAACGGACTAGGCCAGGACAGATCAAACAGATTTCCATCACCAGATTAACACACCAGGCAAGGGCATGGGAAGATAAGAAATTACTGGCAAATGGAACCAAATAGTATTCAGACACCACTTTTTATAAAGAACACACAATCATCAATTTTACCTGCTTCCCTCCACCCCTCTACCCAGCTAATTAGCATACACGTCAGTTCCAATGTAACCAAAGTCTTTGAAAATCCAGTGGAACCTTATTACCACAGTGGTGTCAGTAGAGAGCCCACCTGCTCTTGGGGACCTTTGTGCTTCAGTAACACGTGGGGGCAAAAGCTGCTGCGTTCTAACTTGGATCCACACGGTTTGTGGGGATTTGATACATGTTTACCTTATTTTAACACCAATTGCCTGGACAGATACTCTAGTTTATATAATTTTTATTGATTAATTTCGCTTTTAACATCACGTGAGTAGTGTATTCTGATTGTTCTTTCTCCTATCTTCATCTTTCCCTCCCACCCCCACCACTCTCCACCCCCACTGCTCCCCACCCCCACCGCTTCCCACCCCACCAGTCCCTTTCTTAGTTTCACAGCTTTGGCTTTTCTCTTCCTCCTATAAAACAAACACCACTTACTCCCAAAAGTTACATTTCAGAAAGGGTCAATATAAACACTGTTAAAAACCATAGGCCAATTATATTTGAGATTCACAGAAACAGACTGGTAATTTTTAAAATATGACATCTTTTTTATAATTAAGTAACTAATTTTAATTCTGCAAATAATATAGGAATCATGCTTATTTGAAAAAATCATCAACTGATTCAGAAAAAAAGGTCAAGTGCCTTCCCCTTAACAATCACATCTTAAATCTGAATTCTCGGGGGTAGGCACTTTGCCACTTTATTAAATAGCTCCTGGAAGTGATAGCAAGCATACATGAAGTACAATGAGTTAAGACAGACTTCATATTGTCAGATGTTTTATGGAAATTTTCTAATTAAGTAGAATTTCACAGTATGAGACAGTGAGAGGAAATTCACATGTACTGATCTGTAGCTGAAGTCTGACTCAAGTCCAGCCGTGGTTCATCCTCTATGCTTTTGTCTGTGGCTGCATTCCTGCTCTACAAGATAGGGACATTCATGGTATTAATTGGCCTTCCCTTACCATAATAAAATACCTAAGACATATAGGTTCACAGCCTTGGAAGTTCTGTCCACATTTGTTTAGTTCTTTTGCTTTGGGCCTGTGGTGAGGTAGAACATTATGGCAGCAACACCCATGAACACCCATGGACACCCATGAACACCCATGGACACCCATGAATACCCAGGGACACCCATGAACACCCAGGGACACCATGAACACCCATGGACACCCATGGACACCCATGGACACCCATGAACTACCTGTGGACATCCATGAACACCCATCGACACCATGAACACCCATGAACACCTATGAACACCCATGAACACCCATGGACACCCATGAACACCCATGGATACCATGAACACCCAGGGACACCATGAACACCCATGGACACCCATGAACACCCATGAACTACCTATGGACATCCATGAACACCCATGAACACCCATGGACACCCATGGACACCCATGAACACCCATCGACACCATGAACACCCATGAACACCTATGAACATCCATGAACACCCAGAGATACCATGAATACCCATGGACACCCATGAACACCCATGGACACCATGAACACCCAGGGACACCATGAACACCCATTGACACCCATGAACACCCATGCACTACCTATGGACATCCATGAACACCCATGAACACCCATGAACTACCTATGGACATCCATGAACACCCATGAACACCCATGAACTACCTATGGACATCCATGAACACCCATGAACACCCATGGACACCCATGAACACCCAGGGACACCCATGGATACCCATGGACACCTATGAACACCTGGGGACACCATGAACACCCATGAACTACCTATGGACATCCATGAACACCCAGGGACGCCATGAACACCCATGAACTACCTATGGACATCCATGAACACCCATGAACACCCAGGGACACCATGAACACCCAGGGACACCATGAACACCCATGGACACCCATGAACAACCTATGGACATCCATGAACACCCATGAACACCATGAACACCCATGGACATCCATGAACACCCATCAACACTCAGGGAAACCATGAACACCTGTGAACACTCAAGGACACCATGAAGGAACAAAACTGCTCACCTCATGGCCAGAAAGCAAAGGGGTGTTAGGATGTGTCAGCTTAACACATCTACAGCCTCCAAATGGTGCCGGCCTGGAGGCTAGCCTTTAACACCTGGGCATTCTGGGACACTCGTGCGCTAAACCCTGTATCGTCTGTCATCTGGTCCTTTACTGAATGGGTTTGACAACCTCTGTTTTATGATATGAGTGTTATCTCTCCACTGTCTCACCAGGAAACCACTTCTTTACACTCACTTGAACACTTCTTCAGTGGGGAAAAATGGCCAGAAGTATGCTGAAGAAAGTAGAAAGCAGTCTTTTAATACAGCCTGCTAAACAGGCAAGTTACAGCTCCTGCTTCCTTCTCCATGACCTTCAGAGAACTCTTCTAGTCCCTGTGATTTGAAGGCGAACTGTCTCCTGTGGGCTCATGTGTTTGAGCATGTGTGCTCCTAGCTGGCGACCACTTTGGAAGTTTATGGAACTTTAAGAGATGGAACCTACTGGCAAAAGTGAGTCACTCGGGCTGGGGGAGGGGAGCGTTGAAATTTTGTAGTTGGGCTCCACTTCCTCTTTGCTCCCTGCTTCCTGACTACAGACACAATGTGACCAGAGGCAGCAGGTTCCCGCTGCCATTCCTTTCCCCCAGGATGGACTGTGTCCCTTACAAACCACGAAGCATATAAACCCTTCCTTTACGTTGCTTCTTCATAGCTATTTAGTCACAGCATCAAGAAAAATGACAGTCATTTAAACTTTTCAAAATCTGCTGTTGCCATAGGGTGCTGCAGCTGCAGCGCTCTGGTTCTCTCATGAGGCTCTTGATCACTTACTTTGTCCCAGACACTGGTACTTCCATGGTCAACAGATGAACCAGACCCTCTTTGCCCTCAGGGACCCCTGGCATGGTCTGTTCCTTTCAACTGGGAGAAGCTAGAAAAGCAGAAATCACGGGACAGAATATAGTTGGGGTGGCGAGGAGGCTGGAAGTAATTTCAGTACATTCAGATTGGAATTCTTAAAAGAAAGAAAGAAAAGTGCATAGTTACTACACAGGAGAGCAAGTAGCACTGACAGGTAATTGCTACCTCCCACTGCCTCTGTGTCCTCAAACTCTGACTCAGATAAAACAGGATCACAACCCAGTGTGCAGTTAACGTCAAACTGTTAATGCTCTCTACCCTCAACACACTGAAAGATTAAATTTCATTTTCTGCACTTCTAATCAAATTTCTATATCCAAGACCCTCCATAGCAAAGAGAAACAAAATGACTAATTATCTAGTACCTCTAATGACTATCCTTTGGCATAAAGGGAACAATCACCAAAACAAGCTGTCCCCATTCTACTATGTAATCTCAAAAGCAAAGCATTCATTCCCTAGCAGAGCTCCATCCAGGGGAAACCAGCATGATGCTACAACAGGAGAGCTGCACACATTCAGCGTACAAAGGAGGAGGGGAGGAAGAAAAGAAGGTTTCATCAGTCTTCCGCAAATCCCCCCCATTGGGGGAGTGTGGGTAAAGTGGCCCCGCCCCCAGCTGGGGGAGTGTGGGTAGTGGCCCCGGCCCCAGCCTGGGTCGGGGAGTGTGGGTAAAGCGGCCCTGTCCCTTTAAGACTTTAGTTCTTTTGAGCAACTGAACTCTGAGGACATAAAAATTAGGTCAGCCTCCCCCTCCTATGGCTCCTTCCGGTTCTATGTTCCTGTTGCTTTCATAGCGAACTAAACAAGCCTAAAAGGTCTCTAGAGCGAAGCAGCGACAGGAATCTAGGACACAAAGAACAAAATGACTTTCCGACTTTGCTCTGCTGCCACCCGCTCTCTGTTCTGAGCGAGCCTATTTTGTCTGGTTCTAGCTGACACTGTCTGAACCGGAGTCTCGTTGGAACCCGATTGGGGGGGGGTCAGGTGTTCTTACTCATCTAATTGTTGGTAATTAGATGGGCTACCATTGCCTCAGACTTCGGTTTGAGAATTAGTGAGGTTGGGTGATTCACTGAAGATTAAAATAATAATAATAATAATAATAATAATAATAATAATAACACAGGAGAATTGCAATTAGCTCAGCATGCAGAATGCCACGGATTTGTCTCATAAACGCTCAGGTGTCACAGAGCTTCACATTGGGAAGACGAGCCTGGCTGCAAGGACAGAACAGTTGCTTAAAGGAAAGAATTAGAGTGGCTGGTGCCACTTCCACAGCCCAGCCTTCCTTCTGCAGGCAGAGGAACAGCAAGACCACCAGCAAGATAGGAGGGCGGATGGGTGCCCAAAGCTGGGGGCAAGCTGGAAAGAAATGGGGCTTCATGAAGAACGCAAGTGGGCTCGGGAAATGAGACCAGGGGGTAAAGACTTGCTAAGCCTAACAACCCAAATTTAAGCCCTCGATCCCATATGGTGGAGAGAGAGAATGAATTCCTGCAGGTTGTACTCTGACATCTACACATATGCTGTGGTGCATGCATGTGCCTGCACACACACACAAGCACGTATACACACACGTGCATGTGCCCACATACTAAATAAATGTAATTTTTTAAAAAATTGGTTAGCTGCCTTTCAGATTAATTATGCATTGTTTACTTTAAAAAATGGTTATCTTAGGTACTTGTACCTTCAACCATCTCTCTGGATTTTGATTCTCACTTCAGAATACTATAAGCTGGCAATAACAACTAAGGCAGACATCTATGGAAAGGATTAGCATTTCCCTAATGAATGTCTTGAAAAACTATGTAGCTAGAGTGTGTTAATTTCTTTCTCTCTTAAGAAAGAGGAAAAGTTCCCAT
This sequence comes from Peromyscus eremicus, assembly GCF_949786415.1. NCBI lineage: Eukaryota > Metazoa > Chordata > Mammalia > Rodentia > Cricetidae > Peromyscus > Peromyscus eremicus. The sequence continues at coordinate 26,371,523 of NC_081421.1, read as the reverse complement.
TAATTCTTTAGGTTTTGATAAAACTCTAATCAGCAGGTAAAATCTAAGCCTGTGAGTCGCAAACAGGTGTGTATCCATACAGCTGGTAGACTCTCCAAGTTAGACTCCTGCACCTCATCCAGAGAATCTGTAAGTCTGAGGAATGACTTCTGCATCCAGGAGGGGCTCTAGGATAGAGAACATGAGCTGAAAGGTTGCGTAGGGCAGGTCCCCGAGACAGCCCACTAAGAGGGGTTGTCTCTCCCTCACTTGAGCTGACTGGGCAGGAAGTCTCTGAGGAGGTCACAGTGTGACTGGAAGGGAGCTTCCATGAAGTTGAGGGTTTTGTTTGATGGCATACTGCCAATCTAGAATGCAGGCCCTCAACTCTGCATGAGAAAAATAGTGTAGAGTGTGAAGCCACTCAACCGTGAGGCTATGTCAGAGCAACAGGGGCCAGCCTGCACTCACACTGCCACATGAAAGAAGGCGCAGCCATGGTTTGTCTCCACTAAGGCCAGACCAGACCACCCAGGCCTCTGTATTCCGTAGAACTTACCTGAGATCAAAGGCTCCCAAGCTTGATTCACTAAGGAAGCAACTTGTTTGAAAAAAACAAAAACAACAACAAAATGATTCTGAGCCTGTTCCATACTACCAAATCACAAGAGTGAGGCTGCATCACATCTTAAACACCACCGCTTTTCTGTTGCTGTGATAAAACACATGATTGGAAGCAACGTGTGGAGGACAGGGTTTCACGAAGCTTACAGTCACACTCCATCGTGAGGGGAGGCCAGGGCACCAGCTCGGAGCAGGAACATGGAGGCAGGAAACGAAGCCGAAACCGTGGGGGAATGCTGCCCACTGGCTTACTACTTCCTCACTTAGCTTCCTGAACTAGGGAAGGCTCTGGACTTAGCTGAGGATGGTTTTGGCTGACCTTTTATCAATTAACAGTTAAGAGACTGCCCCTTAGACATGCCAAGGCCAATCAGAGAAAAAGCTTTAATCCAAGTCCCTTCTTCCCGGGTGTGTAAGCCGACAGCAAATGAAGCAGAAGACACACTGCAGTTATAGATTGAGTGAATTAATGTGATAATTCGATGGATTAGGAGACGAGGACTTTGAGAGACAATGAGAAAACCCTCCTAGCTGGGGTTAGTCTTTATGTGTGTGTGCATGTGTGTGTATGTGTGTGTGTGTGCATTTGTATTTTATGCTCATGTGTATGCATGGTTAGCAGGCGTGTGAACATATGTGAGTGTGTGGATGTATGTATATGTATGTGTGCATGTATGTATTCATGTGTGTGTATTTGTATGCAAAAGTGTGTGCATGTGTGTGTGTGTGTGTGTGTGTGCAAGGATGTGTATGTGAATGTATATGTGTTATGCTTCTGTGTATGCATATTTAATTTAGCAAGTGTGTGAACAGTGTGTGTGTTATGCTCATGTGTATGCATGGTTAGCAGGTGTGTGAACACGTCTGTGGGTGTATATGAACATTTGTATGCACATAGAAGCCACAGTTAATGTCAAGATCATCCTCAATTTTGTTTTCCCACCTCATTCCTTAAGGAAGAGTAACTCAGTGAAGGCCAGAGCTCACTGATATGGCTGGTCTTCCCACCCGGCTTGATCTGGGGATCCGCCTCTGTGGTCAGAAGCTGGAATGGTGCCCGGCCCACTCCCACTCAGCATTTACATGAGCTCACGTGATCAGAACTCTGATCCACAGGCTTGCCTTGCAAGCCTTCCTGGAGCCATCTCCCTGGCTCCAGGGCAGGCCTGTGAGAACACCAGGAGAGAGTGAATCTGCGGATGAACTGATCTCCAGTCCCAGCTTCCTGAGCAGAGAGGGTCTAAGCATGGTTCAGGGCATCTGTTATGTCAGCCAGAGAGTCTGAGCCAGCAAGCTGCCTGCCTGAGGCTGGGGAGTGCCTCTCAAGGGCCACCGTCCCCTCTGTGCACCTAATGCCAGGAGCAGCTGAAGGTCTGACAGCCTCACTAACCCTTCCCAAATTATCTTGAAGTGACAACTTTAAATTATGTGTTGGCTGAAATCAAATATTCAGGAGTAATGGATTTAATTAATTTAAAAGCCTCTCTTTTAAGATGATGCTGTAATTGGCAAGAAAGCCAAATGCCTAAAATACCTTTTGGTGAGAAGGCTTTAAATGTTCAATTAAAAATGATTTGAGAATCTTACATGTGACAGAGAGATTAAAAAATATAGAGGCTCCTCACCTCTTCAGTTTGGGAGACAGCTTCTGTTGCTTGTGCACCTTAAAAAGGTTGGACCCCTAAGAACAAATGCTGTCACAGAACAGATGTGTGGAGGCTGGAAATCCCGGAGGAAGTGGAGACTGCTATTTCTTAGTTCTGAGTGCAGCAGCAGCAGCAGCAGCAGCAGCAGCAGCAGCAGCTCGCCTCAGGGCCTTTGCACTGGCCATTTCTGCCACATCTTCCTCTGGCTGACAGGGAGCTGCTTTTGCACTTCCCTTGTGGTCTGTGTAAGTTTCACACCATCTTTGAGGCCTTCCCTGCTGCACTTATGAACATACATGTAACATGTACTCACACATGAGTGCACACATGACACGCACCGTGTTTTCTCTTTCTCCAGAGCAGTTTTGCCATCGGACACTTTGATTATTCAAATTATTCGAATTCAAAATTCGAATTTTGTTTGTTTCTCTCAATCGTAATTCCTGGTGCATACTAAATACTGAAATCAAGTGTCTCATTATTGTTATTTTTAAAAATGACTTAATAGCATCACATTTTTCATTGTCTTATTAACACTGCTAATGTGGATTCAAATGATTCTCACTAAGATATTATATATAATAACTATATATATCTATACATATACATGTAATTTTTACATTAAGTTAATGCAGGCAGTAACATCAGAACGCCCAGGCTGAGAAACATGGGCAAATCTTAGCTCCATTACTAGGGAGTTGTGTCCTTGAGACACTTCAGTGTAAACTCTGTGAGCTTCCGATTCTCTCGTACATCAAAGGATTACATTTCAGATCCCAAGGTTGTCATGAGCTTAAGGAATGGCAGTCAGAACTCCGTGCACAGCAGGCCCCTTCAGTAACCTAAGGCAGGAGAGGACAGCCCACACGAAGCAAGAGAACGGCTACCTCCTTATTTATGCTAGTCATTAGCTAGCCCTCAGCCACTGTGAGTGAGAAAAGGCCTAGTGAGGTCACTAGAATGTGAAGTGAGGCCCAGCCGCTTCCACAACCTGACCTACTTCCAGCTATTTTTGGTTCACATGAACAAGAGAAGTTGCTAGAAGCCAATTCCACAAAAAGTGTTCATTTCAAGGCAGCTTCCCTTCCTGGCTTCCCGCTTGTGGGAACAGGAAAATGTGGGTGTGGTTCCAAGCATCATTTGAAAGGTCTCCAGAGGGAATCCTACAGTGTGACTAAGTCTATGCAAGATCCAAGGTTATGGCTGGTGGCAAAAGGGGTGGGCCTGGGTGGAAACAGGCTTCCGCTGCCTTCAGTTAAGCAGGTGACACTGGGCAGCACTGACTGCCCAGCTGAGGAGTCACATCATGTGTCAGCATTTGAAGGAGTACAAAGGAGTGATTTTGAATGTGTGTGTATATGTGTGTATGTGTGTGTGCTCGTAAGTGAGGAGGCCAAAGGTCAGCCAGTATGTCTTCCTCACTTGCTTTCCATCTTGGATTTTGAGACATTGTCCTAGCTGGTGCTGAAGCTCACCAACTAACTGGGCTGGATGGGCAGTGGACTCTTGAGGCCAGCCTGTCTCTTCCATGTCACCTAGCGATGTGGCTTTTCCATCGGTACTCAGGATTAGAACCAGGGTCCTCATGCTTGTCTGTTTCTAGCCACCTCCCCAGCCCCAGCATCTCCCTTTGTAAGTATCAGCAGACATGCTGAGGGATGCCTAACTGTGCTGGCCTTTTCCTCAGAGCACAGCACGCTCAATAGCTACTTCCCTGTCTCAGGCGAGAAAGCACCACAGACTCAGAGGGAGACTTAACTGATGGGGAGATGCTGGCAGCTGCTCTGGGGCCCTTCAGAGAGAGCAGTACCTTTTTCTCCCAGGCCACAGTGTTCTTTAACTCACTCTCCCTGCTAACAAGGACCAAAGAAGGCAAGCTCACTTTCCCACAGGAATGGACAGGATTAATGACAGCCAACCAAATTGTCTCTTAATTTTCTTTTCTTCTCCTTCTTCGCTGACCTGCTAGAGACAAAATATATAGATTTCCCTTTAGATAAGGATGCTAACTCAGGAGAAGATGTAGACCAGCACTAACAGTGAAAGAGCAGGGTTTTGTCTTTGCTGCTTCCAAGAACTCTACCTTAGAAAGGAGACAGGGATCTTGTATCTCAAAAACACCCTTACCTAGGCACGTGAGGAGATTCTTGGTGAATCTTCACATGTATCACGTCTCCCATGTATTTCCACTGTATTCTAAAACCAAGTCTAAGTGAGAACCACTGCTCTGCCCTTCAAACCTCCAGTCCTGACTATGATCAAGGGAAACCCAGGCACCAAGCTTTTCATCATGATACTACAGACCCCTCAGTAATAACACACGTAGGAGCCCTACCTAAAGGTAAGTGTGTGCCGTGTGAGAGGAAAGAGCAGCTTTGAGAGATGGAGACAAAAGACATAGATGATCATACCTCAAAATATCAGAGAAACGTGAGTTACTGAGACTCCAGCTTTGTTTCTGTGTTTCAATTTTCAAATTGAACAGAATAGGCCTTCGAAGGTGGAACAAGACAACGGGGTGCTGTGGAGCCCTGAAACAGCACCCGTGTCCTGACCATCCCTGCATGAGGAGTGCAGGGATGACTGGGAAGTTCTGGCCTGAACCAGCTCTGTTCTTCCTGATAAAGAAAGGCCTTGGCCAATATTGCTCCAGATTCAAGCCCAAACCCAGCCACCCTCCCCGCTTGATTCCCGGACCAATTCCTGGCCTTTACTTGAAGAAGGGTTCCCACTGGAGAGCATGACAAAGAGAGACTCCTCTAAATATCAGTTGCTGTCATTTCCTAATATCCCTATGATAGCTTGGCTTGCTAAAATGACAGTGCTTATTATTTTTAGCTTCCAGCTTTGGTGAGCCGATCAGTCAAAACAGTATTAAAATAGCACTTGCTTGGTAAACTCAATCTCAGACGACTGCGTCTTAAACTCACCATCCACTCATTTAAAACTGGCTTTTATGCAGTGAAGGAAGTTTGAGAAGGAATAATAATCACCTACCTAAAAAAAGAGGCATGCATAACTTCTTTTGTTTCAAAAAGAAACAAACTATTAATCAAATTCCACAGTAAGCCTATGAGAAACAAGAGATCTGATGAAATCATTTCGGGACAAATATTGAAGTGAAACTGGGTTTTTGGCTGTTCCAATGCTCCATTCCTGATGAGCAAAAATGCTTAGAATTCTGATGAAATGGAGCTGTTACACAATAAACAAGGGGCTAGAGGGGGCGCCCAGTGTTTACTGTGCTCTTGAGGACCTGTGTTCAGATTCCGAAGACCCACCTAAAAAGCCAGTTTTGTGGTGACCCATGCCTGTAATCCTAGCCCTAGAAAGACTGAGAAAGGACAATTCTTGGAGCTTACTGGCCAGCCAAGCCAGTCAAATCCACAAGCCCCAAGTTCAACAGATATTATCTCAAGATAATAATAATAATAGTGTAAAGGGTGACTAAGGAAGACATCCAGTAATGACCTCTACCTCCACACACGTCATACACATGCAGAAACCTGTGTTTACATCTCTCACCATAGCAATTAAATAGACTATGTCTCACATGTCTTTTTGTTCAAAGATGCATTTTCCCCCCTTTGGGAACCCTCCGTTCAAATAAACCCAAATAATTATGGAAAGTTATCCCGTGGTAATGTACACTGTAGAACCTTTTGTTGTTTTTGTTGCTTGGGCGGCTGTGCTGATGGGACTCGAACTCGGAGCCTTACACATGTTAATGAAGTGCTTCCCTGTTGAACCAAATCCCCAGCCTAGACCCTGCTTTAAAATAAAAGTTCTTCTAAGTTTCAAAAGTAATGCAAATATCAGAGAAATCAGGCAGAGGTAAAGTAGAATCCTAGAAACTTCTCCTGTCCTTGTCACGTTTCTTCGAACCTAACACTATTCTTAAACTAAAAAAAGTAACATTTATTTTTCACTGTAGAATATTTTCAAAATTCTAAAGATATATAAGAAAACTATATGCAAAGTAAGTTTGCATGTCTATAGTTGTGTCCTATTCTGTGTCCGTAGATTAAGGTCAGTTTTCTTTTAGCATGGTATTTTTCATCATTCCAAAAGCTATCGCTGGTGTAGTGATGGTGTAAAGATATTGGGCAACCAACGACTTCCCGATCAGATTGGAGATAGGGCATTCGTGCCTGGTAGTTATAAACCCAATCAAAATCCCATGGCTCAGGAGATCACAGGCCCTACGGGAAGAAGGCAGACCTACCACTAGAACGAAGTCCTCTTGAAAGATCACACATTCCATCACAGAGCTACACCAAATTTGTCTGCTCCTTCTACTGTAAACTGTTTGACGCACTTATTTGTTGGCTTTTGGAAATAGCTAAATAAAGAAGGGAATTGTACATAAAGCCTTCTCATATTTTTGAAACTTTCCTCAGAGATGGAACTGGATGAACAGTTTCAGATATGGTCAATCTGGTTTCTAGAAAATTCACCTTCTCCTGGAAATTAAGGGTCACCGAACACCACCATTTATGGTAACTTCTAGTCTGGCCACAACGCTGTCAACTTAGCGCACTGTGGCCCTTGCTGGGAACAGCCCCAGGACAGAATGTCTGTTGGGAGTCAGGGTTGCTGCCACATGGAAAGGCAAGAGGTACATCGGTGTCTCTGGGTCTCTGGGTGATCCCTCACCAGCCACCCACTTCTGATCCAGCCGTAGGCAAAGCCAGGTGCCTTCACCCAAACAAAACCCAGTGAGACCACAGAGAAGGAAGACCACACAAAGAAAGACTCACAATGAGGTAAAGTGTCATGTTTCGTTCCCAGCAAAGGAAATGAAGATCTATCCCTAGGATGAGGGTACTATCTATACTGACACTGGAATAAAAACAAAAACAAACAAAAAAAAAAACCAAACAAACCTCAGTGGAGTGAAAGAATAGATTTCTGGAAATTCTTTGCAAATTTGGAGCATTTTTGTCTGTCAGAATGACAGGGAGGCAATACTGGACAGGGCTAAGGGGTGGGAGCATTAGAAGTCTGCACGCAAATTCTCTACAAAGCAGCAGCATTCTGGAGAAGCTGGCAGAAAGGACACACTCTTCAATGTTGCAGTCCCTAGTTGTTAGGACACAGGCCCCAGCTAAAGGCCTTCAAGGCAAATTCTGCTTGAAGATTTTGTTTGATCCTAACAATAGTTGGGGGGGGGGGGGGGTTGAGCAGGAGAAGTCTCCACATCTCTTTTTTATTTTCAGCTCAAATTTAATAATGTAGGAATTTTATGTGAAATCTGGCTCCTCTCAAAAAAATTTTTTCTAAGACCTAGCAACACAGGGCCACAGTTTCCATGGCAACAATTAGTAGGAACTAAGCAGTGGCTGCCTCCTTGGGGCTAAGCGACTGGCCCTTTCACTCAGCATCACCTCCCTGGTCCTGTGAGCATCCAAATTTGGAAGCTCCACCATAGGCAAAGACCTTTCATTCTCAAGACTGGGGAAATTCTAAAATGGCCCTAACTGGTTCACTTCCCTCTTTCCTAGCATGTACAGTAAGTGGGGGAGCACACACAGGGCCTCCTCCTATCACAGGCGGCTTTCACTCTAGGCCAGTGTGTTTGTATTCTGGTCATCCTCACTCATCTGCCCTGGACAACTTGGAAGTCCTCTCTGAAGACTGAGGGGAAGACCTTCTGCAAGGAAGTGGATCCTGCTGGGCATTTGCCTCTCCCTTTGCCCTGATTGTGGTGCTCAGTCCCTCCAAGCCCCAGTCACCACCTGTAAAGTGGGGGTGACAAGACTTCACACAGCGGCCATAGTCTAGATTGCAGAACTGAGGAAAAGTCCTTCCTAGGTCACACCAGACAGGCTCCGTACACGTTTACTCATGTAGAAGTGGTTAGTAATGCTTCCCCTCGCTCTCAGTCTACAGCTGCACTAAGGACAACAAAAAATCAGTTACCTTACCTGTGCCTGGAAAAACAGGTACTGTCTGCTCCTTCCAATAACTTCTGGATTTCTTGAATTTATTTTTACGGGGGAGTGGGGACTCTAGGTATCGAACTCAGGTCATCAGGCTTGACAGTGAGCACCTTTGCTAGCTGAACTAGCAAGATAGCCCTATTTCTTTATTACTGTTTATTCCTTGATATATTCCTGGATATATAGCATTAATGTGTCTACATTGTGCTAGCTGCAAGGATACAACTTGGTAACTTCAAAATATAGAAGTGCAGCGTCAGCACTAAACTAGGACTGTCGAATAACTGCTGTATCAGACACAAGAGTGTAAGCCAAGGCACAAGAGTGACCACCTCCACACTCAGAAGGAGAAGAGGTCCAGAAGGACAAGGACAGAACCAGGCTCAGGAAAGTCTGACGGGAACTTCACCCAGAAGACAGAGGGAAGCCTTGCAGGGAGCATGTCTTCTACACAGAAAAACAAGGACGGAAGAAAAGGTCTCTGTGTGGACAGGTGTTGAGTCACATCTGCCTTGTCATGTAAGCACAGGTTTGGGCAGGGGGCGCTATTACAGTGTGGGAAAGAGGCTAGTGCCAAGACTGTGACCCCACAGCAGGGTACGTGGGCTCCATCTGAAGGAACACACAAATGGGGAGAGAGGAAACAAGGGTTTGAACACCTGACGAGTATCAGATCCAGCTTTGGAAGTATTCATTAGAATTCTGCTTGTTATAGTCCCTCTCCCTCTCTACCTCCATCTCTCTCCCTCTCTCCCCCTCCCTCCCTCCCTCTCTCTCCCACCCTTTTCCTCTCTCCCACACTGCCCCCATATTTCCCCATTTACCCTCACTGACTGTGAAAACCAGAGGACCCTGGTGAGCGGAAGAGAATGCTGGGAACTGGGCATGGTGGGATGGAGGGCCTGGGTAGACAGCAGGCTCACAGAGTGCACTGGGGTTCTGGGAGGACTGGGGGACACTAGAGCTGACTCCCAGCCACACACGGGGATCCAGAAATGCCGCTGCATGCAAGGGCCTCAAAGAGTTGACACTCAGGAGCTGCGTGGAGGAGCCTCCTTAAAATAGTCTAGAGCAGTGCTTCTCACCCTTCCCGATGCTGCAACCCTTAACACAGTTCCTCCTGTTGTGGTGGCCCCACCATAGAACTATTTTCATTACTACTTCATAACTAATTTTGATACTGTTACAAATCCTAATGTAAACATCTGTATTCTCTGATGGTCTTAGGGGACCCCTGTGAAAGGGTTGTCCGATCCCTGGTCTAGAGCAAGATACCTTCCAGCCCATTCCTTTCTCTTTCTTTTGAAGATGAACCACCTTCAGACCATGCCAGAGTCACCACAGGACAAGACTCCAGAGCCCTGAGCAGGCCCTTGATACGCTAACATTGCCAGATTGTTTCTAGGGGGACCACAGCCTGTGTGTAGGCCCCAAATGCCCCAACAATGTTCCTGGGAACAAGGGACAAATGGAAGGCAGATAGCTTGAATTCAGTTTAAAGAGTGATTCTGGGATGGCTGACACTCACTGCATAAAATACATTTTCCATAATTTCTTGCGATGTATTATACCAGCTCTCACAAGAGATCACTGTATCTGAAGGGACTTTTGGGATCTCTTTAAGGACAGAGATAAACAGCAGTGTGCCCTCTTCCTTATTTAAAAGTGGTCTCCTAAATTCCAAACTCTAACAAGGTTAATATGGGAGAATCTTTCTAAGGTAGAATGATGTAGATCTGAATGTAACAAAGACAAGGTCACACTTCCTTCACAGCTCTGTTCCAATGTTCTGATCTATATGCAGTAATGTTTTGTTGAAAGGTGAGGCAGATGAAATATTTGTTTGTTTGTTTATTCCATAATGCAATTTCCAAATTTTTGTTTTAATACAAGATTTGGTTTTTAAGCTTTCAAATTATTTTTAATTATGTGTGTGTGTGCGCGCGTGCGTGCGTGCATGCGTTTGTGTGTGTGTGTGTGTGTGTGTGTGTGTGTGTGTGTGCAGGTACCTATGGAGGTCAGCTGAGGGTGTTAAATCCAAGAAATTGGAAACTGGCCATTGTGGGCTGTCTAAGGTGAGTGCTGGGAACTGAAGTCACAGCACTAGCAGCACGTGCTTGCCCTCTTGACCATTAAGTCATCTCTTCCTGGAGGTATATCTCTTATGTACTAAAATCCACCCTTTTTAAACACACAAATTGATGACTGTTGATAAATGTATCTGGTCAAGTAGCCCCCATAGCAAGCAACTATAAAAAGTTCTCTGATGCCTTTCTATAGTTGAATCCCTCCTAAATCCCTGTTCAATGGTCATCTCTCTAGTCTTATACTTGTGCCTTTTCTAGAATGTGATATTGATGGAATCACTTGGGGTGTAGTCTTTTGAATTTGGCTTCTTTCCCGTAGAATAATGACACAAGATTTTGTTTTATTGCTGATACAGATGTATAAAGATTGATTATTCTGCTTACCAGTCGTTAGACAATAAGATCATGCCAAACTCTTGGCTGTTCCATAAAATGACCCTCAATACTTACACACAGTTCATCACATCAATATACATTCTATTTCTTCTGAATAAATGTTCACAAAAGATAGAACAGGTTACACAAGTGTGTGGAAAACTACCCAAGTATTTTCTGAAGTGTCTGTAGTGTTCTACATTCTCATCAGCAGTGAGAGTTACAGTTCCCTCCTGCTATTGCCAACACTTGATATTGTGTGTCTTTTTAATCTCACTTATATTCATCATAATTTTCCCAATGATGTGTCTATCTATCTATCTATCTATCTATCTATCTATCTAGGCATCTATCTATCGATATAGATATATACCTTTATATACACTGTAAATCCAATCATCAGTTCTTTGGTGAACCAAATTCTCTGACAGAAACTGAAACTACACAATTCATTTGTATTTTGATACATTTGGACTAATATCCATAAATGACCTTGTCAATAATTAAGACTAAAAAAAAATGGATGTCTGTTTCTTTTTGTTTTTGAGGAAAGTTTCATGCAGTGAATTACAACCTTGTTTGACACCCAAAATCTCATGGCTATTTTCTTGCCAACTTAAGGCCTTTCATTACCAACCTCCCTAATACTGTGCTGTAACCACCCCACCACCCCAAACATGTTTAACCTCCCAGCGAGCACCTGATTTCTCTCCCCAGTCTCTTGCCCTGGGGATTGAACCCAGAGACTCCCGTGTGCTAGGCACTACGCTGTATTCCCAGGCCTGAGTTTCTTGCTAGGATTGGTGTCTGATTTTCTGGTTACACATCTCCTCTCCTCTCAGAAGCCACTACCAGCAGCTTTGCGTTGTCTGTGCACACCTAAACCCCATCTTCAAAGCACCCCCGCTGTACACCCTCATCCATGCTTTAGATCTAAGTCAAAACTCGGCATAACGGCTCTGGAAACCTCTCCAGAAATCAGGCCCACAGGCACCGCTACAATGTGGTGACATACATTTTACAGCTCATTTCCAGGTCAGAGCTCTGCCTGACAGATAGAGGGTGTCAGTCAAGTGTCCCCAGAATCTGAGGAAAGAATCTCTGTCAGTATTTCCAGATACACAAGAAAGCCTTTCATTTTACTTTTTTTTTAAGTTCTACAGACATAAATGATACCAAGTAAACAGGAGTCTATTCAAGGCCAGCAAAGCCAGCAGTCTAGACCTTGTTCTTTAGTGTGTCTTAGAAAAATAACCCCCAACTTTCCTTTCTGCCAACTTCAACAGCACTGCTCCCAGTGTGCAGAGACGCATTCGTGGGGGACCCCACCTGGGGTTAGGAGCAACGTTTGTGGGGTGGGAAGCTCTGGACAGTGCACAATTCCCAGCAGTCTTCAAGGCCTTACCTCTCTGCGAGTAGTCTCTTCACCTTACACATGAGGGTCACCACAGGGCTTCCCACCTCAGAGATCCTGTGCCAATCACACACGAGAGAGAATGTGAGTGGACTCTGTAAAGAGCAGTACGGCCAGCTGCAGGAGGCCAGGGCAGCCTTAGAGTCCAGCAGAGGTCCTCAGGGAAAACAGCCTTTACCAGGGGTGAGAGGCCAAGAGCTCTCGTTGAGAAGACAGCACAGTCTGTGGTGTTTGGAGAGAGGAAGTCACAGGAAGAACAGAAAGCAGTTTCTGAGCAAAGAGAAAGCAGAGGTGTGGAGCCTAAAGAAACCACCGTCCTTGGTATTCAGGACAGACACCTGAAACATGTCAGCAGTTTGAACCTAGGCTTCCTATCTCAGGGTCAGGATGTCACATTTCATTCTAGAGCTTGGAGTCGGCATGGCTTCTAATACAACACCAGCTCCTTAATTCCCACAATGTCTTTCATCCACAAAAACAGAAGTCTATCTGAATGCTTCTCACCCACTGAGTATGCCATCGTGGCAGTGGCTTCCTGAATTTATACAGGCAGGAATGCCACAGAAGGTAAAGTTCATCTGCCCACGTGAATCACTCACCATTTGATTCGCTTCTTGAAACTCAGCAAGCCAGACTTACCCAAAGGAGGAAATTCAAGATGCCATTGGAATCAACACTGCTTCAATGATCATAAGCCAACCCAAAATAGCAACAGATTTCGTTCCCTGAATCTACACTTCTCCCAGGAGCAGACTGGAGAGAAGCTGCTCCCACAGAGTGAAGGGTAGAGCTATTTGTGTGGAATGTGAACCATGTGGAGGCTCTAAGTTCATCAGGTTCCCTGCATAAACCTATTTTCTGTAATTACTATGGTCTGAGAGAATGAACAAGATACATTCATCTCATGACTCTCCCACTCTACACCTTCGACTTCCAGTCAACCAACAGTGGTTGTTTAGGGTATGACACATGAAAATCTCCCCATTTTCTTGGTTTCTAGAGGAGTCTCATTCCAATAAGAAGGCAGCTGATATGCCTAAGTGGGTGAATATGAAATTCCACCTTCTTTAGCAAAGTCATAAATTCCCTCAATTTTCTATAGTCATGGTATTTATCAAAAGGAAAGCTTGACTTCACCACAGAGCGAGAAAAATGTTGACAGCATACCCCGAGCCCCACATATTTAAATAGCATTACTTTCTTCTTTAACTAACACTGATGGAATGCTTACTATCTTCATAGCTTGTTTACTAGAGTTGACTAAGTCTTATAATGAAGTAGTCTATTATTAGCCCAGATTTCAGGTTAGGAAAGTAAAACTCAAAATTCTATATGAACTGTCACAAAGATAAAAAAAATAGGACTAAAATTTTGACCTAGGTCTGACTCAGCTACAGCTCCGATTACTACTCTCTCATGCTTCCCTGGCAACGCTCATCTTTCTTTGTTTTTAGAGTTGCACTCATTCAACAAATCTTTGTTGACAGCTTTTATACCACACATGAGCTCAGCTAACTACACATTGTGAACATCTCCAGTTCTGTTTCTGTTTCTTCCAGTATCCCACAACCAGTGTCTGCACCCAGGTGCCAGACTTCAGGCCAAGGTGGAGCAGTGTGCCGCTAGGCCGGGAAGATGCACCTCTGGGTAAGTCATGCCAATTCTCTGTTTGGCCGTGGTCCATTCTGAGGCTTGGCCCTAATCCTGAGCTTCTGCTGGCACCTTAGAGGGCCACAATGGTTTCTGCCTCTTCCCTACCAGTTCATCTAGAACCACATCTCAAGTTCTTTTAGATAATCCTCATCCATGGAAGATTTTCATTAGACTCTGTCTCAAGAAGACAAATGTCCACATCTGTTAGAATATGGCCATGTCCTAAGCTCCCAGAATAGCATCTCATATATTGCAGGGCCTCAATAATGGCTGTTGGTCAGAAAGACTGAGGTCCTTCAGCTGAGCTCCAGACTGGCTCACGGCTGTGCTCCTGCTAGCTAGAATACTGAGATACCCTTTCTTCTGGTCTTGGCATGTTTTCGGAAGATGCTACAGCTCCCTGGATGCCCTGATGTCATAGACTACCACTCAGATCACGTACCATGTGCAGCAGAGCACATCCTCCATCCTCCAAGGAGCACTCACAGTGTGTGTGCCGCAGCACACCCCAGCACACACACAGTTCTCCGTCTCTTCTAGTCGGCCTCATTGAATCTGTTAGTTAGTCCCTGTCTCGTTATGTGCAGACATGTTCTTACACAATTATACAAAAAAAAAAAAAACAAAACAAAAAAAAAACACCTAATAAAACTTCAAGGTCTATATTCAAAGCCAATCATTCCAGCAGGAAACTGGAATAAGTCACGAAACTGCTCAGGTGCAGTATAGCAGATAAACACAATGGGCTTTAATCTGCCATCAAAATAGTCTAATGACATGATGACATAAAAATGACTATAATGCTTTAAAAGTTATAATATTCTATATACATACAGCAGGATCCAAACCGTGAGAAAACACATTAGAAAGTAAGTTAAAAAATGGCTCAAGAGGTAGCTTAGCAGTTAAGAGTGCTCGCTGCCCTTGCAGAAAACCTGAGTCCACTTCCCAGCACTCACATCACATGGCTCAAAACTGCCTATAACTCCAGTTCCAGGGAATCCAGTACCCTCTTCCGGTCACTGCAGACAACTCATGTGTACTCATGTGCACATAACCACACATAGATACATATAATTAAAAATAATAATAAAATATTGTTCAAAATGATTTTTTAAAGCAAAAAGTAACAGCCGGAATCTTCAGAGTTGGATTGGGGGGGATTAAGATGTTTCACCTGTATTTATTTGTCTTTGTACTCCTAAATTTCCATATGAAGCATATATTACTTTTATGGCACTACAGAGGCAGTAAACGTAGTGTTGTAAACACACCCTGCAGCAGATGTGAGTGCACCTAGTCAATACCTATCAAGCTTCACGGCTATTTGGTTGTGAAACACTAGCCTCTGGTTGCCAATAAATACCATTAAATAAATCAGACATGTCCAGTTTGTATTTTAATGTATCCCTGTTTTATTTCAAACTAGTGATCAGACCCACAGGATGAAATAGCCTGCTTCCCAATCACATGACACACAACCGAAGCCTTCTGGAATACCCTTCATCACATCTTGCTAATTACACTTAAGTGTGGCCTTACTCATTTCTCCCACAAGGCTCCCAGTTAGCTCCCTAAGGACGTTCCTCGAAGGCCTCACTGGCAGTAACACAGGAGCTGATGCGTCACACGTGCCTGTACAAATTGATTTTCCGTGTATACAAGTGAGTTCCAAAGCAGCCGGCGTGCTTCTGGAAAACAACCCACAGTCTAGTTGATGCCGTCTAGCCCTCTAGGCGTTGGTCACGAGGTTCCCCCTCTGTCTTTTTCCTCACACTGGCATAAAGATATTTAAGAAAACAGAGAAACTGAGGCTGGGAAGACGGTTCAGCACTTGATGCTTTCACAGAATACCTGGATTCAGTTCCCAGCATCCTCCTGGCAGTTCCAGAGGATGTGATGCCCTCTCCTGGCCTCCACAGGCACTGCACATACAATGTGCACAGACACATATGCCATCAGCACACACACACACACACACACACACACACACACACACACACCACAACACTAAAGTAAGTATTTTCTATAAGAAAAGGAAAAAGGAAAGTTCTCTGAGGGGAGCTCTTTGAGGGGGTAGTGACCCATCTCCACAGTCTGGGGTCACCAAAATGTCACATGCTACGAGATCTTGCTCAGACAGTGAATAGCATGGGCTGGGCCACGGTGAGTTTTGTAGACCATGTAGATTTCCTTCATCCTGAGCCGACCTTGACATTCAGCCTTCCCCAGCCTAGATCCACTCAACGTTCCACCGCTAACCAGGGACTGAGAGGCCACGTGGAGTAGGTGACCCTTTGAAACATTTCTCAGGAGAAGTCAGTTGAGTAAGCATGGTGGATAATATGTCTGTTTTAATAAGTTTGCACTGATTTTAGTCTCAATTAGAAAATACTTAACAAAGAAAAGCCTAAATGGGATAGAGTCAATTTAAAAACACAGTTTACTTAGTATAGTTTAAATGTAACTGTTAGCCCAACAAAAAATACACTAAAGAATTTAAAACTCTGTGAGACTCACACACACATGCTCACACACACACACATACATGCTCATACACATACACTCACACACACAAGCTCACACACACACTACACACACATACATGCTCACAATGCTCACACGCTCACACACACACACTCACATGATCACACACACATTCACATGCTCACACACACATACATGCTCACACACACACAAGCTCACACACACACTACACACACATACATGCTCACACGCTCACACACACTCACATGATCACACACATTCACATGCTCACACACACATACATGCTGACACACACACATGCTCACACACAAACATACACACTCACACACACACGCTCACACACACATGCTCACACACACTCACATGCTCACACACACACATACATACTCACATACACCACACACACACACGCTCACACACACACACACACACACACACGCTCACACATACACATGCTCACACATACACTCACATATACACTCACATGCTCACACACACACATGCTCACACACACATACATACTCACATACACCACACACACATACATGCTCACACACACACACACATGCTCACACACACAAAGACATGAAAGCAAGAGAGGAGTTGCTGGGAAGAAAGGTCTCAGTGGGAGAAAAGCGGGACAAGACAGAGTAATGGGGGTGGAAAGGGGTGAAAATTCCATATATACACACGAACTGCTCAAGAATAAATCAAGTCAATCAACAGTAATTGTATACAATGAAGTCACTGTATATCAGGCGTGGTTTTAATTTAAAAAGTAAAATAGGGGACTGAGAGATGGGCTCAGTCGTTCTGAGAATGCACTGCTCTCGCAGAAGAGCCAAGGTCAGCTCCCAGCACCCACCTCAGGTGGCTCACAGACACCTGTAACCCCAGATCCAGGGCATCCACAGTCCCTAGGCCTTATGGGCACCTGCACATACCCATACACCCAAAGATATACATAATTAAAAACAAAATAGAACAGCACAGGTGGTGTGTAGGTCAGGTAGAAATTCCACAATGGTATGTGGGATTCTTGTGACTATTCCCCAAACCCTCCCCGAGTTCAAGCCTGGTGTATACCAAGGCCTGCTCCTGCACCTGATGACACATGGCGGCCCACCTTCATCTTTACAGTGGGTGCTGTCCAGTGGCGGAAGGACTCAATGGTAAAGAATGTTTTCTTTCCTTCTTTTTCCCTCTCCTCTTCCTTCCCTCCTTTTTTGTGTTACTATGCTAACAATCAAATCCAGGGCCTTGTGCACAAATACTTGGCTACCAAGCTACACACTCCAGCCACTGATCATTGGTGAACCTAGCAAGACACCTCAGCAGCCGGCGTACTGCTGCTAGAGAGGCTGGAAACCCGGACCCCGAGCACAGCAGACACAGCCGCCCTACCTACAGCTAGCACACCTCCACATCAACACATCCAGGAATGCTGTGTCTTCACTAAGAGGAAGCCAACTATTGGGATTAAAGTGTTTTTAAGAACTGGGTTTTGAGAACCATGTGTGGGCTCAATTCTGCAACAAGCCACTCTAGAATCTTACCACAGTTGCCTCCTCAACAGGAAGCCTGCTCCTCACAGGGAGGCAGAAAGGAATCAAAGAAAAATGAGGAAAAGACGGAAAGGAGGGTCAAGGAAGGAGGGAGGGAGGGAAGGGGGGGAGAGAGAGAGAGAGAGAGAGAGAGAGAGAGAGAGAGAGAGAGAGAGAGAGAGAGAGAATGAGTAAGGGAGGGAGAGAGAAAAAAGGAGAGAAGAGGAAGGTGAACAGAAGGAAGCTTGGTGAAAAAAGAACTTAGCTGGTAACTGAGTCAACTAGAACTGGAAGAGTTTGAACAATAAAATAATATATGAGTTCGAGGCCAGCCTGGTCTACAGAGCTAGTTCAAGGACAGCCAAGGATACAGAGAGAAACCCTGTCTCAAAAAATGATAAATAAATATCTAAATAAATAAATGAAAGAATGAATGGAAGGATGTATAGATAGGTAGGTAGGTAGGTAGGTAGATAGATAGATAGATAGATAGATAGATAGATAGATAGACAGACAGATAGATAATGCAGTCTTGGAGTATAACCCAGAGAATAAAACAGGATGCCTATGAGTTCAGGCTGCTTGCATAAATGACTGAGTAAATAAACAAAAGGGATCAAGTTAAAAACCCATATAACTTAGGTAGATTCTTTGCCCTCGTGGGAGAATACAGCTCCCACTCTTAGGTATGGCCTGGAGTAGAAATATCCTTCAAAAAATATTGTATAGAATGAAGGTAAACACAGCAGGGACCTGGACAAGCAGTATGTTAGCCAGGTCAATCCCCCAGGGATGTCATATTGATAATCTGAACCTCAATAGAACAAAATAAAACATGTTACTTCTATGTTCTTCCTCCCTCAAGCCGAGTATAATCATGAAAAAACCATACAACTACCACTACCGAGGAAAGGCCCAGAAAATTCCTGGCTAGAATTCCTCAACACATGAAGGTCATCTACACCAGGCCATGGGAGTCACTGCCATCACCAAGAACAGACTGAGGAGATGTGACAATGTAAGAAGTCCAAGACAAGGTCCTGGCAGAGTGCAAGGGTACTCATCCCACTCAGAGAAAATCATCTTTATGGCTTGAGCTGAGAACAGATACCACACTTGTTCTTAGCCAAAAGGCCCAGATGCGATAACGTTATCATTTTAAAAAACACAAACACCAATGCTTATTAAACAGCTGTTTAATAACCATCTCCCAGGTTACTTATTGATCACCTCCACCAAGTGAAGGAAGCATCTGATGGAACTTCACAATATTAAATGAGGCACCATCTAGTTGAAAGGCCCTATCCACCCACATGGAATGTCCACATGTGGCCCAAAGGAAGAGAACACAGGGTGCTGTCGAGCAGTACCAAGGATTGCCACGGTGCCTGTCCATGTGCTCTCAGAAGGAAGCCTCCACTCTGCAGACTCTATGGACTCTGGATGTCCTGTTGAGCAGCCTGCCTGCTTTGCATGCAACAATTACAGCATCCCATCTAACTTTTTTCCTGCTCTCCCGAGTGTGTGGTATGTGTGGCAGCTGGTGTCCTGACGCCTTTTCTTTTGGTTTGATCTCAGTCCTGGTACAGTCTTTCAACTGCATCAGCTGTTAAGAAGTTGTTTGATGGCTCCTAAGAAGGCACCAGTGAGTTCAGATGCCTCACCTGTTCCAGTAGTATCGAAGGGTCAGCCCATGATGGGCTGAGGTGCGGCTCCCTGGTAGAACACTGGTGTAACATACATGAGGCTCTGGGTTCACCCTCCAGACCAGAAAAGAACAAAAAGGCAGCCCCTTTCCCATAGACTCCTGCTCAAGAATGTTACAGGGAAAGCTCTCAACACATCTGAGAAGACATGAGCATTTCAAATGTGCTTCCTTCTTCTTCCCACTGCTCAGTTCAGCTCTTAAATGGTATCTCTTCCCAGAAATAATGTTGCTTTGCTCTCATCTTCTCTATGATTTCCCTCTCATAAAAGAAAAACAAACCCCTCTGATGCCCGCACCTTGCCTCTCTCTGCATTCTCCTCTGTCCAATCACAGCACGGTTTCCATTTCTATTTTGTACTTTCATGTCTGGGAAGCGGTGCATGCGAGATGCTCTGAGTAACTCTACTTATTAGTCCATCCCAAAAGACGGTTTGATCTCTAAAGTCCAGCAGAAATGTTTTAATAGACAAGTATTCTTTCTATTTTTTTTAATTTGTTTTGTGTTGCTAGAGATTGACTGGGGCTTCATGCATATTAGGAACCTCTCAGCCCCTGTGCCCCATCCTAGTGCTCTTCACAGTCCTTCTAGGCTACTTACTGCTATGTAGAGGTTTTGGGTGGTCAGAACCGGTAGGGTGAACATGTGTGTGTTCATTCTCCTGCTTCCCTAATGCAGCAGATTTTATGACAGAGACATATGGCCATTCAGACGCTGAAAATGCTTTCAGGCAAGAAAGAACTTACCGATGGCCTCATTTTGGCTAAGTACTACCCCATCAGGCCTCACTATGCATTTTGCACAGCTCAGAATTGAAAGAGTCACAGGGCAAATCTCGTGAACATGGACTCAATATGTGATCCCACAAAGATAATCATTGTTTATCCCACATAAGTGCAATTTCCTTAAATTAACTTTTCTCACGTGAGCCTTAAGAAACTCTCATTTTTCCGAATGGATTCCTCCTCCTGAAACCATCCTCATTTAATTACGGTAAACTTGCTGAGCTTGTTCAGGACCGTCACCTTGTCAAGAGTATGGGCGCTGTTTCTTCTAGTCTATTCTATGCTATGCTATTTTTATTCAAAATAAAAATCCTGAACTCTGATTTACAACATGCTCGCAGATGACCAAGCAACTCAGGAGTCACAGAGAATGAAAATTCATTTGTGCACACAGCACACTGAGTGACCCAGGCTCCAACATTATCCACACTGTCCCTGAATCTGACTTTTCATCCTCTTTTAGGAGGTAATAAATTCCTCTCAGGGCTGGAGCGGACAGTGATTTCCACGGTTCAGCTGATATGTATCAGCCCTCACGGGGCTGGAGATATGTCTTAATTGTATAGTGGTTCCATTTGATTTCTTCCCCCTTTCACTCACCCAAATGATTTCCATTCTTACCTCACTCATCAGCTCGTCAGTTGGGGAACAAGCTCTTGCCTCTCTTTGTTTGGCAGTCTGGCCAGAGCCCAGCTCCCATTTTCCACACACTAATGAGCTCTGCCGTGTTCTGGCTTGTGACCACCAGCCTTTGCCTCTGGATATCACATCTCCTGGAGAGGAACCGAACGCAACAGCAAGCTCGGCTGGCACTTAATGAAGGACAAATCGCTATTTGGGATAAAAACACCCCAAAACTTGTTTGGTTTTTGGGTTTTATGTGAGTGTACATTTAACTTTTGCCACACCAAAGAGTGGGTGGTCATTGCTGAACCATGGGTATATGAGAAAGTTCCAGAAGCAGCAGAATCAAAAAGCCAAGGGTTTCTATAAAAATTTATTTAGTGCGTGTGTGCGTGTGCGCGCGCGCGTGTGTGTGTGTGTGTGTGTGTGTGTGTGTGTATATGGTGTGTACACTCACCCATTGAATGGGAGCATGTGTGTGTGTGTGTGTGTGTGTGTGTGTGTGTTGTGTACACTCACCCACTGAATGGGAGCGTGTGTGTGTGTGTGTGTGTGTGTGTGTGTGTGTGTGTGTGTGTATGGTGTGTACACTCACCCACTGAATGGGAGCATGTGAAAACCAAAGCATGTTCCCTTGCTGCTCCTCTGCCTTTGTGTTTGTTTGTTTGTCTTTTGGGGTGAAGTTTCTCACAGCACCTGAAGCTGCCTGCTCCAGCAAGACCCCACGATCCGCCTGTCTTTGCCCACCAGCACTGGGGTTCTGAGCACGCACACCATGTCTGGGCTTTCATGTGCGTGCTGGCGACTTGTGTTCAAGCTCCATCCTCGTGCTTGCACAACAAGCACTGTATTGACTGAGCCATCTCCCTCCCAGCCCAAGTCATGAGTTCTAAAGAAGGCTCAAGACTTTTAATAAGAACACAATCTAGAAGTGTGGGAACTTGGCCCTCACTCCCACTCCAACCACCAAGGTGCTCGGCAAGGAAAGAAAACCCCAGGGAACGCTCTATCAAACAAACAAACAAACAAACACACAGCAATCGTAGTAAATTGCAAGCAGAGGTCAAAGAGTGAAAAATGGGCTTTTCTCCCTCCTTTTTCTTAAAGAAATAGACATAAAATACTGCATTTTCTTCACCACGCTCATCCACACATCTGGAAACCACTTTCAGTGTCCCCCAGATGTTTAACATTGTTCTTGGTACAAAGGTCAGAGAACTCACCAAACAGAATCCTTATCCTTAAATACAGTCTAGCAGGGAGTGGGATGAAGAATGAATGACTGTATGAATGAATGGCAGATGGCAATGAGTACTACCAGAAAAAAGGCACGGTAAGCTCGAAAACAAATAGAAGATTGGGTGCTGTTACTGTCATTGAGACAGTCGGGGAATGCTTCTCTAATAAAATGACATTTAAGTAGGATCTGGAACAAGTGGCAAGCATGTGTGTCTGAAGGAGAGGCACCCAGAGGCAGGAAAGATTAGCTACAGAGGACTTGCATTCAGTACTCTTAAAAGAGCAACAGCCTATCAGGCCCAAGTCATCATACATCAATACCTTCTCCTGTGAGTCCAGAGCAATGATTTTATAACTTATGCAGAAAACTGTTAAAAATGTGTTACACAACTTTCTCGCCATATGAGCCATAATGAAATCTCTGATCATTTGAGTGCATTTGTTCACATCCACACTCAGCACGTAAGCCAGGTACAATTCTCTTCTTCCACTTACAGCTCCAGCTAGGCACAGTCCTGAGGCTGAGAAGACAATGTGAACAGAGCAGACAAGTCCACGCCCTCATAGACTCACAGTCTGAGGAGGGTAGTATGTAACAGAGTGAAAGTGCCCGGGACTGTGGTAGCTAAACAGTGCCTGGAGGTTTCCAGAGTACGAGGAAAAGTTTTGCAAGGAAGTGACACGGAGCTAATAAGGAGAGAACATTCCAGAAAGTAGGCAGAAGGTCCTGAAGCGGGAGGGAGCATACAGAGTTGGCTATGTCGGGAGAGTGATGACAAGCAGCATAAGAACTCAGTCTGGACACAGAGGCTGGGGTCAGGTAGAAAATGGGTCTTGCATGGTCTTGACTAGACCGGGCACCACTTGAGAGGCATTAGGCAGTACAGAAATAGGACCAAATAAGCAATGTGATGTGACCCCACTGGCTGCACAATGGGAGAGCAGGGACTGTAAGGTGATATCAGTGGACAGGCCACTGCAGGCATTCAGATGAGATGTGTCCACTGCCTTGACCCTGAAAACAGCAAGGGAAATCAAAAACTATTTAAGAAATAGAATGAGCTGGTCTGGGGGATGGGCTCAAGTACAGGACAAGATGATTTCCTAGGGGCCTCCTACTTGGCTTTTGAAGTCATAATATTCCATTCATTTCCTTACATGCTTGAGTAGAAAAAACAAAACAAACAAACAAACAAACAAACAAAAAACCCTACCCCAACTCAGGCACCAAACACCTAGTACAGAAAATCTCTCTTCTCATTGGTAGCCAGGCTGGTTGCTAAGTGGTGTCTGGATCCTAGATGTGGAAGTCACGGTGCCCGCACAGCTTGATAGCCCTTAGCTGAGAGGTCAGCAGACCACATCAGACTCAAGAGAAATGAGCCCCTAGCCAAACAACGCCTTCTGTTTGGACTCCATTAGGATGACATTTTGCTAGTCATACCTACAAGGAAATCAGCCAAGTGGGTGACTCATTAACATTTTCTTTTCAAGAGAACATACAACAAGGATCCTTTTTAAAATGGTATTTTTAACTGATCTGTACTGGTGTGTAGGTATGTGCATATGGGTGCAGACGTCTGCAGAGACCAGAAGAAAGTGTCAGAGCCCCTGGAGCCGGAGTTACAGACAGTTGTGAGCTGCCCGATGTGGGTGCTGGGAACTGAACTCAGGTCCTCTTAACAGCTAACCCATCTCTCCAGCCCCACAAAGATCCTTTTAGAACAGAACAGAGCACCATAAAACATACAATCCACAGGAGTGCCAGCAGTGATCTGGAAGAATGTCAAGTACAGCACTTAGGTTTGAAGTGGGGTGGGGACAAAAAGATTAGAGATCTAATCTCACAAACAAACCTTTCTATGAGTCCGTCCTTCATTAACAGTAATGAGGGTGGAGAGGAAGGCCATCTTTTTCCTACCAAGAAGACCTTGGGAAATGACTTCTCAGAAGGGAGCAGGCACAAAGGTGAGGCTTAGCACCTGTACAGACATGCTCCTTCTCCCAGCTAAAAAAAGCTGCTGTCCAGATCATGCCCAGGATCCCAGGATGTAGTTATAAATGATCTAGAAATGGAATGAAGCTGCACGGATCCTTGTATGTCCCTCCAGGAAGAACCTCAGATGGATTTAGGCACCCTAACGTGACCAGAGTGCTAGGCTACTTCTTGCTGCTGACAGTGAATACAGCCACCATAAACTCAGTTTCTTACCTTGAGCACAGGCACATATGTATTATTTAGCCTCCTGCCTGTGCTTCCAAACCAGAACACTGTAGAATTGTTTGCCTCCTGGAGACACACCTTTCCGTGGCAAACAGCAGCAGGAAGATGCAGAACGGTGTAAGTCTATTCTTCTGTAGGAATTATCTTAAACTCATTTTAAATTGAGACCACACAGTTTCACAGTGTCCAGGGGAAATCCATCAGAATGTTAAGGATAGAAGACTAGATGTCAAATATATTCTGGTTTTGCAATCTCCCTTGTTCTCCTAAGCTCCTAGACTTCTTGATGAGATGTCAAAGCTGGGCCACTTTGTGTATCAGGAACAACAGAATAATTTAGTTAAAAACTATAGGCTTTGGAAACAATAACAACCAATCATGTAGTTGGAATTCACACAGCTGATCCTTGAGTAGCACTAAGATTAGCTAAAATGCCATAAAGAGTGTCATGTAGTATCTGAGCTACCTTCATCTTTTAGGAGAAAGAAGAAAAAAAAAACCCACAAAAGACAAAAACTACTGAGCTAGTAGCAGAATTTGCAGCATGAATCCAGAGGAGCAATCAGAGTTCTCTAATCACGTAATTCTATTTTTAATCATATATTATGACTGTTTTCAGAAGCAGTGATGCATGATGTTAAGAAAGTTAAGAACTATTGTCAGTTGGGACAAAGCAACTCCCTTTATCAGCCCATGAAATGATCCTATAATAACTCTCCCATCACATGGACAGAAGCAGATAATTGATAAAGATTCCCCACCATAATAAGACATTCACACAGAAATGACATCAGCGAGGGATGCTAACAGCTGGGACAGTTTCACAAAGATCAAGTCGCCTCAGGGCATAGACTAATCAGCTGGGGTCTAGAGAAGGCTGGCTGCTAAGTTCCAAGAGGCAATGTCATCCAGTAGAGAGTTTAGCCTTGATCTGCATGTATTACACACACTGCCCTCAAACTACCCATCCAGGATTCTATTAAAACAAGACAACAAAAAGTCAAAATAATTTTCCAGCTCTATATTTCTAGTATTTCTATAATCACTCCATTTCCATTGCATTTTGGATGGAGACAAATACATTTCCTTCCCAATATTTGAAAGTAATTCATAAGAGCACTATTTACTCCTCTGGAATGGGAATTCAGTGTTGTGAGCTCACAATGTCAGTGGTACCCAGGATCCTCTGAAAGCGGATTCTAAGGTGGCTTTTCTTCTCGGTGTGGCTTACCTGCTCCCAGAGCAAGAAGGCTTCATATAGCTTTTAGAAAGCTTGATCCTCTCTCCTTCAAAAAATATCTGATGCATTTCTAGGAAACACGTAGAATAGTTATAAACTGTAAGACAACGTTGTCTTAGTCCATGAGTCTTGCTATACAAATCCCTGAAGAGGTCCTGAACAATAGAAGTCAGCATCTCAAGATCTGGAGGATGGGAACTCCCAAGTGCCATAGACTGGGGCTCTAGTGAGATGCAGTCAGTGCTCTAACACCTTCAGTAGAACAATGACTCCAGAGTTGATGCTCCTAAGCACTAGTCCTCCGCTCCCTCCATAACAACAATAGCTACAGGACATTTTTGTCTGCCTCACACATTCTTTCACACATTTGCACATTATATATTACTATTGCCAACAACCATAGGTAGAATAAGAAGGTACAATAAATGTGAGACAAACACAATTAAGAATCGGGACAGAGGAGTCTTGTTAGAGACCTGCCCCAAAAAAACCTTAAAAAAAAAAAAAAAACCAGACAAAAACACCATCTGACTTTTCTAACTGTTGAAGGGCGGCAGGAAGTTTTCACTATATGATTTAGTTCAACACCATATTCCTGGCAAAGACCATGGGAGAGCCAGGTGATGGACAGGACTGTAAATTAGGGGTTCCTGTTTGGCTATACAGACAACTTCACTCAGGTTGGTCCAGAAGCTGCAGGGAGGCCTGCCCTGATCTCTCTAGGCTGTGGGAGAGATCTGCTCCTTAACAGTGGGTACCGCCTTCAAGGGGCTGGGCCTGAGTTCTAACGGTGCACAGGTTGTGGATGAATCCGGCCTGAGATCTGATTCATCTCTTGAAAGAAAACCATCTTAGATACTCAGCATGATCGATCACATGAAACATTGCTCCAAAAAGTGTATTGTATCCCATTCTTGTATTTTCATGAGATGCACTGATTACATCTTGCTTTCCAAAGGAAGACAATTCATTTATCCTCATGTTCCTGTGTTCTTCTGTTTATAATTCATTTTAGTGCAAAGCACCAGGTTAAGTTCTAGCACACCTTGAAGGATGAGGTTTGGAACACTATTGAATTCATGAGATGGCAGGGTAATTTCAGTGCACCTGTGTCTCCAGTCTGGCTCCACAGATTTCCTCTCAGTGCCCGAGCCGAGATGACTTGTCTCTTTATCACTTATTCAAAGGTGACTCAGCTCTCGGGAACAAGCCCACAAGGACTGGCCACCAATGCTTTGTCGTTAATGATCTTCATTTCCAGGGAAGTCAAATGTTAAACAGACTGATTCATTCTCCACATCCTGCCCATCCTGAACTCTAGATGGATGTTTCTCTTTATCTAGGAAAGCAACTCAGCAGTTAGGCTATCTGTAGTTCTTGGTCAAGGACAATGTCCTCACTCCTTGTCTCCAATATGGAAATGGACATAGAAATCACTGAGGACGTCTTCTTTAAAATAGGCTTCCCCGGGCAGCCTTGAGACAGCCTGGGTGATGCCATTTCTAACCATTTTCCAGGTGATGACAGGCATCCTGTGGGACAGCAGGCCACACTTAGGGTGAGGAGGGTCCAGTCCACAGAGGAATGACTGTGCTTCCAAGGGAATATGGATTCCGCTACTTGAAATGTTCGCTTTGCTTTCCAGTAATAAAGGATGATCTGTGAGCTCTCCCTACTGCATGTGTTATTAAAAGCCTGAACGATTCTCACAAACCTCTGCTCCATTCTTAGATGAGTCCGTGTGTAAGCTTTCAGATTAGACAAGGCTATCTCACCTCAAGGAGAGAGGTAGACCACATCTCCATGCATGATATTAAAGGCAACTATTCTAAGACTTAGCTGTGTGTTCTCTATAGGTCATACATCTGCAGCATAAGCAGCTAACAATTTCCAAGTCTCCAAAATGGCCAGACATGAGCGTTCAGCAAAGGACTCACCAGCTCTGGCTGCTTTAGATGCCAAGTTGTTGCCATTTTGGACACAGTGGAAAATGCTGCACAGATTAATGACCAAGTAGATGCAGAAAACCAACTTAAGGAAAAAGGATAAATTCTTTAGAGGAAAGACTTTAACACTAAAGAATAGGTTCTCATTAGCATATCAATAAAGATAAACAAATAAGAGTTTAAGATATACTTAAGGAGAGAAGCTTTTCAACAAACTTCTCAAATTTCTGTTTATACTCTTAAATTGCTTGGTAAATTCATCATTCTAAATCTCTTTGAAAGGTCAGGTTCAGCCCAATCCTCCTCTGAAAATTAATGAGGTTTTAATGTACTCAGAAATATAGAAGTGGTGTCAAGGTTATTTGATTGGCCTGACCCAAGAACTTTCTAGAATAGCAAGATATTTTGGCTAGGTTTTTATCTTTAATTCATCTCTTATGGGCACCATTACTTAGTTGATTATTTGTAAACAACAAAATAGCCTTTTTCTACCTTTGTAACTTGCCTGAGAAGAGAAATAAAGTGTGACAAAACACTGATGACAAAACACCAGCTTAGCAGGTAGTTCCTTCACTTTGCGGGGATCCTCAGATCTAGAAAAGGAGCTCTACGTTAAACAAGAAATACTAACCAAAGATCAGGCCACCGAAGACCTGAGCTGAGCAGGAACTGCCACTCTTTCAGCAAGTAAATTGATCATAGCTGTCAAGACTTTGGTGTCAAAAAGTTGTGAGTTCAACTCCAGGTTGTACTCTATTGCCAAAGTGGCCTAGGACAAGTCAAATTTCATTTGCCAATTCATCTGCAAAGCAGAAATGCTAAATAGCTCCCCATTCTGCCATGCAGAAGCCTGAGCAATTGTCCATACATACAACATACATATGTTTGTAGACACGTTACATGCTAGTGTCGGATCTGTTGCCAGGCCTTGCCCCTTAAGAGACTCATCAAGCTGAAGTCAAAAGAGAAGAACTGCCACCCAAGTCACACACTAAAAATGTGATAGTCTTGACCACGGGATGCAAAGAGATGGGTCCTTAAGCTATTCTAGCAAGAGCTCACCTCAAGTTCAAGTCTGGAAAGTAGTTAATATTCCTTGCCTGCTTCTCAGTTCCTAGGCTAATGGGGCTTTTCCCTGGGGTGCCCAGTCTTTCACCTCACCATGTCTAAAATGGTTTCTTTTTCTTCTAACAGTAAAAATGGGAAATAATGTGTACAGTTTTAAAACTGTTAAAATGCAGGTATTTACTATTTCTTAGAATTTATTTGGAGGATAATTTTTTGTTTCACTTTTGGAGGCAGGGTCCTATAATGTAGCCCAGGCTGTCCTTGACTCTACAAATCTCCTGCTTCAGTCATTCTTCCAGGAACCCGTATCCAGCATGGAAGAATTTTTTTAAATATATTCTACCTCTAAACCCACCGTGAAAGTGTTAGTAAGAACTATGGTTTCTCTAACAGAATGAACTTTAAGAGTAATTTTTAATTATGTGTAGGTATTGTGTATGGTATATATGTGTACATGAGTGTGGGAGTCCATGAAGGCCTCAAGAAGCCATCAGATCTCAGATCTCCTGGCACTAGAATTAACGAGTTGTTATGAGCTGCCAGTGTGGGTGCTAGGCACTGAATTCCAGTCCTCTGTCAAAGCAGTACATGTTCTTAACCAATGATCCCCCTCTCCAGTCCCCACAATCAGCTCTTAACCACTCCTGTACTATAAAGAAAATGTATGGCTTGAACTGCTACTATCAGAGAAAAATCCGATCCCAGGAAAGCAGAGAGCTCAGTCAGTCCAAACACCGAACTGAGACAGACCACAATATATGATGGGTTTCATATACACACACATACATTATACATAGTTGGTAGACAGACCTGTGGGTGCAGATATAGACATAGACGCTATAGAAACACACATGCACTTTCGCAGCCTAACTTCTCACTGCCTTGTTTTTTAAACTAATAATTAACACCAGGCACTTCGACTATGTCTACTCTTACCTAAATCACTGACTGTGTGCAGGGGCAGGTTCACTCTTATTTATTACAGAAGGAAGTACTAGCCATAAAGAAGTTGTCCCCAAGTGCTCCCAGACTCAGACTGAAATCTGAGCATCTGGCCTGGCCCTTCCAGGAAACCTGGGAAGGAAACCTCTCAGAACCGTGGGAGCCAAAATTAGCTCTTCCAGACTTTGGTGGGCACAGAATGGGCACAAGACGAGAGTCTGGCACCAACATTGTTTGTGTCCTCACCCTTGCCCTTCCTGAGAAGCAAAATCCTAAAAGGTTTGTGTCCTTTGTCAGCAATGGGTATCACAATCCCAGTGAATGTCTGAATTTGATGTACAGAAATTCAAAGATCCTTCCTAGAGACAGAGACATGGAGTGGAGTCAATTCAGCTTTGATGGCGGGACAAACAGTGGAAGGGGAATGATGTAAATGGTGATCAGGATGCAGAGAGAAAGGCCATCAATGCCACTCTGATGACCAGAAGCTCAAAGGTGGAGGCCTGGAAGTTGTACAGGCTTTAGGCCAAACTTCAAGGTACAGTTGACCAAGGTATTACTCATCAACCTAACAAGCCACTCATAAATAAATGCTTCCAGACCAGAAAATAATATTCAAACAATGAGCTTTTTGTCTGGGAGTTTGCTAGCTTGCACTTCTGTCGGCAGGCTGTGTGTGCATGTGGGTGTGCATATACGTGTGTGTGTGTGTGTGTCTGTGTGTGTGTGTGTGTGTGTGTTCTCCTTAACCCTCTATCAACATGGTCTTCTTGGCCACATCTTAATTTATGACATATTTACTCCAATGATTACCTGTAGACATTAGTCTTGTTCACACAAGCCTTTTCTTGAACAACAGGTAAACGAGGCCCCAAGAAGAAGGGCAACCAGGCTCCTTAAGGATCTCCTGCTCTCCCCGCCTCCCAATCCAATGAACACTGAGTGTACTCAGAGGGCAAGGCACCCAGCATCCCCTCTCAGGGAGCACTCATCGAAGGGAGCTGGGGAGTTTGTGACAGGATCCCTCAGGGAAGGAGTGGCTGTGGAAGTTCTGAAGAATCTTGCAAAGCACCTAAATGGGTACAAAATGGTAGAACAAAATGTCCTCAAAAATTAGTCTGAATATTCCTTTCCTCCAGCTGAAATCACAAGAAGGGGCTGCTGGGGAAAATCAGAACCTGCTTCCTTTAAACCCCTTTTAAGAGCAAATACAAATAACTCGGCCTCCCTCCAAAGAGGAGGATGGCTGTCCTGTGTTTTCATTAACTTCCACTGTTGTGACACATCAAGAGAAAGAGGGAGATGAATGTCCCCAGAAGCTGTCATCGAAATGTCTGATATGGCCTTTAGAGCATCGCTCGTGTCCCTGGGTACCACACATCCAAATCAAAAAGGAATCACATGGCCCTCGACAGAAGCCAACAGGGGAATCTGTGCCATGGGTGTTCCTACCTAGCTTTTGTGATAAATAGCTAATAAATAGTTTTTTCCCTAATATTGTAGTCAATTGACCTCCAAGGGCAATGTTCAAAATTCCTTCCTTCCACCCTACTCCATTGCTCCTTGTTGCCCTTGACCCCAAATGCAGAGCCTGTGTCTTCACTGAAAGAGGAAATACAGCGTCACAGAGCAGGCAGCTCGCTGCAGGGCCACTGGAGCTGCAGGTTAGTGGTCTTCTGTCTGCTCAGAATAGAGCGAAATGACAGATTATTCACCTGGCAGATATTTGCATGGACTCCAGAGGAGTATGGTTTATCCACTCACAAAAGCACACAAGTGCAGCTCGAAGAAGAAATCATTTCCATTCAACAAACACACATAAAAATCTTGAGAAAGCAGCACTGGGCACATCGGGTAACCAGCATGTAAGTTCCCTGTGCTGACCTGGAACACGCCCATATATGCTGGTTCCATCATAGGAGACAGGTAAGTGCATTGTTTTTATTGTATGTTATATAAAAACACATTGTGTCCAAGTACTAAGAAATCTGTGATCAGTTACCTAGCTATCTATCACATGTCAGTATTTTGGACATCAAGATTAGAAGAATTATATATTGAAATAAATTGTGACATCTTTGCTCCATGCCTATTTTCAGTTTAAATTGCATTTTAGATAAGAGTCTCACTAAGTTTTTCAGGCTAGCCTCCAACTCGTGATCCTCCTGCCTCAACCTCCTCCTGAGTGTTGGGGTGGCAGGTATGCACTGCCATGACAAGATTACTCTTATTTGAACTCAGACATATTCAGGATCTACTGAATAAAGATTGTAAAAATGCAATGCAAGGAAATGGGCAAACATTTAAGACAATTTTTATCTGAATTTCTTGTAGGAAATTTTCTCTGTGTAGCTAGAGAACCTAGACAACCTCTATGTGAGTCAGACCCTGGAGGGCTTCCATAAAGGCCAGAGTGTGTCCTCAGACCACAGTTCTGTCACTGTTAAGATGGGCATAATCCTATCTCCCCTAATTTATGGAGTCATTGTCAAGATTAAGTAAAATATCGCATATTTTTATGAAAGCCTCTGTAATCCTCGAGACTCTATCGTCCCAAAGACATGGTAGAGAAGACACCCGGAAAAGGTGTACTCCCTTACCAGAGTGTGTAACAGGGTCCTAAAGTTCACATGAGCTGTGAACTTTATCTTGTATTTCGCTACATGGACAGTTTTAGAATCATGTTTGGGAAACGTGTTTTCAAGGACAGCAGAATTTCTTCATTCTGCTCTCCTCTAGTGTAGACAACAGGAGGCATCCTTTCATGGGTTACCAGCTTTCTGGCTATTGTTGACTACTAAATATGGTCTTTATAGGGTCAGTCTCCTTGATTAGGGCATGCAAACAGACACCATTGAATAAAAAGCTATGCATACCCCACTGAGCTTAGGCCCTCCAGACTCAACTAGACACAGAACTGGTATGGTCTTTTAAAAGTTGGTCTTTTTATCTGCTTACTCAGTTCCAGTACTAGAGAAACAATGGGATAATGCCCTTGACCTGAAGGAGCTCCATGCTAGATTAGGAGACAGCAGACTGTGAGGTCAGTGAGCCAGAAGGTGCCAGAAGGACACAGTACTCCACCAGAAAGCCTGTGGCCTGGGGCAGGTGTTAAGCTTATAGGGGTACTTGCCAAGAGAAGGTGGGGCTCAGGAAAGGGTTCAGCACTTATCAAGAGAGACCATACATACACAAATGTACACAGTATGCTTCCCATGGGAGAACCAGCAGGAGCCAGGACGTGACAAAAGATGAGGAGAGAAATCAGAGGTCAGGTTATAAAAACAGCAAGATGGATCTGTTGTCCCTGGGT
The DNA here is from genome assembly GCF_949786415.1 of Peromyscus eremicus. Classification (NCBI taxonomy): domain Eukaryota; kingdom Metazoa; phylum Chordata; class Mammalia; order Rodentia; family Cricetidae; genus Peromyscus; species Peromyscus eremicus. Next base: position 26,338,664 of record NC_081421.1, on the reverse strand, counting down.
GATCAGGCATCCACTCAAGTAGGGCAGTGGGGTGGGGCATGTAGATGTCAGGCAATCACACACTGGCAAGGGGGGTAGAGGCAGACCCCCAACTATCTTCCTTCAAGAACATTCTTCTGTTATATCAAATACTGGAGCTTCCTGTGGATAAATGTTTTACTACTAAAAAATAATTGATTTCAAGATATATGTAAAGTTGAAGGAGAATCTCATTTTTCAAACAATAACAAGGGCCAAGCCCAGCATGGTGGGCACTTGGTAGGTGGAAGCAGGGGGATCAGGAGTTCAAGGCCAGCTTCAGCTACCTAAAATGGTAATGAAATTAACCACAGTCCAGAACATTCTCATACAGAAAGTGCTCACAATCCTTTTAAGGATTCCATACAGAACAGTTGTATGCTTTGGTTAGTCTCTACCTGAGAGGGTCATGACTGGGAGGAGAACAGACAGTTTCAGTCTGAACACAGAGGCAGAGCTGGTTTGGATCATCAGTCAAAGGACAAGGTGGGTTTGGATGTGTCGCCTAGGGAATGCCCTCCCTCATCAGGACTGGCCATGTGCAGGCCCACAGCAGGCCTGTCACAGATGTGGATCCAAAATTCACCATGTCTCCATTTCCATAAACTGGGACTAGGAACAGGGAGAGTGCGCAGCAGAGAAGTGCCCGCCTTGCTATCCTGAGGACCTGAGCTTTATCCGGAGCACCCACTTAAAAAGCTGGGGGTGCCAACACGTGACTGTAATCCCAGTGATGAGGAGGAAAGTCCCTAGGGATTGGTGGCCAACCAGAGTCCTGTGTGAGATCCTGTCTCAAAAAATAATGTGGGAAGTGATTGAGGAACACAGCTGGTGTCAACCTCTGGTCTACACACACACACACACACACACACACACACACACACACATGCACACACGCACGCACGCGTGCACACACACACACAGAGGGATGGATGGAGCAATGGTTCTGCAGTTAAGAGCACATACTGCTTTTGCAGAGGACCAAATTCAGATGCCAGCATCCATGTTGGGCAGCTCACAACAGCTTATAACTCCAGCTTCCGGGAAACCCAATACCTCTAGCTTCCTTATGTACCTAGACTCATATGCACATACTTACCTGCAAACAGACATACACATTTTTAAAATAATAATAAATCTTTAGGAAAGAGAAGGAGAGGGAAAGACACACACACACACACACACACACACACACACACACACACAGAGAGAGAGAGAGAGAGAGAGAGAGAGAGAGAGAGAGAGAGAGAGAGAGAGAGAGGGAGAGAGAGGATGCTCATGACCAGGCTGGCACACACCTATAAGCCTAACACAGGAAGCAGAGGCTATAATAGATTTGCTGTGACTTTGGCTATACATCAAGACCCTGCCAGAGGGAGTGAGTAGAATGAGAAACATTCTAGAACATAGTAGAATGAGGGAGGGGGAGAGAGAGAGAGAAGGAGGAGGAAGAGGAGGAGGAGGAGGAGGAGGAGGAGGAGGAGGAGGAGGAGGAGGAGGAGGAGGAGGAGCCAGGAGAGGCAGAGACTGGATGAATCATGATAGAGAATTCAGTTTGGAAGCAGGAGAAACTTCTGGAGCCAGATGCCGGTTGTGATCGTACAATGAATGAACTGAATAATGTTACCACCTTCGAAGCTGTCCTTAAAAGTGACTAAAATGGCTCCATCTGCACTCTGCATGTCTCTGAACAGAGGAAAGAAGTGGGGCTGGAAGGGCAGTGGTACCCAGCAGAGACAATGAAGTGAGTTCCATATTCTGCCTCCTTGAAAACGATGCACAGATCAAACTCAATTTCACGAGAAAGCCTTTAAGAAAAGCCAGCCAACATGTTAAGGGCCTACCAAAGGCCATACATCCCAGTCAGTGGTATTATGCAGCCATGGTCAGGGTTCCTAAAACAGAGTGTGTTCTCCCTAAGGGAGACTGAACTCTTCACACGATTTAGTTCCTGGCTCTTCCCTGTAGTGTGCACAGACATGTTTAGTGTTATAATTACTATTGTGCTAGCTTGTTTGTATTTATTTAGGGTCCAAGGGAAGCCAGCTACCATGTTTTCATTCCTTCGTTGCAAATGGGAATGGATTGGAAATTCTATGCACCACCTTGGAAATGGAGCAACAAGACATGGTTCTCAAATCCTGCTGAAACAGAGCTCGTCAGAAGAAGTCACCCCAATACTACCCCCTGCTAGGCTACTCTCCTCACCCTAGACCCTCAGCAAGGAAAATATGAACTGCATTTGCTTATCACACACATCCAAAAATATCCAAGTGGATTTTTATGAAAATGCATTTGAGGTTAAACTTACTATAGAGATAACAAATTCAATCTCAGTGCTCAGGAAATTGGTTGCTCTTTGTAAAGAGCCTGAAATGTTTTCTACACACAAATCATTCAAAACTGAACAGCTCTAAACTTTGCACCTATAATCCTGATAAGTTTCATTCTGCAGGTTACAAACAACAGCTCAAGAATAACGGTCATTGTGTGGTAGTAACTATTGATGTTTAATTACTTGACAATACAATTACCAAGACATTCTGAGATCCAAAGACAGTATCATGAGGGTGTTGTGTGCTAACTGACCTTCTAATTCATGCATTGCTAGAAAATGGCAAGAAAGCATTTGGAACTAACACAAGCTGAAGTGTGCACAGAAGTGTCAATCTGTGTCTGGCCCTAATAAGAAGCTTCATCATCTTTTCATTTCATATCAAAAATAGACGTTATTATGGACTTGGAGTGTGGCCCATTGGTAGCACCTTGACTTTCTGATCTTTGGCACTACAAAGAAGAAAATAGAAAGTATCATTCATGGAGGCACTTGGAACCTGCTGAAACTCGGTGTGTCTAAATGAGCAAGTGGAACAAAAGGCTCCTGTGCCTGCACCTTCAACAGAGCTGCTCTGAGTGATGCCACCAGGACAGAAAGATCTCTCCGTGCTATGTTAGGCATTTGGTATACATTATCTTGCTAATGGTTCTGTAGACAGAAGAAACCCTGGAGACCATTTCAGCACAGTCCATTCATTATATACATGCTCCTTGACTTACGATGGATTAAATCCTTATAAACTAACTGAAATCTCTTTCTCATACAACTAATATGCTGAGCAACACAGCTGCAATCATGCTCAGCTTATGGTGGCCTATACTTGAGCAAAATCTAACACAAAGCCTATTTTAAAATAAAGTATGGATCATCTCATGATATTGATTATTGTATCAAACATGACAAACAGCATGGCTATTCAGAACAGCTTTCACACCTCTCTGGAACTGAAAACTCACATCAGAGACCATTTGACCTTAAAGCCAAGTCACAGAAAAGTTAGTAAGTTGCCTAGGTACACACACTCATGACACAAGAAGAACCGTCTGTCTACATCTAGTCCTGCTTCACCTTTGCCATTGTCCCTGAACCGGGCAATCAACAACCATCAGGCCCTGGTTACTACTGCTTTATCCCCAAGAGTCCTTCATTCCCTTTCTATATACATCTATCAACTCTTCAGACTCAAGCAGACCTCCACAGGAAGCTCTCACAGAAGTGCCACTGCTCTTGCAGAGCCTGTAACACACATGAAGTAACTGACTTGTCCTGCTTCCTGAAGACTGGACAGCATGATTATTCCACATGCATAAATGCTGTGATGCTTATTATGAAGATGAGTATGGTTATAACTTAACCTGTAAAGTGTATAAATGTATTAACTTAGAAATAAAAGGTGTTCCCCCTATCAATGCCTGAGGCATGTGGGAGAGCTGCCCCTATCCCCCACCAGCTGTAACACTTGGGAGAGCAGGCCCTGCACCTCACATGAGCAGCACAATAGAGCCAACCCCATTGGTGGAAGTGTGGGTTTATAATTCATTATAAAAGAGCCCTGAAGTTGTAACCATGGGAGAGCTGTCCTTATTACACATCTGTCACATGGCAGCATGGGTGGAGGAGAGATGACCACTCCTCCCTCCCCCCATCAATGCCTGAGCAGGGGAAGAGATGGCCCTGAGGTCATAAGAGCGGGAGAGCTAGTCCTGCCCCTCATCAGCTGCAGCACGTGGGAGAGTGGCCCCTATGCCACATCTGGGCAGAACTGTGGAGCTTGTCCTGAAGGAGTAGGTGAGGGATGTCTGACCCTGGAGACATGAAAGCAGAACTGGCCCTGTCCCTTGCTCATCTCTGCAGGAGGTGAACTAGCCAGAACAATGCAGGAGAGCTCACCCTGGTGGTGAGGACAGGGGAACAGGAGGGCTGACCAACCCTGCAACTACCCAGGTCCAAAACCAGGGTTATGAGTTGACCCACCGCAACATCCAGCCCCATCTATGATCTGCTGGAGTATGTGAAGGGAACGGTCCTGCAGACCCAAAGCTGTAGGATCTCCACAACACGGGGCAACAGCAGGATATCCAGGAAGAATTCCAGTGAGGGCCCAGCATCATTAGTGTAGCAGAAGTCAGAGACCTCGAAACAGACCAATGACTCTTTGCAGTGAACACTTTCAAGCAGATATATGGATAAAAGGGTTTACTGCATGACTGCATGCATTACTGCATGATTCACTGTGTCACACTACAGCTTCCATGATGAGACTGAATTTTTTCCTTCTCTTTTTTTTTCTTTTTCTCTTAAATTTTATTTTATTTGGGGGGGGAGATTGCAAGGGTAGAGGGTGGACACAAAGGGACAGGGGAAATGACTGGGATGGAGATGAAAGGTGTGAAAGACACAAAGAATAAATAAAGAGAAGAAAAATACGAGTAAAAAAGGGTCAGGTTTCATCCCTAAAGTTTTATATGTATATGTGTATGTGTATATATCTATGTGTGTGTGTGTGTGTGTGTGTGTGTATACACACCACCTGAGAGGTCAAGGTCTTGACTCAGTGGCTTTCTGTCCAGACTGTATCTGAGCCCAACAATAGCCTAACTAAATTCAGATCTCTCTCTATAACTATAAACAAAGCTTTATGTGCACCACAGCATCTTAAAGGCATTGTGCAAAAAAAAAACCTGTACAATTTTCTACTCCGGGACAGTGTTTGAATATGCTGGCTGTTTGAATGTAACCATCAGTAACTTTAGTACTATCACTAATTGCTTTGAACAGGTGAGATGTCCTCTGCTAGACAGCACAAAAACTGTTTTTGAGGATCAGCATCCCACACTTGGCCCACCAGCTGGGTTTCTAGGAAAGAGAAGAGAAAGGCCTGAAGCCATGTTTCACAGAAAGAGCCTCCAGATGCAGCGGGGTGGTAGGCCAGAAAGTTGCTGCAGTGAGGACAAGCCCCCCCTTACAGCCTCTGTCATGTCTGTGTCCTACTGGATAGCCTGACTCCAGTGCAGGAGGAGTTCCTTGCAAGGAAAGAAAAGAATTCCAGAGTTAGAAATTGGGAAAAATATCTGGTGAAACAAAACATTTCAAATATATCACTGTGTCCCTTCCAGAGGGAGGTGTGGTCAGTGGAACTATGGAGCCTCCCAGTCACTGGACACTCTGCACACAGCCACCTTTGGGTGCCACTGAACACATGTTGAGAGATACGAATACTACATAGCAAATGTTAACAAAGTGAAGACAAGCACAGGGGCCTCCCCCTTGATCCAACTCCTCTTGCTTACAAGGAGACGAGAGAAGGGCTAGGAGTGAGTCTGTAGCTGGGGGTGGATTATGCAGAAGGGAATGCTGTATCCCACTAAAAAAGAACCTAGTGAACCTAAGAGTGAAGAGGAGAGATTGCAACATGGAAACAGACCCCCCCCCCCCTCACACACACACCCCACAAACTACTTCTGTCACTTTTGTGAGTCTTTGTAATGAGAGACAACAGTAAATCAAGCCTTGAAGATGGTGAGCACTTCATATTGACAAACTGTTTTCATGGACGTGAACTCACAATGGCCTAGTGGGGTGTACAAAGGGCGGGTTGTTTTCAACTTACATGTCAGAACAATGGAGCCTCCAAGGAAATCTGAGGCAAACCAGAAAGTAAGGAAGTAGAGAAAGCCCTGCAAGCGTCCTCAGCTCCCCTGTGAGTTCCTCTCTACCCGACACTACGCCACCTGGGACAAACTAAGGCTGGGTATTTTTAGTAGCTAAGGAGGAAATACTATTGATTCTCCCTTCCAATTTATAAAATAATAATATTATACAAAAATTGCTCTTACCTTATCAAAGTTTTAGAATGCTGGAGCCAATGATAATTCCCCTAATGACCAAGTTTCTCTTTATGACTTATTGGGAAACTGTCATTTTTGACCACTCAAGGTAACAGCTCAGTCAATAAAACGATGACCTTGCAAACAAGAAGACCTGAGATGGATCTACCAGCTGATGTGTTCTGCTAATCCAGTGGTGGGGTGGTAGAGAAAGGCAGATCCTGGTGCATACAGGCCAGGCAACCCAGCCTCAGATCACTGAGTTCCAAACCAATGATGGACTCTATCTTATAAAACAAGCTGGATAATACCTGAGGAACCACAGCCAGCTTGTCTTTTGGTCTCCATATGCACCTATATGCATGTGTACTCACACCTTCCTGTAGCTAAATGTTTTCCTGTGTCCCACCTGGTCCACAGGTGCTCAGACCCAAGTAAACACACAGAGGCTTATATTAATTAAAACTGCTTGGCCATTAGATTAGGCTTACTACTGACTAGCTCTTACACTTAAACTCAGCCCATTTCTGTTAATCTATATGTCACCATGCATTCCATGGCTTTACCTGTGTGCCATTACATGCTGCTCCCTGGACAGCAGGCTGGTATCTCCTGACTCAGCCTTCCTTTTCCCAGAATTCTCCTTGTCTGCTTATACCACCTATACTTCCTACCTTGCTACTGGCCAGTCAGTATTTTATTTATCAACCAATCAGAAAAACACATTCACAGCATACAGAGCACCATCACCCACCACCTTCCCACACCCACACACAGAGGGATACAAACACACATATGCACACACAGAGACACACTTACACTCACAATAAATAAATATTCAAGATAAATTGTAACACCTAAATGACAATTATGTCATCAAATGCCATACAAGAAGCATTGATCCTTGGTTTTACAACAAATTTTGGTGCTCTGAGCATCTCAGAAACTGGTCAAGCATTGAATGATGCTTCATTACTCGGTGAATGTTTCCTTCAGCTCATAAAACATTTTCTAAAATCAAGATCATGAAAAGACCTGGCACTTATGTTTAGAAAGAAGCAAAGGCCTTTCGCAAGCTGCTGTGTGTGTCAGGGCTTCCATGAACTGTCCACACGAACTTTCAGAACCTCCCTATCCTACACTATTAACAACAGATGAAGAAATGCAAACTCAGAATAACCAAGCTGCTGTCTTCACATGACTAGAACAAAGCAGAGGCACACTGAGATGTTAGCTCAGGACTGCTCCCAAATCCTTTCCCTTTATAAAGATACTAAATGATTCTCCCCAGTGCAGCTTGATGCCAGGAATCCTCAGCTTGTCCAGAACACTCCTCATCTAACCCACCTAGGCCTGCACTCTGGCCTGCACTGTACGAGCCGAGTGTCTCTGTACCTCAGTTTACAACTCTTGCAACTCTCTTGTCCTTGAGCAGTGGCTCTCAACTGTGGAGGATTCTGTTCCTCTGAGGCTGTTTGGCAGAGTCTGGAAGCATTCTGATTGTCACCTCTTGGAGGTGGCACTAGTGTCTTGTGAGTTAGAGACAAAGGACATGCTGGTAAGCCTTCTTTACTACCCAGAACAGCTGTCATAACAAAGAAGATCTGGAGTGCTGAGGATGAGGTGGCATTTCCTCCTGTAAAATGGGACCATAACCACAATTTAAAATAGCAAGCACAGGAACCACAAAACCTTAGGTAAGAATGGGCATACAGCATCCTGACTAGATCATGTAACCGCATCCTTCTTGAGAGTGAGGACTGCTTCCTCTTCCTCTCCTCATTCATTCACAAGGCACAGAGTTTTTATCATTGGAACTTAGAAGTGTGGAAAGGTGGATTCTTTTTTTTTCTGTTTGTTTGTTTTTTGTTTTTTAAGACAGGGTTTCTCTGTGTAACAGCTCTGATTGTCCTGGAACTTGATTTGTAGACCAGGCTGGCCTCAAATTCACAGAGGTCCACTTGCCTTTACCTCCCAAGTGCTGGGATTAAAGGCGTGCGCCACCACCACCCAGCTGTGCCACCACCGCCAGGCTGTGCCACCACCACCCGGCTGCTGTGTTACTTATATTGGAAATTTTTATTAAAAAGCAAAACAAAATAAATGTCTGGGCTGGAGAGAGGGCTCAGTGTTCAAAGCATTTGCTGCTTTTGCAGAAGACCCAGGTTCAGTTTCCAGTACCCAGGTGGCAGCTGACCACTGTCCTTATCTCCAATTCCAAGTAATCTGACCTCCTCTTCTGGCTTCATGGAGGCTTATTATTAAAACACTTTATTTTTAACAGACAGTTAACGAAGACATTGTGATATATGTATTTAAGGAAATCACACACAATAGACTGATTTTTCTTCTTCACCTGCTTAGTCTTGACAGTACTGATTTCCAGGTCTTGAGCAACATCATACTGTAATCATAACCATGCCAAATAAAAACACTGGATGAGGAGCTCAGGTCGGGTGGCCATCACATCTCATGTCAAGACACTTTGCTCTCTATGTCTAAGTTGACGTAAGTCTGAACCAGTCTGGAACACCTCAGGTTTTACAAAGTGCTTGGCTTAGCTTTCATCCCAGTAACCTTACGTCAGGATCAAAGAAAACCAATGTCATAGTTCCTTTTCCACTGCTGTAATAAAACCATGACCGAGGCAGTGAACAGAGGAGCTGGACATGGTGGTGCACACCTTTAATCCCAGCACAATGGGGGCAGAAGCAGGCAGATCTCTGCATTCGAAGCCACCTGATCTACAAAATGAGTTCCAGGACTGCCAGGTCTATATAGAGAAACCCTTTCTCAAAAAAAAAAAAAAAGAAAAGAAAAAAAAAGAAAAGTATTTTTTAAATTATTAACCTATTCCTTCTAGTAAATGAAATTACAAATAAAACTAAATCAAATTATCACTTGATTACTGAGACCAAACTGTTAAAGCTAATTCTTCCAAAGAGCATGTAACCATAAACTAGACTTGGGAGTGAGGCTGGAGGTAGTTTTGGAAAGCTACACATTATTTAATGGCTTTTATACAAAATGTTTCTTTTTCAAAGCTAGATGTATCTGTCTCTGATATAGACGCAGCTCAGAAAATACTTTTAAAGGCTATATGTACTTTTTATTCATCATATGACATGTTTCTTAAATGTTACTTGAAAATAAAATTATACTATGACTCTTGTAAAGAGAGCTTATTAAAAAGTCTTATGATAAATATTCCACAAAATAAAGGTTACTCAGTTACTCATAAAATTATACATTACTTTGTGAAACTCAGCATCACCAACGGGTAAATTCACAAAATTAATTTAATTACAACAATTAATAGGTTTAATATTTAATGTAAAGAAAACGTTTGTATACAATTTTATGTGGAAGGATTCCTAACCAAGGCTATAAAATTTCTATATATGCCTACATTATTTTTGCAATGTGCCTAGTCCACAAAAATTATAAATGCATGGTGTGAAAAATCAGTTCCCAATTTACTTAGCTTAAGGTCCTCATTCTGTAAATTCAGATGTCGCTGCTGTGTTAGGCAGTTAGGCAGCAGCAGGATTGCATTGGTCCTGAGGAAACGACCACCTCGGATCATGAGGAACACCACCTAACATAACCCAGTGGCCTAGAAAATGAACTTAGAACTAACTAGAAAGTGACAATTCTTTAGATAAGGCATCTCAAGCCCCACAGCGTCTCCAACTACTTTCTCACTGGACTCAAATATGAAAAATTGTGAGCCACAAAACAGCGAATAAGGCTGTGAAAGAGACCATATCTCCCGTCCTCAGGTCACATGCCCAAACCACGACGTCTGCAATCCCCCCTTCCCACTCTACCTAGTGCTGCAGACCTTCCCGCTCTACCTAGTGCTGCAGACCTTCCCGCTCTACCTATGTGCTGGAGACCTTCCTGCTCTACCTATGTGCTGCAGACCTTCCCGCTCTACCTATGTGCTGCAGACCTTCCCGCTCTACCTATGTGCTGCAGACCTTCCTGCTCTACCTATGTGCTGCAGACCTTCCTGCTCTACCTATGTGCTGCAGACCTTCCTGCTCTACCTATGTGCTGGAGAACTTCCTGCTCTACCTATGTGCTGCAGACCTTCCTGCTCTACCTATGTGCTGGAGAACTTCCCACTCTACCTATGTGCTGGAGAACTTCCTGCTCTACCTGTGTGCTGCAGACCTTCCTGCTCTACCTATGTGCTGGAGAACTTCCCACTCTACCTATGTGCTGGAGAACTTCCTGCTCTACCTGTGTGCTGCAGACTTTCCCACTCTACCTATGTGCTGGAGACCTTCCCACTTTCCCTATGTGCTGCAGACCTTCCCGCTCTACCTGTGTGCTGTAGGAATGCGAGGGAGCGGGTCACACTGCTTCCCCAGTCAAAAGCAAAGAGTGATGAATGCTGGTGTGCTGTGGGATGTTCTGTATGGCAAATGTGTTGCTAATTAGTCAATAAATAAAACACTGATTGGCCATTGGCTAGGCAGGAAGTGTAGGCGGGACAAGGAGGAGAATAAAGCTGGGAAGTGGAAGGCTGAGTCAGAGAGACACTGCCAGCCTCCACGATGACAAACAGCATGGGAAGATACCGGTAAGCCACGAGCCATGTGGCAAGGTATAGATTTATAGAAATGGATTAATTTAAGCTGTAAGAACAGTTAGCAAGAAGCCTGCCACGGCCATACAGTTTGTAACCAATATAAGTCTCTGTGTTTACTTGGTCGGGTCTGAGGCTGTGGGACTGGCAGGTGATAGAGATTTGTCCTGACTGTGGGCCAGGCAGGAAAACTCTAGCTACACTGGTGCTCAGCTTACTTTCTCCTTTTTATCCAGTCTAGAACTCCAACAAATGATATAACACTACCAAATTTGGGGTAGGCTTCCCACTTCAATTTACCTAATCTTGAAACTCCCTGACAGATATTCCCTGAGGTTCACCTTCTAGGCGATCCTGGACCCTGACAGGATGACAGTACCACATACCTTTGTTCTAGCCTCTTGCAGGGTTGTAGAGGTCTACCTGCTGGATTAGATGATGAAGCTGTTAAGTGTGTCCCAATGTCTACTCTACAGTGGGAAGCATCCTCCAATGCTATCCTGAAACTAACGTCACACTGCTGATGCTCCACCACATTGACAAGAAGTCAAGAGTCATTTTCTGCCTGGAGTAGAGTTTCCTTCATTAGCCACGTTACATGGCAAGTTCAATCCAATTTCTCAAGCTGCGATAACACAATCATCCAACTTAATTATCTTCATTGCAAGTATTTAAAAGCACTTTCTGAGAGACATCTCGTTCTGTGTCGGGCAGGACCAACATCAAGTGAGCAGCTCATGGAGTCTGCAGTCTGGCTTCTTGTAAAGGCTTGACACTGTAGGAAATGGTTGCTTCTTGTAAGGGAGAATTTGTCTCTCACTCTTGCGGGCACCAAAAACTACTTCCTAGTCAAATAAAAGCATCCATGCATACCCACTCACAGTAGTGCTTTGAAAACCAGATTCTCACAATACCTTACACATCCCTGCACTTTTGACATTCTGCAGAATTGAGAATTTTACAGTCTGTATGACTTCTACAACACTTTGAATCAGTTAAAAGAATTTTAGGGCAAAGAAGGAATTTTAAAAAATAGGACAATGAGAAATAATCTGTACTTGAAATTCCATCCCATATTGCCACCACTTAGAACAATGATGACTGCTCCCTGGAAATAATCCAGAGGACACATTGGCTTGTTTTTGAAGGATTCTTAACAGTTCATTTACCAAAAACCCCCAAATTCTAGTCCCCAAACAGTTCACCTGTATTTCTTTTCACTCATCAAAAGAGGAATCAACCTATATCTTTTAAAAAAAAAATTTATTGGGGGAAAGACTCCTTTTAAACATTTTTGGATGAATTTGTAGGCAGAATTAAAAAAAGAGCTGAAGTCCAGTTCAAGCTAGCCATCTCACTACTTCCTGTTTTGTGGGTTCATCTTGATCCTGGGTCTCCACTTGTGAGTGAGTGAGCAAGTGAGCTAGCCAGCTTTCTCCTAACACTGCGAAGAAGCTCATTGGACTACTGCCCTGGGCGAGTAACAAATTCACTTCTGCAGCTACGGTAGTCTAATAGCTTGAATTTCGAAAGGGAATGGTGTCCTTTGCTCCTTTGGAAACCAGCTTGGCAGTGCTTAATGTGAAGGAATCTAGCCACTTAGCGAGTTTCAGATAAGCAATATCTGAGGATTGCTTCCAATACAAACACTGTGTTAAACACTGCAGGGGAACTCAAGCCACAGAACCCCGCATAGTCAGTTCAAACACAGCTCTGTCCAAAAGGATGGAGAGTGAAACAACCAATGACCAATTCCACTTGATATCTGTTGTGATGAGGCATTTAGGAACAAGTATGGACAGCATTGCTATTTGGCACGCAGAAACCCATGCCACACACAAGCCATACTCAAGCTTACCCTTCTTACCTTATAAACTTGACCATACGTCCCATTTCCGACAAGTTCCACCAACTCAAAGATCCCTGCAGGGTCCTGAAGAAAAACCAAAAATCAAAATTTAAAACACCGTCCCAGGTCCTGTCATCATCAAAAGCAAATATTTACTCAAAACAAGCAATTAAATCACTTGAATTTTGGGGAGGGCATCTTCTAGGTGTAACTACCAAATAGTATGAATTTTTTTAAAGTTTAATTAAACCACAGCTATGAAGTTAGTCAAAGTCACTTTTTTCCATACTTTTATGATGAATTTAAATAGAAAAAAAGGAAATTGTTTTACATTAAAACAATAAAAGGGGTGGCTAGGGAGATGACTCAGTCCATAGAGTCCTTGTCATGCTGTCGTAGAATAATCTTTTTATATACTGTGAAAAGGTGGCATTCTGATTGGTTTAATAAAAAGCTGAATGGCCAATAGCTAGGCAGGATTTCCAGGCACAGAGGATGCTGGGAAGAAGGGGGAAAACATGAAGAGACACAGAGGAAGCAAGAAAGCAGGCATGGACAGTATGTAAATGAGGTAAATGAGCCCCAGTGCAGCACATAGATTAATAGAAATGGATTAATTTATCAGAGCTAGTTAGAAACAAGCCTGAGCTATCTGCCAAGCTTTCATAATTAATAATAAGTCTCCATGTGGTTATTTGGGAGCTGGCTGGCAGGACAGAGAAAGACTCGCTACACCATGCATGCAAAAGGACCTGAGTTCCATCCACAGGACCCACTTTTTAAAGCTTGGCATGGCAGAACAAGTCTAAAATCCCAGAACTAAGGGCTGGAGACAAGAGGGTTCCTGGGATGGCTGGCTAGTCTAGCAAATCAGCAAGTCCCAGGTTCAGTGCGAGAAAGGAGACCCTGTCTCAAAACATAAAGTGGAGAGTGACTGAGGGAGATGGCTGACATCCACCTCTGGCCTCCACATGTGCACACATGTCCATGCATACCACACCTATGTCCATGTGTGTGTATACCCACACACAAACCACACCTATGTCCATGTGTGTGTACACCTACACACAAACCACACCTATGTCCATGTGTGTGTACAACCACACACAAACCACACCTATGTCCATGTGTATGTACACCCACATACAAACCACACCTATGTCCATGTGTATGTACACCCACATACAAACCACACCTATGTCCATGTGTGTACACCCACATACAAACCACACTTCTGTCCATGTGTGTGTACACCCACATAGAAACCACACCTATGTCCATGTGTGTGTACACCCACATACAAACAACAAAAAAGAATTAACATTTTTCTCACTGTGGAATCAAGGTGCTCTTGCAGGAATATTGAGGTAACATGAAAGGCTCAGATTATCTAGAGGAAGTTCTATTTTTTTAAAAACTATTTCTCTTGAAATGTCTAAGCCACTTACTAAGGTGGATGCTGGAAAGAAAACAAGGTGTGCTGGCTAGTTGTTTGTTTGCTTGTCTGTTTTTTAACGACATAAGCAAGAGTGATCTGGAAAAGAAACCTCAATTGAGAAAATGACTCCATCAGACTGGCCTGTAGGCAAGTCTGTGGGTTATTTTCTTGACTCATGATTGACGTAGGAGGGCCCAGTCCATTGGTAATGCCCCCCTTGGGCTGGTGGTTCTGGGTTGGGAAAATGGCAGGTTGAGTGAGCCATGGAGAGCAAGCCTTTAGCTTTTCTCTGTTGTTCCTGCTCTTTTCCCCATGTCTCTGCTCTTGCTTGAGTTCCTGCCCTGATTTCTCTCAATGGTGGCCAGTGATCAGGACATGGAAGCCAAATAAACCCTGTCCTCCCCAAGTTGCTTGTGGTCATGGTGTTTATCACAGCAACTTAATACAATGTGTTCCTGAAGTGTGAGGTGATCTTCTTTATGGGACTCTACAGTCTCCAAGAGAGAAATGGCGGGGGGGGGGGGGGGGTCTAGAAAGCCACCTCCCTGGATGCTTCTCCTTGGCTTCATCTCTCATCCCTACAATGCTGGCCCTGCCAGATATGCTTTTTCAGTACTCACAGGGTAAATGTAAAGAGAAGAATTATGGAAGTTCATGGCAGCAAACAGGGTCCTATCAACCCTCAAAGCCAACCAAGTGCCATGGGCTCAGCGACTGTCCACGGTCACGGGCTCAGCGACTGTCCACGGCCACGGGCTCAGCGACTGTCCACGGCCACGGGCTCAGCGACTGTCCACGGCCACGGGCTCAGCGACTGTCCACGGTCATCTCAGTGACTGTCCACGGTCACGGGCTCAGTGACTGTCCACGGTCACGGGCTCAGTGACTGTCCACGGTCACGGGCTCAGTGACTGTCCACGGCCATGGGCTCAGTGACTGTCCACGGTCACAGGCTCAGTGACTGTCCACGGCCATGGGCTCAGTGACTGTCCACGGTCATGGGCTCAGTGACTGTCATGGGCTCAGTGACTGTCCACGGTCACGGGCTCAGTGACTGTCCACGGCCACGGGCTCGGCGACTGTCCACGACCACGGGCTCAGCTACTGTCCACGGCCACGGGCTCAGCGACTGTCCACGGCCACGGGCTCAGCGACTGCCCACGGCCACGGGCTCAGCGACTGTCCACGGCCACGGGCTCAGCGACTGTCCACGGCCATGGGCTCAGTGACTGTCCACGGCCATGGGCTCAGTGACTGTCCATGGTCATGGGTTCAGTGACTGTCCACAGTCATCTCAGTGACTGTCCACGGTCACGGGCTCAGTGACTGTCCACGGTCATGGGCTCAGTGACTGTCCACGGTCACGGGCTCTGTGACTGTCCACGGTCATGGGCTCAGTGACTGTCCACGGTCATGGGCTCTGTGACTGTCCACGGTCATGGGCTCAGCGACTGTCCACGGTCATGGGCTCAGTGACTGTCCACGGTCATGGGCTCAGTGACTGTCCACGGTCATGGGCTTAGTGACTGTCCACGGCCATAGGCTCAGTGACTGTCCATGGTCATGGGCTCAGTGACTGTCCATGGTCATGGGCTCAGTGACTGTCATGGGCTCAGTGACTGTCCACGGTCACGGGCTCAGTGACTGTCCACGGCCACGGGCTCAGTGACTGTCCACGGCCATGGGCTCAGTGACTGTCCACGGCCAAGGGCTCAGTGACTGTCCACGGTCATGGGCTCAGTGACTGTCCCTCAGCCACAGCTGATACTGAGCTGCAGTCCCAAGAAGTGGAGAAGAAAATGATCCATTAAATCCACCAAAATCCATAAAATTCAAGGCTTTATCCCTATGATTCCTAACCCAAAAGAAATTGCTTCTTTAAAGAAATAAACTGAGACCAGAAAAATGGCTCAAGTGATGAAGGCCAGCAAGCCTGGGGATGTGAGGACCCCGGGACCCCTCGGTGGGAGGAAAGAGCCAACCTCCAGCAAGCTGTCCTCTGAACGAACACACGCACGCATGCACACACACGCACATGCATGCACGCACGCACACACACATGCACGCACACACATGCATGCACACACACACGCACGCACGCATGCACACACACACACACACTAAAAAAACCCATAATTTTTAAAATGTAAAGGAATAATTGAAGAGTCCCAAGCATAATCATGTTAGACCAAGGAGTGAAGTGGCCTACTGGAGAAGTCATTCCTCCGCTAGGCAGGGACAGGGAGGGAAGGGAGAAAGAGCTGCTTAGCACAACTAATTACTGCCCTGCCAGCATAAGAGTACAAAACTGCCAGGTCTAATGATTTCTCAAGAAAACCCAGACATTTTCTTTAAGGTGCGATCTAATTTTTAAGTGTTAGTCACTTAATTTAACTTAAAAAAATATTGAGAGGTGAGAAAAACCTGAGAGTGGAGCCTACCTTGAGTGGACACACAGAAGAGCACCTGATGTATGTATTGGCAGGTGGGCCGGCAGGGAGGAGAGGACCAGCCCAAGCCTTGGATTCAGACATACCTAGACCAAATGCTGCTTTAACTTGAGTGCTATGTGACCCTGGGAGGGCCTGGAGGCACAGGCTGGTGTCCGAGCCTGTAAAACACAGGCGACTCTTCCCCTGCCATGACCCCATGAAAAGTGGACAAGCTAATAGTAATCACTTTGGGATTTTGACAAGGTCTCATAGCCAAGGCTGGCCTCTAACTCACAATGACCTTTCACCCTGATCCTCCAAGTGCTGGGATCACAGGTGTATGCCACCATGCCCAGCTGATGTGGGGCTGGGTTAGAACCCAGGGCTTTGGGTTGTGCTAGGAAAGTGTAAAAAGTGGGGAGTGACTACTCCAAGGTGTGGCTGAAGGGAAGGACTTCGTTGTAGATATAAGGGAGAGAACAGCCAGCGGCATCTAGAAGAGTCCAGCGCAGGGAGAGAAAGTGGCAGGAAATATGGTCAGCGGAGTGGACTTGGCCATGGGGGGGGGGGAGGGTAAGAGAGGGCCAAGAGAGGGAGCACCAAGAGAGGCAGAGAGAAGAAAACCAAGAGGGTGCATGGCCAAAACGCAGGGTTATATAGGCACGAGAAACTGGGCAAAGGGAGGCCTGTAAGCCAGAGAAGTTCAGGGTCGGGTCAGGGAGAAGAGCTGAGGAGAGCCGTGGGTAGCTGTGACACTGAGAAAGCCCTGAGGCCAGCGTGCGCTTTGGGAGGCTCATAGGCACCACAGATAGCCAGTTAGTTTGTGAACTGAGCCATATCCCTACCCCCAGTAACAACGTTTATGCTGCGTGTTACACCACAGTGTTTCTGAGGTAGAAGAGGGGGTGGCCTCAGAGCCTTGACTCTGATATTCCTGAGTTAGGTGGCAAATAAACTAGAGTTCTTGAAAACTAGTCTATGCTAAAGCAGACTGCTCCCCTCAAGCCGATGGCTAGGGATCTTTCCAAGACTCCACCTAGAAAGCCAGAGAGCCAGCTCAGCAGGTAAAGTGCCATGCAATGTGAGGGCCAGAGTTGGGGTCTCCAGCAGCCATGAAAAATGCCAGGCTGACCTTGTGACCAAGCTGGAACCCTAACACTAGGGAGGCAGAGGCGGGAAATCACTGAGGAAACTGGCTAACTACACTAGTTCAGTTGGTGAGCTCTGGGGTCAAGGGCTAGACTGTGCTTTACATAAGCTGGCAAGCGTTATGAGAGACCGCCCTATGAGCCAAGCAACGGCCATGTTGGGGAGTCAAACTGTGGAAACGGCAAAGGATAACCCCAGCTAGACTGGCTGACAGTCCACAACCCCCACCCGGGAATAAGTGCTCAGATTAGGGCACGAGATTATAGGCTGAAGTCCCTGCTCATACCCCTGCCAGGATGCACGTGGCCTGGGGGAGGAGCTAGAGTGTATAGAGGCCAGGAAACACTAGAGCATGGACTCCATGTGGATGACTAGTGGGAAAGCCTGCATCCCGGCTAGGTAAGGCCTCCCAGGTGCAGCCTGTTTGCAGAGGAGTGACCACACCCCCCATAATTAACCCCTCACCTTGGCTCGGTAAGGAAGCACAGTAAATTCCTTGGTTTTCCAGTGAACTTTGCACAGAATCATGCCTTGGTTCATCCTTGGGATCTCCAGAGAAGGGTAGACTTTGCTTTACATAGTCCCCAGGGAAGGAATTTTAACAAGAGTAACCAATAAGATAGTCAGTGTCAACCTCTGGCTTCCACACACATAAGCACATACGTGTATGTCCCCACACACATAAGCACATACGTGTATGTCCCCACACACAATGCAAACATACATACACTCCAATACATATTCAATAAAATCAGAAACAGGAAACTTTGGGTCACTGAGAAAAACTGGAGTAAGCATTAACTACTCTTACAGAATCAGAGAAGGAGATGACAGAAGATGCCAGAAATTCCAATCCCGCCCACCTGGTCCACAGACCAGGAGCAAGAGAGGGGGAAAGTGTTAGCGACACCAGCGCTGGGCCGCCACCCCTAACTAAGACACTGTCAGGGCTACCTGGGAGCCCATGAGAGGAAAGTTCAGTTTGTTAAGTTCCTAAGCCATTTAGAACGGCAAGTTTTATGACAAACATGATTAGAAGAAAATGAAGGGGGGGGGGTCGTAAATGGGAGCAGCTGCTGTTTGTTTCCAAGCTGTGTTCCCCAGCAGTTTGTGTGTTCAGTGGTGTTTCAGCAACGTGTTTGGAAAGGAGTTCTTCAGGAGCTTGAACTTGAGGGGAGGGGAGGGGAGGGGAGGGGAGGGGAGGGGGAGGGGAGGGGAGGGGAGGGGGAAGGGGGGAGGGGAGGGGAGAGAGGGGAGGGGAGGGGGAAGGGGGGAGGGGAGGGGAGAGAGGGGAAGGGGAGGGGAGGGGAGGGGGCGAGGGGAGGGGAGGGGAGAGAGGGGAAGGGGAGGGGAGGGGAGGGGGCGAGGGGAGGGGAGGGGGGAGGGGGGAAGGAAGGAAGGAAGGAAAGTCCAGGCATGGTAACTCACACTTACAGCCCCAGCACTCGGGAGACTGAGTGATGTGCAGGTGAGGACAGTCTGGGCCTTAGAGTGAGATGGAAAACAAGATGGAGGAAGGAAAGAGGAAGGAGGTGTGGAAAGGGAAGGGGCAGAAGCAGAGCGGTGACCGTGGCTGCTGAAGGGGGCTGAGAGTCAATCAAAGGTGTGAGGTGGGGAGGACACGGGTACACGGACTTGCTTCTAAACCCAAGTCTCCCTCTTGGAGTCCTCCTTAGGGGTGGGATTAATAGCTGGTTCCTGGGAGTGTCTGGGCAGCTGACTACAGAGGCCCTTCTCTCTCCCGGAATCATCCACTGATGGACATATGACCCAGCCAATCAGTACCAAGGAGGCTCCATACAGCGTTCCAATGGCTGCAGGAGAGAAAAGCCACCTCCCAGATGCATCCAAAGGGCTCAGAAGCAAAGGTCAAAGGAACTAAGGAATCTCATTAGTGATTGGCCTTGAAGAGGCCACCACAGTGAGAAGAATCTAGTTAGTAAAAAAACTTAAAAAAAGACTCGAAATTTCAGATTTATATCCACAGAGCCGGTTTATTAGAGCGACTTGGAAACCACATCTTCAGGGAGTGACGGAAGGAGGGTTTGACCAGCAATGTAGTAGACACAGAACTTCCTCAGACCCCACAGAAGCTTTCTCCCCATTTTCCAAACGCCTGCATCTGAGTGCTGGAAGAGCAGGGGTTTGTGCAGACGTGCATCATTGCTGGTTGTGTCCCTGTGACACAGCATAAATGGGGCAAGCTTCTGGCTTTTACCTGCACACTGGCAGTCACCCCAAATAACGTCTTCCAAGGCTATACCATGACCTCAATCCTTGTGCCTCGTGGTGTCTTCTCAATCTTGTCTTGCCCTTCCCCTGGGAACCATTTACCCTGCTGCATACCAATGTTTGTGGAAATATTCATCTTCCATTATCATTCAACCCTCTCATAGATTCCATTCCTCCTGCCCACCGTGGCAAGGCTCCACCCCTGGCCATCTCCCCAGCCCCTCATTTTGTTCACTAAATTCTAATGGTCTTACCTCCAAATGTCCACTTGATCTACCCACTTTACTCAGTTCATGCAATAGGCCTACCACCTCCTTCTGGGACTTTGCTTTTAGTCAATTCTTGCCTCTTTTCAACCTGTTCACTGCACTCGCCCTTCTAAAATAAATATTCCTCATCACGACACAGCCAATATGGTTCGAATAGAAGCCATGGTCCTGTTACTCTCAGACCCAGCCTTTGTCACCAGCCCCATGAGAATTCTCTGCTATTACCAACTGGAGCCTCAGCCACGTGTCATTTCCCAGCTAACACACTAGGTTCTGTCCTCAGTACAGCAATGTCTATTTGCTTCAAGCATCCCTTTGACCATTCCCTAGCAACCAAGCTGTCCCTGGAAGCCCATGATGCCTCTTCTATGAGACCTTCCATGATGCACTAGCTCCGCCTGCCTCTGCTGCACTGTGCAGACCTTGGTGGGACCGTGTGTCCTCAGAACTGCTGCCCTTACACGGTTCTGTCCTCTGATGAGTTACAAATGGCCTAGTGTGGAGAAGCACTGTAACATTTACCTAAGTATTTCCTAGCACTTGCTACCACCCCATACATAACTGCTAGCTGTAACTACTGATTGAGGGAGGTGTTCCATGCCCAATTATCCACTAAATTGTGTAGACAAAGTTGGGGAAAAAATAAAATAGAAGTGTAAAAGGATCACAATGTAGAGCCAAAGGTCTAGCAACCATATCATTTGTTTTCTATCTCAATAAGCTGTTACGGTCACTGTTGCCATCAGCTCCCAGCCATGTTACACCAGTCTCAAACACATAAAGCTGTCACACACATACGTGTAGTATTCCCTGCTCTAAAGACGTCCATGAAGCCCACCAGTGTGGCAGGCTGTCAGGACGTGGCTGTGTGTAAGGCCACAAGGAGGGAATGCTGTCCCTAATAATCATGTTACAGAGACAAACTGGCAGAAAGACAGAGCTGGCTTAATTCTCCCTCTCCTGCTTGCTTAGCTGTCTTAAAGCCAGGATGGGCAGAGTGGAAGAAGCTTCCGCACTCTATGGAGAAAAGAGCAAATCACTGACATTTACAGAGTTGGGAAGATCCCTGTTGCCTACACATGCCTTTATTCAGATCTTAACCTTTACTGAGACGCACAGAAGAGAATTTAATTCCAAGCTAGAGTAGTTTGCATTATTTCATAATAAAATATAACTACATATCAAAAGGCAGGCTGTTCCCTGGAAGAAAATGTTACTTTTCAGCAAGTGCTGATAAAGGCAATTTGATTAGTTGTTGTAATAAGAAATTGAAGTAATAGCTAACATTTCATGACCACTTATGTGCAGGGGACTATTCTCAGCATCTTCTATAAATGGAGTATTTAATTATCACAACTCTGTCAAATGGCTGATGCTTTTTGTTTTTGTTTTGCAATACTGGCAGTTGAATCTAGGGTCACATGTGTGCTAGGCAAATGCTCTATCATTGGGCTATAACTTCAGTCTTTGTTTTTACTTTTTATTTTGATGTTATCTTGTTTATTTTGAGGCTTAGTCTCATATATTTTAGGCTAACATCAAATTTAGTATGTAGCCAAAGATGGCCTTGGAATTCTGATCCTTCTGACTCCGCCTTCCATTCCAGACATAATCCACCATCCCCTGTTTGCAAAGAGCTAGAGATGGAACCCAGAGTTTTGTGCATGCTAGCAAGCACTCTACCAACTGAGCTACAGCCCTAGGCCCTAGGCTCTACTTTTTGGGTCTCAGAGGTCCAGGCTTGAACTTGATCTATCGTGCAAGCAAGCCCTGAGCTTACAGCCTCTTGATATTGGCTTTACACCACACACTTTTACCACCAGGCTTGAACTGCTATGTCTAATGCTACCTTGAATGGTCTTCAGGTGGGGAAACTGAGGCACAACCAAGAATCAGATTCTATGCCCCAACTGAGTACCTACTATTTCTCTGGCTGCTCTGAGCCTTAGTTTCTTCATTCTAAAAGAAGGACTTAATTCCCTTCCTCCAGGGTCGTTGTGAGGATTATGAAAATTTCTAGACCAGCCCAGATCTGATATAGAATCACACTTCAATAAACATCCATTGTCTTCCATTCTTTTCCTTTTTTATACTTCAAAATGAATTCAGTTAATAAACAAGGAACATGCCATGGAAAAATCCAGTCAGTCCTTCATGGATTTCTAGCTGTAAAAGCACATAAAACTAGGACAGCCAGGCAAAGAACACCTATTGCTTTTCAATCAATGTCAGCACAGGCTTAGCAAACAGGGTTAGATATTTATGGACAAACGAACGTCTTGTTGTAAATGTGCGGTGATTGAAAGGACTCATTAAGGCTTCCAGGCTCCTGGGCCAATGGGGTAATCTACTCTTCCATCAGCTGATGACATTTAGGTAGCACAGGCACCTTGGGCCTGACTCTGCCGCTGGTGAAGAGATTTAAGATCTAGGAATTAATATTCCCAGTCCCTGGGTTAGAATTTCATTCTTCCAGGTCCCCTGAATGATGCTAGATTTATTGGAATGCAAAGTAACACCTCACGGGTTGGAACAGTTACTCTTGGGACTCCATAGAGGATACCACTTCCTGTGTATGGCAAATGGTGCTACATATCCTTTTCTTCCTCATCCCAGTTTTTGAGGATGAGATGGAGGAAGCACCAGAGGGGATCATGAGGAATGGCCCACTCAAGATGTCCAGCCTGTGGCTCATGGCCACGTGAGTCCCTGCACGTCTATGAACATGTCCCAACACACTTGCAGACCACAGTGTGATATCAACAAGCTGGGCACCCTTCTCTGAAACACTACTTTTAGACACAACGTAAGACTCTAAGCAGAATCTCTTACTTGGAGCCCTAGTCCTTCGGCAGGGTAAACAGACCCCAAAAGAACTCGGATGGTTGATATAGCTCCTAGAACATCTACCCCCAGATTGCCCACTGACATCTGCCAGACAACTGTGCTTACTCTAAACTTACTGGCCTGAAAAAGACCAAAATGTTATTTCTCATAGAGCCATACTTAGCAGCTGTTTTGTTGGGTTTCAGCCCTAACTGACAAGCATATGCTTACAAAAGCAAAACAGAATGAAGCAAACAGGAACAGGAGAGCACTCCACATTTATCTGGAGCCCTCGGGCTTTTTCCATACCATCCTTCCAAAGCGAGTACAGTGTGTGGAAGTGTCCTGCTGACTCAATATCCTTAGATCCTAGTCCCTGGTGCACTCAATGGGGACAGGTCATTCCCAAGCAACTTCTTACTTCCTGTTCCCCTTCTAATTCAGAAGAGTGGAGTGACAGAGGAGTCAAAGGTCATGCCTTACACAATAGAGTTTACTCAACCTCTAATATCCACAGGCACCATCCACAGCCAACTGCTGTGTTATGCATCATTCAAAATGGAAGCCCCTTGCCCACGTTGTTTCCAGTTCATGGAGGAAAGAGGACATGAGTAAGAAGCTGTAATCTGCCATTAAACTGTAATGACAAGTGGCATGAAGGAAAAGCTATTCCAAGACTCCATCCAGAATGTAGGCCAGACACTTATCTTCATTTCATGCTGGGCTAAGCCATACACTGGGAGCAGAAAGTCCAAGGAGAATAATGTATAAAATAAGGGATTGGGATACTAGCTTTGTGTGTGTGTGTGTGTGTGTGTGTGTGTGTGTGTGTGTGTGTGTGTGTATGTATGCACGTGTGTGTGTGTGTGTGTCTGTGTGTGTCTGTGTGTGTACATGAAAATAAAACTCTTGCTTTATCTTATTTGATCATCTCTATAGGGCATAAATTAAACTATGCAGACATTTCACAGCATTGATTGAAAACAGTATTCAAATCCGGATCCACGCCTTGTTAATGTTGTTTAACTTCTCATAGTCTGGTGTCACCATCTTTAAAATGGGCAATACTAACTAGCCTACCTTCTCTGCAAGGCTGTGTCCTGAATGTGAACACCCCAGAGTCTCCATGTTAGACAGAGTCTTTTGGGAAGTCTTGAGTCAGGTGACTCCAGGTCTCCATCTGTCCCTATACTGAGGTCCTCTTCAATACCTGATGCCCAGCTGATCCTGGCAGGGTTACAACATAACAACTTCCAGGCCTCCAGGACAAGGCTAGTAGATCTGAGGGAAGAACCTGAAGCCCTTACCTTCTGGTTGGATCGTTGTGGGTGTAGCTCCATCTCAAATGGTCAAGAGCCAGCAACAGAACAGCTCTTTAAGCCCCCGCCACTGTTCACCCAATAGCCCACCATTTTGCAGCTTAAGCGGGACTTCACAGAGGCAAGCCTTTGAATTGGGCTTCAAACCTGGCTCCTCAGGTTAACAGCTGTAAGGCCTTGGGCTGTGTTTCGAGTTGTAACAGACATTAGTGCTATTCTGGGGATAGGCAATGGTCTATGTGTTTTCCATACATTTTCCCAGCTGAATCCTCATAACTATTAGTCTAGCCCTGGAAAACACTGCAACTATTATCATAGTCACAGGCTCAAAATTTAAAGTGTCCTCTGGTTGTCTTCTGAGTATCAACTTAGAAGTGATTTTCATTGTTCTGGAAATGTCTCGGTCCAATCTATCCATCTAGCCCTCTGGAAAGAGGGCTCATGCTTTTTACCCAGGGGCATTTTTTGGGTCTCCGGTATTTTGCTATGCCTCAAAGGCTTGAGTCTACTCATTTTCTACAATATGGATTTCAGTACAGGTTACAAACACTGGTAATGCTAATGTGTCTAAAACTTATATCTCTTTTTGTAAGATTAAAAATGTTCTTGTAAGCTTCAGGGAGTTGTAAGATTTGAATTCATCTGTCACAGGTCAAATGGACTCCAGATAAGTACTCTTGTTAATCAATAGCCCAAGCTTTCCCCCTACTGCCTACCCCTGGTGTGGGCTCCCCTTCCCCCAAATACCAGGACCATGGTTATAGAAGTTTCACACCCAAGATAAAAAATTTCCCCTAAACTCCTTAACTTTTCCTTCAGTCCCTAGCATATATCTGCCCAACAGGTTTCCAATCAACTGCAGACTGCAAACTGCTTCAAACATACCAGCCCTAGATGTTTCTGACAGAATTTCTGACCAGCCTGAGCCTCTGCATCCCAGCCTGTTCCAAAGTGGCTAGCCCTAGGTAGTTACACAGAATCCAGGCAGTGAGTGAAATGGATGCCCACAGTCTTCATCCCTCTCTCCCTTCCCAGCTTTGACCAACATTCCAGCCTTCCTGACCCTCAAACAACAAAACAACAACAATAACAACAACAACAACAATGTCCCAATTTTAACAGGAAGTAGTTACAGAAGAGATTGCTTCATTCCTTATCATTAACAAAAAGCTGGGCTGTCTGGTCCCAAAGAAGCCTGGGACAAGTCTCCCTCAGTACCTGAGGCTCCTCTCAGCACTTCTCACACTGCTCCCTACCCTAAACCTCTCCTGCCCAGAGGCTGAGCTTTGCTTCCCTTCCCTCAGCTTCCGATTTCTTTCTAACTCAGCCCCTTTTGTCAAATGATCTCTTGGCTCTTCTCTTCCTCTCTCCTTGGCTCCCTCTCTCTTCTCTTCCTCTATTGCAGTCGCCTCTCCCTCTCCTCTCATGGCTGGTCTATTCTGATGGCCATGTTCAGTCTGGACTCTTGCAGATGCCTCCAACTGTTCTCTCCTCATTTCTACGATAAAAACCTTCTCCTCAAGCATACCTAGGAGCAATCATGTCCTCATTGTCATTCAATAACAATATGGGAAAGAGTGCTATGAACTTAGATAATGAAACTAGGGCTTCCAGGAATAAGATAACTTGCCCATGGTTAAAGTAAATCATAGAGATAGCAGTCAGGAGTATGAAGTAAGGGTTTAAAAAAAGGTAAGGGTAAAAATGCTTTCCCCTGGAGTACTGTGCTGAGCATATAAAACAACATGTATGAAGCATTTAACACAATGCATGGTGGTGCTTAAAGAACAAGAGCTGGGACTATTAAAGTTGCTCCAGGCCAATAACAGCATTGATCAGTACTGGATCTAGTGTTTTCATCTAAATGTTTTGAGTCCAGTGTTTTAAACTATTATACGCTTCTTTACAAATGGCCCTGACTAAATTAACGCGGGGCTATGAAGATGGCAAGGACCTTGTAGTTTCACAGTGCAGTCAGAGAAGGGACTGCAACCTCAAGCCAAACCACTCAAATCTGCCACGTGGCTGGGTACACACAAAGTTGGCTTGTCCATGGCAGTTCTGTCCCTCGGTGACAGGGGCTCTGAAGGGAGGAACCAAACAACTCAGATTTCTGTCTGAAACAGTCACCCACCCAACACACTTCGCCATTCTCCGAGATGAATACTAATTACTTTGAATTAGCCAATCAGTTGGTGTGAGAAGCAGCAGTGTTTAGTAGTTAAGAACATGGACTCTTCCGCTGAAAAGCCCGATTCTGACCTCAGCTTTATTGCCTAGGGGCTGGGGAACTTTGATCACGCTGTTTAATCTCTCTGTGCCTCCATTGCCTCAGCTAAAATAGTATCCATAATAGAGGGCATTACAGTAATATCTGACATATTTTAAGTTCTCAAAAATGTGTGATAAAAATTCTTGATCCAAAATTGCATAGCTGTCGTTTGTTTAATTCAATTCAGAATTCTGGGCATCTAGATCATGTATTATGAACAGTCAGTGAATGCTAGGGAAACGAGAGCCCCAGATCTGTGCTGTGTCATCGACAACACATGGATCAGTAAGACCTCTCCTGTCATTTTCCAGGAGATCACTGGAAGCCCTCAGTGAGGACTCATATACACTCGTAACAGCAGGTTTTCTACCAAAAGAGTTGTAGTGACTTGTCCAAGGTGTTGCTGGCCAGAACTGAGTCATAACCTCAAGAATCCACTCTTCTGCATTTCCTTCTGTTCAATGAAGGCCTTTGATAAACTAAAGGGTTCACTCTGTACTATCCAAACAGGGGCCTAAAAGAGTTCCTCTAGGATAATGAGGAACACAGTGGGCAGTTGGAAATTCTAGTTGCTTGATTTGAAAAATATAATTAATTTATGCACAGAGCTCATAAAACATGATTTATTATATATAATTAATTTTATATCATTGAGATAGCCCATGTGGTGGGTATACATAAATATCAATATAGGGGATTAGTTATTATTTTCAAAATATATTTTTCTCTGTTCACAGACCTTATATACTCATACCCATCATTTAGCTTAGTTCCATATTGTCTCCATACCAATGAAAACAAAAAAGTCTATATAAGCTAATTTTGTTCACTGACTTCCACTGGGAAATAGGCATGTACAGTTAAGAACACAAAGCTAAGAGGAAAACAACAGAAGAAAGATTTATAACACATGTTTGAATATTTCTTTAAGTTTTGATGTGCAGTTGTTTTTATTTGTTATTTAATTGTCTATGTGTGTGCCTGAATGTCTGCATATGTACCACATGCATGTGGGTACTCCTGGGGACTAAAGGAGAGTGACAGAGTCCCTGGAACTGGAGTTACTGGAGTTACAGGTGCCTCCGCCATCTGAAGGCCTCTGCAAGAGCAGTAAGTGCCCTTCCCCACTGAGACACCTCTTCAGCATGGGCCTGGTCATTTTGGTTATTTTAAGCCTTTGGCCACTGTTGAGACTCACTGGCTAGTCTTCTCATGCTCCTTTGCCTGAAGTTCCCCCTGCTACATCCACACACTGAAGTGACCCCTGCCACATCCACACACTGAAGTGCCCCCTGCCATATCCACACACTGAAGTGCCCCCTGCCATATCCACACACTGAAGTGCCCCCTGCCATATCCACACACTGAAGTGCCCCCTGCCATATCCACACACTGAAGTGCCCCCTGCCATATCCACACACTGAAGTTCCCCCTGCCATATCCACACACTGAAGTTCCCCCTGCCACATCCACACACTGAAGTTTCCCCTGCCATATCCACCCACTAAAGTTCCCCCTGCCACATCCACCCACTGAAGTTTCCCCTGCCATATCCACACACTGAAGTTCCCCCTGCCACATCCACACACTGAAGTGACCCCTGCCATATCCACACACTGAAGTTCCCCCTGCCATATCCACACACTGAATTTCCCCCTGCCACATCCACACACTGAAGTTTCCCCTGCCATATCCACCCACTAAAGTTCCCCCTGCCATATCCACCCACTGAAGTTTCCCCTGCCATATCCACACACTGAAGTTCCCCCTGCCACATCCACACACTGAAGTGACCCCTGCCATATCCACACACTGAAGTGCCCCCTGCCATATCCACACACTGAAGTTCCCCCTGCCATATCCACACACTGAAGTTCCCCCTGCCATATCCACACACTGAAGTGCCCCCTGCCATATCCACACACTGAAGTGCCCCCTGCCACATCCACACACTGAAGTTCCCTCTGCCAAATGCCTACACTGATACAGGGAATATGGGGTATGAGTCTGCTCAGATTTGTATGCAGAGGCTGTTTCTAACACATTCAGAGTCAGAAAACAGCAGGCTGATTCCGGAAAGCAGGGCAAGATAAAAATTCATGAGTGTTTTGCAAATTTTGGACAAGAATACGTATCCTCACCTCTCCCAGAGCCCACTAAAGGTCACAACACAAGTTGCTTGAAAGACTGATCTGCACACAAAGGGCCTCATTTTAGTCTCCTCCATCAGTAAGCTCCTTCGGAGATGACATAATACAGCTTTTTGGGGAAATGCATTGCAAGGTTTACAGAGATATGCAAACATCGGATTCCTCTAGACCTGTCAGGACAGGGTAACTTTCCTGTATTTCCAGCAACACAAGGTCCAAATGATGGGAACCAGCCTCACAAAGACTTTGGCATTGTGCCTTTGCAGAGATGCCTAGATGCAGGAAGAAGATAGCAGCTGCAGCAGATGGACTGCAAGACAAGAACTGGTTGCCTAAATAATTAAGTCAGGAAGATTAGGAAGGCATCCCAAGCTCTCCTTTGGAAAGGAGAAGCTTCGCTGGACCACTCCACCCAAAGCTACTCATTTACCACCTGCTTATAGCAAACCAATTATATGAATATTTGCTTGAAAGGTTTTTCTTTGTTGTTGTTTTTTTTTTTTTCGAGACAGGGTTTCTCTGTGTAGCTTTGCGCCTTTCCTGGAACTCGCTTTGGAGACCAGGCTGGCCTCGAGCTCATAGAGATCCGCCTGCCTCTGCCTCCCAAGTGCTGGGATTAAAGGTGTGCACCACCACCGCCCGGCTGCTTGAAAGTATTTTACAGCAGCTCTTCCCACATCCTAAGTCTCCACACAGCTAGTGACTGGCTGAAGCTGGTGGAAGAGATGCTCTACTCTCACTCCAGTGAGCATATAAGCCACCCTTGACTGCCTTTTAACCCGGTCCCCTATAGTGGTGGCTGAGCCATGTCCTGAAGCACTGCCCCTAGTGAGGTAGCAGGCAACTGTTACATCTGCCTATGACCTTGAGGTACATGCCCCTGGGGGACCCTTAAGGCCTGGGATGCGTGTATGTTCTTTCTCTTTATTACCTCTTGTGGTTTTGGATGTTGGAAGGGACCAGCACAGAGCTTGCCGGAGAACAGCATTGGATCATGTCTCATTCTTTTAAGATCCTGTGACAAATTTTTATATATTGATACAAATGTAAACTATTTTTATATTTCTATTTAATTTGTATATTGATACAAATACAAAACTATATTTTTGTATTGTACATGTATTTCTACTCCTATTTGAAATATCTTGCATATTGATACAAGTATAAAATTATATTTGTCATACTATATGTATGTTCTACCTCTGTTTAAGATATTTTGTATATTGATACATATTATTGTCATACTGAATATTGCACTATACATTTCTACCTCTGTTTAAGATACTTTGTGTATTGTCACAATTTTAAGGTCAATGTTCTTTTACTGTACATTTGTTTGCCTTGTTTACATGAAGCCTTAGTCCTTAGGTTATTCAGGTAGATAAGACTTATAGATTTATAGTCACCCATGCTTGTCATCTCTATAGTTATGTTAGGTTGTCTAGATTCACAGATACATAGGTCAGATGGACAGGTAATCTTCAAACACTTCATAGACCTAGAGAATATGGCATTTAAATAACTTAGAATCCTGTTGATATGAGACACAATTGCTCCTGGCAGCACTGATCTGATCCCAAGAGAATGTTGGGCTTCTAGACACTTCATTTGGAAGTTTGTCTTCCTCCCAGCATAATGGCCTGCTGGGCAAAGAACTGCCCTTGCCTCAACTGCTGACAGTACGAATGCTGTCCTTTCTGGATGAGCGGGACACAAGGAAAAGTGACTACTGAACTCTGCCAAGACAGGGTAAGATGGTCTTTCAAGATTACTGCTTCTAAAAATGGTCTGACAGAGATACTCTAGGCCTGTAGCCAAATTGAATGCCCCAACGGTGCTGAGAAATTTTAGGTGACTGTCTAGGCTGCCAGCTGTCTCTGTCTGTTCTTAAAAGATTTCTGAAAGTTGTTTGCGTGCATTTCCTGTTTTCTCAGGTATTATTATATTCCTTCTCAAGTCTTTGATGGGGTTGAAGACTAATAGTTATAGTTACAATCTTCTTGTATCATAACTAGAATATACTAAGTACTAGATTCAGATTCTTCAGGATAGGACAGCTTTTGGAATAATCTAACATACCATTTACCTATGTTCTAGACATCTCTGGATTTTAATATGTGTCTCTTGTTTAATGTTGTTTTTGTTGGTTGTAGTTCCATTTTGTTTAGGTCATTACCCTTTATTTCTCCTGGACAATACTTAATCATTCCTATTGTATATAGTTTTGTGTTAGGCTAGAACTTTCTTATTTAGACAAAAGGGGGAGATGTAGTGGGTAGCTGAGTCATGCCCTGAAGCACCACCCCTAGTGAGGTAGCAGGTAACTGTTACACTTGCCTATGACCTTGAGGTACTTGCCCCTGGGATGTGGCTGTTGACGGACCCTTAAGACCTGGGGTGTACACGTGCACTTTCTCTTCACTACCTCATGGTTTTGGATGCTGGAGTGGACCAGAGCAGAGTTTGCCAGAGGACAGCACTTGACCATGCCTCACCTTTCCAAGATCCTGCAACAAATTCCTTTATTCTGTCTTGTGAGTTAACCCCCAAATAAATTCCTTTGCTCATTAAATAGACTCCATAGATTGCTAGAGATATAATCCCCATAGACCCCTCCTGACCACAGAAGGGACCCACAGGTAAGGGTCCAAGATGGGCAGACAGGACAGAGCCATGAAGCCAATGATTCAGGCCTTTCTCTGGGGTCTTCAAGAAGGCAAATACTGATTGCTTGGGTCTCCTCTGATTCTGTCACATCCTGAGAAGACGGGGATGGCCCAGGGCCATGTAGGAACAGCTGAGAGTGTGTCAACAGATACCAGGGGAAGGGCCTGTCATCTGTCGTAAGAAGATACAAGCCAATCCCAGCACATCACTTGATGTCACCATTAATGGTACAGATGGCTGGTTATCAACTCAGACAGATTGTTGGCTGATTGTAGGGCCTCATTTGTATATGATCCCCCTGACCCAAAGCTTTTGTGCCTGTGGCTAAGCTAGTATGGTGTGTGTGTGTATGTGTGTGTGTGTGTGTATGTGTGTGTGCATGTGTGTGTGTGCGTGTGTGTGTGTGCGTGTGTGTGTGTGTGTGTGTGTGTGTGTGTGTGTGTGTGTGTGCAGTTTGTTGGTCTTGCAAGACAGTTAATGGAATAGGAAGCTTTGTATTATCTGATGAGCACCTGAAGGCAAGTTTGTACAAATTAAGCTATAGCTTAATTTCCTTGTGTCATGATAAGTTTCATAGAATTTACAAAATATTAGATTTCCATTGTCAGGAAAGTTGGGGCAGCAGGAGAGATTGCTCAGTCAGCAAAACGCTTGCTGTACAAATCCAAGTACTTGAATTTGGAGCTGAAGTACCCACATTACAAAACAATACAGTGGAGCACAACAGCATGTCCTAGAATTCCAGTCTAAGGAGATTAGGGCAGGAGGATCCCTGGGACTTACTGGCCCTTCATTTGCTTTTGGTCAAGGACCCCAACCCAAGGCCTGGTGATACCCACATTGAGGGTGAGTCATTCAACCTCCGTTAACCGAATCTAGAAGCTTCTTCACAGGCACGCCCCGAGGTTTGTCTCCTCGGTGATTTTTGATCCTGTCAGGTTGATTATATTAACCACCACGGCAGATCAGCAGATTTATTGGAGGACATTCTACAGGACTGCTCAGAGAAGGTTGAAGCAGCTGAAGAAGGGTGGTTTTTGCTCCTCCTCTTCCCCTCCTCTTATCAGATGCCTGAAATACAGCTGTTTTACCTGGAACCCTGTAGGCACTTCTAATCCTGAGGAAAATTAAGAACGAAGATCATATGACAGAGTTAAGACTCGGATGACCATGGAATCTCCATGTCATCACTGGCCTGCCTACGTCAGAGGTAAGAGAGGTAAAATATCTTCCTAACCCACTAAGGGTCTGCTTTTCTATCTGCTGCAGATAGATTCTAACGGATCTGCTTTGAAGATGGTTGTTCAGGTTTTAAATTTACCTATATGTAACAATCCATGCTTATTTACACTCTTCTTGCACACCAGCCTTTTTGTCTTTTAGTAGAAGTGGTGGTCATTACAACTGTTCAAATATGTCATATTCTCCTTCTCAGTATTGGAAACGGCATTTTCCTGAGCTTTTAAAAATATTTTATTTTTAAATTATGTATATATGTGTGACTGTGTGGGGGTCTGAGTACATGAGTAAAGGTGACCTCCGAGGCCAGAGGCATCAGGTCCTCTGGAGCCAGAGTTTCAGGCAGTTGTGAGCGAGTCAGCAGAGATAGACTCTGGATATCGAACTCTGGTTCTTTGCAAGAGCAGGAAGTGTGATGAGCCATCTCTCTAGTCTCTTCCAATACTTCTTGAAGCTGGGTATGGACACATGACTTACTCTGCCAGTGAACTGTGAAAGGGGGTGATGAGCCACTTGGAATGTCTGAGTGCCAGTTTGAGCTATTGTGATGACTATGGACATGCATTGCATATGGAGCTTCCATCAGTCTGTGCCCTTGGGGCACTGAGGAACAGTGTCCTCTGCTCACCCACAATTACCATGTGGCATGGTCAAAAACTAAATTTCATTTGGAGAAAATCACTATGATAATTTATTATCTTAGCAAAAGTTAGGTCATTTTCCATGACAGAATATCTAAAAATTATAATAGTAATAATCATGCTGTATAGTGCTCTCTGGTCTCCAAAATAGTATTTGAGACAAACTACTTATTCACTAAATATTTGTATGCCCTAAAAACTATACATGGCACTTCATAAAAGTTGTTATTTTACCTCTGCATCAGTCTTATGAGGAAAATTACTCAAAAAAAAGAAAGAAAAAAAGAAAAATCCTAAGACTACATCCAATAACCAAGCTGGTCCTACTATCTCCAACCTATAGCATGTGAAGATAGTCTTAGAAAACCCTTGCCAAGCTGGCTAGCAACACACAAATTCTGAGACTTAGTCTTACTAAGATAGCCATAAAAAATCAAAAGATAGTACCTGCTTTTACAAGGCTGAGTCCATCCTATAGGGTTAAGAGCAAAGCATGCTGGGACTTGTAGTCTCTATATCCCACAGAAAACAGGAGAACTACAAGTCTTCTGACTGCCCATTGAACTCCAAACATGCTTTTTAAGTCACTGTCAAGGTAACCTAGCAGCTAAGAATAGTCTCCTCACCACCGTGGCAACCTGACTGAAAAGCTGGTTATTCGCACAAAGAAAAGAACCTGGCTCCATGCAAGCCCGGATTGCATTTTAACTGCATTTTACTCTCCCCTTGCAAAGCACTGCTAAAGGAACAAGGCTTCCTTTAAAAATGTTTCTTACTGGCCTGCAGAAAAACAGCCTTTTCTTAGCCTGGCAATTTTTAGAAAGGGAGAAGGCAGGGAGGATATCTTTTATTGCTGTAAGCGAAGAGATTTTAAGACAGGCTCTGTCTTAAAGATGGTAAAAGTTGACATGTACTAATCCAGTGGTCCATACCAGGTCCATACCCAGGCCAGAGGATGCTATGGGCATGTCAGTGCTTGCCCTGGGCAACAGATCTGTTAGATTACACTAAACTGGACTGTGCTCATCTCCTGCACACCTACCGTGTGCTATCACAGACCCCCTTTAAACCTCTCAGCGGCTCGCTTGGCTATTCCATCTCCAACCTCAGGCCTGTGTTTAAACCCACAGCATACCTCTCCTCCAGCATCAGCCACAACCTCAGTGGGGATGTCCTGCCAATTTGTGAATTATTTTTATTCTTGTTTTTTCCCCTCTTATCCAGATTGATCCCATCTGTCTTAGTTTTCTTTCAGTTGCTGAGATAAACACCATGATCAAAAGCAGCTTGGGGAAGAGAAGGTCTGTTTGGTTTATACACCTCCATTGTTCCATCATGAAGGGAGGCCAAGGCAGGAACTCAAGCCCTGAACCTAGAAGTAGGAATTGAAGCAGAGGCCATGGAGGAGTGTTGCTCACTGGCTTGCTCCCATGGCTTGCTCAGCCTGCTTTCTTATACAACCAGGGCTACCAATCTGCCACCCACAGAAGACTGGACACTTCTACATCCATCATGAATAGAGAGAAGGCCCACAGGCTTGCCTGTAGGCCAATCTGATACATGATAGAAGCAAGTCCTCAACTGAAGGTCTCTCAGATCCTAAGTGCCTCTGATTGTGTCAAGTTGGCAAAAACTAAGCAGCATTACATCTGTCAATCAAAGATTTTCCCACTCTCCTAGGTCTAACTCAGACCATGGTTCTTTATTTAATGAAGAAATACATATTTCAACAAAATATTGAAAAACAAACATCATATTCTATTGCTTCAGAGATATACAGAAAAGATAATAAAAATGTAATAGCTATATTTCATGCTGAAGTTCCTCCCATCTTACTCTCTGAATGTAAATTTTGTATTAAAGTATAGCCCACTGACGGCCTTGTCTGCTGTCTATCACTGCTCCAGAAGACAGATCCCTAGAGAACAAAGTTGGAGTTCAAATGGGGCTTTCCCAGGACCGGATAGGTGATTTTTAGAAAATCTCCATCTCTTTGAGCTTGGAGTTTCTTAACCTGAGATTTCTTTTCAAAGTGAGGTCCATGGTCAGCAGCAACTGCCCCACCTGGGACTCTTGTAAGCTATGACTTGGCCCCACCCAACTCTGCCGAATCAGAAGGAATATTCTAACCTAATCCCAGATGATTCAAACACATATTAATCTTCCAGAAATACAGGCAAGGTTTTACCCAGCAGAGAAATGGCAGGAAAGGAGTTTGTGGACAATGCCGAGTGGACTCTCACTGAATCAGGCAGGGCACTACTCTTAACTCTTATAAGTGGATGGCAATAATTGTTCAGTGTCACAAAGGTTTCAGACACTGTGACAAGAGTTGAGTCTCAAAGAGTGTGTCTAATTAGTAATGATCAATCGGTGAAGCATGTAAGATGAATGAAGAACTATGAAAAGGCTATAGCATAAAAGAGCATATGACCCAAACTAACTTCATCCTTTACAATTTCTCTGATATTTGAGCAAATCTATTCAAATCCTCTAGCCCTTGGTTTCTTCTCTGATAAAACAGAAATAGGAATATTGGCAGGCTGCCTGACTCTGAGCTGCACTAAATGGAAATGAATAAAAAGGATGACAGGACTTTGCCAAATACAAAGCAATAATTAGGTACCATTTTATCATTTATTACTAGAATAAAATATGCCCATCACAGATAGACCCTGCTCACAGGTGGCTGCCCTTGAAGGACACCTAGATGAAGAATCCCACACTTAGGCCACTGTAGGATAATGCACTGTCTTCCCACTTTAGGAATTGGAGGTAGAAAGGGCTGGGGAAACAGTTCATTCAGCAGAATGCTTTCTGCACAAACATGACCTGAGTTTAATCCCCAAGCACCCCCCCCCAAAAAAAAAAAACCTAAGCATGGTGGCACACAGTTCATGGTGGCACTGGGGACGTTGAGAAAGAAGGATCTTCAGCTAGATGGTCAGTCACCCTAGACTAATCAGCAAGCTTCGAGTCCAGTGAGAGACCCTTTCTCAGAAAATGAGGTTGATGGTTCTGAGGAATGATGCTCAAAGTTGGTCTCTGACCCCCCCCCCCACACACACACGTATTAATACACTTGCACACAAACATGTACCCCCACACTAACATTCACGTATTCTATGCTGGCTGGTTTTATGCCAACTTGACACAAGAGTCATTTGGAAAGAGGAAACTCAACTGAGAAAATGCCGCCCCACCCAAGAAGGATATACAGGCAAACCTATGGTGTATTTTCTCAACTAGTGATTGATGTGTGAAGGCCCAGCACTATTGTGCTGCCCTCGAGCATATGGTCCCGGGTTGTATAAGAAAGCAGGCTGCACAAGCCGTAGAGATCAAGCCAGTCAGGAGCACTCCTCCATGGCCTCTGTATCAGCCCCTGCCCCAGGTTTCTGCTGTTGGAGTTCCTGCCCCTGACTTCCCTCAGTGATGGACTGTTACCTGGAAGGGTAAGCAAAATAAAGCCTTTCCTCCTCAAGTTGCTATTGGGCATGGTGTTTTTCAGCAGTAGAAACCCTAAGATGTCACCATCACACAAACAAACAAGTAAACAAGTGCATAAATGAAATTGGGGTGGGATTTTAATGAAGGATGCAGAGAGCTATTAAGGGCACAACTGGCCCGGCTTCGGTAACAAGAAAGCTGAGGGTGTCTACTGCTTGGCAAATGCTGGGGAAGAGCATTAGAAAGTGATGCCAGTGCCAGGTCCCAAGAGAAAAGGAATCCACAGTAGACCTCAGGCCCCTCAGCACCCAGAATAATGCCAGAACCACGGAAGCTCAGGGCTGCCAGGACAGGAGCCTGAGACAGAAGGGCAGTGTTGGGCACCATTCTCACAGAACATAGAGGAACGTGGCTGATAACTGCTATGAACTATTTCTCAAGAGCCCTACTCTAAACAAATTTACTAGCAACTCTCTGCTTTATTTTTAAAATTGATACCAACATGTTTCCATGTTTAATATATTTTTTAAATATAGCTAGTAACAGGGGTAGTAATTAGAATTTGTACTCTGAGCAGGTGGCCAAGCAGAAATGTTATGCCAGAAGAGACCAGACTGACAGAGACACAGTCAATAGAGGCTGAAGGGAAAGATGGCATCTTGTTGGCCTCTGAAATACAAGCAGAACTTGGATAAGTGAGAAGTGAACTTGCCCTTCACTGGCATTGTTTTGACAAAACCAGTGTTAATTGCAGGTTTCCCTTATATGGAAAATAACTGAAGCCCAGAATCACCTCACTTAGAAGACGAATAACTTTAGATTATGTGAAAATATGATGCCATAACTCTTTCATGAGGAAAATGGTTCTGGATGTTGACCACACATGTCCATGGCAAACTGGAAGACCCACAAGGCATGAGGAATCAAAGCCAGCCTTTTCAAAAAACAAATCTCTGTTTAAAGTCACACTCCTTGCCAGCAACAGAGAAGCAGATATATCAACATAGAACACTGAAACAATGTGTTTGTGACTGTCTCTCCCCCTTTATTATACTCTTGTTCCCCCCAAATCAGAAGCTGAGCATCATCCTAGTGTTCTCAGTGATGTTCACTGGAGCTGGAGAAACAGTCAGTGAGTAAGAACACTTGCTGAGCAAGATGAGAGGACCTGAGTTCAAATCCCTAGTATCCACATAACAATCCTGGTGTGGCCATGCACGCCTGTAATCCCAGTACAAGGGAGGAAAGAGACTGGAAATCACTGGAGGCTGCTGGTCACCAGCCCAGCTCCAAATTCCATAGAGAGCCTATCTCAAAGAAATAAAGTGAATAATGGTAGAGCGGGACAGCAGATGTTCTCCTCTGGCCTGTGTGTAATCACACACACCTACACACGTGTGCACATACCACACACAGGCATGCCATACACAACACAAAGAAAGGGAAATAGGTGATAAAGGACTCATGAAATTATGATAGTGTCACAGTGCCAGGCCATAGAGGCATTTAAGAATTGTCAATCAGGACAATAATTGACCAAGATCAACAGGAAAGATAGGTAATATTCATGTTTTCTCTTGGTCAAATAAAGAAATGTCCATAGAAGATATGTGTGCCTTCCTTCCTTGGAGAGACGCAGCTCCATGACAGAGCTTCTGTGAAGCCACAAACGGGCCATCCTCCATGAAGGCCTGCTTCCCACAGGCACTTTGGTATTGGCTAGCTTTCAAATATATTAACCATAGGAAAGTTGGTAACATTTTAAAAATCAAACACAAAGAGGTTAATGAGTTTCAAGCTATCAGTCAATGAGGGACACCTATCAGTCAACACACCAGTGTCTCT
Organism: Peromyscus eremicus; assembly: GCF_949786415.1. NCBI lineage: Eukaryota > Metazoa > Chordata > Mammalia > Rodentia > Cricetidae > Peromyscus > Peromyscus eremicus. The sequence goes on along the minus strand of NC_081421.1, from coordinate 26,300,106 downwards.
AGGGTCTCTGATTTTCAGCATCCCCAACAGGGCTATTTTAGCAAACACATTCAGCACCACATGGTGCCTCTGTACCATTTGTATCCTCATTTTTGAGTTCAGCAAATGTTCCTTATTTCACCCATGTTCAATCACAATTTATAGTTTCTGATTAGAACTGGGAGAAGTTCAATTGTTGATTGCCCATACAGGACAGGCTCAAGAAAAGTAATACTATTTAATACTAGTTAACAAAGGAATGTCTATTTTTATTTGATCTAAAAGCTTGATAATTCTAACATCTCTATTCAAGCAATGCTCTGAGGGCCCAGTGTGTAGTTCAGTGGGAAAGCACTTGCTTGCCTAAGGCCCCTATAGTGTCAGTCCTCAGCACTGAAAAAAAAAAAAGGTGTTCAGCACTGAGCTGCCTCTCAAGACCCCTGGTAAGAGACTCGGACCTTCTAGGATTTCTCAGGCATTGTGTAGATCAACAGAGACTAGGACTCTCTCTCTCTCTCTCTCTCTCTCTCTCTCTCTCTCTCTCTCTCTTTCTCTCACGCACATGTGTATAGGGGGGTTGTGTGTGTGTGTGTGTGTGTGTGTGTGCGTGTGTGTGTGATGCTTGCTTGCATCTGTGCATATGAGGAAGGCATTGTTGTCCTCTTCTCTCACCCTCTGCCTTCATCCTTTGAGGCAGGGTCTCTCACCCTCTGCCTTCATCCTTTGAGGCAGGTTCTCTCACTGAACTTGTAGTTTACTCTTTTTGTTAGACTGGCAGCAAGAAAGTCCACAGAGGACCTCTTGTGTCCAGTCCTTCAATGCCCGGGTCCCAGAGGAGCACAAGACCACATACAGCTTTTTCAAGTGGGCACTGGGTTCTGAACTCTGGCCCTCTGGCTTGTGCAGCAGGCTCTCTTACCCACTACACTGTCTCTCCAGCTCTGGGAATGAGACCTCTATAAATTACTGTTAACCTTCGCTTTTCACCAATATAAAATGTCCCCTGCTCCTCCTAGTTCCCTGGCTTAGTGAAGTTGTCTTGTGAGGCAGGTAATAACATTCTTTGATCCCTGAAGGAGATTTGACCACACTGGTGTTACCAAAACAAGAGGAACACAATTGTTTTGTGTACTTTTCAGTGTATATTTTATAATTTAAATGTTTGAAAAATAATTTAGTCATTAAGAAGGCAGCTTCAATTCATAATAGGAATAAAGAAATAGTCAGAAGCAATCCAAGGATTAAGATCGCCATACCCTGCCCTAGGAGTAGTATTGGGTTCAGAGTTCAGTACCAAGGCTTACCACAGTCTCAATGGCCAGCTATCTTGTATTCGTTGAAGATATCCTCACATTTATCATCAAGTTCCACTTGGTACTTAACCATGCCATACAGCAAATGCTTATAGTCAAATATCTACTATGTTGAAGTACCAGGATTTGACACTGATGTGTACCCAAAATGAGCTGTGGCCAAGCCACATTTCCCAGAACCGTGTTGGCTCTCAGTCTTCCACACTGGGTCTGATTTTCTACAGGCAGTTCTTCCAAGCATCCCTGTCTTGTGTCCTTGTCAGCCACTGCATAAAATGTGGGTTTTTCACTTGGTTTTGCTTTTTGAGATGAGAAATGAGAGGGTGTACAGCTGGAGATATTGTTAGAAAGCTGGAGATAATGTTAGAAATATGTAAGATTTATGGAGAGGATGAAAACTAATAATAAAGTAAGAATAATGATGGTAACTGAAATAAAGACTCTACCCAGGGTTTACCTTTCCCTTCAGAGTAAAGCCAGTGTCCGACCAGTACCACATCGCCACGTGACCCTGATGCTCCCTGTCTAGGTGGTCCACAGATGAGCATGGGTAAATCCTCAGCAGGGGAAAGCACAGAAGCAGCCCAGTGGCTCAGAACTTGGACTCCAACAGAACTGAAGCAATGACTGTAACATCAGAGTGATTCATTGTAGAGAAGGTAGGAGGAGGTAGGTCTTCCCAAAGGTTCCAAAGAATAAACTATTTAGTTTGATGAACCTTTCCATTTAGTTTAAGCATCTCCTAAAATAATATGAAGTAATTAGGCTGAATTCATGCATTTTGGCGTTTTCCATGAGCTTTTAGTGTCCCACACAGACAGTAGCCAGGGACAGAGATGGTGCTGCCTTTGGCTCCAAGGTCCTGGTACCAACTCATCCCACCTGGTCAAAAGGCCAGGTTAATCTCTCCTAACTGATGACCTTGCTGGAGAAGACAGAGAGGTCTTGTCTTTCTAGAAACCTGTGCTCTGGAAGTACATGGCTTGAAGCTTCGCTTTTATAATAATCATAACTTCCCATGGGGATACAGTATTAACAAGGACTCTTCTTATGCCACAAAGGATAGGGTACTCAGAAGTCACTAAAGTACCCTAAAATGTTTGAAATTACATTTTTAGAATTATGTATAAAAAGGTAGAAAGGGGCTGGGGAGATGGTTCTGTGGGTACAGAGTGCTTGGTGGCCTGAATTCTATGGTATAAGCCAGATGGCTGTACTCGACAGGGAACGTTCAATACTGGGTAGGTCTCACTGCAATTGTCATTGTTTTTATTTTATTATTGTAAAAAGCCAAGTAGGTTTGAGTGTCTTCCCATAATCCCAGCCCTCTAAAGATGGAGACAGGTGATCCTCAAGGCAAACTGGTTAGGTGAACTTGCTGAAATGATGGTGAGCTCTGGGCTCAGTGAGAGACCCTGCTTCAGTAAGTAAAGTGAAGAGACCCAATGTCCACCTCTAGCTTCCACACATACCCACACATATGTACCTTAATACGTGTGTGCCCACACATGCTAACATTCATACAATCACACACACACACACACACACACACACACACACACACACACACACCCCAAAAAGGGAAGGTAGAAGAAGCACCAGCATTGTAGATATTCGTTTTTGTTAAGAGTTAGTTCATGCCCTGCCATTTATCCCTTGCTTGACTGTGAACAAGCTACTTTACTTTGTGAAGTTTGATAGAAGTTAAGAAGTATCCTTGGGCCGGGCGGTGGTGGCGCACGCCTTTAATCCCAGCACTCGGGAGGCAGAGCCAGGCGGATCTCTGTGAGTTCGAGGCCAGCCTGGGCTACCAAGTGAGTTCCAGGAAAGGCGCAAAGCTACGCAGAGAAACCCTGTCTCGAAAAACCAAAAAAAAAAAAAAAAGAAGTATCCTTGACAGGTCTCTCTCTCTCTCTCTCTCTCTCTCTCTCTCTCTCTCTCTCTCTCTCTCCCTCCCTCCCTCTACACACAGACACACACACACAGACACACACACACACACACACACACACACACACACACATACACACACCAAAAAGGGAAGGCAGAAGAAGCACCAGCATTGTAGATATCATTTTTGTTAAGAGTTACTTCATGCCCTGCCATTTATCCCTTGCTTGACTGTGAATAAGCTACTTTACTTTGTGAAGTTTGATAAAAGTTAAGAAGTATCCTTGACAAGTCTCTCTCCCTCCCTCCCTCCCTCCTTCTACACACACACACACACACACACACACACACACACACACACACACCCTACCCTCCTCGGAAGAACTTAGTTCCTCCTCTGTGTTCTCAGAGTATCCGCTCTAGAAATGACAGCTCCTGCCATACACTGAAATCTTGTGTTTAAGCAGTCTCCTCTGAGTGAGCTACCTAGAGTAGCTACAGTTCTGGATCATACTGTGATCTCAAGCTGCTCACTGTGTTAAAACCAATAGTAAGTTTTAAATAAGTCTGTAAAAGATGTCTAACTTAGCCATAGCAACGCCCATTCTTTGGGTATTTATCGTCTTTGCATATTAGCTGTCTGCTAAAACACTTATATACATTATCTGTGATTGTGACAGCAGCTCTACGAAGTTGACCTTAGCATTTTAACTGCACAGAAAACTGAAGCCCAAGCATACCAAACAAGTGGCTCAAGTCAAATTGTAGCCGACCTCTAACTTGACAAATACAGGAGCCAACACAATACGTATATCTTAGCAGGGTATCAAAACATACCATCTTCCCTCTGCTCAAACAGTAACGAAAACGGTGACTTCTGTAATGGAATCCAGGGTGCTCTCTCCTCTGACACTTGTTAATACTTAGAACCTAGGAAATTTGTTTAAGAAAAGTTTCTTTCTGAGGCTAGGGAGAGGGCTCAGTGGAGAAGGTGCTTGCTGTGCAAGTAGGAGGATCTGAGTTTGGGTCCCCAGCATCCAAAGAAGCCAGGCATGGAGGTGATGCCAGCAACTCCAGCACTGGGGAACAGAGGCCATGGGATCCTGGAAGCTGACTGGTCAGCTGGTCTAACTAAAAACAGTAAGCTTCAGGTTCATGGAGAGACTGCCTTAAAAACTACATTGGAGAACAGCAATAGAGAAAGATATCTGATATTGACCTCTGGTCTCCATGGGTACCTTCACACACACACACATACACACACACCGAGACAGACAAACAGACAGACAGAGACAGACACACACACACACACACACACACACACACAGAGAGAGAGAGAGAGAGAGAGAGAGAGAGAGAGAGAGAGAGAGAGAGAGAGAGACCATTTCCCCACATTCTGTGTCAGCATTCATGAATGGTTTTTCAACAGGACATTAATCATTCTCTAAATGTTTTCCAAATGCCTGCTGTATACCAGCTGTGTGACACACTGGGGACTCCGGGGATGAAAAGTCACAACCCCAGTTCCCAATAGTGAACACTGGGAAGACCTAACCTTTGCAGAGGGCCTGTTATGAGAACTTGTGAGCGCCTCCAGGTAAACATTCTTAATGGATAGATATTACACTGCCATTAAGCTCATCATTAGTGGCCAATGAATCTGTTAATGGAACACAGAGTCACGCATTTGAGGCTGCGTCTGGGGAGGATAATGTCCTTCCCTTGCCAACTTCAAATGACAATTGAGGAGTGGCTGCAGATGGGTCCCTACAGAAGGGTACTTAGGGGATTGACCAGCATTTGCCAATCAAATGGTAAGATGGTAATATGGCTGTCACCTAGCAAAGCAGTGGGTCGCAAGACTTAAAAGCCATTCATTATTAGACTGTAACAAAAAATGCCCCAGATGAGACCCCATTTCTCTCAATCCATCATCTCCATTTGGAGGCTAGCAGCTGGTGAGTCTCTGAACCCAACCCCAAGAACCATGTGATGCTAATATTGATTGTTAATGTGACAAAATCTAGAGTTACCAAGGAGATAAGCCACTGGACATACCTAGACTGTCATTCTCTGGGCATGTTTGTTAAGGAGTATCAAGATTGCATTAATTGAAGTGAGAAGGCCACTGTAATTGTGAGTGGCATAATTTCATGGGCTGGATCCTGAGCTGAATAAAAAGGAGAAAAGGAACTGAACATTTGATTTGTTGCTTTCTTTCTAATCACAGACACAATGGGACCGGTTGCCTCAAGTTCTTCTCATCAAGACTTCCCCATGACAAGGTTCCTTTGAACTGTGAGCCAAGACAAACCTTCCCTCAAGTCGCTTTGGTCGGGCATGTTGTCACAGACAGATAACTAGTGCAAAGTCTTACTCCCATACACTACAACAGGATGTAAGTATACCATCGACGGTTCCCCAGGAGCTGAGCATGAACAACGTCCTGGTCCGAAGAGTACTTAAGGCTTCCATGCACCTTTGGTGGCAAAGTTTGCCAGCACATCTGGTGTTCCGGCACTGATGACTAAAGAGACGCCAGGCTGTCCCATTGGCCAGCCTTGGGTAAAAGAGGTTGTGTAACGACTCTCAGCACTTTCACTGATCTGTTAAAATGCCACCTAACTGGACATGCTCCTGTCAGACCTCTGCTCGTGTTAATAGCTGCCACACCGTCTTTGAAAGCAACACAAAGGACCCAAAGTAGATAACAAGTAATAACAGTGCAGGATTGCCACCTCATCCGATGCCCTGGTTGCTCTAATTGCCATTGATCTCTTTCTTAGGCTTTCCAACCTCACCTTCATTCCACAGTGGACGGAGCAATTACTATTTACAAACCTTCTGAAGAGGCCCTATTTCATGGGGTCTCCCACACAGCCGCTCAATTAATAGAACTAAATGTATCAGTTAGGTTAGCAGAAGCTGCCAAGAAACTGCCATGCCGAACTAGGCACAGGCTGCCAGAGAGAGGGCACTAGGCTGGGTGACCTGATGGTCTCATCTCTTGGCACATTTAGCCATCAAACTACCAGGGTCCAAGCCTATCACCCTGCCTTCCTGCATGGCTGAGAGCATACATGATAATCTCACCACCTATCCTTCATGCAGTCAATGTCCAGACTTAATTTGCTCTGAGACTGTAGCTATATTCAATATCATACTTCTTATCCTGTGTTTTCTGGTATCTGTGAACTTCCTGAAATTAGATATCGTGTCTGTGTGTTTGTTGTTTTAGGGAACAATGTCCAAGCATTGATCATCACAGAGAACTCTAATAGAATTTTGTTGACCCATCAACAGACCCTCAACACGATCTGGAGAGGTGGTGCATTCGCCTCCATTTTAAAAGGGAAGAAATAAACTGAGCTATTACTGCCCTGAGAGAGGTCAGCCTAAGAACACATGTAACAGTCTCCCTCCCCACTCTGAAACATCTTTCCAGAGAAAGCCTGTGCCGTGAACAAGGCTCCTAGACATGGATCACCACAGCTGGGGTGACTGTCTTTTATCTAGACAGTTAGGCCTTGGGAGAGAAGTTATTTTTGTCTGTCTTTCAGGGCAGGGGGTGGGGAGGGAGTACGCACACATGCAGAAGCTAGAAGCAGGAGTATTTGCACTGAAGGGATCAAGGTCTACCACTCTAAACTTGGTACTTTGGCATAAGGATAATTTTGAACAGAAGGCAATAGGGGAATGACAGATATAGAAGAAACTCTACCCTCTCTATATCTGTTTAAAAACAGAGAATAAAGCTCTCTTCACCATGGTAGCTACCCTTACCAAGGACAGAGGCCTCTCGCTGCAGGTGGTGGGACCCACACCTACACAAATTAGCCTTGGGGAAATGGCCCTTGCCTTCTACTAGCTTCTCTCCTATCTTTGTCTTCCCACAATGCACTTCCCCAACAGTCCCGAAGCTCATCCTCTCCCTTGTTATGTCTCTATGATCCATCATGTTTCACTATGGTTGTATATAATCTCCAAATGCTAACTTCTTTCTTAAATTATAATTCTTTGTCAACTCCCCTACATATGTATGTCATTGAAACTGTTCTTTTCTTTTAGTTATCTATGGTGGATTTATTTTTGACTGAATTTTCACAGCCAAAACAAATGGGCTTCACAACCATCCTAGCTTGTTCCAAGGAAAGAGGGTCCCTAATCTTTCTGTCATGTTTTCTGATAGAAACAGCAGGCCTTCCCCCTTCAACATGGTGTGGCATAGTCTAGTCACATCTCTAGGAACTACCGCGGACGAGGACACTTTGTTATGCTAAGGGAGACAGCATTTCCCACCACCTCCTTCCAGCCCGCTCTCCTAGCTCAGAGCACCGGTCTTCCTGGGCCGCACAAGTACAAACACATGGAGAATGCTAAGAATGCATCTCCATTTGGCAGCCTGCTTGCCTTCTTCTGCCTGTGGAGAAGCCCTGCCAATGGTGTGAACTGAAGCCAAACAGCCTTAGAAGCACACTGTAATCTAGAGGTCAAGGCGGACTCAGCTGCCCTTGTCTTTACACATTCCTGGCTGGAATCCCACTGAGTTAATGTTGGGAAGAACAGACAAGGCAGACCCAGATCAGAAAACACCCAACTGGGGCTTGAGAGAGCAGGCATAGCAAACCTTTGCCACGTTGATACATATCATCCTCCTCCTGGTGAGGTCTCCCAGGCTGACCTCTAAGTTGTCCCTGGAGATTTCTTTCAAGCATAAGGTGACCTTCTCACTGATTTTTACACCCTATTTCTTGAACCATATGATGGTCCCATTGCGGGGTCAGTGGGCCCCACAATACAGTTTCAACGGCTAAGACTGAAGTAGAAATGAAATAATGTTGCTCTCTCACAAAAGAGCTACTGTATTCCTTCATTTCTCAAATCTGTTTTTACCCCAAATTCTTTCTATGAAGGATGATTGTCACCCCTAGGAAAAGGGCAAGGGCTCCAGGGAATCAGTGGTTTCTTTCAAAATGTGCCTATCTAAGGGAAGTTCTGACTCAAAGGTTGAGCGTAGTGTTAATTTCTCCGGTAACTGTTTATTCCAGATCTGCCCTGAATACAGACAAAAAAGATGTGTCTTAGTTCCCTTCCCAGTTGTTGTGACAAAATACCATGATAAAATCAACTTGGGGGATAAAAGGTTTATTTGACACACTTAGTTCATCATTGTGGGGAAGTTAAGGCAGCAGCAGGAACTTGAAGTAGCAAGTCAGGAGCCAAAAGAGAATTCATGTAGACATATTTAAACAATCCAAGACCCAGACACAGAGAACGGGTCAGCATTCAACGGGATGTCTTCTCACCTCAATTAACAGAGTCAAGATAATGCCACACGGGCATGACTGGAGGCCAACCTAACTAGGTAATTCCCCAAAGAAGTTCTCTTCCTGGTGATTCTAGTGTGTCAAGATAACAGCCAAAATGAAACACCACAGATTCCGTCTTCTGGCAAATATTTACTTATTCAGAATTTACACTAATCCTAAAAATGCATATTTTTCACATCTTCTTATATTTCTTAAATTGGAATTCATCTGGAAATTAAGATAGTAGTTTCCAACTTTTAGTAAATAATATAGTCACCAATCAACTGTGCACACCACTTTGTGACCAAGTAAAGCCATCATCTCCCTCAAATTTGTCTTGATCTCTTCAAGGCATCCTTGAAAATTACTACCAGAGTACTGTCTCCAGAGTAATTCCAGTCCCATGAAGCTTCCCTGTCTAAAACAGCCAGGAAATGCCCCGGTCAAGAGTGACAGGTTCTTCACAACCTGTCCCAGGCCTACACTGTCAGCCTCACCTACTGCCAAAGTTTGACTGTTTTCCTCGGCATTCAAATTCCCCTCAACTCAGCTCACTTCTATGGATCACTTCAAGTACCAACTCTCTGAAATCTCTTCTCCTGGAGTTGAAAGAAATGTCTACTTTGGGGGTCTTTAGCCTGCCATGCTTTACTACAGTGCTATTATACTACCCCCACCCTTGCACGTGCATACACACACACACACACACACACACACACACACACACACACGCACACTGCCTCTCAAGGAAGTGGAGATCAAAGCCTAAGTACTGGAAAGAGGGATGAATGAACCTCACAACATCATCTTCTAGGTTCATGAGATCCTGAGCATGTGGCGGTCCGCAACAGCCAGAGTAGCTTTGCGTACTCCAGAGACAGAGACAGAGAGAGAGAGAGAGAGAGAGAGAGAGAGAGAGAGAGAGAGAGAGAGAGAGAGAGAGAGAGAGAGAGAGAGAGAGAACAAGAGTGCTGGCCTCTTACGGCCCTCCCCTCTACAGTCTGTGCTCTGGGAGTAACCACCCAAGTTTCTGCTCCTCTGCGGTGATGCTTCTTTTTCAGAAATAGATCCTCAGCCTGGCAAATATTCCAGGCTTAGAACTCTACAGGTGAGTCTGTTAGAGGAGAGAAGAGAACATGGCTAAAACTCTAAGGGAAATATAAAAACATCCACAAACACATATGCCATATAATTTCATATCTAGAAAGTAAATCCTCCTTGTATTACAAAATCAACCAGGCAATGATTGGCAAAGTCATTTTGTCTGATGAAAAAGGAAAAAAGATCATGATTCTTAACAGAGGGAGGGACATGCTATTTTTATGAAGTATGTCAAGACAGGGTGGGTTTCAGTTCACCAAATACGAGCATCACACACGCTAACAGGTCGTCATGGAGGAAGCGCAGACTTAGGCATTTGACAGACAGGTTTAATTAAGATCTTCCACTGACTGCTTCTTTTATTCTGAACACTTCATCTCTCCAAGACCTAGTTCTGACTTTAGTAAAATAGAGGTCGTGAACCCCATTCATGACGTCATTATAGGATTAAAGATGGCACAGTAAGCTCTTGTAACAGGTCCCAAACACAAGTCACAATTATGACACAATTACCAATACCTTCTTGAGACAGAGACCACATCTCATGACCTGTTTTCTTGACTAGGAAACTGGAGATGTATGCAGCATTCAAGAAATATAGCAGATGGAGATTGTGGTGTAGAGGAACCACAGTCAGATAAAACATTGTATCCGCACAGAATGATTGTTTTAATTTTATATTGATTTGCAATTTCTTCCATGATTTTCTATCTTTTTACTCAAGAAATGCATCATAAATTCCAACAGTGCTTATGATGTATGTGTGTAATTTAAATACACATAGTAGCAAATTGAACAAAGGAATATGTATGTAACTCATCTTAGAAACCACATTACTGCTGCGAGTCTTTCTGATGTCCCTCCCTGGTATGCCCCAACCTTACATCCTATGCAAAAAGCCTGAATTTTAGGTTTTTCAATTTTATCACTTCTTGCTTTATTTTCAAATGGCTTAATTGAGATGCAGTTCACAAATCATACCATCATTCAGTTGAAGTAAATAATCCAGTGAATTCTAGCACGTGTGACCATCACAAGCAATTTTTAAGAAGTCCAGCACAGGCTTCTTTTGTCACCCTACATCCCCAATGCTATTCACTCCAGCTCTAAGCAACCACTGGTCTACTTTCTTTACACATTTCCTGTTCTGAACACTGCACACAAATGCAGTCATACAATATACAGATTTTTGTAACTGCCTTCTTTCACGTACCACAATGTTTTCAGAGTTCATTCACATAGTGGCATTTATTATATTTTACTTCCCTTTCATGACAAATACATAACTACTTGTTCATAGTTAGCAACCTTTGTTTTATCTGTTGTTCTTCAGTTGATGGGCGTTTGGGTTGATTCTACCTGTTGTCTTTCAAGAATAACAATTTACGAACGTTTGTACACAAAGCTTTGTGTATCTGTACATTTTTACTTCTCTTGCACACAGACTAGCCAAAAGCAGTATCACTCAGTCCTGTGCTAACTGTTTAACCATGTGAGGGGCTAAACTTACTAGCTCACTACTCCTGGAAGCCCAAAGGATTAAAGTATCAAATGCTTTAGGCTGCCAAACCAAGCTACCTAGCCAAATGCCGATCATCGATGCCTGTAGAAAATCTTATCAACCTTTAATAGTTGAACACCAATATCTCACAGATGGGCAGGCAACAGCTTTCAGAGTTTCGGCTGTTGAAAATGAGAGGTGTACCTCATAACACCAAGCCTTCCTCCCTTCCTGGCCATTCTCTTTGATGGCATTTCTAAAGATTTTTTGTTGGTGTTGTTTTTGTAGACCTGGTTCATTGTGTTTGTGGGCCATTATTTAGCTGACAAGACCACTGAAAGTCAAATATAATAATGGACCAAGAGTGAGAATTTACAGAAATGTGTTGATATTTCCCTTAAGCATGGTCAGTTTTATCAGAATATCATTTCTTTCATGTTCATAAAAATGATAAGAAATGTACTCTCTACCAAAAGTCTGAATTTTCAGGAGTATTCTAACATCAAGAGACAGTGAGGGAGAAGGAAGAAAGACGGGGTGACAGGTTCCCTGGAGCCTCTGAAACGTGACGCCTGCAAAACCCATCCACTCACACAATTACCACAGCTCTGCATGTCAGTCACTGGACCCTCCTGTCCAACCGTGCCAAGGGCGCCGGACTCTGATTTTCCCACTGAGTACCACCATGTTCTTCACGGGTCGATGCACACCTCTCGTGTGAGTCATAAACTGACTGACGGACAGATTAAGGTGACCCACCAATGAGCACATCATTTACCGTCATGTTAGCTGTGTAGAGTGGGGGCGGGGTGAGAAGATGGCCGATACAGAAATGCATCTGAATGTTAACAGGGAAAGTCTGGGTGTCTGACTCACATGACACCATTGATCTGCCCAGTATGGCGAAGGCTCTGGGAATTAGGGTTTCAGAATTCCCTGTGGTGATTAGGATATGCTGACAGCTCCTGGGAACTACATGTTCTGATCCCAAGTGAAGCTCAAGTAGTTAAAAAAAGACAGAAAAATAAACTATAAAATAAACTACCTCCTGAAAAGTGACCAATTACGAAAAAGTCTACGTTTACATTTGAAACACAGAAATATAACGGTGTTTATATAATGTATTTACATTTCAAAGAAAAAAATCAATTATAGATAAAAGTGTGTATAATTCCCAGACATTAGCATGTAAAGTTTACTTATGAAAGGATTTCTACAATAAAATAAAAACCTGATCATTTCTTTTCTACATATTAATAGTTCTGTCTAGATTTACAATTGTTAGAAAAACACAATGAAACAAAACAAATAGGAAATCAGTCTACTCTCCAATAGAAACCCCAGCATTTTTACTCAATTTTTAATCATACTGCTTTAGATGAAAGTGATATAAATGACCAGGAAGTATTGGAGAAAGAAAATAAAACATCCCTGTGATCTGAGGATTTTAATTTACCTTGGCCAGAACACAATGTTCCCATCTGCTGACTCTTTTCACACCAGTCACAGCAAGCAGCGAGCACTTTTAGACACACAAAGAAAGTAATGATTCCCCATTAGCACTTCTCAAATCATTCTCCTTAGACTGTCACCTTTTGCCAACCTGAAGCAGACTCAGAAAGCGTAAGCTTCCACTGCCTAATTCCAATATGACAATATTTTCCTCAAAGAAGTGTGAAGTAGATAAGTACACAGCTAATAGCGTACAATTGCGATTCTGGGGGTGGATGGGAGGAGAGCACACACTGTGGAATTGTTAGGCTAGCTGAAGACGACAGCAACTTACTGTGTTCATCACCAGCATGAGGACACGTACCCTCTATCTCCGCATAGCGATTCTGTCATAGATGGAACAACTGTCCCCAAATAGCTGCTAAAGCAATCCAGACGCTTCTTGTCCGTCCCACATAGCCCTTCACAATTTGTACTCTGTCCAGCTTCCAACAGCTGCCATTATCCTTAGACCACATACACAAGTCAGTGTAATGTGAGCCTTGACATGTGAGGTAAGTGGATGAACCAACTAGAGACTGAGGCTCAAGGTCTAGGTCTGAGGGGTCACAGTCTGCACAGACGCAGCCTCGGTACAGCAGAGCTTGGACATCTGCCCAAGTGCACCCTGAGAAATGCCTTTGCTGCTGCGCTCCTGACGGGCCGCTCACTATCACAATCCCATGCATTTAAACACAGCATTCCCTCTCCATAGCACACTTCCCCATCACCATGAAAGAAACGTTTCCTGGTTTTTAAGACTCAGCGTCAATGTCACCACCACAGCACAGCACAGCACAGGGTTTCTTGTCCTTGAAGATGCTTCACTGTACCCACAGCACTGCTGATCCACGTATGCCTTTTCCTTTCCTGTGTCCAGCACTGCAAGTGTGATGCGCGAGGGCTCATTTTCTTGGAGTCAAGAGGTAGGCGCAGTGCCTGACAGAGAAGAGACCCTCCGTGCTGGTTAACTTCTGTCAACTGAGCACACACTAGCGTCACATGGAAACAGGAGCCCCCATCAGACAGGCCTGTGGTTATGCCTCTGGAGTGTTTCCTGATTGATGATAGATGTGCATGATGCAGGCCTCTGTGGGTGATACCGTCCTGAGTAGATGGCCCTGGGTTGTATAAAAAACTGAACAAGCCATGTGGAGCAATCCAGTAAGCAGGTCATGGTCTCGGCTCCAATGTCTGCCTTGAGTTCCTGCCTGACTTCTCTCCACAATGCACTGTGTTGTGGGAATGTAAGGCAAATAAACCTTTTTCTACAGTAAGTTGCTTTCGGTCAGTGTTATCTCAGCAGCAGGAACCAAATTAGAGCCATTGCTACTTTTGAAAAGAGTTCAAAACTTCTCTAAAACATTTAAGGAACTAAGAAAACTCAGAAGCAGCAGCCTGTGACTGTCAGCTGTTGACAACGTGACACAACCTAGAATCACCTGGAAGAGTCTCCGTGAGAGACGGGCTGCGTTGGGTTGGCCTGAGGGTAGGGGATTGTCTTAATTAAATTAATTGATGTGAGAAGACCAAGACCATTGTGGGTGGCACCAAGCCCTAGGCAGGGGATGCTGAACTCTTTAAGGGTGGGGCAACCAAATTAAGCACAGGCAAGTGGGTATTGATGATTCATTCTCTCCACTCTTGATTGTGGATATGATGTAGTGACCTGTTTCAAGTCCCTGCTGCTTCCCCCGAAAGTGGTGGGCTATAACCTGGCATTTATAACCTGAATGAAACCTTTCCCCCCAATTTGGTATTTGCTAGAATATTTTATCATGGTAACAAAAGCAAAACAAAACAAAAAATTAGGACACAGCCACTAGCAAATGTGGAATCATTCTGAGAACACATGCCCAGTTTCACCTGTGGCCCAGCTGTCAATATCCAGACTACTGAAAAAATGTTCCAGCTTTCTTCAGAAATCCACCATACAGTCAAGAACCTGATTCTTAAACTGTGGCCTGTGACCTCCAAATGAAGTCATGAAAAAAAAAATTAACAGTAAAAGTTTTCAGAACCTGCAATGACCAAGATTGAACTCAAAATCAAGCTCATGATGAATCCCGAAGTACTCCCGACAAAGCTCATGTGACTTCGCTGCAGCCTTAGTGCTTTTCCATTTATTTACTTCTTGAGGGCGGGAGAGGACGACACAGTCAGTGACAACCTGCAGAAGCTGGTTGTCTCCTCCTACTGTGTGGGACTGAGGATCGAACTGGGATCGTCAGGGTTTTCGGCAAGCACCTTTACCAGCTGAGCTATGTCGCTGGCCCCAGTCTTGCTCGTGAACACAACACATATACTTGGCACGGGACATGCCGTGGTGATGCTCAGCACCAATGCACGCTGCCTAAACCCTCTGCTCAGCTTGGATGACTGGATGCTCTGCCCTGCAGTGCTTTACTGTGCACACAAAGCTTTCCGCTCTTATGGGGTTCTAACAGTTTAATTATGAAAATACTTTTATTAATCCCATCATCATTGCTCTCGTATCAAATTGGTAGTATAGCTTTCGATTGGATTGTGTTAGAAGATGATTTTTAAAAATTCTACTTAAGATGCTAATCTGGGTGTCATTAACAACAATAAAAAAAACTGTTACATGAGTTTTGATTTAGGATTAGGAAGGAATTTCCGACCTTTTCTGAAATGGCCCTAAACATACATCTGTTGTTTTGTATTATATACTCCTGTGAAGTGGCATCCTCAGCACTGATAGTCGTAAAATCAATGATTGATCAACTCTGAAATGCTGAAGATTCTCTGCATGTCCTGCAGTGCCAAGACTTCGGCCAGGATTTAATTATTTATGTAAAAGTAAACAAGCATATCCATCTCATTAGAGTACAAATTTACTTCCTGTTCAGTAAGTGTACAATTTTAAGATTACTAATGTTCAGTTTGTGTGTCTGTTTTATATATCTATATATATTATATATATATAGATATAGATATAGATATAGATATAGATATAGATATGTCCACTGTCTCATAAAGATATCTCAGGTGAAAATGAGTGGTGAATGGAAAAAATTTTCAAGTCCTTGTCTAGAGGATCTGAAGCAAAACCATCCTGAGCCTCTAAATCTCAGTCTCAATGTTCCACCCTCCCTGAGCCCCTAAATCTCAGTCTCAATGTTCCGCCCTCCCCTCCCTCTCCTCTCCCTCTGTGGTGGTTTACTAGAATGCAGTCAATCACAAGTGCTGGTTTTGTCCTGAAACCCAGCAACGTTCAGCTTCTAAAAACACGTCCTAAAGAAATAATCAGCACCTCACACGCAACTGTGCTCAAGGTTATTAAATGTAGCATTATTTATTTATAAGTGCACAAATTGGAAAGCTCCTAAATGTTCCACAACTAGGGATTTGTTAAATAAATTATGAACACCTCCATGATCGAATGCCAGGCAGTCATTACAAATAAAAACATGTTCATCACAACATAGTAAAGACCATGACCAAAGCACAACAACAGAGCAGGCAGTACCACACAGTTTGACCCAGATTCCACTGCTGAAAGCACGCACGTGACTGTTTGCACGAATTCAGGGCACGGTGGAGACACACCCGCAGCTTCAGTGGTGTCAGACCTGGGCAGGCAGTGGTGGAGACAGGGGAACGGTTTACTCTCCGTTCTCTTCCAGGAGTCTTTCTCACAGGCTTTACTTAGTACTGAGCTAGGGGAGAGACTCTGGCAGTGTGGATGGAAAAAAAAATCAACCCAGTAAGAAGCAGGTCCAGCCCTGAGCTACCCTGCTGAGAGGTACAGAAAGCTGCCCACTCCTCCACAGCAGGATCTTCAGGAATCCACACACAATGGGGATCTAGACCTTTAGGTAGCTTCTGAGAGGCTTCTCAGACTCAAAGAGGACATGGGGATCTGTGGGGTTTCTAGAATTGGTAGAAACCACATTTGGAAGCCAAAGTCACCTCCCCGCTTAAGAAGAAAGCCTAAATCTGTGTTGTTGTGTTGTAAAAGTTGACCAATGAGCTTCTAAACAAATCATGCCAAGTGTCTG
Source organism: Peromyscus eremicus (assembly GCF_949786415.1). NCBI lineage: Eukaryota > Metazoa > Chordata > Mammalia > Rodentia > Cricetidae > Peromyscus > Peromyscus eremicus. Next base: position 26,283,500 of record NC_081421.1, on the reverse strand, counting down.
CTGGTTTCCTTCATCTGCCCATAGAAAAGCCTGGATTCAGAATCCTGCCAGAGGTGTTTCTTCCCAGTGATACTCATCCACATCTGCTGTCCTAGAGCATCCCTTAAATGTGATTGCTGATGGCTCTGATGAGTGAGATTTAGGGATAACAATGTCAGAATGACAAGTTGAACACTGTAAACTCTTCAAGGGGTTTTCTGGAGAAAGGTCTTTGCCAAGTGAGGGGAAATAAATCCCAACTCATGTCTCAGCTACAGCAAGGGGCACAGAGGGCAGGGAGGACAGGCAAAATTTCAGAAGTAGAAAGAGCAGCAGAGTGATGTAGCCTTTAAGAAAAGAAGACAACAGGGGCTGGAAGTCGAGAGACCAAGCCTGGTTGGAGGAGGCAGTCTGACTTTGGGGCATGACCAGTGGTTGTTTAGCGAGCAACCCACATGAGTCTCCTGGTCCCTACAACAGGCCTGTGAAGCCATCTTCTTCGGGACACAAGCTAGGCTGAGGAATCTCCAAACATTCCCAGGTGCACATGCCCAGTGACGGCTAATTATCATCATCTAGGGGCTGTGGAGATGATTTGGTGGGTAAAATGTTTGCCTTGAAAGCCTGACAACCTAATTCAGATCCCCAGCACATGCAGAAAAGCCAGGTGCAGGGGAGCACCAGACTTCAATTCCCGTGATCCTGCAGGGAGAAGGGAGAGAGAGAAACGGGAGAATCTCTGGACACTCGGTGGGATTGGCTCACACAGTGCTGAACAAGACACCTGTCTCAAACAGGGTGGATGTGAAGGCTGACACCTGAGGTTGTTCACACACACACACACACACACACACACACACACACACACACACACGATTCTTTAACAAGAACTACCAATTAGAAGGACAGAATAAGAGCAGACGTGCTCTTCATTAGGAGAGAAAAAGATCCAGGAAGGAGAGAAGGCAGGAGGAGCAGGCACCAGGAGCCACAAGGCTTAGAATAGTCTCTGGTGCAGATCAGAATGAGGGTTTGCAACAGCACTTTGCACAGTGCCCAGGTGCACCCTGGGATGAGTTCTCCCTAGCAGCGCTTAGCAGGCAAAGGGCAATAAGAAGCAGATGAATCTATAAATGGGAGCTTCAGGCACTTGCAGAGCAAGAAAGCAACTTAGTGCAACCTCACGAGGCCAGCAGGAGAACAAAACAGTGCATTTAAACACAGGCCAGCATCTGACTCCGAATGTGAGCGCCATGAATGTTAGCTTGTCATTGCCACGGCTTCCATTTATTTCTAGAACCAACTGAATGTATCACGTCTGTTCTCTTTCTCCTGGGGACTTGTATAAGTCAACATGTTAACAGAGGAACCATCACAAGCTTTATGGGGTGCTAACAACCATGTATTTCTACACCCCACTTGTCTACACCCACTTACTACATCTGACTGGCTAGTGCTTGGGTGAAAATGATTAGAGATAACATACTATTTTATGACAAATATGTCAGCACAAAATATTTTTTTAAATTGAGTAGAAAGCACTGTTTTCTTCAGAAAGCCCATGTGAAAGTTTATGTGGGGGGGGGAAGGGCAAGATACCTGCGAACTTCCAGTCCATTATTGCTGTCCCCACTTCATTCAGAAAGGATTTGTATGCGGTGGTGGCGCACGCCTTTAATCCCAGCACTCGGGAGGCAGAGCCAGGCGGATCTCTGTGAGTTCGAGGCCAGCCTGGGCTACCAAGTGAGTTCCAGGAAAGGCGCAAAGCTACACAGAGAAACCCTGTCTCGAAAAACCAAAAAAAAAAAAAAAAAAAAAAAAAAAAAAAAAAAAAAAAAAAAAAAAAAAAAGGATTTGTGGGGACTGAGATGACACAGGGAAAACAGAATTAAGAAGCAAGTAGGAGACTCTCTCTCTCCTCTCTCTCTCCTCTCTCTCTCTCTCTCTCTCTCTCTCTCTCTCTCTCTCTCTCTCTCACACACACACACACACACACACACACACACACACACACACACACAGAAAGACAGAGAAGGAGGGAGGGAGGCAGGGAGGAGTACACAGGAGGGGGAGATGTCTTCAGTGCTGGAAGACATACAGGGACATGCCAACCACCCTTTCTCAAAGTCAGCAGGGCTCCGCAGTGTGGCAGTGAAGCACCCAGTACAGACAACAAAAGGGAAAGAGGAGCGGGGAGCCCGACTCAGGGTTTCTGGAACTAACCGGAAACACTGACAGCAGATACTGAGGCTTTTCTTCCTAAACTGAGTGACATCATGAATAAAGTCTAAACTCATCCTCTCAGTAAGACCTAATCCCCCAGCTAAATTGTATCCATCTTCAAGAGGCACCCTTGACAGAAAAGACACGAGATCCAAATTGAAGAATGTCTCTCCAAATTTCAGCATTTCTGTATTGACAAATCATTCTTTGCATTCCATTATAGGTAGAATCATTTTGAAACATAACCATGATCCTATTTAGGGAAGAAACTTAAACAGCTAGGTAAACGTGTCAGCTTCTTACTACCTCTAGTGACTATCTCTATGCTGCCAGTAAAGTCTAACTTGTAATCTTGAGTTCTCTACAAGAATAACAAAACATCATGAGCATACAGGAATTATGTTCAAAGATATAGTGTCTAAAATATTTCTACCCCTTCTGTGAGAGCTACTGAAAGATACATACTGTGAAAATAAGTAATTAAATAAAGAAGGACAAAATGCTTGATGGACATGAAGGGACATGCCAACAAATGAGAAGTCCACATGGGGGTGTAGGGTGGAAGGACACCCCAAGAAGGCAGGCTGTGGGTCAGGCAGTCCAGAATGGACCTGAGCAGAGACTATAGAAGAGGGTATAGCAGATGAGGTGGGTCCCTGCTTACTGTAGCTAAACACATTATGAGAGGACAGCCCAGACCTAAGGAAGAGTGTGAAGGCAGATCAGTGGAGAGAAGACTCTGTTAACAAACCATAGACAAGTGCTTCTGTGTTAGAGAAGGGGGTAAGTAGAGAATGGAACAGAGCCATTTGCACAAGGAAGCCAAGGACACTAGCAAATGACATGTTATAGAAGCAGGGAAGGAAAAACGATCCATTAGGGCAAGGCGGAAGTGAGGCTTCTTAAAGCAGCACATCCTTCTGATGCCTTGGTTTTTAAACCACCGGAATATGTTGCCTGTTCAAAAACAACAAGCCATAAATTCTAAGACTAACTGTGGGATGGTCTGTATGTCAAATGTGTTGCTGATTGGTCAATAAATAAATCACTGATTGGCCAGTGGCCGGGCAGGAAGTATAGGCGGGACTAACAGAGGAGAATTGAGAAGAGGAAGCTGGGTGGGAGAGACACTGCCAGCCGCCACCATGACAAGCTGCATGTGAAGATCCCGGTAAGCCACGAGCCATGTGGCAAGGTATAGATTAATGGAAATGGATTAATTTAAGCTGTAAGAACAGTTAGCAAGAAGCCTGCCACGGCCATACAGTTTGTAAGCAATATAAGTCTCTGTGTTTACTTGGTCGGGTCTGAGCTGCTGTGGGACTGGCGGGTGACAGAGATTTGTCCTGACTGTGGGCCAGGCAGGAAAACTCTAGCTACAAGGGTGTCTGCCGTTTCCCACAGCCACGGTGGGCTGACAGCTACGCCTCTTCTTTTCCCAGTGACAGCTGCTGACCTGCACCTTGCTGTCTGCATCACACATGTCCGCAGAGAATCAAGGCACAGAGGTCACAGAATACGGCTTCAGCTCAGGAAGTGAGATGGGGGACGGAAGCATTTGCAGTTGATGGACATGTGAGGCATAGCTCTGTCTCCCGTACACGTTGCTGTGGTGAGCACGTGCAGTGTGACGTGCGCATGGCCATAAGAATCAGCTACACGTCCTTTCTCACAGGGGTACCCTGAGAACTTCCTTTAAGTCAGACTATGTACCAGAAAGCCTTCAGAATTCCTAACCCGTCTTCATCAAACGCCAGCATGACTACCCTTCACCTCCTTGGAAGAAACCCGACTAAATCTGCTGTGAGGAACAGGTAACACTCCTCAGTTCATAGATGTAACAAAGCTCTAAAACACACATAGAAGAACTAGAGCAATCTGACCTTACAAATGTTTGACTATTGCTAAAGATAGTTTGTGCCTTAAAATTTTTAATGAAAAACAAATGAGCTAAAGAAAATTTGAGAAATCTAGAATCCCTGCCAGGCTTCAGTCAAGCCTCCTGCTTTACAACCGCAGAGTGCACAGTTGAATAACAAAACCGTTCTTAAATATATATGTATATATTCTCTCATTGATTATGCTAACTAATTCTCTTGAGTCCTATAAGCTTGGCAAGGAAAATATTATTTTGCCCATTTCCACAGAGAGGAGTCTAAAGCCCACAGCAGTTAAGTGATTTTTTCCCCCAACCTCATAATTGACAGAAGTTGGAGTAAAAATTGGAGCTGTTTGGATGCCAGTTGGGCAATTTCTCCACTCAACTAGGATATTCGCTCTAGATGGCAGCTCGTCTATGCCAAGCCCATAGCACTTCGGTTCAATTAAAATCTCTAATGTAATAATTATAAATTTGAACCCCAGCCTCGTGTTTTTAAATCAGTGGGTCAGGTATAATGGCCCTCAACACAGTAGGATTTGAAAGTCAATGAAGCTGGGAGAGCGTTTCACCCAGACTGGCTGATCTGATGCTCTCAATAGCAATTTCAGGCAAGTACCATCATTTCCGCTTCTACAGTTGAGTGTGAGCAGTGGAAGGGTGAGTGACGTGTTCTTTAAGGTCCCACATGAGTGAGAGTGGAGAACTGGAATGGAGACCATCTAACTCAAGGAGCAAGAGTCCAGTGGCGTAAATATAAATATGGAGAAAATTCGGTAGGTGGGATGCTTCAGACAAACAATGAAACACTCTTTAGTTCTGTAAGATTAAATCCAGTACCCCTGTAAGATACTTTTGTTTTTAAGAGTAACTATGTAACATATTTAAGATGAAGCAGCCAGCCAGCCCTCCCTCAGAGTCATGGGTATTGCCAGGTGTGTCATCACGAGTTTGTAAGCTCAGAACTTGAAGGCAGAGGAAGGGAAATCACAGAGGAAGTTCAAGACCAGCCTGGTCTATATTGTAAGTTCTGGGCCAGCCAGGTCTATATCACAAAATGATGTCTCAAACAAACAAACAAACAAAAGTAACCAGGATTTAAATTATTCAAGTGATGGATGTGTAATAGATTACCAGTGTTATAATCTAGTGGCAATGTGTTATTATTATCAAATGAGACTTTCACGTGCTTTATTTGGATGGTATTTTTCATACACTTAGTTTACTAATGATATCTTGAAAAGCTAAAGAAGTGAAGACACAAAGAAGTAAATATCTAAAGAGACAAGAACAGGAATAGCACAGAGGCCGAGCCCTGTGTGAAGGAGCAATCCAGAAGTAGGCCCATTTTGTTAAACTAGCTTAAAGGTGGAAATGGAAGAACTGACTCTACTGTACTCTGTGGAGCAGGTTACACCATGGAGAACCAAGGAAGAGGCTAGCATGCTTTCCTCTAAAATTTCAGCCCACAGTTCTGTTAAATGAAATTTAATCTTCAGAGAAAATAATATCTTGCTGAGAAGCACTATTTAAAATAAAAAATTATGTAGATAAAACCAGCACCAGTTTAATGAAAGATCAGGAGGGGTACATGGGAACTAGCAGGTGTGCGGTATAAAGCCACCAGAGGGAGAGCAAGTGAGAACCTGAGAAAAGCCGACAGGCCAGGGAGATGGTCCAGTTGGTAAAGTGCTTGACTTGCCTACATGAGGACCTGAATTTGATCTCCAAAACCCGCATAAGAAAGTCAGGCATGGTAGCGCACACATTTGTAATCTCGGTGATGAGAAGCAAAGACAGTGAAGTCCTGGAGTGCATTGGCCAACCAGCCTAGGCAGCCTACTAATGACGTCTCAAAAACACACCTGCACCTGAGGCTCCGGGGAGGTGACAGAAGGGAGAAGGACAGCGTTGGCAGGGATGTCATAGGAGCGAGCATCCATCTAACTGAGCCACAGGGATGCTGACGCTAATGCAAACGCTCCAGTTACCAGCACCAAGTGAAAAATCCTTTCACTGTAAAACAGAGAGTGCATTTCTTTAAGTGCAGCAGGATATGAAGATAGATGACCTCTACCAGTGCTGGGATCACAGCTCTCCTAAGATCTGGGAGTCTCCTCTCCCCTCTCACTTCCCTCTGCTCCCTCCACTGCCCTCCCCTGCCCTTTTTAAGGTTGACAGAAGAGAAGACAGGCAGATGCACCTTCTGCAAATCAGCACATGTCTGTTAGAAGACAAAGGATCTCACATCTCCATTTTCCAGAGAAACAGGACCATCCAAAGGTTAAATGTTTTTTAACGTAACAGGTGTTTTTAGGTTCGTGTTCCATGTCAGTCTTCCCAATTTTGACCCAGGAGCACATCAGCACCTGCCACTCTGAAACACACATGACTCCAAGAGCTGGAAATGCAATCCCAACCATGAGGCTTCACTAAAGCAAAAAACCATCACTTAGTGGTCCGGGAGGCAAAGAGCTTAGGGGCCGCATGACTGCGTCCACAGTCTCCATTCTGAGTCAGTTTTCATAACATGCAGAATGGCACATCTACTCTGAAGCACACGTGCTGATGTCATCATGTCCATAAATGGTCAAAGATAAAAGGAAAAGCTGTCTCACAGTAAAATGAGAAACGTAACAAGATCTACTTTCCATTAAACCCATTTTGGTGGCATCAGCTCCTCGGGAAGATGACAGAGTAGACACAACATTGTTCACACTGAGTTTATGTTCTGTGTCTTGAGTAAGTTCTGTCATTAAAGAGAGGGGAAGTCTAGCTAGAGAGCTAAAATACCACACTAGGGCTTTTTTCCATTCTACTTGTAAAAAAAAATTAAAATAAAACAAAAACCAAAGGATTGTTTTTGTATAGAGTAAACAAATAAAGTTTTATTCTTATGAAGTGAAAAACTCAAAGTACTCATTAAGTCAAAATCAAGGCAGATAAGATCTCCCTTTTAGGGTTCTCCTACCCATGATCCTCTTGAAAAGCCTACAGAAGAATTTAAAAATCACAATGCAAATGATATTATAATGCAGCCAGGGTCTTTTGAGGATGCAGAGCCTTTTATAGTGCACGTGTGTCAACTCAGCAAGAGCTGTGGTACCTCAGCTTCATAGCAGGAAGAGCCTAGAGGCAGCTTCCAGGATGCTAAACACAAAGCCGCATTCTGTCCACCAGAAGACCCAGCCACCAAGCTGAGCTTCCTTGATTAGCTCATCTCTAACTCCTTGCCCACCTCATCTTCATTTTATTCTTCTCTTTTTTACCAACTTACGAATATGAATTCTTCCTCCCTATCCAACCCAGCGTTCCCTACTACATATTCAACAGTAGCTTTACATGAATATCATGCCAGAGAACTAGAAATCTCTATTTATAACAATTTTGTTTAAATAAGCAAGGCAAAAAAAAATTGAAGGAAATTGGAATTCAAATGAAAAGTAGCAATGTATATATGCCCTGATAAAACCAGACTCAAGAGATCCCAGTACCTGACTGCAGAAATAGAAATACACAGTTGTGGGTAGTCAGGGATCTTCTGGGTTCTCAGATGGTGGAAAATACACCACACCCCAAAATGGCTTAAAATAGCAGTTTTATTATCTTTCATGGCTTTGGAGTCTGGAATTATTTGAAAGCTTTTTCTCTTGCGTGTCTGCCTCTCCTGAGAAGCCCGGTTGGCGTCTCTCGCCACACAGCCTTTCCAAGTGAGTCTCTCGGGCTTCCTTGCAGTATGATGGTGTTCTCAATGTAGTCACACTTCTTCCAGGGCAGCTGGCTGCTCCCAGAGCACAGAATGACAGCTCCATCCTCTGAAAGACTTTGCCACAAAGCTGATAAAGACTCACTACTGACATGTTTTAAATGTCTACAAAGTCATTGACCCAGGCAAAAAGGCACAGGCCTAACTTCCCAATGGAAGACTTGACTGGACAGTCAGTATTAAATGCTGAGAGAGCCTGGTCTGACCTCCATCACTAAGCCACAGCAGAGTGAAGCCCTGTGGGCGGGATCTGTGCACATGTAAACACCCGCTCCCCAGGGGCAGGAAGAGATTAACACTGGAGACAGAGGCACCGCTCACCTGTACTACTTACTTACTTCAAGTGTTTCCATTTTGCTACCAGCTTCTAAGAAAGATGGGGATGTTATTAGGAAAAGTGAAATAAATGGCCCAACTTTGCTGACGGTAACCAAACTTACATGGTTATGACCCGTGTTTAAGAAAGCCTTCTGTGTAAATGTGTAATGCTGTTAGTATTTGCACAGAGGCACAATGGGTTTCATTTCAGATTCAGATCACTGACAGATTGCACAGCTCATCCTCCCAGGTGGGCTTCCAGGTGAAGAGAAAGATGACTATGGCACCACGGACAGATTTTCAGAGCACTGGAGATGCCACGCTGCATTTGAATTCTCATTGTGAATATTCATTTAGAGGATCAGGATAACTTTGGGCTATTTTAAATTAGCACCAGAAATCAATACTACTAGTACCATAGAATATATCTGCATATAAAATGGCTCATTAAAGCTAGGTAAGGAGGGAGTTGCTCAGGGAAAGGCCAACTTAGCAATTACACAGAACTGCATCCCCACCAGCAACGTGTTAATGGATATCTCTGATTTTCTGGGCCTTGGGAGAACACACAAAGGACAAGGTGAGAACCTTCCAGGTCCCGGTGACTATTAAGTCCATGGGAATTAGTTTTCTCAGAATCTTTTCTTGTCCCCTTCTTGATAACTGCTACTTAGAACAGGAGGTTTTGACCTTGAGGGTCTGGTTTGATAACAGTGTATATCAAATCTGCTGAGAGACTCCTTCAGCACCCCAACCATCCAACTTAAATCTATTCTTGCCTCGAAAGGTCAAAATATTGACCAATGAGTCTAGCAACCTGCTTCCTTTGATCAGAATCCTGTCCCCTATTGCGGTCCGGCCCGGATGGGAGCTCGGTTCCTTCTTGCTTCGCCACCATTAGGTATACAAGCTGCACTGCTTGAGATCAGTGCTGACGGCACAGAGAGAGAAGAGAGTGAACAGCACCCATGTGGAAACTGGGTTAAGAAAATCCCAGGGAATAAATACAGAGCTAATTAGAGTCTTTAAATTAATATGCACAAACGGAAATGAATTTTCAAAGCCATTCCTCTTTCCTTTTGCCGTCATTTAAGCCTTTTTCTGTAGACCAGCACGTAATGCCAACAGAAGGACTTAGTGACAGAAAATAATGATTTTTACAAATCACAAAGAGGAGGCTGGAGAGTTGGTTCAGCGGTTAAAAACATACGCCAGCTACTCTTGCCGAGGACGCAAGTTCACCCATGCTGACCATGTCACAACCACCTATGGCTTCGGGGGCTCTGATGGCTTCTTCCGGCCTCCTTGGACACCCCACACAGGTGGCAGACACCTATATAGACAGGTACACAGACAAAATAAATCCTTTTTTACAAATCACAAAATGCTATTAATTGGCCTTCTCTAATACATCAGTTGGGCACTGGGAAACTATCACTAACCCCCATTTCACAACCCAGGAGAACAGACCCAGTTTGCCCAGAGCACTTAGAAGCAACAGGCTGGGCTGGGCACAGATGACTCTCTTCTACCTGCAAAGTATAAAAGGAGCACAGCTCTTGGGATTAGATGAGTCATGTAATTCAACTCCAGCTATCACTGTGCTGGCCGTGTGACACGGGTTCCTTGTCACAAACCTCTCGGAACACAGTAAGTTTTAAATAATTGGAAGATATTTTTGTTACAGAGGTCAAATAGAAAACAGGAAAACCAAAATAATGAAGGCCATGAAGAAGGAGACTCAGAAGCATGGAGAACATGAGCAGTCCATCCCTGTACCACAGGAAAGGCATCTTGGAGAACACTCCCTTGCCACAGCCTTGACTACTCTGTGAAAACATGGGCTGGGGTAAGTCCGAGAGAGTTTCTATAATCTGTGTTTGTGAGTCAAGCAATGGATGTCTGTTTCCCTTTTACTTTTTACCCGAGCATGCGTAAGTAGGTGATGATATCAGAAAGTGTTTATATTTTGTTGATGTGAGTGTATGTGCACACAGGTGCTCTTACCAGTGTGTTTGATGCACAGGAAGCCAGAGCTGATGCTGGGTATCTTCCTTCAGTGCTCTCCATCTTAGTTTTTGAGACAGGGTCTCTCATTGAGCTCACCATCTGGACTAGACTGGCGGGTCAGTAAGCTCCTGGGATCCACCTGTCTCTCCCAGAGCTGAGTGACAGGTGCACCATCAGTCCACCCAGCCCCCGTTGCCAAGGCCCTGCTAAAGAGCTCATCTTCCAAGAAGCTCGCCGCGGCCCATTCTGCCCACAGGTCTTCTAGACTCTCACGTATCTGGCTTTGTCTTTTCGTTGTTTCTGACCTTAGTTGATTCTCCTTCGGGGAGGAAATCTTTCCTCAGTGTACTGCGACAACTTGAAAAAGAGCAGGCTGGTAGGTAGAGCTGGTGTCAAATCGCAGTGCTGCCTATTCTGGGTGGAAGACCTTGAGGAGTGACTTAATCTTTTAAACATAACTCCCACCCCCATAAAGTGAGCTAGTAACTGAAGTTACCATGTATGGCAAGAAGAGGATTCCTGCCTGGCATAGCTAAGTGCTAAGTGGTATTAGCTAAGTGTGATAGTGAACACACATTGTTAGCTTGCAAGGGTTTAGAATCCCCAGGAAACACATCTGGATGTTTGTACAAGGTTGTTTGCAGAAAGGTTTAGCTGGGCAGGGGAGACCCACTCTGAATGTGGGTGGCACCGTGCCAATGCCTGGGGTCCTAGATGGGATAAAAATAAGGAAGGGAGCCCCCTATTCCTTTCTCCCTCCCTCTCTCCATCCACCCTCCTCCTTCTTTCCTCCCTCTCTCCCTCCCTCCCTCTACCTCCCCCCTCCCTCTCTCCCTCCTCCTCCTTCCCTCTCTCTCTTTTCCTCCTTTTCCACTCTGCTCTTGACTGCAGACATGATGTGGCCAGACATCTCAAGCTTCCAACAGTACCATTCTCACCATCATGGCCTGTTCTCCTGCCTCTTTTTTTTCTTCTTCTGGTTTTTCCAAGACAGAGTTTCTCTGTGTAACACTCCCGGCTGTCCTGGAACTCACTCTGTAGACCAGGCTGGTCTTGAACTCACAGAGTTCCGCCTGCCTCTGCCTCCTGAGTGATGGGATTAAGGTGTGCTCCAGCACCGCCTGGCCTGTCCCTGTCTTAAACTGTGAGCCGGAATAAACTGTGTGTCCCTTAGGCTGTTGTGTGGTTACAGCAGTGTGACAGTAGCACACACTACACTTACTACCCACAACCACTTTCCCCTATCCACCCCAGCACTGGGTAGAGAGGCTACCCACCAGTCCACCTGTCTATCCGGCCTTGTTAGAGACTAAATAAGTCTCCGCCGCCACCGATTGTCTGGGATGGATTTTCACTTCTCTGAGATACACAAAGCAGTTCTAGTTTATTAACCCAGCCCTGAAAGCCATGGGGCTTCCCCAGGTGGACTCTCACTCAGCATGAAGATATCCAGCAGCCTCAAAGGAGAATGTAAAGTGGCCTTTGCCCCAGTTCACACACGGGTTTGGGGGAACTGCTGAATAATCCATGGGGTCATTTAAAGTACATTCGTCAGATTCTGCACTCGAAGAAATATTTTAATTTTAAATTTTTTTAAATTTATTTTTATTTCATTTTTCATTTATTTCGCCCGCATATAAGACTGTGTGAGGGTGTCGAATCCCCTGGAACTGGAGTTACAGACAGCTGTGAGCTGCCATGTGGGTACTGGAACTGAACCAGGGTCCTCTGGAAGAACAACCAGTGCTCTTAACCACTGAGCCATCTCTCCAGCCCCAAATACTTTACTTTTAAATAACTGTTTGTTCTTCATTTTCAAATGAAAGATTGGTAGCAGTCAGCCCTAATTAACAAAACTATACTGAAGGTCTAACTGGTGATAAACCCTGGGGTTCCTGGAGTATCTTACATTCACATGGTGTTCACAGCTAACACGAAGTCCATCTCTCCAGCCTCCCCATCAGACACTCAGTACTCAAAGTACTCTGGACCTTTCTCAGCATGGTATGGGGGGATTCTCAGGCTGGAGAAAGTTCCAGAGCTTTCCCACATAGCAAGCTGCTGGTTCTTAACTTAAGACTTCTTAACTCTTATTTCAGTACTAGCCTTAAGGCCCCAGGGCATTTTAAACTATTTGTACATCTTTACAAAGAGCTGTCCAGCGAGGAGTAGAAGCCATTGCTATTTTACGTTTTTGCTAAAACGCTTGCATTACCCTTAGAGCTGCCGTGCTGAGCAGCCCCCGCCCATGTGGTGTCGGAGCACCTTTAAGCCAAGTGGAGACAAGAAGAGGCTCCGTGTCATACCAGTCATTTCCAGGTCTTTCACTGTTGATTTCCTGCGGTAAAATAAGAAGATACAATCCAGCCTCCTGGGATTCTGTCACCAAACTGGGCACAAATCTCCTTTCCTACTTGTCTCCAGATGTCCGGCTAACTGCTTGGTTCTTCCTTAGACACTGAGTCATTCCCATCTTAGTAACTGCTCAAGAGGCTGTTCCCAGGTCTGACTTGTTCAGGATCACAAGTATAACTTTGCACAATGTCACCTCCCCAGGGAGGACATCAACCATTGGTTCCACTGACACCCAGCACACCTGGGGCCACTTCCCTGCTGCTTCCTCCTGAGAGCCTCCAGGGTCTAATCTCTCACACACAGAATGGAAGTTTGGTGAAGACAGGGCTTCCTACTCTTCACCACCAGCTCTCCGGCCCCAGGGCTGTGACTAACACAAGGAAGCTCTTAAAGAACATTTTGAGGAAGAAACAGAGCCTATAACTTTCCCTGTTAAAATCACTTGAAAGGATTCTAATACGAAGTTAAAAGAATAAAAACAGGATAGGCAAGATGGCTGAACAGCTAACGGCACTCGCCCTCAAGCTTGACAACCTAAACCAACCCCAGCCCCACAGAGTGGACGCAAAGAAAATATTCCTGCACTGTCTTCTAATCTCTCTCTCTCTCTCTCTCTCTCTCTCTCTCTCTCTCTCTCTCTCTCTCTCTCACACACACACACACACACACACACACACACACACACACACACACTCATTAAATAAGCAAATAAATAAATGGAATAAAAAATTTAAACAATAAAAGCAGCGGAGGATATAGTTCACTGTTAGGTGTTAGCATAGGCATAAGCAGAATTTGGGGTTAGAGTCCAAGGAATGAAGAAAGGAAGGAAGGGAGGGAGGAAGACTCCTGAGGCCCAAACAGCCTTGTGTTCAATTCTTGAGTGCTAATGCCGTTCATCTGGTAAGATTGTTTTATTTTTATTTTTAAGTAATGGCCAGCATTCTCAACCAAGAGGCTATTGGCTAGGGCAACTCTACCAGATGGGCACCTCAGGGTGAGTGGAAAGTGAACAGATAAATTGCCTAGGTTATCATGGTGGTGCCTGAAATCTTAGCACTGAGGGTAGGGGAGTTCACGGCCAACCTCCACTATATCACACATTAAAAACTCCATGAGCAGACACCAGATGGCCTGGGGATTGAACCCTGGTCCTCTGGAACATCAGTCAGTGCTCTTAACCACTGTCAAAAAACCAAAACCAAAAAACAACAACAAAACAAAACTACATGAGACCCTGTGGGGAAAGGAAAGAAAAGAAAGAGAGAAGGGGGAGAAACGAAAGGAAAAAAAAGGAAAAAGGAAAGAGAAGAGAAATGGGAAGAAGGAGGAGGAGAAGAAGACGACGAAGAAATGGGGAAAGGGAATGTAAAGGAAGTCCACCTTAGTTCTCAAGTTTCCACATGAAGTAGGAGAATTACCTCACAGCCCCTAATCTGGCACTAGCTACATACTACCAGCTATGAAGTACACTTGCTAAACATTTCCAACCTCAGCATAGTCATGAAGAAAATATCCCATATCTACAATGTAGGACATTCTACAAGGCAGCCCCCCAGGGTTCCTTAAACGTTAAAAGTTAATGTCAGGAAAAACGAAGGCCACAGGATTCTTCTAGATTAAAAAAAGAGAAAAGTCACTGGATTAGAGATTAGATCCAGGATTGCAAGGGAGACAGAGGACCATAAAATTAAGAAACAGGGAGTTGGATATCAACTGACAGTTTCACCAGCTGTCCAGGAAGCATACATTTGGTCATTGCCCACCGGTTATGGTGGTCACTGTGCATTGCTGTGTCTATAACGTCCTTTGTTGTATGTGTATGTCACAGGAGGATCTGGTTCCTGAGCAGCAGGACTTAGCCTCCACAGGCTGTCTTTAACATAACTGGAAGAGTCGGGGTTTATAAATGTTTTTAAATGAGATGATCATGGGAACTGTGCTCCCTAAGCCTGCCTTTTGTGGTGTATGTTATAGTTCCCCTTCAAATAACATTTCATGAAGTTCTTATTAAAAGCTACCTCAGCCACGAAATTATTAATTCCTCGACAGTAAGAATGACACTTGGCTGATCTCCCTCTATGAGGCTGACTAACAATGGCTCACACAGGGTACATAGCTAATAAATGGCTGTTGAATTTTTTTAATTATTCTAATGTACACACAAAATAACTAACTCCTTGAGTTTTTAAGTGGTTCTAAATAGCTCTATGCTATGAAGTGTAATAAAGAACTAATATATTTGAGATTTTACAACTTCCTCTGAAAAACATTTCATGAAATTCTTAAAAATAAATCACTCTTCACAAGTCAAAAAAATATTTTTGAAGAAATAGAAATGGGAAAATCAAGGCAATCTTTCCATGCATAAAAACTTGAATAAATGATAGGGTAAATGGGCATCCTGCCTTACTTCAAGCTGAGATGGCACGGACTGCGGTTAGTGGGAGCTTGTAAATGCTCTCATCCATCTCTGCTGAGGAGCCTTGTGTCACCACACTGCTTGACAGATCATGCTGGCACCATGATCTACAGCAGCTTTTTCTATCCTGTTCTCCAAACCTCCTCAAAAACTCTTACAGTTACTTATTTGAACAATGATTGAACTGACTGGAGTATTGTGAAAGGCAGCATCTTATGGTAACATCCTAATTTCTTTCCACTTTTCAACTTCTACTTTGTTTCCCTTTTCATCTGCAGATCTTGACCTCTCTAAATGCCAAGGTCATCAGGCTCCTTCTGACCTACCTCCCTACAGTTAAGGCTGCCCATTGCCTCTCACCGTGTACTAGCACTCCTCTGTGACAGTGCTCAAGAACACTGTGGAGTGAGGACCCATCCCACCACTTGTCACAACCTAAGTGCTTTGAAAGGCAAACTTTCCCTAAGGTATTCCTTAAAGAAACACTCTGACCTGATTTTGCAATGTCAATCTGAATAGATTCAGCCAACAGCAAACAATATAGTAAGTGGCTTTAACCTCAGCAACTGATCAAATCGCTAAGAACTGCCCCTATTGAGAGGCTCCCAAGGCACAGCCTGGGAGAAAACAAGATCCCACATCTGATCCTGGCCCAGGCACCTCCCAGAAGAACAACCTAGGAAGGACATCAAGGTTTCCTCAATTGAGAAACAAAGCAGTTAGACTAATTTGCCACCTTGATGTATTTGGGGTACTCTGACAACTTATAGAAGGGTTTATACAACCTTGAAGATTCAGGGATGGGGTCTAGGTCAGTGATAAAGCATGTGACAGCCTGCTCAGGGGACATTGACAATCAAAACAAACAAACAAACAAACAAAAACAACAACAAAACACTTAAGAAACTATAACATGACCCAAACCACAAGATACAGCAATTTCTTTTTTAGGTACTTAACCTTCCCCCCAAAATTATCTGTACATAGGTATTCTTAGAAAAATTATTAATAATGGCCAAAGAGCAAAAACAGCTCAGTGTCTAGGAGCTGATGGAGAGATAAACAAATATTAAATCTCCATACAGTGAAATATTACTCAGTCATAAAAATGAAGTTCTGATAAACACTACCATGCAGATGAACCTTGTAAACAATATAAATGAAAGAAACCAGTTCTATGTCACATATTAGATGACTTTATTTGTATCAAGTGTCCAGAACAGGACACTCTATACAGATGAAAAGTGGATTCACAGTGCTGGAGAGATGGTTAAGGGCAAGTATTGCTCTTGCAGAAGATCTGAACTCCATTTCCAGAACCTACACATAACTACCAGTCACTTCGTCTCCAAGGGATAGAATGCCCTCTTCTGGCCTCCTCAGACACCTGCACTCATGTGCACAAACCCCTACACAGGCGCAATTAAAGTTAAAATCTTTTAAAAAGTATGTTAGTGGTTGCTTAAGGGTAGGTTTGAGGAAGAGGAAGAAATGGAAGGGGGATATAACCAAAAGCCCATTCACTATTAAGAAAATAAGCAAAATGTGGTATATCCATACATAGTAGTATATTATCTCATCATACAAAGGATATAGGGTACATACTAGTCAGCTGTCATAGCAAATACTACAGAAAGGGCAGCTTATATAACAGACTTGATTGCTGCACCGTCTGGAAGACTAATGCAGATGAAGATTGACAGAGTGAAAGCCTGGTGAGGCCTGTCTTTCTAGGTGGAAGGTGGTCACCTACTGCCATGTGCTCCTGTGGTAAAGAGAAAGCACTCTCTGGTGTCTCTCCCTATACTGACACTGATCCCACCAGACCAGGGCCCTATCCTTATGACCTCCTCAACACCCTGTCTCCAAATAGAACCACAGTGAAATTCAGACGTCAACATAGAAACGGCAAATACCATGCAGTCCACCACAAGCTGTGACCCTTGAGCCCCGAGTGCAGGATAGCTGAGAACAGCACCACATGGGAGGGATACTGTGAGGTCCGTTTCCACGCAATGTCTGCAATGTGCACATCTAGAGAAACAGAAGCAGGCTGCTGGTTGCTTGGGATTGGAGTGGAAGGGAACTAAGGCAATGTAACGACCACTGCTACTGGGTCTGCAGTTTGGGGGTGTGATTAGAGCATTCCAAAATTGATCTGATGGCAGTTGAACATCTCTGTAAAAGACTAAAGAGCTAGTAAATTGTGTCATCCAAGTGGGTAGGTTTCATGTTGTCTAAATAAAGCTGTTAAAGTAATAAATGGATAACACATAAGATGACTGCCCAAGGATGGGAATATAAAGACCTTTGGAAGGAAGCCCTGGGTTCGTTCAGTAGCTGTAGAGGCCCAAACCTGGCTCTTCTTCTCCAGTTCACCAAACCCAGAAGTGTGGGAGAGGTGTGCAGTCTCTCTCAGGTGCCAGGAAACTAGATGACAGTTAGCACAGTGCCCAACGTGTCCAGCCACAGACCGATAGACAATATTTGACCTCTAGAGGAGATACATGGACTACAGTTTTCTAAAGTGAACCAGCTCCAAAGCTGAGACCTTGGAGCTGGCA
This sequence comes from Peromyscus eremicus, assembly GCF_949786415.1. Taxonomy (NCBI): domain Eukaryota; kingdom Metazoa; phylum Chordata; class Mammalia; order Rodentia; family Cricetidae; genus Peromyscus; species Peromyscus eremicus. The sequence goes on along the minus strand of NC_081421.1, from coordinate 26,265,984 downwards.
AAATGTCTCCGAGGGTAAAGGTACCTGCCGCTAGGCCTGACATGAGCCCAGTCCCTGACACACGTGGTGGAGGGGAAACCAGTTTCTGAAGGCTGACCTCCGCTCATCTCGTGGCGCATGCGTACACACAAACATGCACACACGAGCAAACAAATAAATACGTAAGTGTAAACCTGATACCAGCCATTCGTACACACTAGGGAACATTGATTTGTCACTTTCCAGCAGGGTGTTTGTTGCACCATGAATATGGTTGTAACTCAAGGGAAAAACCAGTACAGCTTTTAGATACCTGCCTCCAATGGATGACTACAGCAGACTTCCAGGTGGTCAGAATACTCTAAGGACTGGGCTTGTGCCTAGAGCAAGTCTGCACTACTCCCCGACTGATTATCTACCCCATCCCTCATCATGAAGACCTTCTCCAGAACTGGCATTTGTTAAGTGTTGGTGAGATCGATCAATCTATCTCTGGGTCTCTGGGAATACACACAGGGAAGAGAAGCATCCGAAGATCCTACTCCAGGTTTCCAGCCTAAACTAATTTCCGATTTACCGCCACCTTAACTGTGCTGATGAACCATGGAACAATCAGTAAGGCTGCTGGGTAGGTGAAGGAGGCAGTCAAACATAGAAAAATGCAATATACAAAACAGGACTCATCTCTCCCAGCATGTATGAGGCCAACTTCCACTCCGAAACCACGGCAAGAACTCTGGTTCAAGAGTGAGACATAAGAGTTCTGTTCCCAGCTCTGTGGAGCAACCACACTAACTAGCCAGTAAAGCAGGGAAGCGCCTCCAGAGCTGAGGACACCAGGGCACATACACTACTTGTGTGTTGTATGTTGCTCTAGTTCGGTTTCTATTACTATGGTTAACACCATGACCAAAAATAACTCAGGGAAGAAAGATCTATTTGGTTTACACTTCCAGGTCACAGACTGTCACTGAGGGAAGTCAGGGCAGGGACTCCAGCAGAAAGCATGGAGGAATGCTGCTTACTAACTCACTAGCTCATGCTCAGTTAGCTTTTTTATTCAGTCTAGACCCACCTGCCTAGGGAGAGCCCCACCCACAGGGTACTGGGCCCCGCCGCATCAATCATCATTCAAGACAATTTCTCCAGCACATGGATACAGGCCAATCTTATCTGAGGAATTCTTCAATTGAGGTTCCTTGTTCCCAGGTGACTCTAGGCTGTGTCAAGCTCGCAATAAAAACTGACCAGGACACGCATAAATTGACAGTTCCATGGAAAACTAGGAAAATGGCCGAGGTCCTAAACATGCTGTAGAACCTGCCAACACACATCAGCTTACTCACGAGTGAGCACAGCTCACCTCAGAAACAAAGTACAGTACCTGAGGCTGCACAATAGAATCCCGGTAACTGCATCACTGTGACACTGGATCTCCTGGGAGACAGTGACCAGCTATCAGCGAGGAAGCCCCCGCCCCCTCTGGAGCCATTTCTATCCCCCTGTGGAGGGGATGCCATCACTGAACTCGGTGTGCACTGCCCCTTTCGGTGACTGCAGAAGGACACTGCCATTTCACCTGTCGGAAAGTCTTGTGTTGTTGAAGCACATCCACCTCATGCCACCTGTGCCCGACCACAGGTCGGTAGCTGACACACGGAGATGCTAACCTCACACACAGCCTGTTTTGCTAGAAAGCAGGCAGGGACATTGATCTAGAAAACCCAGCTCTCCCAATTAATGGAAGGAAGTTTGTGGGAAAGACTTAACTTCTCTGGGCCTTGTGCTGAATTGCAACACTGTATTCAGAGCATGAGTAAAGAGGGCAGACCTCAGCTTGAACTAACTGTAGAACATTCTGGAAAGATGGTGTGAGTACACTGTCACTGACTGAATTCTTTTTGGAAGTCTTAGAGAACACAGAATTCAGTGCACTCTGGAAACATTCATTTGAGACAGTGTGGACTAATTAGCATAAGGCACACAAAGATGTAAAAGTCCCTATCTGCATATTATACACATGCACACAAACGCACCGCCATTGACAAGTGACCATCTATCGCTGTGAACTACTGAACCAGACTATAAATAAAAACATACTAATGTATTCAAAGAATGAATTGAGTGACCAGCTTGAACTTCACGTACTCATTTTGTTTTCTAAACTCTACTTTCTCAAATGGCTTTTGGGGGGCATTTTTCATACATGTTTTAAGAACTGTTTTCAGAAACAGAGAAATAAACTTACTTTGAGGACCAAGGCATTCATTAAATTCTTAATATATCTATTATGAAGACTTCTAGGCACGGCAAGACAAATATGCATAACATGGGGCCCTAAGTGAGCTCATAGTTCAGTGAAACTGTAAGAAAAGAAACATGGGCCAGCAAGGTAGCTTGCCTTCAAACCTGACAGTCTGAGTTCAATGCCTGAGACTCAAGACGTAGAAGGAAAGAACTAACTCTCACATGTTACCGTCCGACCACTCGTGCACGCACACATGTGCACACACAAGTAAACTGGAAATCCTTATTATGTTTGAACAGGAAATGTCCTTCATGGCTCACCTACTGGGACACTTGGTCCCCAGTTGGAGACACTGTTTAGGAAGGTTACAGAACCTCTAAGAGGCAGAGTCTTGCTGGAGGAAGTACATCACTAGGGCTGGGCTAATCCTGGCCTTGAGTGAAAAGGACTGAGTTCTCCACATACTAGCACTTCATAAGCCACTGGCTTTAACAGTTGAGAACTCTGGACAAAGCAGTCCATCTGCCTAGCCCATCCCGAATCCACTCCAACGAAAACATGATTCTAACTGCCATGGAAGCCCAGGCTGACCCTGCCTGTGTTATCAAAGCTGCCATGGCTACAGCAACAGATGCCTTAGCCAATGCGTAAATGAGCCAGCGTGTGACACTGTGTCAACATGGGAACGATATTTTTATTGCTCAGCTAGCAAAGCCTGGGCACCCAGTACTAAGGAGAGAAAATGGCTGCAGTCGCTCAAGTCCTTTGATATCAAACTCTTCAGTTTACAAAAGCTGAAATGACAAATTTGAGTGCAGCTCAATTAATAAATGATTAATTTGTGTTTCTGAGAAAACAATAAAATTAATGCTTGTTTTTAATATACATAAGCCAATTTCAAAAACTGTACTTTAAATAACCTCACAAGGGGCTAGAGAGATGGCTCAGCAGTTAAGAGCACTGGCTGCTCTTCCAGATGACCCGGGTTCAATTCCCAGTACCCACATGGCAGCTCACAACTATCTGTAACTCCAATTCCAGGGGATCTGGCACCCTCCCACAGACATACATGCAGGCAAAACACCAATGCACACAAAACAAATTAAATGAATAACCTGGCAAATACCAAAAGCCTGGTGCATATACAATAATTCTCAGATAAATGCGTGCTGGTAATATAAATAGCAACACTAGTTCACATCTGTACGAGTGCCAACTCTTCAGTGTCTCTTTAGCTCCTTTTTAAGAGAAGCATGCTTACCTACATTATCTACAAATTACAACAAATACAAATTCAGATACCATATTACCTATACCACATAGTACTTACTCTTTAACAGCCCACTGGTAATGTTTTTCAGATTAAAAAAAAAAAAATGTTTGTGAATCCTGTCTTCTCTAAACTCTCCCAAGGCTCCTCTGCTGTCCCTCCCCCCACCTCCCTGTCCCCTGGCTCCTGTCCATTAACCCCTCTCCCCACACCCCAGCACTATCAAGTGTGTGCTGTTTCCTGAGGGGACCACAGACTTCTGAAGTCCAGCCACAGTCCAGGAAGCTGAGGTGGGGAGAGGCAAAGGTCACCGAAGGTCAATCAATAAAGAGTGGAATCCAGATGTTGGCTGTGTTCTACCCGCAAGATTCGTTCGGTAATGAGTGAAGACAATAAGCAAACCATCCAAGAAATGGGAAGCATGTGCAAGGTCCTCAAGGGTCAGTGAAATGACCACGGCCACTCCAAACCACACACAGGACAGAGGGACAAAAAAGTACCTAGACTCAGGAGCTGAGTTTACGGTCTCCTCACCTCCCCAGTACTCCGTTTCCTTGGCTATGCAGTGGAGTGGAGTGCATCCACACGAGGCAGTTGTTAGACTGAACACAGCACCATCCAGGGTGTCTGCCGCACCACTGGGTACTGAAGAGGACTGAGCAGCTCTGGGTACCAGTACATAGTAGAGTGTCTATAGATGACAGCTATGTACTGGACATTTCAGAGAACTGGAAGAAAGGATTTGGAAAGTTCTCACCACAAAGAAATGATCAGCATTGAAGAGACACAGGTTTAAACATTACACAATGTCTAGAATCCTGTTGGTGTGTTTTCTGACCAACAGTTTAAAAATAAACACGGGGACTGGAGAGGCAGCCGAGTGGCTAAGAGAATTACTCCTCTTGTGGAGGACCAGCATTAGATTTCCAATGCCAAGAGGCTCACAACCGTCTGTAACTCCAGTTCTAGGAAAATCCAACAACTCTGGCCTCCAAGGACACCTGCCTTTCTGTGCACATACCCCTATAGACGTATACATATATATAGTTTTTAAAGAATAATAATAAAACTGAAAGCATAAAATGTTTAATCATAATTTAAGTTAAAATTTTAATTAAGGTATGGTATTATTCAACAATAAATTGTTAAATTAAGGTATGATATTAAAGTACATGCCATTTAGTAATCGCTTAACTAGCACTAGCTCTTAGGACACCCTAAGACCAATCTCCCTTAGCTACCGTATTCTTGTTTCTCCACACAAATTAAGTTCTGAGACATGCTGTAGTCACTGAAAGGGAAGTGATGAACAAAATCAAGCAGAACATTCCTACCCTTTCAGCGTTTACAGTCTACCAGGCAGAGACAGACAGTAAAACACTCAAAGCTAAAGACACAGTATTGAAGGTGTCGTGTCCTGTGGAGCTACGATTTACAAGGCGTGTCCCTGGGAGGCCCTCTAAAACAGATAACAAAGACTCTCCAGAAGTGACAAACCATGTCCATGTTTGCAGAAGAGCATTCTGGGAAAGGCTGGAGCAGAACCAGCCTGGAGGGTCCCAGGAATGAGTGCGGCGTGTGCTGTTGAATGGGGGGAGCGGGTTGGACCTGACCTGAGGAAGCTTTCTCACTCACTGGTAAGGAATTCAGCACCGAGGTCCTGGTGTGCCTCAGTGGGTGAAAGTGCATTTACTGAGTGATAAGGAATCCCTGGGAGATTTTATGCAATTATATCAATTGTATGATCCAACTTAAGCTTATTAGGCTCACTTTAGACTCTGTTGAGAACAGAATACACTTGGCCTCAAGGAAGGAGAAGGACCAGCTGGAAGTCGAGGGCCAATAATCCAGGACAGAAGACAGTGATTGGTTGGGAGCAGCAGAAACCGTCGGATCCTGAGTCAATGTTTCAAAGGAATACTGTACCATCAGGATTTGGTGATAGATCTAATGTTCAAAACAAATAGAGTCAAAGACGGCTCCCAAGGACTGGGCACTGAGGAACTCCAAAGAAGACAAGCTGGTCACTGGAATGAGCCAGACAGCAGGGTGAGGCCTTATCTTGCCTGTCACGGCTTCCTGTCCCTGACAGCCAGCCCCAAAGCTCCTGCCACTTTCAGAATAGAACTCAGCCCGTGAAAGCTGAGGCCTTAATCGCTCTACAACCAGACACTCCACCTTCCTGCCAAACTGCTGTGTGACCCGCTGCCTTTGCTTCCTTAGGGACCATGCCCACCACATCCTTCCCCTCAGCAACACTCCTGCAGGGCAAGGGGAGCATTCAAACCACTCCTCCACCGCCCTGGTATTCTCTGCTACAATGCTTTAGTTCTATGGAACTATTTCCTTCCTGAAAATTCTCTTCGTGGTAAGATCTAGTTGTCAATTGGCTTCGATCCTTCCTTCCCTAGTTTGTCTTATTTTCTTTGTTTCTTCCTTTTCCTTCTCTTCTGTTAGGCATCTATCCTTTGAACTCCCCTCTCTGCCTCCAGGCTGCACCCGCAAGACTCTACCCTGAGGTTCTCCACGGCTTTCCAGTAGCAGCTCCAGCACCCAGTTCAGTGACCAGCTAACAGGACCGTTAGTCACCCATTGGGCTTCTGCATTTAGTTGTCACCTGTCTTCTGAGCTCTACACCCACAACCACAAGCCACACATCTGTGGCCTTCCTAGCAAATGCCCCAAGACAAGCTACGTGCTCTGTCTTCACTGTCCCTCCACAGCCAACTGCTTGTTCAAATGACCCTCACAGGAAGAGTACGACAGCTATGCATGGAAAGATCCTCAAAAACTCTACAAATAGAACAACCACCTGACCCCACAATACCCAGCTCCTGAGGATATACGTGCCCTTCAGAATCCAGTGTCTACCAGCCTGTCTTATCTTCTCCTAATGTTCAGGCAACAGCTTTTTTAGGGTCTCACTGTTCTCCAACAAGTCCTTTGCAGCCGCCCCTCCACACCCTGGCCACACAGTTCCCCCGGTTGCTGACTCCTCCAGGTCTCCCTTTCTCTCCTGTGCCACCACAGATCAAAGTCCGCCTTCAAACCCCGCCTTTCCCAGGAAGCCGTTGACACACTCACCCCAAACGGACTGCTGGCAGCTTTCCTCCTCAGTGCACCCCAGAATTCACTGTCCTTATCCCTGTGTGACCTACAGCAGTGACTGAAACCACGGCCCGAGACCAGAACATCGGCAATGCTTTGTGGAAATACAAGTTCTTGGCCCCTCCACTAAACCTACTGACGACTTCAGAAGCACTCCAGGTGAGACTACCCCGTGTTACTTTTGAGAAGCACTACCTTAGAAAACCCTCCCTCACAAGCTTTATCTTGCCAGACACACAATGCACACAATGTCGACTGCACTATCCATGACATAGTTATTCTTTGGAAAACCAGTTGTGCAAATGCTGTTTCTGGCAATTTCATCAACTTAAACGCCAGGTGAATTTTATCCCCAAGCTTTTGTTTTTGAAAAACAAAGCAAAAAGCCATTAAACTAAATAACAAAAGCATCCTTGTTTTTATCAGGAATCAACAAAAATAAATTAACATCACTTTAATCAAAAGATCATTTAAGTAAGTATTAAGTAAATAAATAATTTTTATTAGTCATAACTAAGTTACTACTGTTTAAACTAGGAAAGACTCTTCCTTTGTATTTCTTTTATGTTTCAACTTCAGAAAAAAGGTTGTGAAGTTTTTAGGCAGTGTTTAAATGATGAATTCAAGTGGTGACTAAATAAAAATGCCTCTCAGGACTAGACCTTAAGTTTAAATGGGAAGCAGAACCAAGCTGGGCTGAACTCAACATCTGCTTCCAGCGACTAAGTAAAGACAAGTTCCATGTTTACTTAAAGATAGCCACGGCCATGATTTGGATCTTGAGTATTTCCAGGAGGCCCAGGCGTCAAGGCTCGGGGTGAGGCCTTTAAAAGACATACATGGTCATGAGAGGGACTGTGCCTTTCTCAGGACCTCAGTCACTTCCTCTTCTGGTCCTAGTCATCCAGGTGAGTGAGTCCATCCTCCCATGTCTCGGCCAGGACCCGCGGTCTCATCACGTTCTCCAGAGCAACAGAGGTCAGTAAATGAGAGGCAGAAATCTGCGGCCCTGGGAGTCAGGGCAAAGCCCCGCTCTTTAAAGCTTCATTGTTCAGAAATCGGTTGCACTAACAGAAAACTGACATCAGGACCGCTCTGTACATTTTGCCTCTTTCAACTACTGTGTTTAAAAAAAATTCAATAAAACAACCCCAATAACTAAGTTAGCTCATGAAGAGAAAGAATGATCAACACTGGAAATGTGTTGGAATTAGTATTTCTTGTGTTTCCTGGTTCTCTCGCTACAGGCAGAATACAGTAGTAATTACCGTGCTGGGTCTTCACATCAGATTCTAAACTTAACCTCTAGGATTTGTAAGACAATTTGCTAAACAGTCTTATTAATAATAAAAAATAAAAAAAAAAACCCAAGCCAGATATTGGGGTTAAAACTGAGAGATCAGAGAAATAGGACAAGCCACAGTCAACCTCACCTTACCAACCCTCAGCCTCCAAAGACAGACCTACTTCCTGTATACCCATGTCTATATGCCTTTCTGTCCCTGACATCTCACTTCCTCTCTCCGCCCAACTACATCTCTTCCTCTTCCTGCCCAGCTCTGGCACTTCCTGTCTGTCTGTATAGACCTCCAGACCTCTATGGTTAACTAGTGTTGGAATTTAAGGCATGTGACACTATGCCTGGCTCTGTTCCCAGTGTGGCCTTGAACTCAAAGAGATCTGGATGGATCTCTGCCTCCCAAATGCTAGGATTAAAGGTATGTGCTACCATTGTCTGACTTCTATGTTTAATATAGTGGCTGGCTTTTCCTCTGATCCTCAGATAAGCTTTTTTAGGGTACACAATATATTGGGGAACACAATATATCACCACAGCATTTTACTGTCAAAATGTCCAAGGTTCCATACAGGGACTTCTTCTTTCAATACAGTTGTTTTGTTTAATGAATAGAGATGAAATAGGCATGCCAAAAAGTAAATAGAAGCCCCCTCAAAATGGGGGTTTATAAATTTTTTGACACTTTTTTATAGTACTTGTTATTTTCACACATTAACTTTTAAAATCTTAAAATATTAAAGGGTACATTTTTGTCATATGTAAGCATAGCATTACAGCTGAGTTCTACCTCTATGTGTCATTTATTCAATCCACACAAACATGAGAAGAGTGAAATCATTACCCCCTACACCCAGAGGGTAGAGGGAGAGAATTGACTCCCACAGGTTGTCTTCTGACCTCCACACTACCTCTCTCTCTCAAAGTAATTAAGTATGTTTTAAATAAATACATCTTTTAGAATGTGCTTTCCCAGAATTCTCAAGGATGAATACTATGAAAAGGAATGGCCTCCTTGAGATGGGAAAAAAAAGATTAAGGTGTGTCTAGAAACTTGAAAAACAAAAAAACCTAAAAATGCAACGCATAAGGAGCATGCAGTCCAGGGAGACAGACTCAGCAATGGCTGTTTAACAGTAGGAAAGTCAACACAGGAACAGAGCTAAAACCAAGAACACTAAAGGCTAAGAGACCAAATTCAGGTCTTGGGGAACACAAATGGACTGATTTCTAAACAAAATAGCTAAAAGGAAAGTATATCTGTACTCAACAACAAAAAAAGTAACTTCAAATATTGCTTTTTAAATGCATACAATTAACTAGATAGAAAACCAAGTTAACACAATGTACTATATCAAAGGAACCGTACACTTCCTTTTTGTGGGTGACAACACACACCTATGAGCCACCTAAAAGTTCGGTAATGTACAAAATGACTGCAGTCTCCAATTATTACTCAGGAAAAAAGTCAAGAAAAAACATTAAGCTATACATGCACTGACAAAACATGACACATATATAAAACATTACCACAAAACAAAATCAGTCAAGAGACAAATTCCAGCTAAGTGGAAAACAACAACAACAACAACCCTCAGAGACCTGAAGTAATAACAGCAGGAAATGAAGATTCTGTAATAATCAAAAGGCAAAAAGTGCCCTGAAAAACAGCGCATGTGTTCTACTTACTGTTCTCATTTCATTTCTGTTTTTGTGTGCTTGGAGTTTAGTGGGTGTGGAGTTTGATTGTAACTGGCCCCACAAGCTCATAGGAAGTGGCACTATTAGCAGGTGTGGCTTTGTTGGAGTGGGTATGGCCTTGTTTGGAGGAAATGTGTCACTGTGGGGGTGGGCTTTGAGGTTTCCTATGCTCAGGACAACTACTACCAAGTGTGGAGTTGACTTCCTGTTGCCTGCAAGATGTAGGACTCTCAGCTACTCCTCTAGCACCACATCTGCCTGCATGCCACCATGTTCCACCATGATGACAATGGACTGAACCTCTGAAACTGTAAGAACCACTTCAATTAAATGTTTTCCTTTATAAGAGTTGCCTTGGTAATGGTGTCTCTTTACAGCAACCAAAACCCTTACTAAGATAGTGGGGGGCACTGCTAGGAACCAAACCCAGGACCTAACACATTCAAGGCAAGTACTCTGCTACTGATCTGTGCTCCAGTCCAACATCTCTACAGTTTAATTTAAAGGTATATGTATTTTTTTGAAGAGGCCATATCACATTAAACTGATAGTAAGCAAAACAATAAAGTTCTGGGGTGTCTAGGAGAAGCATGAGATCACGGTAAGAAATGAAGTCTCACTAAATTCCGCTGTACATTGAGCACATTAAGTGACAGTTGGCGTATATATTCAAGTTGGATTTGTTAAAGCAGTTGTGTAAGAAAAAAAAAAGAAGAAGAAATTCATGTTTGTTATGTAGTCACAAACTCTTGATCCTCCTGCCTTATCTTCCAAATGCTGGGGTTACAGGTGTTCACCATCACAACTGGTAACACCCTTCCCTTATCTTTCCAGAAGAAACGTAAAGTCCTTTTCATCGGTCCCTACCTGCTGCTTTCATTAGATCCCTATAATACTGGGAAGAAGACACACGATGCATCACTATGTTCTCTGTTCTGGAACATGTGACACCTGCATGTATCCAGGTCTTCTTTATGTCTCTTGACAAACTTTAATTCTTTTCTTCTTATAGGGCCTGAAGATTGTTTACTAAAATTTTTGTTATTCGAGACCCCACCTCAAAAAAATAGTTAAAAAAGAATGCTGTTGATTTGAATATATTTACTTTGTATCCAGCCATATTTCTGAATTATTATTGATGGAAATGTTTTTATTCATTCATAATATTGTGTTGGTTTACTTCCTATTTACTCCTATTTCTCCGACATATGTTCTTCTTTTGATGGCTAAGTTTATATTAATAATTATTATATTAATAATCAGTCCTTATCTTAACTCTGATGCCCTTGTATCATTCTTTAACATGAACACATATTAACTAAGTTTTCTTTGTTTGTTTGCAACTGCATGTAATAGAAAGCACAACAAAGAGAATGTAAACAGTGGTAACATTGTAGTATAAAACAGAATGCTGGAGTTGGATCAGTCCCAGAGTCCCCTGGGTTAACTGATCAACAGCTGAGGAACCTGACCTTCCCCTGGGTTAACTGATCAACAGCTGAGGAACCTGACCTGGTTTATTTGGATGTCCCAAAAGTCCATATGAAGGTTTGCTCCCCCAGGAAGCATGATTAGGGGCTGGGGGAATCTTTGAGAGGTAGGTGTATAGGAGGTCTTTTGATGTTTGGCCCTTGAAGGGGAGGAAGACCCCCAATCTCTCAGCCATGCTTCGCTTCCACTCACACTGTAAATAGTTTTCTTCCTGTGTGCTCTTGCTATGGCATGCCCCTCCAGCAGAGTTCCAAAGCAATGAGACCATTCAACCTCAGACTCAACCCTCCCTAATCGTGAACTAAAAGTCTTTTCCTTACAAATTCACAGCTTTGGCTGTTGAATCACAGTCAGTAGAGCTGACCAGCGTGGCACCTGTGTTGGTTTTTCTGTGATTCTTTGGGCTTACCAGTGATGATTAACAGACAGCTGCCACAAATCAGAGCAAAGTGTCAGTTTTTATAGATGACCCACATCCAAGCAGGGAAAGTCTCTTTTCAGAAGTCCACATATAAAAGTGAGGAGAACTTTCTCAAGAGAATCTACTGAGGCTCCTCTTATTCCCTGATTAAACAGCTTGTGTCATCGGGTGGTGATGAATACCTTTAATCCCAGTACCCGGGAGGCAGAGGCAGGAGGATCTCTGAGAGTTTTCGGTCAGTCTGGTCTACAGAGCGAGTTCCAGGATAGCCAGGGCTACAGAGAAACCCTGTCTCAAAAAAAAAAAAAAAGATGATAGATAGATAGGTAGATAGATAGATAGATAAACAGATAGACAGACAGATGGTGGATAGATAAACAGCTGTGTCACATGACTTGCTGTCTGGTTGGTTTTGTCACAAACCTAGACATGTCTGGGACTCTCCATTGAGGAACTGTCTCTATCAGATTGGCATATAAACAATCTGTGGTGCATTTTCTTCATTAGTGATTGATGTGGGAGGGTCCAGCTCACTGTGAGCAGTTCCACCCCTGGGCAGAGGTCCTGGGGTGTATAACAAAGTATATTGGGCAAGCATTGTTCCTCCATGGTTTTTCCTTTAGTTACTGACTCCAAGTTCCTGCCTTGAGTTCCTGCCTTGGCTTTCTTCATTAATGGACTGTGACCCTGAGTCTATAACCTTTTCCTCCTCAGGTTGCTTTTGCTCATGGTGTTTATCACAGAATAGAAACTAAGTCACATGTTTACAACCTTCATCAAGAGGATAATGGAATCATTATAAATGTCATGGTTTCCTCTATTTTCTCCCTACTGGGAGGGGGATTTCTGCCCCCACCCCAGCATGTTGGAAGAGTAAACACCAAAAGGAAATTCTGAGCTCAGCTAACAAGGGACAAGGGACTGAGGGGATGGCTCCACAGACTGCTGTCAAGTCTAATAGCCTGAGGTCGATGACCAGGCTTCACGTAGATGGAGAGAACCAACTCCACAAGTTGTCCTCTGACTCCACGTGTGTGCTGTGTGGCATGCTACATGTGTACACACACAGACACACTAAAGAAACTTTTTTTTAAGGGGTAGGGAGAGTGAGTGACTGTGAATCAGCCCAGTCTGGTGAATCCTCCTGGCCGTCACCCGCCTGCACAGACCCCAGCCCTTGGCTTAGTCTGGGTCACACATCCTGTAGGCTGGCTCAGCCTGATAAATTTAGCTCTCATCCTTCATTAAAGAAGCTTCTTTGTGCAACAGATGGAGACTAGTACGGAAATCCATAACTGGCCAAAAGCAGAGTGGGAGAGACTGTAGGGTGTAAGGCTCCGGGAATACCACAGAAGAGGGGCAGCTGATACATCCACCACACGACCCTGCAGCCACGGGGCAGCTGATACATCCGCCACACAACCCTGCAGCCACGGCTCCGGGGACACCACAGAAGAGGGGCAGGAGGATTGCTAGAGCCAAAGGAGCTGGACGCCTGTGACCAGTGTCTCCTAGGCATAATATGGAAGACGCTCCCACGACGTCTCCACAGTGTGATTGCCTGGAAGATCAGTATAACAATAGCCATTGACGTGCCAGTGTACAGAGTGGAAATGACACAGGTCACACTCTTACATAAAGAGCTCCATTGGTAAATGGCTGCTGCAAGAGGAAGAGCCCGTTCCCTCCAGGGACAATCTCCTCCATAGGTTGCTAATCCCAAGCAGGCAGCCCTGGACACGCATACACACGAGCAACGCTAATAGACTCAGTAAGCCGTATACACACGAGCAGAATGTATGTACATACATGTAAAAACAATAAAGAAGAGACCATGAAATTTGGAGGGGAGACACGGGAGTCTGATGTGGGGAATGATATAGATATAGTGTCCATGAACAAAGTTCTCAAAAAATTTTAATTTTTTTAAAAGAGCAATACTGGCATTGAATGTATTAAACATTTATTACATACCTGTATTATGTAAATGTTGTCCTGTGACATAGGTTTTTAATTCCTGCATTAGCCTTATGGTCCATCACACAAGTATAAAAAAAGCCAAAAGATTTTACAACACCAGTTGCAGGCTATAAAGCCAGTAGGCTATAATGCCCATATGAAGATCCAGGGTCCCACTTTGATGGACCCTCTAAAATATTCCGCATCCTAGGCCTCTTGAAAGAATGAGATCAGCTACAAGTTCACAAGTGAGTCCAAATTATCTCATGGCCACCTCTCCCATAGGTACCTCTGTGAAACTGAAAAAAAAAAAAAAAAAAGTCTAGCAGAGTTCCCTGGCAGGCTGTCATCTGGAGAACCCCAGCCACACCAGGGCCATCATTAGTCATTTGCTCGCCTGGCTTTGAAAGGCCTGGGAACAGGTTGAAAATGAGCTGCTTCTGCACAAATCTGCAGTGGAGCCTGTGTCGGCATCAACCTTCCTATTTGGATTCTTACCCGAGCCCAAGCTGCACTCACCAGGCCGGGATCACTTAGAGAGGTTGCCAGTAATCTCAATCTCCTAAAATTATCAAATAAGTGTAGCCACACCCATGCAATTCCCACTCCTTTTATTGCTGCTCCAAAGCATATAAAAGCTTGGATTCTATCAATCCCATGTTTATAGTGAAATCTCTATTCATTAATACCTGAGAATGGAAGAGTTGAATTAATACATTTGATTTCAAAGACTCTAGCCAATGAAGCTCTAGTCTATTACAGTCACAGTTGATTACTGTGAAGCACAGACCTCTCTCTACATTTTAAAAGGAGGGAGTGTAACAAGGGGGACTCGGCGGGGAGCACGAAAGGCATGATAGATTTCTACACTAAACGGTATTCTGAAGACCTGCTACTAAAGCTTCCACCACCCAGCCCTGTCCCAGGAATGATATTAAACAGCCCAGCCCTCTCCTCCTGTAGCCAGAGAGATCACAGGAGGTTGTATGCTCTCGCTGTGAAGCCTACCAAAGCCTAGAAGGTAAAAATGAAAGAAACACACAAGTGTCATCACAGGCAAAGGAAAGGGGCTCTTACAGCAGCCCTGGAACCTGATTCATAGCTAAAGCCTGCGACTCAGACCTTCCAGGACTGCGGTTCTGTGCGCTCAAACACCAGAGCCAAGAACAAGGTGGGCTTCTCCTGTCCCAGAACACACCGGCCTCATGCATGCCTGTCTTCCCCAGCAGCCAGGAGGTGACCGTGAGTCAGTGCTCCTTTAGGACCACATTCTGACCTGTGCTTGTGTCTGAAACCTCTGAGCCATCTCCTTCCACACCAGCCCCATCTTCGAACTCCATGTGAAGGCCTGTGTTAGAGAAATACCACCCATCCCTTTCATAGACTTCTAAGAAGCATACTTTAGAGCAGTGGTTCTCAACGTAGGGGTCAAACAACGCTTCCACACGGGTCACCTAAGACCATCTAAAAACATAGATATTTACATTATGATTCATAACATTAGCAAAATTACAGTTATAAAGTAATAACAAAAATAATTTCATGGCTGGGGGGTCACCACACCATGAGGAACTGTTATTAAAGAGTTGCAGCACTAGGAAGGTTTGGAATCATTGCTTTAGAAGGTTCCAGATGACTTCCTTTAACAGAACTCTGGATGCCTACATTATACTCTGATAAGGGACACAAAAGAAGTCACCAATTTGCAGCTAGCTAATTGGCCAGCTACTATCTACACCCTGAGGAGGCACAGGGCCATCTTTCTGTTCTTGCTGGGCCCTAGGAAAGCTGAATCTCGGGCAAGGTCTTGGAGAATCCAATGCACACAACTTCCTCACTCACAGCATCTTGTCCCATGCAACCTTTAAGTTAAATAAATTTCAAAATATGGAGTGCCATTTGAGACAGAGCTGGTATCAGGTGAGGGCTTCTCACCAGAAGGACACAGCATTGCACCTCTGGATAAACGGTAGCTCGTGTGTCCCTGGCTGCCAGCCCTCATCATGCCTACCCTTTAGGAGGTGTAAGAGACCTAAGTCTGATGGACAGATAGCAGGAGTGGTGGCTTTTATCACAGTTCTCTAGCACAGTAGATGGATGAAGGTGGATGCTACAGGCGTACAGATTAGTAGGTTCCAGGTTTAATTTCCTCAGCTACAACTTGTAAAGTGGACATCTTAGTTGAGTCTTACATGGTCTACGGCTAAAGCAAGAACAGTGAAAATCCAAACATCTGGCCAGCTATCACTATAAGAAATGGAATCTACAGGCTAAAGTGATACACAATAGATGCAGAGTGGCTTTGTTTCCTTTCTTGTTGTTGTGGTGAAATGCCCCAACAAAAGTGACTTATGAGAAAGGGTTTTAGCTCACAAGTGAAGGTTATAGGTTATCACTGTTGGGGAAGCCACAATGGCAGGAGCTTGAGACAGTTGGTCACATGATCTCTGTAGTCAAGCAGAGAGGGGGAAATTAATGCATTCATGCTTTTCCTCAGCTCATTTTTTCCCCTTTTTATTTTTTTACATAATCCAAGACTCAAACCCAAATTCTCTTGTGGGCAGTTCTTCCCACATCAATTAACGTAATAAAGACAATGTCCCACAGACACATCCACAAGTCACTCTGATGCGGACAGTCTTTCATTGAGACTCTTAGCTGACCCTAGGCTGTGTCAATTTGACAATTAACCAGCACACATGGTGGGAATCTTCTACTCTAGTTCAACTAATTTTTGTCCCTAAGAGGTGATTGTTTACAATATATTAAACTCACTCTGTAACTCATGACGATTTGAAACCTATAGAAGGAACAGTGATTTGCCTATGGAGCGAGAGTAGGTGGGAGATACTGACGCCACAGAGGGGTGGGGAGTGCTTGGCTCACAGAAGGACTTGCCAAGTTAGGAGCTTAGCTTCTGCTGTGAGTCACAAGAAGTATTCATTTCCTGAATGAAAAGACAGAAGGACGCAGACGGAGTTTGCCTTCTGAAGGATTGCAATGTCCGCCAGGGGAGAGGAAGGGGAGACAAATGGCCTGGTACTACCAGGCCCAGAGAAGATTCCAGGCTGAAGGGACAGCAGAGATGAGATGCTGCACCAGACACCCAGAAAGGAGAAAGCTAGCAAGGAATGGCCACAGACACGGCATCCTGGTCCTGGTTCCAGAGCCCTGCTTCCTCCGAGCAAGGCTTCATTAGCTGTAGTACCTTACCTTGAAGGAAGCCATAATTCTGTCTGTAAAATATGACACACTCTCAGGAGCACAGGATCCCAGGCACGCAAGTAGAAAGCAGCACTGGTCAATACCTCAGTGCCTGCCACACAAGCATGAAGGCCTGAGTACAATCCCCAGCCCCTTTGTTTTTAATAAAATATTGTGTTTGGTTTTTTAAAGCCAAGTGCACACACTTGTAATTCCTAGGCTGAGAAGGTACAGATGGATGGGATCCTGGGACTCAAGTCGGCCAGCCCAGCCTACAGGGTGAGCCCAGGCCCATGGAAGACTGTCTTAGAAGATGGTGGACAGCACCTGAGGAACAACATCCAAAGCTGCACACATCAGCTTCACATCTCTACAATTCAATTCATGGGTGACTGTAAAATGCAGCTGCAGTAAGATGACTGACACTTAATAAAACAGTAGTCCAGTGTGTGTTGAATGGCAAATAGATATAAAATCTGTACCTTTTATAATACATGTAGCATTATGAATGTCCTGTGCAATAGTATAACTATTACCCATGTGCAATCACATATGCACACACACACACACACACACACACACACACACACACACACACACAGAAGGTGGCACCAGAGTCTGTCCCCTTTGGGTGGAAGAGGTCAACTTCCTGGAAATGCCACTTCGTGGTCTGATGGGGGATTTGCCCATGCAGCATGTGGAACTGGTCCTGATGTAAAGCACAGTCCGGCACAGTACATCTTCCCACTTGACTCAGGTGTAACTTAGATGCCACCAAACTCGCTTGTATCATTTTAGCACATCTCTATCACTCTACAGAGATCAATCCATCGTGCCCACTTGCAGTCTTGTCCTCACCCTAGCCTGCTTTCCATCTCTGGGTTTGCCTTTTCTCCAAGAGGCAGACAAACAGAATCATATGGTGAGCAACATTCATATTTCATTCCCTTTGTAGCATTTTTAAAAGATTTTTTCCACATTACAGTATGTATCCACACTTCATTTTTATTGCCAACTAGTATTCCATTGCTTAGGACCATATTTTATTGCCCTTTCTGTCAGTTGAAAGGTATTTGAGGGTTTTTGCCACCTTTTCACCAATAAGAATTAACTCTACAACCAACAATCACGTCCATATTTTTAAAATATGTTTTCACATTGCTTATGTAGGTATCTAGAACAGGAATCACACATAGAAAGTTTCCATTTGATCTTTTCAAAAATAAGCCCAACTATTTTCCCAGGTACTGGCCCACACTATTATCCCCTCTGTAACACAGAAGTCTACCAATTTATCCATATTCCAAGGTCTGCTGTACCTTTAAATTCATCTATATTTCTGCTATGGATGCACCATAGCTGAGGTCTGGTCAAGATGACCTTTGAACTGCAGAGTTCACATAGTCTCACAATTTATTCACCTTCCAAATCACACTTTAATGCGTTTTTTACGTTATTTGAAAGCATGCTTAAAATGGTGGTACCAAGTCAGTGCCAAAGGCAATAACCATAGGAATAAAACATTTATCAAAAGAGAGTTATCAAGGAGCCAAGCAAGACAAATAAGAATGTGCCTCACACATGAACCAGAGTCCCAAAGAGGACAAAACCCTGCTTGTGAATCCTACAAATTACCCACAAGCACAGGAGGTCGGAAGCCAGTTTCTTTGAATCTGAGACTGTTAGTTCTGTATCAGAAGATGAGACACAAAATAGAGACCCACGTGCAGAAAAGAAAATAGAGACCTGGCCTCACAGGGCAGAGATCCTGATAGTCACAGGAAAGCTTCAAATGCACCAGGCCCCCTTTGTGTCTTAGCTGGAGTTACTGTTGCTGTGTGAAACACCACAACCAAAGCAAGTCCAGGAGGAAAGGTTTGACTTAGCTTACTCTTCCACATCACTGTTCATCATTGAAGGAAGTCAGGACAGGAACTCAAACAGGCAGGAACCTGTGGGCAGGAGCTGATGCAGAGGCCATGGAGGGGTGCTAATGCCTGACATGCTCCTCATGGCTTGCTCAGCCTGCGTTCTTATAGAACCAGGACCCAGGGATGGCACCACCTACAATGGGCTGGGCCCTCTCCCATCAATCACTAATTAAGAAAATGCCCTACAGGCTTGTCTACAGTTTGACGTTATGGAGGTATTTTCTTAATTGAGGTTCCTTCCTCTCAAATACCTCTAGCTTGTGTCAAGTTAACATAAAACCATCACTTTGCAGACACGCACATGAATTACGAGAGATGTGGCAAAGCCTGCACCCTCTTCCCACACAGAAAACCCACCACTATGTGGAACCCGGTCTTGGCTTCACTGAGGTCTTATTTCATGTATCACTCTGTTCCACTGAACTTGCACAGTTCCTTGTATTCACAGAGGTGCTTCCTCTGGGGAGGGTCCCTTCTCATTTCTAGCAGTGAGGACCTAAAGTAATTACCTAGGAGTGCAGTTGGTTACAGAGAGGATTAGGTGCTCAGCTGGGCAGGTCCCCTAAGATTTCAGTCACTCAAGAAAAACAAGGAGAAACTGGGAGTGAGTTATGAAGACTTAAAGAAACACTGTTCCTTTTCCTCCAGTCCCTCCTCTAAAACACGTGACCTTCCAAATGCCACACCTATAGTTCTCCTCCTAAACAAAAATTGATTAGATTCAAGAAATGGTGGTTACAGCCAATACTAGTGCAAGTTACATCTTTCAAGTACTCCCTGAGAAAACAGACTATGGTTCAGACCCAAAATTCCAGACACATACAAACTTTAGACATTGTGGCATGATACATGGCCATCTACAAAGTTCATGCTTGAGTAACAGGCATCGAGTTAGAAAACATAGCCCAGCCCTCCAGTCTCCTAACATAGTAAGCCTGTGATTGTGTTGGGCCAAACTCATAGCCACCCTCGGAGAGAGGTTGAACACACCAGGGGCATGCCTGACCCAGGCAGCACCTGGGTGCCGAGTCCAAGCAGGCAGCACAGAGCTCTTTCTGTTGCCCAGAAGGAAAGTGGAGTTCTCACTGCCGGATTCCAGGCCCGCTGTTAGATAAGAGAGGACTGGCATTTTGGGAAGAGAAAGTGCTTGGTTTTGACTTTGATAAGCGTCTAGGCCCCAGGACCAGAACCCTGCAAAAGGCTTTGCAGCAATTTCAAATGCATCATTTCCTTCCACAAGGCCTGTGACATCACTGTTAGGTAGCTAGTCAGATACAAGAAAAACATATGAGACATTAGGCAGGCATTTCCGTTGTTACTGTTTTGAAACAGGGTCTCATGTAGACCAGGCTGGCCTTGAACTTGCTGTGTAGCTGAGGACGACCTGTTCCCCCAGGTGCTGGGAGGGAAGGTATGCATGACCACAGCTGATCTATGTGTACTGGGGACCTAACTAAGATCTCTGTGCTGCTAGGCAGACACTCTATCAACTGAGCTACAAAACCCAGCCCCATAGGCAGAAATAACAGAAACCCTGCCTAAAATGTAGTTTGGCACAGTGGCCTCTTTGGCCATTGTCCATTCTCGCCCCTTGGGAATGTGATCTACTCTACACTCGGCTATTTGTATAGTCTGAATTATTTCTACAGAGATCACAAGTACCAGGAGCAACAGGGAGTCGAGATCAAGTCCCAGTGAAGTCACTGCCACTAGAAAATAACTATCCCTCCTGTGTTCCAATCGAGATATTTTAGGGGACTGAATGTACTACTCTCCTTGAGAGCAGCTAATAGTCTTGACAAAAATGGTTGAACAACTAACTCCCTGACACTTCAATATCCAAGAAAGCTGGAACTCTCCCCCAAGTCACCAATATTGGGGAAGACGTAGTCATCTTCAACAAGATTTAATTTTCATGTCAAACCATCCCTTTTCCCTTTTATAAACATGTTCTAAGAAGAGGTCATCCATTGGCCTTTCCAAAAGCAACTTCCTTAGCAGTGTGTGAAATAAAGTTTGGATGCATAGTCACTGTCAAGCTGTACATACACTTGCTGTGACAACCATCATTGGCATCGAATTCTCTCCAAATAAACAGACAGGCAACATAACCAGTTTGCTTATCTAACAACTGGGGACTGAATAACAACATGGGACACTTCTGGGACTGACATGGAAGTATTTATGGGTTGTTACAATAAAATTCACTGGGTTTCTCAATAAGGAAATCCTTTAGCTTTCCACAGATACATTCTGTTATCCTGGTCAAAACAAAAACAAAAACAAGCCGGGTGGTGGTGGTGCATGCCTTTAATCCCAGCACTTAGGAGGCAGAGGCAAGAGGATCTTTGTGAGTTCAAAGCCAGCCTGGGTTACCAAGTGAGTTCCAGGAAAGGTGCAAAGCTACACAGAGAAACCCTGTCTCAAAAAACAAAAACAAACAAAACAAACAAACAAACAAACAAAGCAGTAATGACTTAGGCTCTGTCTTAGTTTCTTTTCCAGCTGCTATGAGAAAAATACCCTGACAAGGCCTAGAGATGTAGCACAGTAAGAAAAACGCTGGCCCAGCATGTGCAAGGTCCTAGGTTAAAAACCCTAATACCAACAAAAACAAAAACAAATAAAAACTGACAAAAGCAACTTAGGGAAGAAAAGATTTATTTCAGCTCAGTCGCAGGTTATGATCCATTATAGCAGGAAAGTCAGAGACCCAGGAGCTGGAGGGAGTTGGTCATATGGCATCCACAATCTGGACCAGACAGCAATACATGCATGTTTGCTGCTCTCCCCCTTTCTCCTCTGTAGCTGAAGTTTTCCTGGTCCCGCCCGGCTCCTGCAGCCCCACAGTCAGGACAAATCTCTCTCACATCTCTCTCACCTGCCAGTCCCACAGCTGCTCAGACCCAAGTAAACACACAGAGGCTTATATTAATTATAACTGCTCGGCCATTAGCTCAGGCTTATTACTGACTAGCTCTTACATTTAAATTAACCCATAATTCTTATCTATGTTTAGCCACATGGTTTGTTACCTTTTCTCAGTTCTGCCTTGTCATCTTGCTTCCTCTGTATCTGGCTGGAGACTCCTGACTCAGCCTTCCTCTTCCCAGAATTCTCCTTGTCTGCTTGTCCTCATGCCTATACTTCCTGTCTGGCCAATCAGCATTTTATTTATCAACCAATCAAAGCAACACATATTCACAGCATACAGAAAGACATCCCACAGCACTTGAGAGAGATTTGTCCTGACCACAGGGCCACAGGAACCAGGCAGGACCAGGAAAACTTCAGCTACATTTTGTGCTCAATGTGGGGCTTTGAGCCATATAGACCTAAGAAAGTTTAAAGATTCTAAATGCACACAAACAGAGCCACACTGGGCTTCTTAGTCTCACAGTCTCATGCCAGCAGCAGCGCAAACTCGTCTCCTGACAGCTGCCTGTGAGATGGAGCTGGCCACCAGCTGCCATGAGCTAAGCAGCATGGCTGTGGATTCCCACCACAGTACACAGAGGCGTCTCCAAGCCCCACAGTGTGGTGCGTGGTGGATTTAGCCTTTGCTAGTACAGACAGAAAAAAAAAAAAAAAGGAAAGAAAGAAATGGTCTCTGGGCTACATGCTGCTTTGATGGAGGCATAGACCCACTGCTTCCAAGAGTTGGTGATACTCATGGCTCCCAGAGCTGGTGGTAAATGTAGCGCCTTCATTGGAAGCTGAAGTAGGCGGAGTCAGCAGCCAAGGCTTCTGCTTCAGTACTAACCACTGCAGTTTAAAGCACTAGATTCACAATAAGGCAGATTTAGATGAAATAAAACTTTAAATAGTTTACAATGTGTGTAAAAATGTACATAGGTTTGGAAGAGAGAGGAGAAGGAATAAAGACAGTTATGTAAAGAAATAGAAAGTTTTAAAAAATAAAGTCTTTAAGGAGAAAGTAAAAGTAATATAAAAAATAAGCCAAGTAAAGATGGAAATCACACAGAGAGTCTGGATTATATTGTCTTTGGGATTTTTAACTGCAGAAATACATTTAATTATAAAGGCTTCTGAGTTAAACCAATATGTATATTTTAAAGGTATCTTGACTTCAAAATTTGAATCTAAGGATATGTTGCTTTGGAAAGGAGGCTCTGCTTTTGTTTCCACAGAAAGCAAAAGGCTATGGATTTGTCCCAGGTTAAGATGGATCAGATTTGATCAAGCCAGACCTCTTGAACCTTAACAGATGGCACCTATCAACAAAGGTTACAGCCAGTATTCCCAGGACTTGACCACTATCTCAAATTTTCTCAGGATCCCCATAAGATTACCAGCACCCCCTATCAGCAGGAAGTAGCCTAGAAAACTATGCCCACATTCCCAAAAAATGAATTATGGATATTTGTCTTTGTTAGAGATCAGTTACAAATTGTTTTTGGTCATAGTCAATATCTTTCTAAAAGAAAAAAGGGAGATAGGATATAGATATGATAGGATAAAAGGGTAGATTATTGAATCTACTTTTAAAGAGCAACAACTTGTTTGAAAATGTTTTACATTTCTATGGATTTTAGTTTATTGATACAAATTTAAAGTTAATTTTGTTATACTATATGTATATTTCTACTCTTGCTTAAAGTATTTTGTTTGTGCAACTCATTTGAAATTGTAGTGTATAGTTGAGAAATACAGATTAATAGTTTATCATCTACAATAATCAAACTTGTAGCTATATTAAGTTTTCTAGGTATACATAGATATATTTTAATTAGGTAGATAATCTTCAAAATCTTCAAAGACCTACAGAGTATGGCATTTAAAATGTTTTAAGAACTTTGACTCTCTGAACATTGAGACATGTCTGCCCCTGGCAACCTCAATCTACTTCAGAGAAGATAATGGGCATTGAAGAAACTCATTATAGAATTTGCTTTCTTTGTGGTAAAAGTTAGCCACTGGGCAAAAAAGTGCCCTTGTGTTGACTGATTGACAGTATGTTATATAAACTGGACATGCAGGACCCATAGGAAGGTGACTGCTGAACTTTGTAAAACAAGATGGTCCTTTAGGTTCCTGCTTCTCAGAGGATACTACCAGATATTCTACAGAACACATGGAGAGGCGACTAAAAAATTCTAAGCCTATAGGCTGAAGATAGATGCCACAACATTACAGAGGAACTTTGGATGACTGTCCAGGCAGACAGCTGTCTCTGTCATTTCCAGAATTTTGGAAACTGCTTACAATGCTTTTCCTGTTTACTTAGGTAATATTATATCCTTCTGAGGTCTTTGATGCAGTTGAAGACTAGGTAGTTATAATTTTTCTTGGTTATGATAAAAGATAAATTAGATATGAATCTTTAGACTCACAAATATAGGATAGATAGAATATTTTCTATAATTTTGCCAAATACAAATAGACTATATATTATAACTGTAATTTTTGATAACTGTTTTGTTACATGTAATTTTACTATGTTAAAGTTAAAACCTTCCTTTTTGATTAGACAAAAAAGGGGAAGTGCTGTGGGATGTCTTTCTGTATGCTCTGAATATGTATTGCCCTGGTTGGTTTACAAATAAAATGCTGATTGACCAGTAGCCATATGGGAAGTATAGGTGAAAGAATAAGCAGATGAGGAGAATTCTGGGAAGAGGAAGGCTGAGTCAGGAGTCTCCAGCCAGATACAGAGGAAGCAAGATGACAAGGCAGAACTGAGAAAAAGTAAAGTCATGTGGCTAAACATAGATAAGAATTATGGGTTAATTTAAATGTAAGAGCTAGTCAGTAATAAGCCTGAGCTAATGGCCGAGCAGTTATAACTAATATAAGCCTCTGTGTGTTTACTTGGGTCTGAGCAGCTGTGGGACTGGCAGGTGAGAGAGATTTGTCCTGACTGTGGGGCTGCGGGAGCTGGGCAGGACCAGGAAAACTTCAGCTACACTCCTCTCTTACCCTGTTTAGAATCCCCTGCCTACAGGATGGTGCCACTCACAGGGGGTGGGTCTTACTACTTCCATTAATTTAATCACAATAATCCCCATAGACATGCCACAGGCCAGCCTCGTCCACACAATCCCTACTGGAGACTACCTTTACAGGAGATTCTAGTCAGGTAGACAATTAGCAACCATCACAGTCTGCAAGTAGAAGCAGGGCTAAGAACATGCAAATATTGATTCCATTTTTTTAAGCATCTGATTGATTGATTGATTGATTGATTGTCTATGTTTGTGTATGTATGTGCACATGAACATGTACATGTGGATACAGAGGTTGGAGTACAACTTTTAAGAGTTAATTCTCTCTTTCCACCATGCTGGCTCCAGGATTGAACTCAGGTCAGCTTAGCAACAAATGTCTTTATTCCCTGAGCTATATTGCTGGCCCAGGAAATTTTTTTTTAAATTTTTTCTTTGCCTTTCAGGCAAATGTCAACACCTACTGGGGCTTTACATTAAATCCTTATTTCCATGAAGAGACTGACACCAGAAGGTTACATCTTTTTAACCGTGAGAGGCTAGGGATTTTCTGCGTCTTGAATACACTTACTGAACAAAATAACATTACCAGGGCGATGGCTCAGTCAGTCAGGTGCTTGCTCTGCAAGCATGAGCACCTGGGTTTGGCTCCCAAGACCCCAGTAATAAGTTAGGCCTGGTAGCAGGCATTTGTATCGCCAGAACTGTGGAAGGAGGTGGGACAGGTGGGCACCTAGTGTCACTCACTCATCAGCCCATTTAGCTGGATGTGTGAGCTTCAGTTTCAGTGAGAAACCCTGCACTAAATTTACAGTGGGGAGATCCCCTCCACATACATGCACACATACCCCCTCACACAGATCTACACACATGATATACCCACATGCACTACATGTAAAAGAGGGGGATAAGGGGAAATCATAACGCACAGGATACCATCTATTGAGAATCCACACTGCTGAGTTCCCTGCTCCCTGCTGGGTAAACTGCACGGGTCCTTGTTCTGATTACTGTCAAATTCAGCAAGCATGAAGTTATACCCATAAGGAGACAATGCTCAGACCTGTGTCCTAAGCAGTGAGAAGTATTTAACACAGTCAAACTGGAGACGTTAGAGATGTTTCATTTCTTCAATGCATTTCTTTATGATGTATCTGACTGTGCCGACTAGTCTATTACCCTCAATAGAAATTAGGAAGCCACAGGGCACAGTCATGCCTCTGTGCCTTTCTCTACTCCATTTAACTCACTACAGCAACTTGATCTTAGGCCAGGGCACACACTAGAATATAGGAACTCAGCTTTAAATTAGTGTTGTTTGTGTTTCAGATCTCTGAGGACCAGAGTCACAGTTGACATGACATGAGCAGACATGACATGAGCAGATCACTCCAACCAGCTGGGTCAAGCAAGGGCATCAATGAAGTGCAGGTATGTGCCAACGCCACCAACAGGCTTAACCTAGCATCCCCAAACACCCCACTCTCTAACTGCCTAGCGTTGCATTGGTTTCCAAAGAACAGTCAGCACCAACTTCCAAATGTGTACATTTCTCATGGCTCTGTTCTGGATTGAACTACATTTTCTATCCAGATTATAATCAGAGAGGGTGTTTAATTGGATAATGTTTGCGACTACTTTGAAGATATAAAGTACCCCACAAATACTAAATATTATTATTATTGTTTAAATATAGTTTGCAATTACTGCTTACAACCTATTCCACCCACTTCCCTGCTATAACTTGATTACAGGCCGCTCAAAAATACCTAGAGGTAAAAATGATGAAACCACGTCCATGTGAAGCTCTGCATATTACCCTGGGCATAAATAATTTGTAGGCATTTTAGGGTGAGGGTTGGCTCATAAAATCTAGTAAATCAAAGCAGTTGGCCCCACATGACTGACAGCCATAGAATTGTTTCATTTTTAATAGTTTCTTACTTATAAACCAGGCAGAGTATCAGGGTGTACTCCAGAATGCAAGCTCGCTCGCTCTCTCTCTCTCTCTCTCTCTCTCTCTCTCTCTCTCTCTCTCTCTCCCCTCCATCTTCTACTTTTCTCCTTGTAATATATATATTTTTTTCTTGCAGAGCTGATAATCAAATCCAGGGCCTTACCTATGACAAATTCTCCACTTAAACTAAACTATACTCTAAACCCTCTACTGTAATCCTGAAATATTTAAATTCTTATGAAAAGCATGTTATAACCAAGATTTTAAGTAACTCTCTGGGAGATAAAGTCCTCTCTACTGGCTTCTGGATCATATGTGATCTTAAGTCAAACCCCCAGATGCAGCGTTCCCCGATTCCTAACCCCAGATGCAGTATTCCCCAACTCCTGACCCCAGATGCAGCATTTTCCTGGATGCCTGACCCCAGATGCAGCATTCCCCGATTCCTGACCCCAGATGCAGCATTTTCCCCGATTCCTGACCCCAGATGAAGCATTCCCCAATTCCTAAAAATGACAAAACTCTGAGTCTGGCACCACAAGTCACCTAAAACAAACTTGCTTGAGGATTTTCCAAAAATAATGGCCGATTTGCCGTGAACATCTCTATGCGTTGCACAGGGAGAGTGGTGACAATCCTAAAAGAACATAAGCTGTGTGATTAAGTTTGCATTCTAAGTTGGTGTTTGTTGGTTAAGACAACAGTATCATCATAAGGAAGAAATCCTCAGAAAATAACTTCTAACAGCACTACTAAGATCATCAAAGACGGAACTTGTGCCCGACACTGAAGCTGAGTTCTACTAGTTCTGACCTTATGACCAGGGTCATCCACAAAATGACAGCGATGTGGGTCCCAATGGGGAAGTGGCTTTGGGGACACTAGTCAGCCATATGCTCAGCCATTTAGCAGCACTGTACCTTTCCTTTGGTAAATTAATTGCTTTTTCTAAGCTTTTCATATTTGTTTGCAAATGATATCACATACATCCTAGGAAATTGGAAAGGAATTTAGCAATGTTGAGAACTTTCCTGCTTTTATTCTAAATTACACTTCCAAAAAAGTACAGGGAAGGAGAGGTACGAAAAAAAACCTTATTTATAAAGATGCTTATTGAAATACTATTTATAAGGGTCAAAAAGCTTGATATGGTCTCAAACTTCATCAATAGGAATTAAATATTATGACACATCTTTGTAGTAAAATTCTAAATATTCTAAAAACATGATTAGAAAATTAAACATTGACTAAAAGTCTATTAAGTACTAAATGTTTTAGTCATGATAACAATTCTAGATATGAATTTTTAAGATAAATACTAAAATTTTTATAAATGAAATAATATGATTTTTCAAGATCATATGGAAGATGAAGTGGTAAGGAGCTCTGTGGAAACATGATTCATCATGAGGAATGCTAAAGGCAGAGATATTTACCAACTTTGTGTGTGTGCTTTCTTAAGAGTATTTTTGAGATTAATTCAAAGTGCATAAAATTCACTCTCTTGAAGTTGACAAGTGACTTTTACTGAATTTACAAAGTTGAATGAGAGCATTTAGACCATCAGCTCCAGCAATCATTAAATCACTTTATTTCTCCATGGATTTTCCTAGTCTGGAAATTTCTCAGAAATGCAGTCATACAACAGGTGGTGTGGCTTCTCTTACTAGGCTAATGCTCATCCATATGGCAGCACAAATCAGCACTTTCTTTTATTGCTAAAGGCTATTCCATCATATGGTGTTCTACTTTGCTCTCTGTTGCTGTGATATTCCACGGTCAAAGGCAACTTAGGGGAAAACCTAGTTTAATAAACGTATAGTTCCAGGTCATGGTCTATTATCGAAGGATGCTGGGACAGGAACTCAGCCAGAAACCATGGAGAATGCTGTATTGGCCTAGTCACTGGCTCATGCTTTCTTACAGAATCCAGACCCATGGCCTAGGGATGGTACTGCACACAGGGCCCAGAGTAGGCCCTCTCACGTTAATCTTCAACCAAGACAGGCATGTTCACAGGCCGATCTGATCTGAGAAATCCCTCCATTTAAGTTCCCTCTTCCTTGATGACTCTAGGTCTAGGTTGAGTCAAGCTGACAATAAATCTATGCACATGTGATAAACTGCATATTACTTATTCATTAACTGATAAGAGATTGGTTTCCTTCTTAGAGCTACATTAAAGATCCATACACATTTCAGTATGGATATATGTTCTAACTTGGGTATATACTAGAAGTAGATTGCTGAGTCAACTCATAATTCTAAAATTTAACATTTTGAGGAGCTGCCCAATTATTTTCCGAGTACTAATAAGCCAGAATTCTGTCAATTTTACGTGACTTTAAAATATCCTATAGTAATGTCTTAGGGTTTCTATTGTTGTGAAGAGACACCATGACCATGACAACTCTTATAAATGAAAACATTTAATTAGGGTTGGCTTACAAGTTCAGAGGCTCAGTCCATTATCATCACAGTGGAAAGTATGGCTAACCCAAACAGACATGGTGCTGGAGAAAGACCTTAGAGTTCTACATACGGGTCAGTAGATAGCAGGAAGAGAGAGAGCCACAGGGCCTGGCTTGAGCACTTGAAACCCCAAAGCCCACCCCAGTGACACACTTCCTCCAACAAGGCCATACCGCCTAATAGTTCTGCTCCCTATGAGCCTGGGGAGTCCTTTTTCATTCAAACCCCACAAGAAAAGAGGATTTTTTTAAAGGCCACCTCAGAGACAATCATCAATAGCATGGGGAAAGATTGATTACTAAGTTTGTTTGCTTGCTTGCTTGCTTGCTTGCTTGTTTTACAGGTAAGGAATTGAGTGCCTTGCCCACACTTACCAGCATACTGTATCCTCAGCCATCTTTTTTTTTTTTTATTTTGGAACATAGTCTCTCTTCAAGCTGCCCATACTGGCCTTGAACTCACTTTGCAGCTCAGGCAGATTTTGAATTTGTAACCATGTTGCCCCAGCCTTCCACACAGCTGAGATTACAGGCCTGTACCATGAGGCCTTGATGATGGTTAAGTTTATGTAACAGATTGCAGCTAATATATGAAATACAATCTTAATTCTTTTAAAGCTATTTATTTAGCTATACATAAGAAAAGTTACTAATCCGTCTATCAAAGTATATCAGTGGTTATCATGAGAACCATATGGAACCTCTTTTTGCTTGTTCATTGTTAGAAAATTTTGTGTAATGGCCATGAGTTGCTTTTATAATGAAATAAAGAGAAAGCTTTGTTTATTCAGTTAAAGAAATTTTTAACAATCCAGCAGTTTTTGCTCACATTTAGTCTGTGTTTTTGGACACTGGAATCCCTGGGCTACCCTGATCACACATGGGCTTGGCCCTTACACATATTTCAAGCTCTTAAAGTTAGACTCTCTTGGCACATAAATATTAGCCATTCACTCATTTAATGAGTTGCTTTCTTGCTTATGCAGTGAGGGAGATAGGGTCCAGAGCCTTGCTCACACTAAGCAAGCTCCCCACCACTGAGCTACAGGGCCCCAGGTGCCCAACTTCTTTTGTTTTAAGATAGGGTGTAAAGACTGTGTCCGGACTGGGCTCAAGCCTGCAATCACTCTGTCTCAGCCTCCTGGCCAGTGAGCCTGCACCACCATATAGGGAGATACTCACCTATACTATTAACCCAGCTGTGCTTTCCTCCGCCCCACAGTTACAGAGATCTGAACGCTTAACAAGTGACAATGTTTTATTTCTATATAAAAGCAACTTTGCCGGCATTTTTGTGGCCACACTTTGCCAAGTTTATTTTTGTACTGTAGGAAAAACAGATTCTCTAAGATGGCCTGGGTGTTAGCAAACCAGTTGAGTGATGTGGAGGAACCGGACCCCAGCTCTGCTTTGGGGCTTCATCCTGCAAGAGAGGGGACTTCTCTGAGCTCCAGTGCCTACTTACAGAAGAGGTAAGTTGCATCACTAAGACTAGGTAGAAAGACTGATAGACAGATGTGTCAACAGTTAGATATCCAAACACAATCACCCGTGAATTTTCATTTCATCCTTCCTTAGTTGAATGATTCAGTGGCTTTAGCCTGTGGTCTACTTTTATCAGAAACTGGCACACAACTTTTTTGGATGTGTGAGGCAACATGAATAAATATGATCCTTTATACATAAAATAATTAACTTCATGAATTGGACTAATATTTACTTGCTGAGTATTTATCATGTGCTGTGTGTCAGGCAATGTTTTAAACACCAGGAATAATGCATACAGCAAGATCTCTTTAAAAGCAAAGCTCTAGATCCAGTGGGGTGCACAAATTTTTTTATAATTCTAAATAGTCAGAATTGTTTTAAAGACAATAAAAACCTGCATTAAATACTCAAAGGGTGGGTGACTTAGAGATATATAGGAAAGATCTGCCCCTGAGTCAGCACATGGCTCTCACAGTCTGAAGAGATAATGCATCAGAGCAAACCTCTGTGGTAGGCACTTGGTGATGCTTGGCTCTGGCAACGTGACACCATGTAGTGCCCTTCCCCACTGACTAGAGCTAACCTGAATCACAGACAAGAAAGCAGGAAGTTGTGATGTGTTACTTCCAAGACTACATCCTCAAAGACTGTTGCTTTTATCTTGTCCACTGAGATGACTCTGTCTGGGAAAGTGTTGCCACATCACAAGGATGCTCCAGCGTGACGTCATGAGTCTGTGCTACTTTTCGTTCTACTGTTATGATGAAGACCATGACCAAAAGCAGCTTTGGGAAGGAAATGGTTCCTCTGACATGTATATCCTGAGTCCATTGAGAGAGGCCAAGGCAGTGCCTGAAGAAGGAGGCCGTGACGAACACTGCATACTGGCTTGCACCCCAGGCTTGCTCAGCCTGCTTTCCTATGCGGTCCAGCACCACCTGCCCAAGTGTGGCACTGCCCCCAGGGAGCTGGACCCTCTCACATCAGTTTAAATCCAGAAAACGCCCTACAGACTTGCCTACAGGCAATCTTACAGTAGCATTTTCTTAACAAAGATTTCCTCCTCACAGATATATCCAGATTTGTGTCAAGTTGACAAAAACCAATGTGCACAGACCTCCTACCGTCTCCAAACCCCCTTCCACCCATTGCTATCTCTGTCAGAATAAAAATTTAAGGTCATCTTCCAATGGATTCCCAGAAATATAACCCTTCCTACCTGTTATTATTTTTCAATAAAAAGCTGTCCTAAACATCACAAGGATATTAAAAAAAATACCGAAAACACCTTGGTGTGAGTATGTGGGCACACACACACACACACACGCACGCACGCACGCACGCACGCACGCACGCGCACACACACACACCAGCCTTTAGATTCTAACTCTCAGAATATGAAATCTCTCAAGACAGAATATGAAGAAAATTGAAGCAATTTTTGCCATAAGAAAATTCTAGAAACAAGGACTCTTCTACACAGGATTTGGCATTGTATTTCTCATGATTACTGTTTCTGAAATTGCACTGTGTGTAACAGGCATCCAGGCATCCATTGGAGGTGTACTCTCCATAAAAAGTGTTCCCTCAAGTCATGCTACCTACAGAGCATAATTGAACGCACGTTCCCTGAGACTGTGCCTTGGCCAGCATGGGTCTGCTTTTCTGAAGTTCCTGTATCTTCTGTAGGCAGTCCCACCTCCAGACCCTCTAAAAGGACTGCCCATGTATAGTTGTCAATATGATGTCTATTTTTTCATTGTGTGAAAAACCCTGAAGAGAATTCCCTGGGAGACACAACATGCACTCTGCTTTCAGGAGGCTTGTTGTCTAGTGGATGTGATCTAGGAAGGCACATCCTGAGTATTAGGAGAGAAGCATGAGGTCAGATCTGTAAGTGGCAGAGAGAACTTGTACTTGAGAAAAAACAAGGACAACTGTTTAAAAATGGTGGCCTATGTATGTTTGTTATTGGGGAAGCAGGTACCAGGAAGGTCAACAAGGTAGGATGTGCCCTAAGGAGAATCCATCAGGTGGAAGAATTGTTCTTTGTGTCAGTAGGAAGCTGGTTATTGTAATGAAAGAGCATGATGGTAGACCAGCTGAATGGCAACTAGTTTAGACCTTGCTGAAGTGTGGACTTTGGTCCATAGGCTAGGCAGTCAAGGAAGGCCTGATTAAAAAAAAAAAAGTGACCAGTACTTTAAAAGACAGACATGGCTGCCATGATGAGGCTGGTCAGGGGAAGGCTGGGGTGGAGACCTAGGAGGTGGGTCTGGTCACGAGTGTTGCCCAGAGAAGAGTCGTTCCACGAGCTACAGAGAAGAACGGAGACAATCGGATCAAACAACAGATGTTCAGAAAGAATATTGATGCTTGGAGTGGAGGGAAAGTATGTTTTCAGGATTCAGGGTATGTTGGGACAACTGGGCTCAGGCTGGACAAGTAGGAAGAGGTAGAGGGGATTATCTTTTTCTAAAGGTAGCAATCAGAATGGGAGAAACCATCCCACAGGTCCACAAGCTTTCCCCATAGGAACCTCACATTTATATGCACAGAAGAACATTTAATTAAAAAATATCATGGAGATGTTCTTGAAGTTCTCAGCATAATGCTAAGAAACTAGCTTAGATTTCCCTCTAAAAGAACTACACCCTCCCCCCCAGGATAGAAGCAGCAATGTGAAATTCAAGCATCTCTCAGACTCCAGTTATCCCAACTTCTGTCAGAAGCATAAAGAATGCCTCACTCAGCTGGGCATGACGGCCAGGATTCCATTGCAGCAGCCCAGGAAGACTGCTCCCCCTGAAAGAGGAGTGGTGTCAAAGCAGGGAGGGTATGGATTCATTCGGAGCAGAAGGCAGAAAGGGCCAACCAGCAAGACTCAGAGTGATGAGCTTTCAGGGAGCCTTAGAGATAGGGGGAGGGGATACTTGATGTAGTAACAGCTTCTGAAGTGCTTTCATCAATGAAATTTCCCATGACCTCCTAAGTAGACAATTATGCAAACAGCAAACCAAGACTTGTATTAGACTTTGTATTAAAGATTACTTCGGTTAATAATGAGTACTAAAAATGCTACGTTTATTTCACTGATGTTCTGCTAACTATTGCTGCATCCTGTCTTTTTTTATGTTCATTGGTGTTTTGACTGCATGTATGTCTGTGTGAGGGTGTCAGGTTCCCTGGAACTGGAGTTACAGACAGTTGTGAGCTGCAGTGTGGGTGCTCGGAATTGAACCCAGATACTCTGGAAGAGCAACCAGTGCTCATAACCACTGAGCCATCTCTCCAGCCCTTGCTACATCCTATCTTATTAGGAGGCCATGTCATTGCAAAGAAAGTATATTTCACAGTCTGGGAGGAACAACAAAGTCATCTAGAGGGAAACTGCTGTGCCCTGCCAACCTAAGATACCCTTCTCAGTCCACGCAACTTTACCAAAATCCTATTGTAGACCAAACTTAATTAAGTGCTCTGGGGCAATGAATTAATAATGTGTCAAGAATTCTTTAAGACCTAACAGACACCTGACCAGGTTTTAAGCACAGGGCTATTAATGTATCATCTTTTAAGTGTCCACTCCATTCCATTCTCTCTGAAAAAGAAAAACTATGAAAAGACATGATATAGTGTTTGCATTTGAATAATGGGTCATCCATACAAAAAGACAAGAAAGAGAAAGTGCTTTCATGAATAAGGCTGATGAATGATACTAGTCTAGAAACATAGTAATCTTTAAAAAGCTTCTGGGTGTCCTTTCTTCTCTAGAATGGATGTCTATCCTAGAACCAAGCTCAACTGAGGACCCGAGAAAAGTGTACAAGGCTACGTGAGCACATAAGCTAGTCTGTTTCAATGCTATTGAAAAGAGGCATCTTCAATGAAGAACAGTTGAGGAACAAACCTGTTATCAACCTCTGGCCTCCACAGGCATGGACACATATGCACATACACACACTCAAAATATGTGCCTTCAAAACAAACACAGCGGGCACACGCCTGTAATCCCAACGCTCAGGAGGTAAGGCAGAAGTATTCACAGTTCAAGGCCAGTCTAGGCTACAGAGTGAGTTTCACACCATCCTTGGCTGTATCTTAATAACCCGTCTCAAAAAACAAACAAAAAGCATCCTTCTGCATCTTCTACCAGGCGCAG
The DNA here is from genome assembly GCF_949786415.1 of Peromyscus eremicus. Classification (NCBI taxonomy): domain Eukaryota; kingdom Metazoa; phylum Chordata; class Mammalia; order Rodentia; family Cricetidae; genus Peromyscus; species Peromyscus eremicus. The sequence goes on along the minus strand of NC_081421.1, from coordinate 26,231,334 downwards.
TCACTGGGATCAAATGTTGGTGAGTTGGAGTTTCCCATAAAGTTCTATGTAATGACACATTTGTTTGCTTCCTTGTGATTTAAATGCTCTGCCATAGAGTCTTTGACTTTAGACCCCAGGGGGATGACGACAAACAGCTGTCCTTCCATCTTTGTGCTCCTGACGCTTAAGTGGCATGCCCCAAATCACAGAACTTATAGGATGTGCACAGAGAATCCAGACACTTGTGGCCTTTCCACCTCATTCACTCATGCATTCATTCATATACTCACCCCTTCATTCATCCAGTCATCCAGTCATTTATTTAACTAATGAGGCATCTAAATTCAAATGACTCTATGGCCCTTAACAAACCTCTTGTGAGGAGGCAAAAAGAGAACCTCACATCCCTTGTAACACAAGTATGAAGTCTGCAGTCAAGAGATGCATGCAAGCTTTCCAAATGAGATCAATTTTTCAATTTGGGTTTTGATGGAGGAAGAAATGGTTAGGGTCTGAGACGACTCAGTTGGTCAAGTGCTTCCCACACAAGCATGAGGACCTGAGTTTGGATCCCCAGCAGCCACACACAGAATAAAACCTGTCTGTGGCAGTGATGGATATGGAGGCAGGGTGGGAATAGGAAGGTTCCTGGGGCTTAGGGACAAGCTAGTCTTGCCCAATCAGTAGGCTACAGGTTGAGTGAGAGTAGAATGGGAGATGACAGCTCTTTGGAGGACCTGGGTGTGATTCTCATATGGCAACTCACAACCATCTCTAACTCCAGTTCTATGGATCAGACATCCACCTTTGGCCTCCTCTGCAGGCTCCCAGCAGGCACTTGGTGCACTGGCATGCATGAGTACATAAAAAATTAACCGAAAAAAGAAAAGGTACAGAAAACTAGAGGATGTCACCCGACCTTGACCTGTGGCCTCTACATTCACATGCACACACCCACATGCATGACACCTGTGCACATGCATGTACCAACTTACATATGCTTACACTGCACACACATATGGGGAGAAGGAGAGGAAGACGACAGAGAATGGCTGAGCCGGAAAGGCAAGGGGGTAGAGAAAGGTGGGTGTGAGTCATCTCATGTTGTTCGAACAGAAAAGGGTGTCTGAGTCCTGCTCCAAGCTGAAAGTACAGGGTCAGCACCTGACCTTGAATGTCTGACACCGTGGGCCAAGCTGAGGAGAGCCAGTGTGCTCCAGTTCAGAAACATGATAATCTTCAAAAAGCTTTCTGGCTGAGCTTCCCCTCACACGCAGTCGCGCATCATGGGGGATAATTTCATCTTCTAATCCAGGGATGTCTCAAGCAGGCATGACTCAAGCCCAGGTCTGAATAGGGGATTGTGTGCAGTAGTCAGTGTGCATGTACACACATTTTCATACACCCACACAGACAGAGTTTATGTCCATAATACTGTATGTAATATCCGCATCTACAGTGATTGTACAAAGCATGCATGAACGCCAGCAACCTCACACACAGAGGCATCTGAATGATGTGCGTGTCTGCACGGACCCCTGGGACATGTTCAGATGGAGATGGGTTACTGAGAGGCTATCTGTGCAGGGCAACCGTCTGTGCTACATGATTTAGATTGCCATTTGCCTGCAAAGAAGGGACTGAAAGAAGGCGGGACAGGATAAATTCCAAAGGTGCCTAATAGCTCTGCTCACTTGCATTGATAAGTTCTCTGCTTCTAGCAGGTTGTTTACTTTTATGAAAAAAAAAATTCCTTGACCCTGGTCCAATGACTTATCTTGGCTTCCCCCTCCCCCGACCCCCAAGCAGAAGACATATCACTGATTTCCTTTTCAGCTACAGATGATGTCTCTTAGAGAGAAGACTGAGGAGTCGGGAACCATAGACTCTCTCCTCTAGCTGCTTTATCTCCCCTTTGGCTGTGTGACCTTGGACAACAGACTTTCCCTCTCTGGGCTTCAGTCTCCCGGATGACACATGAGAGGAATGGCCAGTTCTTTTCCAGTGTTCATCTATGAACCCATCCCTACCCAGCACCCAAGATTCAGCTGAGCTTCATGAACTCTGAGATGAGGACTCAATAAGTTGAATTCTGATGATCTGTTTTCTAATGAAAGATCCCACTTCATTTCACAGGCACAAAACAAAACAAACAACAACAACAAAACCCAAACACCCAAATCTTGCATGAGTTAAGTGATAGGGATACTGGATGCTCTGGTTTGAATTATGCATTGTTCCTATTTGGGGGAATTTTAGACGGGGCCCAGTCTGGGATCACTGGCTGAGAACAATGAGTCCCCAAAGTCAGAAGGGGAAAGGCCTCTCTAGACAGGAGGTGCTTTTAAACCCCCAAGCGCAGGGTTTACAAAGAGCATTGATTGTATACATTAAAGAGCCACGGGAACATGGAGGGGCTGGCAGGCTAACTCACCGACCTTGCCTGCATTTCAGGGGTCAGGCTTTTCCTCAGGAGGTGCTTGCTTACAGGTTTTACTGCAAGCTTAGGAATCAACGTCTCCAAATCTGGGGAGCCAGCCACCATCTACACTCTGATGTGTGTGGCCCACCCACTAGCCCTGGGAGACAAACCTATCTGCAGGCTTCCTCCACCACAAGACTGACTGAAGCTCCCAGGCCTGCTGAGTACAAGTGTCTGCCCATCTGCATAAGTCTTCCAGCCAGCAGCTCCCCAGACTCCCCAGGAGCTGTAGTCCTAGCTCTTTGCATACCCCAGTGCAGGCAGAGAGTTCATTGAGCTTCCTGGGTGACAAAGAGCGATCCCAGGGAATCATGCAAAGATACCTGCTCCACACACAGATTGCAGGGCACAGGTCTCCCCGAGTGTGATGACAGCTTCTGTGCTTGGCATCTTAGAGAATCTTGCCCACAGGAGCCAATCCCCCCACCCCCAACTTAAAAATCACGTCAGGGAGAATGATGCTATGATTCTGGCTCAGCTAAATCACAAGCCTGGCTCATTGTTCAGGCCTACCTCTTAGCCACTCCTTCTTCCCCAAGTCTGGGCCACTGGTCCACCTGATTAACTCACCCACAGCACTCCCAGCCAGAGGAGAGTAAAAGAGAGCACAGTGGGAAAGAGGGAGCCACACATACACTTACTTGCCCAAAGCACCCACTCTGCTCCCAACCCCCACACTCGGCTGCCCACTGGTTCTGAATGTGGCCTTCGGCTCTAGAGAAACAGACAGTTTACTGTAATCATGCATGAATGAGCTTGTGCTGCCCGCTATCACCACAGCCAGTTTCAAAGGGCAGTCACTTCTCAACCTGAGCACTGCCTCTCTGAATCCTTGTCTCTCTGGACCAGAAGATAAGGAAAGGGCCAAGGATTCAAGGTGTGGGCGGAACAGAGGCTCACAGAGCCTGAAGAAAAAGTACCACTTCGATCAGACAGGTAGGTAGCATTTGTAAATGTCTGTAGAGAAAGAGGTAAGGGCAGGAGACACAGGTAAACGGCCCCAAGACTGAGCATCAGTCTAACAGTGTGTTCCGGAGGACCACTGAACTTCCACCCATCCTGGCAGTCAGTGAGCTACCAGCCTTCAGTCTTACCTACCCTCGGGGCGTCAAGCACATGCATTTGCTCTTTATTTTATTTTTAGTTCGGGAGAGGAAGAAACTAGTCGTACTGAGATTGGTGTCCAATCTTCCTCAGACCCCTGCTGCTGCCACCGCCACCACTCCTCCTTACCCCCTTCCTGGCAGGCAGCATCTAATTAAAATGGCAAGAACGCTGGGCTCCCTTCCCCGAAGGAGTGTGCTGGGATTAGGGGTGGGGGTGGGGAAGCGTCGAGGCTGCAGTGGGATTCCTGGCAGTATGATCTCCAAACAACAGCAAAATGGATTCTAGATCACTAAAGTCTTATTCAATACAGTGGAACGACGTCTGAGGTGTTTCAGAAGGTAAAGGCAAAGCAGCGAAGCTGGGGGAAGGGAAGGTGTTCTACAAAGGACTGGTCACAGACCCGGGAGACACACACACACACACACACACACACACACACACACACCACGCACACGCACACACAGTCTCTCCAGGGAGTTCCGGTGTGGTGGGGAGAAGCAGCTAAAGCGTCCCTTTCACCTGCTGAAGTTCAGCCATAAAACTGAAAGGTCACAGTCACCGAGTTAGAAAGGCATAGGCAGGGCTGAGTTCAAACCGCAGATAAAGGTGAGTGCACACTGGCGTTTAGGGAAGCGCTGAGCCTGAGCCCCGCACGGGAGGCAGAATCCGGGAGGCGAGCCAGTTGCCATCTACCAGACCAGCCCGGAACAGCAATTATTGTCCCTTGGAGCGGCAGGGTCGGCTGGTGGGGACAGCTAGGCTCACGATGGCATCTTGCAGGTAGCTGGCAACCCTGAGGGGCCAGTGCCTTTATTCTTGAGGAGATTCTTTTTGCATCCAGGAGCAGTCGGGTCTCGCGCCTTGGCACGAGACGGTTGCTCGGATGCACACACACACACACACACACACACACACACACACACACACACACACGCCTTTCATGTAATTCTCTTACACCGACCGCAGACGAAACTGACATAAGCTCCACCAGCTAGCTTCCTTGCGGAGCCCGGGAAGAGCCGAGGAGCACAAGGGCAGCCCATCCCCTGCTGTAGGGGTAGAGGCTCAGCCTAGAACCCCATCCGCTGCCCCGGAATCAGGACAGGAAGCCAGGGGACGTTCCCTCGCCCAGCCCCAGACCATTGGAAAGAAAGGAAAAAAACACGTTCTGCTCACCCTCAGGGCGGAGAGATCGATTTCATCCAGGCTGCGAGCTGGGGAGTCGCTCGCCATGTCGACTCTTCGCGGGAGAAATGGACCAAACCACCCCGAAGCGTCTGCCTTGGCAATTCCACCCTGGTCTATTTCGCTCGCGTCCTCATGCGGCTGTCCGCTAGAGAGGCCCGGGGCCCAGCCTCCCCCGCCCACCCGGGCCCCACAAGAGTCCGATCCCGATCTTCCGAGAGCGTCGATCCGCGGGATCCCGGAGCCCGACCTGCGCGGATCTCCAAGCCCGGAGCCGCGGTGCGTGTGGGCTGCGCGCCCTGATCGGCTAAGGGCGCTGGGGCTGCGTGGGTGTATTTAAATGGGACATGCTTCTTTGCTTGTGCGTGGATGGCGGCTGCATTGGCTGTTATAATGAGACATATCAACTCCTCCACTCAGCTGGGGGGGTGGGGGTGGAGAACCACACAGAACTGTCTATCACCGCTTCCTGGGAGGAGTGGGGGGGGGGGAGGCGTGGTCTCCGACTGGGGAGAGGCCGCGCTTCCTGACCGGGTCCCTCTGCACTAGCCAGGGTGGGGGAGGGGCGCTCACCCTTTCCGCCCCAGCTTTTGCGGGTTAATAGTGCTGAATCGGAAAAGCCGATCTTGAACCTCACTGTGCAGGGACCCGAAGGCTATTTTTTAATGTGTCCAATTTGTGCAATGCACCAAAATGGCCCTTCGATCGCATCTTGGGGTTTCTTGACTGGGTTCAGATGTTCTAATGGTGAAAAGGGTGGTGAGGAGAGGCAGCGGGAAAAGACAGCAGCGTCCTCCGTCCCCCATTAATTATTTGTGGGGCTGGAGTAAAGGCGGGCCGGTGCAACCGGTGCATATAAGGACTTGTGCGCAGAGAAGGGGATCCGCCTCCCGGCTCAGAGCCGGTTGGGGAGAAGCTCACACGCTCACGCTCGGAGCTCGCAGCCTGGCTTTGGCACCGGGCAGTGGCCACGGGGTCGCGGTCGTTTGCGGTTCCCGAGTTGCAGGAAGGCAGGCCCGTATCATCCGTAGTTCTCTCAGCTGGGTAGATTGACCAGAAGGTGGAAAGCCTGGAGATGTGAGCTCCATCTCGACATCGCCACACCCAGGACCTGCGCGTGCCGCAATTCCCCATGGAAATGACCGAATTGAAAAGCAAGCTTGCTCCCTGGGTGCAGTAGCTCGAAGGCTTCAGGTGACTCCCAGACCAACATTAATTGGGCAACACACTGCCGCCGAAGCCAGCGTTTCCTTCTCTGCGGCTTTTCCCCAGTGACCTACCCAGATTGACGGAGAAAGTTTGGCTTGGGGAGAGTAAGACGTGACATGCGAGCGATTTGACTTCTCCTGCTTTTTCACTCAATAGCTGGATGTTTGCAGTGATAACAGGACTTTCTGTTATCAAAAGTGTGAAGTCACTTCCCCAACTCCCGCGCAGACCTTCCTCTCTCCTGGGTTGGCCCCACAAAATACGTTTGAAGAAAACATTAATACTGAACTCTTCGCATTCCCTTCAATCCATCAATAGCTCAGAGAATGTTCCTTTCACATCTAAGACAGAGGCCAAGTGCATTGCAGGTTTTGGTTTTGACTCGGCTTTCTGTTTTGTTTTCTTTGGGGTGGGGGAAGAGGCTCCTTTTATTTATTTTATTGGTTGATTAGCTTGGTTTGGTTATAAGACCAGACCTCATGTACTTCAGGATGGCTTCTAATTCATTATGGAGCCGAGGATGGCCTTGAACTCATTCTCCTGCAAACACCTCCCAAGTACTCAGATTACAAGTGTACACCAACACTGGGCTGCTGCTACTTCTTAAATCATGACGTGTGAACTAAATACGAGCTTCAGAATATGTCAAGTGAACGAGTGAATGAACCTGCTGCTGCAGCTGGGGTTCGCGGGCCTGTTTTGTCCTGGACTCACTCTGGTGAATCCATGCTCGGTAGAACTGTACCATGACACTAAGAAGGCTCTTCCCATAGCATGCAAATGTCAGCAGTGGTCTGGGAGCTGTGCCTCTAAAGGTTATATGCTGAGTATCTTTTAATGTTTTAAAATATTTAAAGGGCTCTGTTTGACCTTGAATCCCCTAATGAAGTCATTCAGCTCATGTACTGGGTGCCGAACCTTGAGCCACTGTGAAGGAATGGGATAAAAGCCATCTTTCCCACCACCGCTGTTTCCTTTGTGTGTTATCTTTTTATTCTCACCCTTCATCGAGGCAGCAGGTAACATGTCTCCAGGTGAAAGAAAACCATTTCAGATTAGGTACTGAAGTTCCTAAGCAGGATAATGTTTAAAACTTCAAACTTGAAAATAGGAGACACTTTTTCCTGTGGAAAATTAATACAGAGTTATATGAAACATCACCAAAAAAAGATCTTTTTCCCTGACCCTAATAACTGGCACAAAATTCTCCTTTGGTGTGTAGAATTGGTTCAGAATAGTAGGTAGTGTTGTGGTTGCTACTGAGGAAGGCCCGCCTCTGAGCCAGAGAGGAAGCCCCCAGAGTCAGGCTTAGGCAGGAGTGTTGGCTACTTAAAGAGAGATCAGCAATGCACCCTAGAGAGTAAGGGACAGTGGGGGGGAGGAAGCCCTGCAGGTGAAGGGTGGTCCATCTTGGGACCAGGTGAAAACTGAGGTGGGGTTGGGCGGAGCTCTGCGTGCCCTGTGAAGGAACATCAAACTCCCTTCTTTAGGCCAGGTGCCTAAAGATTTCAGCTGTTCCACCATAAATGTCCTCATTTTTTTCCATCCGAATACAGTCTGTGCTCTTATCGACAGTTTTTTCCCTTTTGTCTAATTTAAAAGAAAGCATAAATCACTACTGTAAAAAGAAGTCCCCAGACCTCAGCATAAGCCACTCCATGATGGAAGTACCATTCAGGCTGTAAAACTCAGCATCACCGACTAAAACCAAAGCAAAGACCTGATCCATCAAAGTCCATAGTCCACCGAGATAGTCTCTAAATGGACTAACCTTGCTTGTGGGCTTCTGTAGTTCTGCTTCTGGCTAACTATTCTTGATAACTGAGGTGTGTCAACCCAGGGCATGGTTTTTTGTTTGTTTGTGTAGGTTTGGGTTTGTTTTTGTTTGTTTGTTTGTTTGTTTTGTGTGTGTGTGTGTATGCTTAAAAACTCACCCCAAGAAAGGCTCGGGGCTACACTGGGATCCTGAACACCCAGTGTAGTTGCTGGCTGGCTAATAAAGACTTGCTATTGGCTTAACCCGTGTCCAAGCTGTCTTCTCTGGTGAATACTCCATAACACTAAACATACCTGCTCTTATAGAAAGGAAATCATGCAATTAAATATAATGGAAATGAAATCGCTACCATTACGTTTTGGTTGACTATATCTTCCTCCAGACTCAGAGTTTCTTCCAGAACAGCCTGGGTAACATGAAAGCCCCGCCTCACAAAGGCAGACAAGAAGCATGGAACGAGGGGCCAGCAACTAGGACGGTTTTAGACACGTGATGATAACGGGCAGGGGAAAGCAAGTGACACAGGCGTCAGCATCTGACCAGGTGCCATTTACTCCTGACAGGTCTGAGGGACTGGGGGAGCCATCCAGGCCTACGTGAAGAGCCAGGAAAGCACGCTGGGCTGCTGTTTATCTGTGGAGTAACATGGGGTAACAACAGCCCAGGCGGGAAGGGCACAGACCAACTGGCCAGTGAGGAGGAGGAAGAGGAAATGGTGGAAGGCACGGAAGCACGGTGGTAGCTACCAGGCTTGATTTGTTTTTAAAAGCTGAAGCAAGTACTGTTAGATGCTCGGAATTGTGAAATATGGATTGTAAGTGATGGGCATTCATTGTATTGCTCTTGTTATGTTTACATATTTGAAATATTGTTGTATCTTAAAAGTATTTCTAAAAGAGAGAAGTCAGAGGAGGTCATCTTCTCCCTGTTACGTTCAGTGTTGCTTAGTAACACATCATGTGCCAACTCAAATCACAATGTGGAAATCAGAAATAACATGTGTAGGGTTGCAAATGTAGCCCAGGTTTGCTCCTAACTCACTACATAGCTGAAGATGACCTTGAACTCTTGGTCCTCCCAAGTGCTGAGCCATCATGTCTAGCTCAGAAAAATATTTTTAAACATACATTATGATTCTAAAACAAGCAACATCAACTGGCCACTCATCCAGAGCACTGTCTGGATGGCCTCAGTCAGCAAGACTGGATGGCCGTGAAGCAGCCATCTGTATGGGTGAGATTTGGGCAGACTGACGCTCCATGGACAGGCATGATTATTGTGGTGAGTGACCAGGGACAACATTGATTCACCGATCCACTCATGGAGATCATTCTGTGAAAAAGCATACGAGGCCCTGAAGAGCCTGGGTCACATGAAGCCCTCCCCCCACAGAGACAAACAAGCTCGTAGGCAGTCAAGGATGATATTATTCCAGACGCACAGTGATAGCTGGGGACGCAGCGGCGCACACTCCTCCCTCGGCTTCAGCGCTGAGCATAGGTGCTCGGACCAGCGAGGCAAGCTGGCACTGGGTGCTGGTCCCCAATTACTGGAAGAAACAGGAAACACACAAGCCCACCCCAAACTGCCTGCATCCCCAAGCCCTGTAGAGTTCTCTTTCTACCACACACAGCAAAGCAAACAATCAGAATAGCACCACAGATAAGCAAGTGAGAGTTCTGAACACAAGGATGAGCACACGTGGGCAACCTCCCAGTCACCAATGGTTCACAGGAATATACTACTAGAGAAGAAAGACACTGCCTTCAATCCACAAACTGAATCAAGACCCAAGATAATACGCCAAGAAAGTCTTATAATGTGCACTTTTAAATCCAGGCATAATCCAAGATGTGCATTCATAAAACATGGTGTTTTTGCAAAACTAATTTGAGGATTATTTAATCATGTTTTATGGGTGCTAGGAAGATGGCCCAACTGGTGCATTGCTTACTGCAGGAACCTGAGAACATGCATTTGAATCCCAGTGCCCACATGCAAACGGCCTACTGCAGCAATGTACCGCAGTCCCAGTGCGGGGAAGGGGAGTCAGGAGCATCTCTGGGACACACTGGCCAGTTAGTCTAGCTGAATCAGCAAACACCAGGAGCAAGGAGAGACCCTATCTCAAAAAATCAGGTGGAGAGTGATTGAGAGATACATCCCATGTTGACCTCTGTGCTTCACATGCACATACATACAAACACCTAAAAAACATTTAAAAGACTATATTGAGATAAAAATATAGTAGATTGAAAAAGTAATTGTTAATATAATTGTGTGGATTAAGATAATAATTTTGTTATCAATATAATAAATCATACATATTCTTCTAAGCATTTGCTGTGGTCTGAATATTTGTGGAACCCTTAGTGTTAAATGTTGAAGAATGAGCTCAACAGTGATGGGTGTGAAGAGTCAGTGCCCTTGGAAAGTGATGAGAACGTGAAGGCAGAGCCCTGTGAATGACAGCAGTGTCCTTGTGCCCTTGAGGACACAAAGGCATCCTCTCTAGGAGCAGTTTTAAAAGACTCTAGTGCTGGTGCCTTGTTTTGGACTCTCCAGCCTCTGCACATAAGCAATACATTTCTGTTGGATCTAAAATGACCTACTCTGAGGCAGTTTATTTTGGTAGTCAAAATGGACTAAGGAAACATTCAGGTATTTACATATTTAATACTTACTGCCTAACGAAGTAGCCAATATTATTAGCATATTGATTTTGCATGAGACTAACAGAAGAACAGAGAGGTTTAATTTTACCCAGAGCAGCACAATCACAAGTGGCTGGGCCAGGATTTGAACTCAGGCTCTTCACCGCCATGTGACACTGACACTAAGGGCGGGGTAAACGTATATGATGGGAGAGTAGGCCCAGGTTGTCTGTATATAACAGGAGAGTAGGCCCAGGTTGTCTGTATATTATAGGAGAGTAGGCCCAGGTTGTCTGTATATGACAGGAGAGTAGGCCCAGGTTGTCTGTATATGACAGGAGAGTAGGCCCAGGTTGTCTGTATATGACAGGAGAGTAGGCCCAGGTTGTCTGTATATGACGGGAGAGTAGGCCCAGGTTGTCTGTATATGACGGGAGAGTAGGCCCAGGTTGTCTGTATATGACGGGAGAGTAGGCCCAGGTTGTCTGTATATGACGGGAGAGTAGACCCAGGTTGTCTGTATATGACGGGAGAGTAGACCCAGGTTGTCTGTATATGACAGGAGAGTAGGCCCAGGTTGTCTGTATGTGACAGGAGAGTAGGCCCAGGTTGTCTGTATATGACAGGAGAGTAGGCCCAGGTTGTCTGTATATGACAGGAGAGTAGGCCCAGGTTGTCTGTATATGACAGGAGAGTAGACCCAGGTTGTCTGTGTATTATAGGAGAGTAGGCCCAGGTTGTCTGTATATGACAGGAGAGTAGACCCAGGTTGTCTGTATATTATAGGAGAGTAGACCCAGGTTGTCTGTATATGACAGGAGAGTAGGCCCAGGTTGTCTGTATATGACAGGAGAGTAGGCCCAGGTTGTCTGTATATGACGGGAGAGTAGGCCCAGGTTGTCTGTATATGACAGGAGAGTAGGCCCAGGTTGTCTGTATATGACGGGAGAGTAGGCCCAGGTTGTCTGTATATGACGGGACAGTAGACCCAGGTTGTCTGTATATGACGGGAGAGTAGGCCCAGGTTGTCTGTATATGACGGGAGAGTAGACCCAGGTTGTCTGTATATGACGGGAGAGTAGGCCCAGGTTGTCTGTATATGACAGGAGAGTAGGCCCAGGTTGTCTGTATATGACGGGAGAGTAGACCCAGGTTGTCTGTATATGACAGGAGAGTAGGCCCAGGTTGTCTGTATATGACGGGAGAGTAGGCCCAGGTTGTCTGTATATGACGGGAGAGTAGGCCCAGGTTGTCTGTATATGACAGGAGAGTAGACCCAGGTTGTCTGTATATGACAGGAGAGTAGGCCCAGGTTGTCTGTATATGACGGGAGAGTAGACCCAGGTTGTCTGTATATGACAGGAGAGTAGGCCCAGGTTGTCTGTATATTATAGGAGAGTAGACCCAGATTGTCTGTATATGACAGGAGAGTAGGCCCAGGTTGTCTGTATATGACGGGAGAGTAGGCCCAGGTTGTCTGTATATGACAGGAGAGTAGACCCAGGTTGTCTGTATATGACGGGAGAGTAGACCCAGGTTGTCTGTATATGACAGGAGAGTAGGCCCAGGTTGTCTGTATATGACAGGAGAGTAGACCCAGGTTGTCTGTATATTATAGGAGAGTAAGCCCAGGTTGTCTGTATATGACAGGAGAGTAGGCCCAGGTTGTCTGTATGTGACAGGAGAGTAAGCCCAGGTTGTCTGTATATGACAGGAGAGTAGACCCAGGTTGTCTGTATATGACAGGAGAGTAGGCCCAGGTTGTCTGTATATGACAGGAGAGTAGGCCCAGGTTGTCTGTATATGACAGGAGAGTAGACCCAGGTTGTCTGTATATGACAGGAGAGTAGGCCCAGGTTGTCTGTATATGACAGGAGAGTAGACCCAGGTTGTCTGTATATGACAGGAGAGTAGACCCAGGTTGTCTGTATATTATAGGAGAGTAGGCCCAGGTTGTCTGTATATGACAGGAGAGTAAGCCCAGGTTGTCTGTATGTGACAGGAGAGTAGGCCCAGGTTGTCTGTATATGACAGGAGAGTAGGCCCAGGTTGTCTGTATATTATAGGAGAGTAGACCCAGGTTGTCTGTATATGACAGGAGAGTAGGCCCAGGTTGTCTGTATATGACGGGAGAGTAGGCCCAGGTTGTCTGTATATGACAGGAGAGTAGGCCCAGGTTGTCTGTATATGACAGGAGAGTAGGCCCAGGTTGTCTGTATATTATAGGAGAGTAGACCCAGGTTGTCTGTATATGACGGGACAGTAGACCCAGGTTGTCTGTATATGACAGGAGAGTAGGCCCAGGTTGTCTGTATATGACGGGAGAGTAGGCCCAGGTTGTCTGTATATGACAGGAGAGTAGACCCAGGTTGTCTGTATATGACAGGAGAGTAGACCCAGGTTGTCTGTATATTATAGGAGAGTAGGCCCAGGTTGTCTGTATATGACAGGAGAGTAGACCCAGGTTGTCTGTATATGACAGGAGAGTAGGCCCAGGTTGTCTGTATGTGACAGGAGAGTAGACTCAGGTTGTCTGTATATTATAGGAGAGTAGACCCAGGTTGTCTGTATATGACAGGAGAGTAGACCCAGGTTGTCTGTATGTGACAGGAGAGTAGGCCCAGGTTGTCTGTATGTGACAGGAGAGTAGACCCAGGTTGTCTGTATATTATAGGAGAGTAGACCCAGGTTGTCTGTATATGACAGGAGAGTAGGTCCAGGTTGTCTGTATATGACAGGAGAGTAGGCCCAGGTTGTCTGTATATAACAGGAGAGTAGGCCCAGGTTGTCTGTATATGACGGGACAGTAGGCCCAGGTTGTCTGTTCATTTGCTTTTGTTTTGCTGTTGTTGCAACAGCAGAAAACCTAAGCAACATGGAGATACATCCAGAAGTTCCAACATGCATCTAACAGGAGATGTGTGTCAGGTACGGAAGGAAATAAAGAGCAAAACACAGTAGAAGTCATTCCAGTGTCTTTGTTTGAAAGTTCTCGCTTGGTACCCAACAAAAAGTGTAACAGAATGTCACACTCAAACACATTATTGTAGAATTCCAGAGCATGAAAGCCACAAGGAACTGCTAACTGGGCCGTCTACTTCTCACCAGCACGGAGGTAGCCAGAGCCAGGGGTCCTCAGGGAGATGCTTTAAACTATAATGCTTTACCTAACTCTACTTGACTGGGAGCACAAAACAGGTGGCATTTTCAGGTGGATAAGGATTCAGAGGACTAACTCTTCCAGTCTGCTTTGCCTTGCTGTGATAAACACCTCGACCAAAAGTGACTTGGGGAGGGAAAGATTTTTTCATTTTATACTTCCAGATAAGAGTCCATCACTAAGGGAGATCAAGCAGAGACCATGGAGGAATGCTGCTGACTGCCTTGCTCCCTTTAGTTTCCTCATTTATCTTTCTTATACAGCCCAGGTCAGCTGCCTAGGAATGGTGGCACTCACTGCGGCCAGAGCCCTCTCACACCAATCAATCACATACACACACACACACACACACACACACACACACACACACACACACTCCCTACAGATATGCCCATAGCCCAATATGATCCAGGCTATCCTTCAGCTGAGACTCCCTTAAATTTACTCTGGGCTGTGTAAAGTTCATAGCTGAAATTAACTAGAAAAATGATCATTCTTGAAGTTATTGTTAGAAAATGTGTACCACCAAAGAGAAAAAAAAAGATCTTTAAAAAATATATATGATACAAAAGACAGGGATAAGAAAAGCAACACATGTATATGTATATGTGTGTGTATGAGTGTGTGCATGTGTGATGTGTGTGTGTGTGTGTGTGTGTGTGTGTGTGAGAGAGAGAGAGAGAGAGAGACAGAGAGAGAGAGAGAGAGAGAGAGAGAGAGAGAGAGAGAGAGAGAGAGAGAGAGACTAAATGATAGATGCCTAGATCAGTTTGACCTTTAGTCATGCCTGTAAGGAATTTTTTTATTCCCTTAATAAATGTAGAAAGATCCAGCCCATTAAGGGTGACAGAGAATTCTGAATTTTGTAGGCATAAGTAAACATGGTTGCATTCATTTCTATCTGCTCTTGACTATGAATATTGCTTCAAGCTCTACTGCTGTGGCCTCTTTACTGTACTCTGTAACTGTGAGCTAAAATAAACCATTTCTCCCCTAAGTTGCTTGTTTCCAGGGTATTTTATCACAGCAACACAAGGAAACTTGGGAAGTGGCTCATAAAGGAACCTGGAGCATCACACATCCTAGATAATTGCTCTACCACTGAGCTCCCCTAATCCAGACAACTCTGTTGCCCACTCAAAACTCTTCTCTTCCTTCATTATTGATAAATGATTTTGAAAATTTACTCTCAATGTTTTTACAAGTATAGGCTCTCCCCAGCTCGAAAGACCTAAGCTCAACCCAGAATGACTATTCTCTCTCTTTATGTTTGATCTAAACATATGCTTATCCCAGAACACTGGATAAGGAGAGGTGAAGTCTGTGGGGAGTCATAGGGATGGTTTTTCTCTAGGAAAATTATAGCAAGAATCTGAAGAGAGGGACCAGAGTTTAAGAGCACGGACTGCTCTTCCAGAGGACCCTAGTTGGAGCCCCAGCATCTCCATGGCAACTAACAACAATCTATAACTCCAGTTCCAGGGAATCCAATGTCCTTTTCTCCCCTTGGGGACACCAGACATGCTTGCTTGTGGTACAAAGACATGAATGCAGGCAAAACATCTACACAGATAAAATAAAAATGAATAAATCTTTTTTAAAGACAAAATGACAAGAGAGAACATGGGGAGAACAAGGGAAGGTAATTGACACTCAAGAGAAGCTTGCTGTGGTGGTATCCATCCCAAGATGGCTCCCAGTGCTCCGAGTCTCCTATTAGTCACACTTTCCAATGAATCCTTCCAAGACAGACCATAGAAGCCTTCCAAAGTTAGGAAATAAAAGATATGCCCAATTTTTAGCTTGTTCTCAAATTACTTGTTCTGTAATACAGTTTCTCATCGTTAGCACTGCTGACTTTTGGGGCCTGGTGTTCTGTGTTGTGGGAGGAGGCTTTCCTGGACAGTGCGGGAGAGTCACCAGAATTGTTTATCTGACCCAGTAAACATCAGTGGCACCTTCCCAATTGTGAGAACCAAAAAACATAGAGGGTCCCCTGATGAATAGAAATCACCCCCAGTGACCCCCACTGTTCTAGAGGAAGCTGGCCACCGTACCCTGCTGGCACGCACGCACTTTGCTAGCCATGTGAATGAATCATCTTGAACTTGACCTCCACCCTGAGTCAAGGCCAAAGGTGTTGGCACTCACCGTTCATTTTTATGGCAAGTCTCAGGAAAGACCCTGAGCTGTAGCCAGCCTGCCAGCCTGCTCCCAAACCCCTGATATCCCAAAAGCACAAGAGATAAAATGTGCTGTTGTTTCGAGACATTTGATTTGCCCGAGGGAGAACTAATGTGTTATCCTCAGACAGGGTTGTATGAAGATATTGTCATTGAACTTACAGAAATCTTTTTCCTAGCAGGACAGAGCTTGATAAAACAAACAAATAAACAAACAAAAATGCAGAGCACTGGGCCTTTGCGTGACGTCACAGAGCTACTCAGTTCACCCACCTGGAACAACCTGTCTGAATTTCATTTTGTGGATTATATTGTTCCCGTTTTTGAAACATGTGTTAGTTTAGTTATTTGTAGCCAAATCCTCCCTGTTACACAAAAATAAAAATCAAAAATTTTAAAAATTTCAATTATATGTGTTACTTATATGTATGTGTATATGTGTGGGTCATAGTGTACATGTAGAGGTCAGGGGGCAGCTTGAAGTATTTGGTTCTCATCTTCTGCCGTGTGGGACCCAGAATTAAACTCAGGGTCATGGGGCTTGGTGACAAAGACCTTTACCCACTGAGCCATCTTGTCAACCCATATCTTTTAGTTCCTCATCGTGCTGATTCAAGCATTAAAGAGAAAGAGCAACTACAGACAATGATAATATGATAGTAAAAGAGAAAGGAGAAAAAAAGCAAAACAAGACTTTCGTCTTGTCTCAAGATTATAAATAGTATCATCTCTAAATACAGAAATACACGCTGATGGTGCATAGTATCTGTAATGGTCTCCATATAAATGAATATAAATGGAATGTTTATGGGCAATCTGTTTTAATGGAAAAAAACAGGAAAGTTTACCCAGAAAGTTTCATAAAAGAATAAAATAAAAACATAAAGCAGAATGAGCACTGTAAATACCGCCATGTGTGATGAAACGTTGTGTACCCTAATAAAATTTGCCTGAAGATCAGAGGACAGAACAAGCCACTAGATTAAACATAAAGCCTGGTGGTGGTGGCACACACCACCTAATCCTAGCACTTGAGAGGCAGAGATCTATCTGGATCTCTGTGAGTTCAAAGTCAGCTTGGACTACATGAGATTGATTCAGTCTAGGAGAGAAACAGAGCCAGACAGTGGTGGCATACACCTTTAATCCCAGTACTTGGGAATCACATGCCTTTAATCCCAGCACTAGGAAGGAATATGGCTGGGCAGAGAAAGGCCTATAAGGTGTGAGGAGAAAGGAACTAAAGCTTTTTAGCATAAGACTTTTATGCTGGAAGCCTTTTCAACTAGACCCCTTTTAGCTGAGGACTCAGAGACATTTAGTCTGAGGATTTGTGGAGTTGGTGAGGTGAGACGTGGCTGTGGCTTCTTCCTTTGTCTCTCTGATCTTTCAGCATTTACCCTAATATTGGGCACCGGGTTTTTTTTATTATAAGACAGCCATGTTTTTAGGTAGTTAAATCCCCAGAGCATCCGTTCTACTTTTTTCTGCTACAGTCGGCAGGACAATAGTCCTCACACTGTTCACACTTGTCCTGTCACCAGTGATTATGTTACCTAAAAGTCAGAGGCCATCACAGGTGTGATTAAGTCCCCAAATCTGAGGTAGAGAGATGTTCCTAGTTATCAGAATGGACCCAAAGTAATCACAACCTTCCTTTAGAGTGAAAATGAGAGGCAGAAAGGGATCTAGAAAAAGACGGACTGCTGTGGAATAATCTTTGTACATTGTAAATGTGCATTGCTCTCGTTGTTAATGAAAAGCTGATTGAGCCGGGTGGTGGTGGCTTATGCCTTTAATCCCAGCACTCGGGAGGCAGAGGCAGGCTGATCTCTGTGAGTTCGAGGCCAACCTGGTCTACAGAGTGAGTTCCAGGACAGGCACCAAAACTACAAGGAGAAACTCTGTCTCAAAAAAACCAAAAAAAACAAAACCAAAACAAAGAAAATAAATAAATAAATAAAAATAAAAGGCTGATTGGCCAATAGCTGGGCAGGAAGAGATTGGTCAAGACAGCCTGACACAGGGAAGAGGAAGGGCAGAGTCAGCAGATGCCTGCCAGCCAGCTGCCAAGGAAGCAAGGCATGTAGAAAATAGGGTAATAAGCCACTAATCATGTGGCAAAGCATACATAAGAAATATGGGTTACCTTAAATGTAAGAGCTAGTTAATAATAAGCCTGAGCCACCGGCCAAGCATTTATAATTAATATAAGCCTCTGTGTGGTAATTCGGGAAGCAACTGGTAGGTATGATGGGGGTGGGGGAGGGATGGGCAGGACAGAAATCTCCACCTCCCATTCCATGTGACACATAAAGAAACAAGGAAATGCAAACTTTAAAAGTGAAGGAAGAGGGGCCCAAGCCCAGGAATGCGAAAGGCCTCAAGCTGAGAAAGAGAGAGGAACCAAGTTCCCCAAAGAAACAGAAACACATGTGGTCCTGCTCACAGTGAAACCATTTTGAACAAATGAACTCTACCCTGAGAAAAGAGAAGACAGGAGAAAGCCAGCCAGCCAGCCAGCCAGCACAGCACTTACGTCCCCACGTTTCCTGATGCAGATGTGGTATGACCAGCCACGCTGCCTCTTTCTCCACCATATTTATTGTGCCCTCAAACCATGAGCCCAAATAGATCCTTCCTTTTTGATGCTGCGTTTGTGAAATGTTTTGTCACAGAAATGAGAAGAACAACTAATGCGTGTACTAAAGAAGTCCTGTCTGTGTTGCTTAAAGCCACTACAGTTTGAAGCGCTGTTACAGCTGAGATTATAAAAACCAATACACTTCCTTCATTCACATACCCTTTAGAGCAATTGCCTCTTTTCCTTTGGCTGCAGATAAACTGGGGTTGTTACTCAGCATTCTGATCATTGGTAGCCAAAGGCTGAGGAGGTATCTAATGCTGAGACAGTGGACACCCCATCACTGATTCTGAAGTTGAAGAAACGCAGCAAACTGAAGTGGCTAGAGTTTATTGTCCCAGAGCCTCGCACACATCAGGTGCCTCCGAGGAAGAGCCTCCCATCCCCTCAGAATGGGAAGTCCTGCTTCCTGCTCCTGTCAGGCATGCTTTTCTGTCCTAACTGTGTATTACTATATAGCAAACCACCTCAAAAGTCAGAGACTTAAAACAGTGACGATTATTCCATTAAAGACAGTTCCTTGTCTTGTTGTTATGACAAAATACCTAACAAAAGCAGCCGAAGACAGATTTATTTTCGACTCCAGTTTGAGGTACAGTCTATCACAGCAGGAAATGTGTGGCAGTCGCAATGTTGAGGGTATGGTTAGGCTTGTCTAAAGTGTGACGTGGAGAGAGAGGAATGTTGGTGCTCAGCTTGCCTTGATTTTTTTTTTTTTTTTTTAGTACAAGCTGGGACCCCAGCTCACGGGATGGTGCCACCTATGTTTAGGGTGCATCTTACACCCGCAGTTAAACATCTCTGGAAACACCCTTCTAGGGAATGTGTCTCCTAGGTGACTCTAAATCTAGTTGAGCTGACCGTGAAGATTAACCTACAACCTGAGTAAGGGCCTGTTTATAACCTGGCTCATTCACTTGCCTCTCAGTTTGACACTAGGCTATCAGGTTATCCAGTCGGGATGACGGCTGGGAGGCCCATTTCCTCTGCTGGTGCGTCCTCTTTTCCTAGGGAATGTCAGGGATCTCCCAGACACAGTAGCTGTAGTGCAAAGGCATCTGATGAGAACCAGGGAGGTTGTATTCTCTCTTATGACTGAGTCTTAGATGTCATGTGGCTTGAATCCTACCATTGTCAAATCCTCCCAGGTACAATGAAAGGAGCACTTAGTCACGTTGGCAGAGGCATGCTGGACAGAAGTCAGTGCTGTGGTACTCTAGGGAACAGAATCCACCGTGCTCTTGAAGCTGTGTTCTCTCTTTGTATGTCCAGAAGCCTTTCTTTTGGTTCTCATTAGCCAGTGTTAGGAGTTGCTTGGTATAGCAGGTACAAGTGCAAGTGTATTAAAATAAGGACACATATTTAAATTTTCTTCTCTTTTTACTATTTTCCTAGTTTTTATTAGTTATTAGAGAATTTTCTACAATGTGTTTTGATTACCCTCCTTTCTCAACTTCCCCAGATCCCCCTTTCCCTATCTACCCTATTTTGTGTCTTTTTAAAAAACTCATCAGCCCAATTAGTGCTGCCTGTATACTCTTGGACAGGACTGAAGTGTGGTGGACCTACCTGGGGTAACACTCTCAGAGAAAACGGACTTCTCCCAAGAGCTATCAGATGCCAATAGCTAGGGGTGAGATTCCTTCCCACACCCACACTCCACGCTGGGATTTTCTGTCCTGAGCTTGCAAAGGTCTTGAGCACGTTGTCACAAATGCTTTGACTTCCTTTGTGCTGCTGCTCTGCTGTGTCCTGAGAACAGCCTCCCTATAGTCATCCACCAGCACTGAATCTCACACTCTTCCTGCCCGCTCTTGCGTAGTGATCCCTGACCCTTTGAAGAAGACGGTGTGATCTAGATGCCCAATTTGGGGCTGACTATTTCAGTTCCGTGTTCTCTGTGCCTTGACTGGTTGTGGGCCCATGCGTGCTACCCGATGAGAAAAGTAATCATCGGTCTCACCATTTGTGAAGCCTGAGTACTACAGTAATGACTGGCCTGGCAGGACATGCCTACTGGTACAACTGTGGAATGAATATCATGGGAACAATGATCTACTTTCCAGGTGGACTTAAGTCCTACTCCACAAGATGAAGCCCTTACCTGGATCCATTATCAGGCCTAAGACCTGTGGCTACTCCAGTCATGGGCTTTAGGGAAGAACTATCATTCTGCTAAATGGACATAGAACCAACTCTAGTGACTTGTTGTTCCACTACACATTGATACATTTCTCAATCCTCATCAGAGAAACTCTATTTGAAGTAGATGGTGATTAGCACAAAGATCCACAACCACTCATAGTGCAGATAATAAACTTCCTTCTTAAAAGACAAACACTGTGTTGTGGGAAACAAAGGACTGGAGACATTGGCTCAGGAGGTAAAATACCCCCCACTGAAGTATGAGGACCAGAGTTCAATCCCCAGCATCCATGACAAAACAGGAGCAGCAGCCCTGGGCAGCTGGAGACAGCCCAGCCAGCCAATGAGCTCCTGAGTCAATAGGAGATCCTGTCTCAAAAGATAAGGTGAACCACAACCAAGGAAGACACCAGACATTGATGTCAGATACATACACACACACACACACACACACACACACACACACACACACACACACACCAATCCTAGCAAACTAAGAACACACATAGTTTTCAGCTCTTCTATACTAGACTGAGAGATTTGACCAAGCCATAAAGTTTGATAACCCCTCTTCAAAAAGCATCAGTCATAGAGGCCCCATTTTCAGACCACTTTCCCACATGTGTGGCAGAGCTATATAGATATAAAATCCACAATTCTTAGACCTTCTTTGTGAGATTGGCTCTCGCTGGTGTACAGAAACATTCCTAGAGGTCTGATGCGACAGTTATCATCACCTTGACCAGCACTTCTCTTAAAAATGGAAGGCCTAGTCTCTGATTGTCCTAGCACTTGCTCTACGCTTCCTTCTGTCCCTCTCTGGCACTACTACTACTACCATCTTCTGCCTCTCAAAGAGCTGCTCGGAGAATCCGCATTATTTTCCAATTGCTTTGACCTCTCTGGCTTTCTTTCATCTGTCTTGTGCGGGCACTTACAGGGTGTATACTGTGTGCTAGATAATCCAATCCCACATAAGAAAACACGCTTCCTAAAGATGGACTTGCCTGAGGCTAAATTTTAAAACAGAGAAATAATATGGCTGTTTTGTTTCTTTCCTGTTTCCTCAAAGATGATAGATAGATAGATTTTAGTTAGATGAGAGATAAAAACCGTAGATTATAAGTAGGCAAAAGAGAGATATTTGTTAGATTATAGATAGATGATATATAAAAACAGATGATAGATAAGTAGACAGATCATAGATAGATGGTTGATAGACAGATGTTATTAAAAAAATCTCTTACCTACCATTGGGAATGGCAGTGCTGTGAATATATCTCTTTTTATTAAATGAGTTTGGAGCAATTTTCTTAATGATCTGGCACTATGAATCCCAAAGACAAACACAACTCTTTATCTAAAATACCAGTATTACACTTTTTCTAAATACAGAACACTATTTTTACTAGGAATTTGGCAAGCACTTTCAAAATGTCATTTTCTGTTTTCATTCCCTGAGAATTTCCTAACAACCAATATGCATAGAAATTTTAATATGCAGCTGGAATCCTTCAATATTTATTACAGAATTTTAATGGTTTATGATTTTGTTGCCATTGTTTACTCTTCTGAAGTCCTAAGTAAATTTTAAGTTCACTTGTGATCTAGCCATGGACTTTTCAGCCTGCTTCTTCTTTCCCAGCATTCCTAGGACCTGACATGCAATAGTAAGCATTCCGCACTTGTCTGTCCAATGACCAGGCACACACAATACACATGATGAAACAACATTAATTCTGACATGTGATAGTAAGCATTCCGCACATGTCTGTCCAATGACCAGCACACACAATACACATGATGAAACAACATTAATTCTGACATGTGATAGTAAGCATTCCGCACATGTCTGTCCAATGACCAGCACACACAATACACATGATGAAACAACATTAATTCTCATCACTAACCCTGTTCCTGCCACCTCAGTGCCCACCCCCACCCCATAACCTGTTTAATGTTACATTCAAGTTTTTCCTGCTTCAACCATACACAGAAAATGATTTTTACTTTTTCATTCCATATCCACGTATTAGTAATGACACAATTCCACGTGGTATCCAGAGCTCAGGAGGGAAGGGAGCCCAGCTGGACCCTGACATTAAGTTATATAGTAGATATGTCATATCTACTTTCTATCAGACTTTTAAAGCTGGAAGAGACCTTGGAGATAGCCAAGTCCAACCCCTGGGTTTTACAGGTACGGAAATCAAGGTCCAGAGACACTGGGAGATAGGGGTCAGTGCCCTGGAGCTCGCATAGGAAAGCACTTTGAGAAAAGCCTGCAGGCTTTGGGGGCGGGGTACTTAAAAAGCAAGACTGTCTTTATATCACTGTTGTTTGCCACCAGATTCCCCGTCCCCTGCTCCTTCCACATGACCACATTGTGCCCCAGACACTGAAAGTCCTCTCTACTTGTGTTGTGCTTTTTATCATAAGGAAACTGTGATACACAACTGGCCACTTCCCTTAATGTGTGGGCTGCCTCAGAGTGCCAAGCTAACTGCGTTGTTTTGCCATTGTGGCTCCAGTGTGGGAGGAGGTGCTGAAAATGGAGCCCAGGAAGTTTGGCAGAGTGGGCTCTTTAAGCCGAAGAAGCCAAGGAACAAAGAGGGATTATTCTGATCAATTGGCCAAAGGGGCAGAAGAAAAGTCTCAGGCCCCATCAAAGTCTCGCCAGCGGCGTGAATGCGTTTTAAGGCTGACATGGGAGAACTCATCTCAGAGCCCTAGAATGATTATATTGTAGTCTTGGATTTCTCTTCTGCTGTGGAATTGTTGACTACAGAGATATTTCTTGGGTTCATCTCTATTTCGCTAGTGTCTAGTCTAATGTTTGCAATATTAAATGCCTCTAATAAGCACTTTGATAAAAGTGTTCATTAAAAAGTGAACTAGTAAATTATGAGGCTAGTGAAGTAGCTGGTAAAGGCAGAGAGAACTAGTCACTTTGAAGCCAATAAGTTTTGAATAAGTCTTGAGTTTTCTAAATGTTGACATTTTAAACTTGTAATTTTGTACAACTAATTGATTCTAATAACAAACCAAAGTCCCTGGCTAAACTTATGCCAAAACTGCTTGTAAAAATCAGTTGTTGGAATGGAGATTTAGCTCAGCGGTGGAGAGAGGAGTTGCCTAAGGTGTGCAATGCTGGGTTCCATACCGAGTAACAGAAACCAGACAGTGTGGCGCACCTGTAAGTCCAACACTTGGGTGGATGAGACAGGATTCAAAGTTTGAGGCTATTATCAGCTACATTGCAAGTCTGAGGCCTGCCTGGGCTACATGAGAGAAAGACAAATCAGTTCTAGTGTCATCATTTTCAAAAACTCTAAATTCAAGGCTGGGATGTTGCTCAGTGGTTAAAACACTTTCCATGTAAGCATGAGGACCAGGGCTTAATTTCTCAGCACCCTGTAAAATCCAGGTCGATCCACCTGGAACCCCAGTATGAGAGGCAGAGGCAGGCTAGCTGAATCGGTGAACTCCCGGGTCGTGAAAAAGACTTTGACTCAATGTCTAAGATGGAGAATAATTGTGGAAGCACTAGCATGCGCATTCTCCTACACAAATGCAGACCTACATACACATGTGTGATCATGGACACACATAAGCAAAAGAAAAAGTGTGAAGTTGGAATGCATGAGATTTTGTCTCAAAAATCCAAATATCAAACAAAGAAACAAAAACAACTTTTTAAAAAATTGTAAATTCCTGCATGTGTGCATATCCATTCATCAAAACTCACATTGAATACAAGTCATCGAGATACTCTCTGCTCTTTTCATTTACACAGTGTTTCTAAACATGGGACATTCCATCATAAGAGGGATCAAGGCTTGAGGAACACACTGATTCACAGAATATTGGTGAGCAAGATTCCAGAATCTTTGCCTTTAAATGAGTAACTACCCAGGTGTCTCCTTCCTCATTCCTAAATATTTAGCAAACACTTAAAAAAATTATTCTTTGTGTCTTTCACATCATGCATCTCCATCCCATTCATTTCCCTGTCCCTTTGTGTCCACCTTCTGCCCTTGCAACCCGCCCCCCCCCGCCCCCCAATTAAGTAAAATTTAAGAGAAAAAAGAAGAAAAGAGAGAAGGAAAAAAAAAATCAATCTTGTTATGGAAGCTGCAGCGTGACACTGAGTCACACAGTAAACCCTTTTATCCGTGTGTCTTTACTTGACAGTGTTCACTACAAAGAGTCAGTGGTCTGGCTTGAGGCCTTCTGGTTTCTGCTACACTATGGATGCTGGACCCTCACTGGGACTCCTCTTGGATACCCTGCTGTTGCCCTGTGTTGTGGAAATTCTGCAGCTTTGGGTCTGCAGGACCGTTCCCTTTCACGTGCTCCAGCAGATCACAGATAGGGGTGGATGTTGGGGTGGGCCAACTTCATAACTCTGGTTATGGTGCCTGGGTACTTGCAGGGTTGGTCAGCCCACCCACTCTCTCCTTTTCTCACCACCAGGTGTAGCTCTCCTGCATTGCCTTGACCAAATTTACCCCTTGCAGAGATGAGAAAGGGGAGGGGCCAGGACTCCTGCCTTTCTGTCCTCAGGGTCAGATCCTCCATACCTACCTTCAGGGTCAGCTCTACTGGGTTACCCAGGTGTGGCATAGGGACCACTCTCCTGAGTGCTGCATGCTGCTGAGGAGCAGGAGCAGGGCCAGCTCTCCCACCTGCATCGGATGCTGATGGGCAGGGGGTGGGGGTGAGGGCATCTCTCTCCTGTCCATACTGCCATGTGACAGATGAATAATGCTAACAACTATGGGGCTGGCTCACCCAGACCTCTGTCAAACAGGCTTGGCTCTATTGTGCTGCCAGGCGAGGTGCAGGGCCTGCTCTCCTGAGTGTTGCAGCGGGCAGGGTCAGCTCTTCCACCTTTTTGACCTTGGGGCCAGCTCTCCCCCATCATGCCGCCACATGACAGATGAGTAATGGGGAGAGAATTGAGCACTTCTGATAAGCAAGGCCCTATTAGTTTACCTTCAGCAAATAATAAAAGTAATAGGAGATTATACCTCTGCAAGAGATGAAACCAATCTTATAGATAAACACAATGAAACATAGGTTAAGGCAGAATGGAAGGGCTGGGCTCAGAGGAGAGCTTCAGGGGCAGGGTTGGGAACGCTCAGGAAGAAAACGAGGATGTGAATTTGGTTGGAAAGAGGTTCTGGATTTGTATTGAAGTTCCTGGCAAGCTCTCAGGAAGCAAGAACTGAGAGTGGCTTAGGTTTGTCTTCTACCCAGAAACTCGCAGACGTGGGCGGCATGGTCGCATCATGCTGGAACCTTTGGAAGCTCTAACAGAACCATACCAAAGACTCTGGCTGGGTCAAACAACGGCGTGAGTGTGTGTGTACCTCCTCAAATTTACATGTTGAATTGTTACTGTTCAGGGCGACAGCATAAAGAGGGGAGGCTCTGGGGAAGATTGCTGGGTCCTGAGGGTGGGCTTCATGAAGGGATCAGTGTCTTTGTGAAAGAAACTCCAGAAAGAAGGCTCCTCCTTTCCACCACATGAGGTCACAGCTAGAAAGTGCCACTGAGGAACAGGCCTGAACAGGACACTGGAACTATTGGTACCTTGCTCTTAAACTTTCTATTCTCTAGAATTGAGGAAAATTAGCTTGTTTCTAAGCCACCTTGTTTAGGACACTGTGATAGGATAGCTTGACTGTAATAAGATGGCCCATCTAAAGTAGTTCAGCTTTGCCAGGAGATGTTTAAAGCTCTTGGCTTCTCTGCAGTCAGGCTGTTCATCACTTTTAAGCAGCACTAAGAACATGGGACGTTAATAGGTTGAACCTGCAGTACCCTCTGCTCACAGATTGTTATACTGGGGGAGGGGGGCTAGTCATGAGCACATTTCATAGTGCACTGTCTTGTTAAATCTCCCAAACAGATGGCACAGCTCACTCGAGCCACCCCCTATAATCACTCCTAGCAGTCACTTTGTTTTCTGATGAACGTGAGTTTATCTAGCTTCTCCTTGGCACCACCAGTTTCAACAGCCAGCAGCAGGGTACCATGCCTAGGTTTCATCATATCCTCGCCCCACACATGCTTTTACTTTTTTGGTTGAATATTTGAAGACCAATCTTGGACATCATATCATTTCATCTATAAATATTTCAGTAAGTATCTCAATAAAAGGAGAGAGACTTGAGTGAGGGCTGTGCTGAGCGAAGGACCTCCAAATCAGAGTTTGGGAAGGGAGAGGAGGAGGTAGTGGCTTCACAGCAGAGAGGCACAGCAAACACCAAACACTGGCTCAACCGGTGACCAAAGGCGGCATCAGTGGGGTGGCCATGTCAACGGCTCGCTGTGTGTTGCAATGAGCAAAGCACTAGTAGCATCTGTGTAAAACATGTACGTCAGTTAGCAGTGACACACCCACACCGCTTCTTTCATTGTGGCAACTGTCCCAGACTAATAGAACGTGTTCACAGTTGGAGAGCCTGGTTCCAGAGCTGCGGTGCTGAGCACAGTCAACTTGACCCCGTTTAGAATCGCCTAGGAGACACACCTCTGGTCATAACGATGAGGGCATTTCCAGGGGGGCTAACTGAGGAGAGGAGAGGAGGGAGGGGAGAGCAGAGGAGAAGAGAGGACAGAGAGAAAGAGAGAGGGGGAGAGAGAGCACTCAGCAGCAGCATTCTTTCCTCTCTGCTGCCTGACTGCAGATATATGACCAGATGCTCCTGTGGCCAGGCCTTCCACAGCATGAAAGTTTTTCCTCTTAAACTGTTAGCCCAAGTAAGCCCTTCCTTCCTTGTTGCTTTCGGGGAGAATTTTGTCACAGCGATGAGAAGGGTCACCAATGCCAGGGCGTGTAGGAAGCTGGGCCACATCTTTGTGACTTCTCAGTGGTCTGAAAGTGGAACAGAGGAGGGGCAGGAAAACCACAACGTCGCTGTCACGCTGAGGAGGAAACGTGATACTAAACCAGCTCAGAGAGAATATTTTGCACGACTTATTCAGAGCTACCTTTTCAGAGATATTAGCACCATAATTGGAAGTTCAAGCACCTTCCTGGTGAACATTAAATTAAGGGCTATTCTGACTATCAACCTGGCTACCAGTCTCAAGTCAGCAAACGTTAGGCTTTCTTTAGTTTCATTCTCTCTCAGGCATTGCTCCAGTCACCCTTTTTATAAAATGGAATAGTGAATCTTTGAATGGACTTGATACGGCCTTTTTCCTTGCCCTGTACCCAAGATTTATGGCAATAAAACTTTTTCTTCTGTTCAAAATTAAATTATTGACAAATTCTGCTTTACTAGTACCTAACAAAAACAACCATGGTTTATTCTTAGTATTATCTAATGTCCAGCCATACTTTATTTGCTTGCTGTATATAGATTATTCTTAAGCTTAGTAAAATTTGGAAAAGACAGCCTTCTCCCAGGCAGAGACTGGATGACCCTGACTGACAATCTCTGGGGGGAACTATTGTATCTGCCGGTAATCCTAGCATGCAGGACGCTGAGAGAGAGGGAGTGTAAGGTGAGAGCCAGCCTGTGTCCCATAACAAGAACCTGAGTGAAGGGAGATGATAGATAGATGGATAGATAGATAGATAGATAGATAGATAGATAGATAGATAGATAGATAGAGATGGGAGGGAGGGAGGGAAGGAGGGAGGGAGGGAGGGAAGGAGGGAGGGGAAAGGGCAAGGAGAGTAGGGAAAGGTGAAGAGCGAGGAGAGGGGAAGGAAGAGAGAGGAGAGAAGGAAGAGCAAGGAAGGGGTGGGGAGGGAGAACAGAACGAGGGGCAAGCCTTGACTCTTTAACAACATCTCCGGATGTTCTCACACAGCTCATATTCTTTAGTTAGTATTATCGTGTGTGTATACATGGATGTGTGAGGGATGCACCTGCCACAGTGTGTGTGTGGAAGTCAGAAGGCAGCTTTGGGGAGCTGTTTTACCTTCCACCTTTATGTGAGTTCTGAGGACCAGGTCTCTAGGTTTGAGGAGCAAGCCACCCCACCAGCCCCTTGGGCTCTTTTTACCAAAGGAAAGTCAGACTCCATGATGATCAAAGCAGGTACTCAATTCCCGAGTTCTGAACTCTGTTTGCTGGATGCTTTTGACCATTTGGACACTACTGACCCTGTCACTAGAGAAAAATGCACATCTGCACATTTATCATTTTTGTTCATAGAGTACTTGAGGCCCATCTGAAGGCCCAGGACCTGGATTTGGAGCACATGGCACTTTCTCACTCTGCTGTGCTCAAGGAGGCCACTATCAATAGGATCTGCGTGTTCCCTTGTTTCTTTAGAAGAGAACACTGTGTGTTGCCAAGACCCATGGACATGACAGGGAAGATAATCTGTGGTCACATGGTGTAGTGGAAAAAGCCTTAGCCTTGGTAGCAGAAGACCTAGACTCTGCAAGGATCTTTCAATATTTTAGAAAATCACCCAGCTTTTTAGGGAGACAAAGGTTTACGTTAGGAATTTAGAGCTGGGATAATCCTACAGAACTACCATTCTCGCCTTACAAATTTGGAAACTGAAATTTAGGTGAAATAGTACAGCTAAAGAAGTATTCTGTTTATTCATATTTGACTTATGAATGTTTAATATGGCTTCAGAATCAGGCTTGTCTCAATCTGTAACCCATGCTCTTCTCCCTCAGATGACAATGGTGGTCTTCTAGCTGTATCAGGGCACTTCGTGGAAGTGACGTCCCAGTTGTGTGGGCCTGAAAGAGTACATACCTTGGTCCTTATTGATTCTGTATATCTGACTTCTTAATAGGAAATTTCTAAGCTCCAAAAAAATCTGAAAACTAAGAATTTTACTCTGTTTTCCAATTTCCACATTACAGAGTTGGCAAATAATGTTGACATTTTTGTGAGGGATAAAAAATGTACAGGCCACTGGAGAGACAGCGTAGTGGTTAAGAGCACTTACTGCTCTTGAAGAGGACCCACTTGGTTCCCAGTCAGGCAGCTCACCACTGCCAATAACTCCAGCTCCAGGAGATCTAATACCCTCTTCTGGCTTCTAAGGGAAACTTTGTGGTGTGGGAGTGTACACATGCCCCGCACAGACATGCTGAAGCACACATAATGAAAAAATGGAGAATACATAGGAAATAGCTGTGTGAACTGTTAGGCACTATTCAGCCAGGAATACCAATATTAATCACTGTATAACAACTTTTGTCAAATATCTCTATGGCAAGGTCTAGGCTACAGTTGGTAATGTGTGCTGTACAACATGAGGGCGCGTGTTAAGATTCCCGATATCATCACCCTCCTGGGGCGGGGAACAACTCTAGCTTTGTTGGGCTGACTTCTGTGTGTTTGAGGCCAGCCTAAGCTAAAAGTTGAAAAATAAATCCTCCTAAAATCCAGGTGCAGTGGGAGTGTATCTGTAACTTAAGTGGTGGTGGCCAGTGGGGGTGGTGGTGAGGGACAGGGGTGGTAGTAGGTGGAGGGGGATGAAGGTGGTGGGGAATGCATCTATGGAGTTTATTGGCCATCCAGTCCGCCAATCTGTAAACTCCATATTCTCTAAGAGACCTGAATTAAAAAGTAAAACAAAACAAAATACAAGATACATAAAAGAGTCCCAGTGTTGACCTCTGGCCTCCACCCACAGGATATAAACATGTGCCTGTACATACTTGTGCACCCATACATACACTGCACCCCACCACATACACACACCATCTCCACAACAATCAGCATACAACAACAGCATGTTTCTCACACTGAAAAAAGCATGTTAGCTTTCAAATGGATTTGGTTGATAGCTTAGATTTGAAAGCTGTATTTAATGGGTGATATCACAAAGTATTTTTGAATGTTCATTTATTAATACATTGTTAAATGCATAATTGTATTTTAAGCTTCTATGAATATGTCTCCTCAAATTTTTATTTCAAGTAATCTACCTTTCTTAAGATCATTTTTTTAAAAAAATGAAAATTTGAAATTTTTGAGAAATTTGAGATTTGATTTTCAGGTTTATAATTAGCTAAAATATTCTTATAATTTTAGTTGGAGACAAAACTTTCATATCTATGAATTTGAGACTGGCTTTTCTTGTCCATCACTCTTTTTGGTGAGTTGTCAAAACCATATGAAATGGTCTATCTGGTGTAGGGGGGGGTCACAGGAAACGGCCTCTGGGTATGCTGAGGTATTTATAGTCTGGAACTTACAGTCAAAGGAGAAATCCACAAGTTACTATCAAGCTGACATGGAGCAGAGATAATTCTTTCCATAATTAAAAATGCAGTTGGCTCTCCATCCCTTTTCCTGCAGCCTCCAGCCCTTGGTGAAAACATTTGGCAAAAATGCCTCTGTGCTGTTTACATAGAGATTTAAAACATGATTCCCCATCTCCTGGCATGACGGCCGTTTGTACCACATCAGCACTGTAGTGGGTACCATCCATCAGGTGGTTGTCCGTTACTTCCGGCTGCTGTGTCCCAGGCTCCTGAGAAAACAGCTTGAGGGAGGAAGAGCTTCAGTCCAAGGTCAGCTGGATCCCCCGCTTGGGACAGAGGCTGGGCAGAACACCGTGGTGGGGGGGGTGGAGAACAAGATGGTGGAGGCTGCTCACCTCACCACAGCCAGGAAGCAGTAAGAGAAAGCCAGGGAGCTGTGTTCTATCCAGGGTGTGCCTCTGGTGGCTTAATCCCTCCAGCTAGGTTCCACTTCCTAGTTTCAGTCTCCTCCCAATAATGACGTCTAATTATGAATATGTCAATGGGCATTGATTAGTTCAGAGCCTTCATAATTCAAATACTTCTCAATGACTTGGTGGCCCAGCTAGACAGGAGTCTTTTGTGGGAACACTTCATATCCAAATCACAACATGGAAGATGTGTGCAGATTATAAGCAAATATTACAATATTTTATATAAAAGACTTGAGCCCCTCTGTGTTTTATCCATAAGGAGGTTCTCGGGCCGGTTCTCCCTGGAGAGCAAGGGATAATTTATACATTGTAAATGGAAGCATGTTCCCATTTCCATTTTCTTCTCATTTCTCTTCTCTTTTTTAAACATAATTTTTTATTGATTCTTTGGGAACTTTATGTAATCCCACTCATTTACCAGTCCCTTCATACCTGCCCTTCACCCCTTGCAGTGCCCCCTCTAACGAAAAAAATTAATTAAAAGGAACCACTCCACTCCTCCGTCTTTCCTGCCTCTCCGTCATCTCTTCATCCGTCTGGGTGGCCCTGGGAGCTGTGGTGTGTCACACAGCACACCCTTTTGTCCAAACAACTTTCCTTGCAAATGTTCATTGCAATGAGTTGTTGGTCTGGCTTTAGGCCTCTGACTTCTGACACACCCTCATCACTGGAACCTCACTGAAACTCTTCGTGGATACTCTGCTGTTGCCCAACTCACGGAGATCCCGTGGCTATTGTTCTACATGACCAGTCTCTTCATGCGCTCCAGTAGGTCATAGATGGGGTAGATGTTGGGGAGTGCCAACTCAAAGCACTAGATATAGGCCTGGATGATAGCTAAGTTGGTCAGTCAGGACCTCCACCAGGACCACACTCCGCAGGCCTGGGGTGGATCCAGCCCTGTCATTGGGTTCAGCTCTTTGGCACCCATGATGAGGGGTGGGGCCAACTTTCCTGGTGCAGCAGCCAGCGAGGTGCAAGACCAGCTATCTCAGGGCCAGCCAAGGGCAGGTTAGGGCCAGCTCAGCATGGACCTTGGACTTCAATATGAATGGTTCACGTGGCCCCCAGTGGTAACATGGGCCATGGACATAAGCACATACCCCAGATGTAGCAAAACCATGGACCAGACATGGACCTTGGCAGATTATACCCAGTCATCACCATGGCCCCAGGTGGCAGCAGGGGTCACTCAGATCATCAAGGCCCTGGCAGCATCATGGCTCTCTGGAACCTACGTGGCTCCAGGTGGTGTCCCAGATCCTGGGTATCTGCACGGCTTTCAATGGTAACAGGAGCCGTGGACATCAACACAGACCCTGGCTGAGGCAGGGCCATAGACTGAGACATGGCTCTCGGCAGCAGCCCAGGCCAGGACATCACCGTGGCTCCAGGCTGCAGTGACGGACCCTCACATCAGCCTCTTCCTCACCACCTTCTTCAGTTCTGACTCCTTCCACAGCACGTGAACCACTCCGCTTCTCTTTCTCTCCCATTTCTTCACCATGTATTCGCTCATCATAATGGCTCCTGCCCCAGCTGACTGGTGCTGGGTGGGCCTTTCTCTTCTTTTTCTTAAAATACATATTTTGTATTTATTCTTTGAGAATTTTGTACATATTCATGTATAACTCGTGCCATAATCACCCCACCACATCTGCCTTCCAACTTCCTGTTGCACACTTAAGTGCACAGCTGCTGTGGTTTTGTGCCCAAGACTTGCACAAGATCAAGCCAGTCAAAATCTCAGCATGGATGGAGGAGGTGGTCATGGAACTACACCCCTAACTGAGAAACAACCTGCAGATGACTCTTGCTGGGGAAGAGAGAGTCAGTGTTCTTCTAGGATATGAACCCTGGAAAGTTGCCCATTCTCCTGTGGGCGGCCCTACACCCAGGCACTTACCAGCAACACTAGCACGACTCTGGGTTGAAGAGAACAGTTAATTTTCTCTTTCCAATCATACAGAAAAAAAAGAAAGAACCCTGCAGGATTCTCTTGCCTGCTTCGAACTTAAGGCACAGTATCACTTTCATCACCCAATCACCACAATTTTCTGCATTCTGGATCTTGAACTGAGAAGGCCAATCACTGATCTGTTTTCTTTCCCACACAAAATCTACACTGAAAAGCACTCAGTGTCATCTTTGGTGAAACTGCGGAGTCGGAGAGTCATTTTTGTGGCTTTCTTCCACCCTCCTCTCCCATTCTCCCACTTCACAGAATTGTTCTTCTCAGACACGGGGCATTTAAGACCAGTGGTTCTCAACCTGTGAGTGGAACCCCTCTGGGAGTCAAAAGACCCTTTCACAGCAGCCACATACCAGATATTTACATTGTGGTTCGTAACAGTAGCAAAACTACAGTTCTAAAGTAGCAATGAAATAATTTTATGATTGGGGTCTCCATAGCATGAGGAACTGTACTGAAGGGTCACAGCATTAGGAAGGTTGAGAAGCACTGCTATGGACTATCAACCTCTCAGGCTTCCAGGACCAAGGTGACCTTTTCTTTTCCCTTCCTCATGAGCCAGACTCTCAGCTCTCCAGACTGCCGGGCTCTGCTGGGTACTGACGCCTGATCCTTATTATCTCCACTGTATTCTTTGTCACATTCTCCAGGATCCATTTTTCAATTTCTTCCCGCTTTCCAACCCTCACCACACACACTGTGTGCCTCTGCCTCCCCAACATGGATGCAGTAGAGGTGGGCAGCTGCTCAGGTATGTCTCACAGTGTACATCTGTTAATGTTGTCCCTTGGGTGCTAAGCACGGTGGACACAAAAGAACAAGGCTGAGATGTGTACAAGGTCCCAGTCTTGGCTGATGCTTAACCCCGTTCTTTAAGATGAATCACTGTCTTTACATCTTCCCCCTATAGTTGACAATGCTTTTTTTTTTTTTTTTTTTTTTTTTTCAGATCATTTGCTTGGATTTCGATAGACCTGAGTTTCCACTGTAGTATACCATTTCCTGGGTGTATGACTTTGGGACAGTAATTGGCTCTTCTAAATATAAATTCTTCTAAATGCATAATGACTATTGGTAGTGTTGAGGATCAAACCCAGGCTTCACACATACTAGGTAAGCACTCTGCCACTGACCCACACTCTTCACTTCCACATTACTGTTATTTTTCAGTGTGTGTGTGTGTGTGTGTGTGTGTGTGTGTGTGTCTGTGTCTGTGTGTGTCTGTGTCTGTGTGTTTGTGTGTGTGTGTGTATGTCTGTGTCTGTGTGTTTGTGTGTGCATGTATGTGTGTGTGTGTATGTCTGTGTCTGTGTGTGTGTGCGTGTAAGTGCATGTTGGCACTTTCTGGGTGCAAGCACACATAAATCATGGTGTGGCTATGGATGTGACAACCTAGGGTGTCAATCTTGGCCTTACACCACCTTTGGGACAAGATCTCTGTTTTTCACTTCACTGTGTCATAGGCTACCGACCCATGCGTTTCTGGGAATTAGCCTGTTTCCACTCCTCGTCTCACCATGGAATGCTGGGACTACAGGTGCTCGCTACTGTGTCTAGCTTTCCATGGGCTCTGGGCATCTGAACTCAGGTCCTTATTCTTGCTTGCATAGCAAGCAAATTACCCACTAAACCGCCTCGAGATCCACCCCTCCCCGACTTTTAAATCAGGACACTGGCTCTTAACCTTGTGGTGCTATCATGTGGGTTAAATGAGAATGTCTGTATAAGTTTGCCAGAGAATGTCCAGCGAAACTTCACTATCGATAGAATTTGTGATTCTAAGGCTGAGGTCCTTCTGCTGAGGTCCCTAATTCATGATTCCAAGGCTGAGGTTCTGCAGCTGAGGTCCCTAATTCATGATTCCAAGGCTGAGGTTCTGCTGCTGAGGTCCCTAATTCATGATTCCAAAGCTGAGGGCCTTCTGCTGAGGTCCCTAATTCATGATTCCAAGGCTGAGGTCCTTCTGCTGAGGTCCCTAATTCATGATTCCAAGGCTGAGGTCCTTCTGCTGAGGTCCCTAATTCATGATTCCAAGGCTGAGGTCCTTCTGCTGAGGTCCCTAATTCATGATTCCAAGGCTGAGGTTCTGCGGCTGAGGTCCCTGTACATGATTCCAAGGCTGAGGTCCTTCTGCTGAGGTCCCTGCACATGATTCCAAGGCTGAGGTTCTGCTGCTGAGGTCCCTGCACATGATTCCAAGGCTGAGGTTCTGCTGCTGAGGTCCCTCTGCAGCGTTTCAGAAATGAGCCCTGTGTTCTGCTCAGTTCTTCCTGCATGTTCTCATTTTCATTGTGCTTTTTCCAAACACGCATTTTTCTATATTGACAGTTGGAATTTAATTCAAGCAGACCTCTGTGCCTTATAATAATCAAATTACAGACAAAGGCATGGGCACCGCAGCCCGAATCTGCGCCCACTCTCTGTTGCTTGGCCCTTTGCTCCCCGTGTCCTTCTCGTCACCCCATGTTCTTTCTCTGCAGCGATAACCACAGGCATAGCAGTCGCAATAACAGCCTTTTCCCAAGTCTGCGCCCTGTGTCTGCAGCCTTAGTTCCATTGTTCAATTTAATCACCACACTGAGTTTGCCTTATTATTATTCCTCAGTTGTACAGCAGAGAACATTTAAATCAACTTAAAATACTTGATTAAAAACTCTAAAGTTCAAAAGGTTGGATGCAGAGATGCCTTGCCCTAAAGCCTGCTCCTACTGTTAGCCTTGGGCGGCCACTAATGGACTTCTCCGAATCACAGAACTTTTATACACAAAACTATACATCTACCTATTTTGAACATTCCCTGTAAACTGAATATGTGAGCTTTTGTGCCTGGCTTCTTCCACATCACAGGGTGTTTTCAAGGTGCTTGTGTCTTGTCACGTGTCTGGGTACTTCATTCTCTTTTGAAAATTTATCTGATCATATTTTAGTTAGTGTGTGTGTGTGTGTGTGTGTGTGTGTGTGTGTGTGTGTGTGTAAGTACACACACCTGTATGTGCCACACAGCATCATGCATGGAGGTCAGAGAACAAAGTTTGAGGACTTGGTTCTCTCCTTCCTTGGTTTTAAGTCAGAAACTCTCCGATCATTTCTTCTGTGCTGTGTGCGCCGCCTGACTGGCATGTGAGCTTCCAGGGATTCTCCTGCCTCCACATCTCACTCACTCACTGTAACAGCTGGGATCACAGATGAGGCTACTGCAGCTGGCTGACATGGGTTCAGGTCATCAGCTTTGTTTACCTGCTGAGCCGTCTCCCCAGCCCTTGACTCCTTCTCCTAATGGCCGGATAAGTGTGCTAGGCAGATGCGTTTTATGTACACATTCATAAGTGGAGATTTGGAGATGTTTTCATCTTTTTCCCTGTCATGAATAATGGTGCTAGTGTAAGTTTTCATGTTATGATACCTTTCCAATCTCCTTACTGTTGGGTTGTATGGGAACTGTAAATTTAATTTGTTTGGAAACTGCCAACCTATTTTCCAATGTGGCCATGTTTTCTATGTTACATATTCCTTTGTGTTATGAAGACTCATTGGCTGTGGGGCTTTTTCTGTAGCCATAGAAGGCTGTTCAGCTGGATTCTTGAGCCTAGAACTGCAGAATAAAGAGGAGAATGGATTGAAAGCTAATCCTGTAGGGAGCGTGTGCTGACCTCCCTCGTTGCTGTAGTGGAATGCCTGATGGAAGCAGCTAAGGAAAAAGGGTTTGTTTTGGCTCTCGGTTTTACAAGGGTTTCAGCCCATCATGGTGGACAGTGTGGGAACAGGAGCTCAAGGTATATGGTCACAGTGCCACCACAGTCAGGAGCAGAGTGACAGAGGGCTAGTGGACTCGCTTCCTCCTGCTTTCCTTCTTGTTCAGTCTGGATCCCTAGCCCACAGTATCAATAAATCTCTGGAAACAGCCAGAGGTAAATCTCCTTGGGGATTCTATGTTCAGTCAAGTTGACAATAAAGAGTCACTATCCCGTGGAGGCTCTTCCCCTTTGACGAGGTTTTGGCATCCTCCGCTCTCCAGAAATGCCAGGCCATGTCAGCTTCTTGTAGGGGAAGTTTACCTCTTACAGTTTTCTAGCTGTTCCTAATCTGTTTCCAAGTGTGGTGATATATTGTCTCTCCCAGTATAGTGTGCACCCTAGTAAAGCTTATTTGAGGATCAGAGGATAAAGCCAGCCACTATATTAAACATACAAGTCAGGCAGTGGTAGCACACACCTTTAATCCTAGCATTCAGGAGGCAGAGATCCATCCAGATCTCTGTGAGTTCAAGGCCACACTGGAAACAGAGCCAGGCATGGTGGCACATGCCTTGAATTCCAACACTACAGGTCTGGAGGTCTGTATAGACAGACAGGAAGTGACAGTTGGGCAGAAAGAGGAAGTGATGTAGCTGGGCAGAGAGAGGAAGTGAGATGCAGAACAGAAAGGCATATAGGCATGGGTATACAGGAAGTAGCTCTCTTTGGCTGAGGATTTCCAAGTGGTAAGAACATGGCTGGCTTCTTTCTGCTTTTCTGATCTTTCAGCTTTCACCCAAATATCTGGCTCCAGGGTTTTTTGTTTTTTTTTTTTATTAATAAGACTGTTCAGCAATTCGTCATACATCCAAGAGGTGTCTAAAATAAATGAGCTGTCTGCTCACAAGTATTTCCTGCCTCAGCCTTCATGGAAATGCATATTAATCACTGAAGTGAAACATGACTAAGTAAATAAAGTCAGCTTTAAGTGATCCAAAAGTTAGAAGCAATTTGCCCTGAAGCATCCTTTTTGTTGTTTTTCCACTGTGGACTTAGTGTTCTAAATATTTGTATAAAGTAATAAATATTATTGTTTTAAGTAAAAGATAACTTTTTCCCCCATCAACATAGCATCATTTTTTTTTTATCCCAAATCAAGGAAGACTGTAGTTTTAACTGTGTGGCTTACTTAACATTATGTGACTAAATGTGTGTTTCCATCCAGTGTGTTCAGAGCGCTATACTCACTCTCGTCAGGAAAATCTATTACCACATTAGTCACAGTGCTTCTCTCATCACGTGACTGAAACACTGGCCAGAAACAATGTAAGGAAGGAGAGGCTCATGGGTTTGGTTCACGGGTTCAGAGGTGGCCCTCATGGTTGGACAGTGTGGCTGCTGGGAGAGCGCCATCATAAGGTGGTGGAGAGAGGCAGCTTCTTCACATTTTAGTAACCAGTGACCTGGCTCAGAAGTGGCCTGGGCTATCAGTGCCAAAGGCTAATCCTGGTGGCCTGTGTCTGCCAGCTAGGCCACATGTCCCAAAGGTTCCATAATCTCCCAAAAAAGAAACAACAAGGGACCACATGTTCAAATAAACCTGCTGAGGACATGTAAGACTCAAACTGTAACATAGCACTCGTGGACACACAGGCTCCACCGTCTCATCGTGCCGGATGCATGTAGTCTAACTCTCAGAATCCTCATGCCATTAACTATTATCACATTAAAGGAAGTTACAGACACTCTGCAGTGGCACAGAGTAAGCATCCCCATTTCAACAGGAGGACTGGGGGGCTGGCAAGCATAAACCAAACCAAAGGAACACCAGTACCAAAAGGACAGCACCCAACCTGGAGCTCTGTGTCCAGATCCACAGCTTATGGTGCCATCGCCTGCCCTCTAACAGCCTTGGGTCCCTGACCCTAACGTATTGGTGCCCTCAGCACACATAGGCTTTTGGTAAAGCTGACTAAACCCGATGCCTGTAACAATCCTTGGTGGAAGTTCTTGGTATCATCAGCATCCTGGGGTCTCTACTGCAACTCACAGCTCCATGCACTCGGCCCCGCAAAGCCTCAACGCAGGAAGCTGAGCCCTGCTACATGTTGTGTGGTATCATTGGATTCTTTACTGTCTCCTTTATACAAGCCTTCATGCATCTGAACTCCTACACTATAAATAACTGTGAGAAGGGTACCATGTGGACAATGCCAAACTCTGCTGTCAGCTTGACATGGACCCTTGCCTCCTTGGATGTGGGTACATTGCAGCAGCCTCCGAGAGCTTATACAGCTGAACTTGGGAAAACCTGTATGATCAAGTTCAAGCAGAGTGCACCAGAGCCATGCCTACTTCAAGCACTCTCCTTTCAAAGGAATTTGCATGTTTTATGTCCTAGAGTCTTCATTGAGGAAGCTGTATCAACTCCTTCACCCGAAGGATCAGGGAACACCGTGGAGGAGCGATCAGAAAGAATGTAAGAGCCAGAAGACAGGGAGTGGTTGATCTGCTGTCTGCTTGACTTGTCAGGCTGTTGCACTTATATCTCAAAGCAGATGTGGTTACCTGTGCAAGACCTGGACAAGTTCAAGCCAGTCCAAACCCCAGCCCCTTCTGAAGCCTTCCCTGTCTGTGGAGCTATAGGGTATCTGAGGACATGGCCCTGATAAGTTCTCCATGCTTTGGTAGCTGGTGCCATACACATGCACATGTAGACAACACTAGCCGGACAGACAGGGGGATACACACACACACACACACACACACACACACACACTATGAAGTTGGGAGGGGGCACATAATGGGGAGATCCAGAGAGAGTTGAAAGAAGGAAATGGGGGGAAATGATCAAAATTCATTGTATACATGTATGAAATTCTCATATATTAAATTTTAAAAAGGAAAACCTGTCTTTTCTTACTCTACATTTGCATGCCACGTATTGTTTGCTTTTATTTTCACTTTCTTATTCAATTCTTCACGCATGCACAGTGTCTCATTTTTTTAATTGAGGGCTTCAATGTCTTCCTTAGGATCCCATATTCAGGCACTCTTCGGATTTTAAACCTTGTGCAACCAATTTCACTGAAGTATTTTGTGGAAAAATGTGGCAGGTGAAACTCTTATCAACATAGCTTCATGTGGTGTGTGTGACATAGACAAAGATGAGGTATAGTTACCCCCGTTTTCTTCTGCAATGCTAGTTGGTTATCGTATCTCCATTTTCATTGTTTTTTAATCACCTATAGACCAAACAAAGAAATTAGAAAATGTTTTAATTGAAATAATCCTTGAAATATTAGGATCTAAAATAATGAAAATTCTATGAATTGTAGCAGAGTCAAGAAAATGGGATGAAATGGGATCAGGAAAAACAAACATGAGTTTAGTTGTGAACGCTCTGCCCAATGAAAGAAAATTTCAGTGTCAAAAATATATCATACTCGTTAGGAAGGTGCTGGGAATTGAACCTAGGGCCTTGCGCATGTTAAGCATGAGCCATACCACTAAGCTATATTTCCAGCAGCCTTCCTACTATTGTTGTTTTGCTTAAGAAAGAAAGCCAAGATTATGATATCCATGAAACATTTTCCACAAATAACACACATGGGACTCTTATGGGAGTGGTCAGAAAGCTAAACAAGTAGATTGGCCTTCCTTGATTGACACCCTCAACAGGCACAAGCCAGTTCAATAGACTACAAAGGTGTTGAGGCTCAGAAGAGACTGTAGCTCACATCCCACAAGCCACCACCAGCAGCAGCAGCTGTAAGGACTTGCTCCAGGGACTGGGGGAGGGAGGGAACAGCGCAGTCTTACTGGAGCCCACAGTATTTCTTTCTTGTGAATAACCTTAGGTGTGCGTGGAGACCCTGGATGGTCATTACAAAGGTCATGTCATTGTCCTTACAAAGATTATATGTGTGTGAGCTTGGGAGAACCTGGGCATCACAGAGAGTCTTTCCCTCAATGCTCTTTTTCCACCTATTCTGTTGGGGGACATTATTTTAAGGTGTGTTACTTTTGTTTATGTTGCATTTGTTTAATTCTGTGAAGCTGTGTTACTGTGTCTGTCTAAAACACCTGATGGTCTAATAAAGAGCTGAACAGCCAATGGTGAGGCAGGAGAAAGGATAGGCGGGGCTGGTAGGCAGAGAGAATTAATAGAAGGAGAAATCTGGGACAGAAGAAGAAAGAGCAAGAGAAGGAGGAGGATGCAAGGGGCCAGTCACCCAGCTACACAGCAAGCCATGGAGTAAGAAATAATAGAAAGTATATAGAAATAGAGAAAGTTAAAAGGTAGATGGGGATAATATAAGTTAAGAAAAGCTGGCAAAGGCAGATCTTTGTGAGTTTGAGGCCAGCCTGGTCTACAGAGTGAGATCCAGGAAAGGCACCAAAACTACACTGAGAAACCCTGTCTCAAAAAACCAAAAAAAAAAAAAAAAAAAAGAAAAAGAAAAAGAAAAAAAGAAAGAAAGAAAGAAAGAAAGAAAGAAAAAAAGAGAGAAAGAGAAAAGAAAAGAAAAGAAAAGATGGCAAGAAACAAGCCAAGCTAAGACCGGACATTTATAATTAAGAATAAGCCTCCATGTGTGATTTATTCGGGAGCTGGGTGCCAGGCCCCCAAAATAACAAAAACAAACAACACTACTTTGCTTGAAGTTGTAAGCCTTTGAGGCTAAGATGAAGTTTGCAATTCATCCAGGTGAAGACTGTCATTTCTTAGCCAGGTGGGACCCATGATTTCTAGCTTCTTGCCTTCATCCTAGGACTGAGCAAGGAAGAGCCCCAAACAGAATAAAAAGAAATGCATGATGGCATGGAGAAAATGTTTATAAGGTATTTTAAGGTGAAAATTCATACACTATGATATGGCATGACACTCTGTTTTGGGTAAGGGGATAAAGAATGCATGTTTGTTACCTACCAGACAGCTCGGGTTTCAGCTGGCCTCACGTATCTCTAGATGGGGCAGTTTGCAAGATATTTTCTCTTTGAGTTTTCATAAATTTTCCAGGTATTAAAAATAAATATACATAATTTGGGTGGCCAGAACAGAGCCAGTCCTCTCAGGAAGGAGGGCAAGAGTCCTAAGACTGTTGGGCCAGCCATCCTAGGCCACAAAGGCAAGAGCCTTGGAACCCTACAAGTTCCAAAGGGCAGGATGTGAAAGATGTACCCAGATTGAGCTGCAGTATGGTGAGGTGAGCATAGAAGGGCATATCTGCATCTGTGAGCCAGAATCTGGGTGATAAGACTGTGAAGGCCTCCAGGGTCTCCTTTGCTGGAGAAGGTTGACTCCTTCCCCATTTCCCAGTGCTCTGACTGTTCAAGTACTTGGGGAATGCTGAACCAGGAGCCTTGTGCGTGCTTCTCTAGAGGCACGGAATGAGGCCTGTGCAGGAAGGCTTTCAGGAGGAAGCTTGCTTTGCACCATACATTCTCCATGTCTGCCTGCCTTGACTGAAGAGCTGCTACCATGACCTGGAACAGAGCAGGAAAATGAAATCAAAGCTGTAAAGAGATTGCTGGATGGATAGGGTAATCGCCTTCACTGAAGAGTGCCTCCTACTTTGAGAGGTCTCAATTTTCAGCCTGTAGGAATTCTAGCATTGAGTGTTGTTGCTGATCTTGATATAATCTCTGCCCTCAACAGGGAAGCATTCAGGTTTTCATTTCAGAGGAGGTAAAACTGGGAGGGCAGGGAGGTTGAATTACTTAGCAGAGTAGGACTCAATCTGGGCCTGTTTGATTTTCAGACCCAGGCCCTTACAAGACCACTGTCTCCTTTTCTGTGCCTTGGAGTGACCAAAACTTGTTCAGTGTGCCCAGTCCAATGTTATAGGAGAAGGGAAAGTCTGGGTCTGGGTGTGCTCTTAAAATAGAACTAGGCATGAGCAGTTATTGTCAACCCCAAAACACGGTTTGCCTCAAACTAGTTTATTCTGGAGAGAAACGTGAGTAACCATGGCCAGGAAACATGGGAGTCCAGTTGCCCTAATACTATGTTCCAATGTGGGAACACTCTTAGGAAATTTTTCATTGACAGAACAAAGGAAGCCACAAATCAAGTCATTTATAAATTATTTTATTTGTAATTACCTGTGTGTGGTGGGGGAAGAGGGTGAGTGCAAGTGAGTGAGGTGCCCTTAGGGGCCAGGCCATCAGATCCCTCATGGAGATGCAGTTACTGATGCATGGGTTCTGGGAACTAACTGTGGTCCACCGGAAGAACAGTGTGTGTTCTCAGCGACTGTCTCTGCAGCCTCTCAAGGCACTTAATAAAGAACTTGGTAGGAACGCTGAGTAGGCAGGTGTCCTGCTTGGTGTTTTCTGCCAACTTGACACAGGCTAGAGTCATCTGGGAAGCAGAAATGCCTCAAATTGGCCTGTAGGCAAGTCTGTGGGAGGGTCTAGCTCATGGACCGCAGTGCCAACCTTGAGTGGTCCTGAGTTGTGAAGGAAAGCAGGCTGAGGGAGCTATGAAGAGCGAGCCAGTAAGCAACACTCCCCCAGGCCTCTGCATCAGCTCCTCCTTCCAGGCTCCTATTTTGAGTTCCTGCCCTGACTTCTTTGACGACGGGTTGTAGTATAAAACCGTGAGGAAGAATAAACCCCATCCTCCCCAAGTTGCTTTTGGTCATGGTGTTTTATCACAGCAATAGAAACCTTAAGGAAGACAGCATGTTACAGTAAGTGAGGA
Source organism: Peromyscus eremicus (assembly GCF_949786415.1). NCBI lineage: Eukaryota > Metazoa > Chordata > Mammalia > Rodentia > Cricetidae > Peromyscus > Peromyscus eremicus. Next base: position 26,187,711 of record NC_081421.1, on the reverse strand, counting down.
CATCTTGGCCTTAGGCCTCAGATGCTATGTGATGACGTTCTCAGCCTTTGGGTTGGGAGAAGCAAGCGGCTTCTTAAGAATACATTTTAAAGATTTTGATAGTCAAAAGGATGCTAGGTCAGACATAGGGGAAGACAATGAGTGACTTTCAAGGTGACTAAAAATAGCCCAAGATAATTTGCCTCTGGTGTGCAACATTCTAGTGCTCCTAGTCACAAAGTTCAGTCATTTGGTTTTGTGGAATCTTTCACATGGGTGTGGCTGCTCACACACACACACACACACCCCAACTTCAGTTCCCACTGTTTATGCACTGTGGAAATAGGCAGCTGAATCACTTCCATCTTCGTGTGTTTGTGATGGATAGATTTGTTTATTTGCTTGGTTGACTCTACACAATTCAAGGAAATAGACATTACCTATTTGCCTATGACCTATTAGTGAGACCAAACTTGGGAGACATCTGCTTTGGAACAGGGTTAGGGAGAGGAGTGTAAGGATACAGGCTTTTGGAAACTGAGTTCTAATGGTGGAGCCTTGACTGTCAAAAGAAGTTCCCTTCCATTTCACCTCCACATCTCACACTGTCAGTTACACAGAGAACCTCAAACAATTTCACTGGGATTCTGTTAAGACTAGCTCTGATGTAGTTTCTGTCTAGTTAACTAAAAGGTTTGCATGTAAGTAAACAACCCAACTTTGACAATAAAAGGTAGGGGTGAGGGGTTGTGGTTGGAGGGCAGAAGGAGAGGGATTAAGGGAAATTTTAAGTAGAGGATTTCTTTTCAAAAATAGCACGGTTCTGACTGATGTAGCCTTCAGTGTTCTGAGCACCCACAGTGAGCACATGTATCCACCCTCTCTACCCTCCCTTCCCACTGCACTCGGCTTTGGCTGGAGGCCAAATCAACTCACTGCCCTTGTTGCTGCAGGGTGGTCAATGAACACTGACTCACCCAGCTGCAGATTGGGCACTGCCAGGTGACTGAGAAATCACCTTCCTCAACTTTCTCTTTTCAGAGAAACTTGCCTTTCTGGTGGTGATTGGTAGAGAGAATTTGCATGCTTCATTTTTCATTCATCCTTCACTCCCTCTGCTCCCCCTTTCTTCTTATTCTTCTTTCGTGTGCATGGCATGCACTGGTGTGTGTGTGTGTGTGTGTGTGTGTGTGTGTGTGTGTGTGTGTGTGTGTTCATGTTCAAGTGTGTGTGCTTACACATGTGCACATGAGCTGCAAGGTAGCTCATAGCCAGATTTTGAATATCTTCCATCTTCCTAATAGCATGATCTGGGGATGCCCATCCTACCTCTTTTTCACCTGACTTCCATACCTGCTTCCCTGGCCACCTCCTCCCGTATCTGCTTCCAAAAGTTCTGCATGGTTTACATCTTTGCAAGCTGTCTTTGATTATTCTGAAATGTGCATAAGTGCCTGTCTGCGATGCAAGAGTTCCCCTGTGTTCTCTGTAGGCACTGCTCGGGCAGTCACAGGCACAGGGCCTCAGGAAGCTTGTTTGTATTATGGGATCCTGCTGACGACCGGCTGACTGGAACTGAAGAACATCCCTGACCCAACCTCAGTCACACAGGTTCTTTTCTCCAGGAATTTACATCTGGGCCTGACAAATGCCATGAACTACTAGGTGGGGTACCTGACTGTGTATAATACCTGTACCATGATTTAGCACCAGCTGTCCCATTTAATCATCTGGCACTTAAAAAAAATATGCAACTGTCTGTGCACATCAAGGAATATGAGTATATATATACCAAATGCCCCATTAATTCTGCTACCAGATATCCAGCCAAATAGATCCACAATTGGATTTATTTGGAGCCATTTTTGGTGATCATAAGAGCTGACCCTCAAATTTCTCTACCTCTTATTGCAAATTTTTACACAGGAAGGATGTGAAACCCACTTATGTAATACTCACTTACGTCTCAACCAGCCAAATGAAGACAGCATTTTTCAACTTGTAGTTGACATGGTGATTGTGCATGTTTGTGGAGTAAAATGTGATAGATAGCATGGTACATGTAGACAGTAGGTAATGATCCAGTCAAGGCTATTAGGTGTATCTCCTGGAACATTTGCTTCTGTACTGGAGCTTTTGAACTTCCCTTTTCCAGTTCTCTATAAAATATATAAAAGTTGTGAGAAGTGGCTCAGTGGGTTAAGTCCCTTGCCATCAAGCCTGATGGGCTGAGCTCAAGGCCTGGAAGCCCCTAGTGAAAGGAAAGAACTGATTCCTGAAAGTTGTCCAATAACTTGTATGCCATACTTGCAACACCCTCCCCCTCCATACTCTACATAAATATAGAATTAAAACATAAAACATATAAAGAGTATTTTACAGTTGACCAGAGTCACCCTACTGTAGGATGGAAGCCTAGAACAGTTCACCTCTCTAACTGTAGCTTGGTGACTCTTGTCTGACACCTCTGTCTCCTGTCCCTCACAGGACACAGCTGTATGACGTCGCTGTTCTCTCTGCGGCTGAGATGAGCTCTTGTTTCCACATGTGAGTGATGATATGTAGAGCGAGACTTTCTGGGCACGGCTTGCCGCTTCACACTCTCCTCCAGTTCGTCCACATTGCTGCAGATGACAGTATTCACTCTTCGTGTGGCGGAATGATATTCCATTGTGCATACAGAGCCCATTTTCTGTATCCGTTCGTCTGACAGGGAACTCTTTGTCTGACTCCAAATCTCAGCTATTGCAAGGAGTGCTGGGGCTATACTGTCTCTTCGATACGCTCACTGGAATTGCTGAATCATATACTAATTTCAATTGAGAAACTTTCATATTCTTTTTCTATAACAGTTTACTTATTTACATTCCAGCCGACAATATATAGGACTTCTCATTTCTCTGCATCCTCATCAGCTTTTTTTGGTTTTGCCTTTTTGGTAAAGCCATTCAGGCAGAATGGTAACTCACAACAGTTTTGATTTACAGTTCCCTGGCAATTAAAATGGTGAACTTTTTCCCATATGATTTTTGATCACTTGTACATGACGAGATCAAGTTCTGAGTGAATCAGGGTTGCTCCTCACTGCCACTGGGCTTTAAATAGGATTGTGTCAGAGGTTTCATTCTTGTACAGTTGATGAAGAAATCCTTTGTTTAAAGCCCTCTTGCTGAGTGTTATGGGAGCAGGGAGGGGAAGAAAATAAGTTTTCATCTGTCCATGCTCCTGGGGAGCCAGCCAATGAGCATTGTGTAAAGAGGGCAAAGGTCAGAGCACCGTACCAAAGAAGGAAGAGCTGGAAGCTTGCGCCCAGCAGCACTACAAGGTTCTGCTTAGCTGCTTGTGTGTGCGGTTATCTATTATTCTTTCCATTTGTGGAAAGGATCAAGGGTTGGCTGAAGCAGCATTCAAATCATGCCCAGCCTCCACAAACAGGCTCATTTGAATCTAGACAAACCTATCAGACATTCTGCGTATTACAGTCCCCATTTGAATTCCTCTCCCAGCACCAATTTTCTAAGTCTTGCTTGCCCTTCTTTTTATTGTTTATCTACTTTGGAAACTAACAAAGAAATGGAGTGGGAAATGGAAAATTACTCTGCTGGAAAAGCCAACCTTTCTAAATGTGAATTTTCGATGCATTTAGAAATATTCTACAGAATTTCTGAGTGTACCGGGATATCCCCACAAACAAGTATAACTGAAGTAGTTCTCAGGCTAAGGAGAAAAGAATACAAGTAATACTTACTGACTGCTTACATGCTAGGCATTTATGCTAAGAGCTTAGATGTCGCTTCTTATTTAACAGTCAGAACATCTTTTGAATAATTGTGTCTTCTCTGTGTTGTGGAAGAGCAAATCAGGGCTTTGAGAAGTGCTGGGATGTATCCAAGGTCATTCGGGTCACCTGCAGTGGGGCTGGTGCTCTATCCAGGTCTGTCACGCAGGTCACTTGTAGCAGAGGCTGGCCCAGTACCCAGATCTATCCACAAGGGTGTGAAGACTGTGTTTTGGACAAGTGCTGTCTCTTTAGTCCTTCAAGGAGTACATGGCATTGGGAACTCTTGATAAAATATCTACTGAAGGAGGGAGTAAGAGAATTACGCTCTGGCTCTAGAAGCAACTCTCTAGCAAGTGGGTTAAGTCACATGACCAGCAAGTGGGTCGAGTCACATGACCAGTAGTCAGTTCACACTATAGGTTCCAGGCTTGAGTTCCACCTTGATGTACCCTTTCAGAAACGGAAAGTGCCCCAGAAGGGATACCCAATTTCTAATATCAGTTTTCTAATTGCTAACAGTAAGTGTGACATGAATCCCATGCCTCTCTGGGTTCCCAGTGTCTTTTCTGCAGATTCCCTCTGTTCTCTCAAAGCCCCTCTGCATTCCCTTCTGACTCCAACAGCCGTGCATCCCTGAGAGAAACTGATCTTCTAGATAAGACACTCCACAGACAAACTCTATCCTTAGCTACTGTAAACAATCATCTTTCTGAATCTGGTCACACCTCCTCAGGATCCCAAACCCCCAGTGCATAGCAAGATTTGTGTTTTCCTTTTCCTTTTTCCTCTTTTTCCATTTCTAACATTATTTTCAAGTAATTCTTTAGACTATGATATTAGAAAATGACATAACAATTTCTTAATGGCCTTGATGGGTTCCCACATTAACTTCCTGCCGCAGTGACATGATCCCCAGCAGCTGTTAGCACTGGTGAGACCTCACTTCCTGACCTGCAGGTCTCAGGTCCACTTGAGTCCTGCTCGCTCATGCCTTCCTTCTGGTCCAGCACCTGGTCCTGACCACAGCCTGTGTTCTGTTGAATTGTTTGGCTGTCCCCTGGATCTGAGGTCGATTCACAGTGTCACCCTCTTTAACAAGCTTGACGCATTTCCTTCCTAGAATGTCCCCCAATTTGGGTTTGTCAGAAACCAGAGAGGTAATTTCTCCCTGGATGCTTCCTTTCATGAGCCCTGTTCTGTCAGTTTGTCATCTTAGCAAGGATCGTGGCTGTCGTGGGGACCGAGAGGGAAAATAAAAGGTATCCAAATCCTTTAGCACAGAGCGTCCTAAGACTGTATCACTGTCAATATCCCATTTGCCCCTCAAGTCCTGCAAAACCATGAAGGAAGGACTTGGTGTAAGTGAGAGTTGCTGGAACTGAACTTGGGGTGCTGGCAGATGCTCACTTTGCCCCTGCTGCTGAGGCTGTGCACCCACTGAAGTCTGGAGGGTTCCTGGAGGCCCACACGAATCATAGCCCTCTGTGTTCCTCCGTAAGGGCTGCAAATGTGAATGTAGCCTAAGCGACACTTGAGTGTTTGGCTATTGTACGTTCACTGGGAGGGACATGTCTACTCAGCCCTGGATCTGGCCTACAAGATGTAAGGCAACCTTTTCAAGGCCATGCAGTTTTAATAGTCTCTAAAGTGAAGTTACTAGATGTTGTACTTTTCCTGGGTAAAATATACAATTAGTGTGTGAATGTGGGTTTTACAAGTGATGTGTACGCAGGGTGTTTGTTTAACTAGCCGCAGACTGATTGGCATGCAGGCCTACTCCAATATTTTTCTATTAGTCTGTGAATAGGCAGTCCAATGAATTATTTATTGGGTTCACACATCATGGTGCTTTCTTTTCTTTTTGTAAAGAACATTCTCTATTGGAAGTCATGGCCTCCTTTAGTCAATTAACCTTCCCCTGTCCGGATCTCCTCTCTTGAGGAAGAAACCATTAAAATCGTGAGGAAATACTTCAAAGTGCAGAGAAAGCCTGTGCCTGCTCAAGACCTTTGTCACCTCCGATTGGAACCTTCCTTCTCTCTGAGTTGATGGCAAGGGTTGTGCCGCACAGACACCCACAGTGCGCTATTTTTGAGATGAGTACAGCTTCTGTGAAGGAGGAGAGAGAGCTAGCTGGCTTCTCTTTCTGACAGACCCCAGCCTCATTTCCTGAAGATAAGAGAGGGTGCTGGGCAGGGTTTCTTCAAGAGCTGTTTTATCTTCCCTCTGTCCTCCCTGGTACCATTCTTCCCCTCTCTGTCTCCCGGAATATCTAGATGTTACTGTAGTAGTTCTTCATCCTAGCTGGAAGTGTGGTGATCAAGGAGGGTGGTGACCAGCAGGGATCAGATTCAGATGTGTGCTCTGACATCACTGCTGACAGGATTTACTGGGGGATTGGCTCTAGGTGTGTAGAGAAGTCCTGATTTATGGCCTACGTAATAAGAAGGGTGCTCATGCCATGTTCTGAAATGGGGGACTCAGAGAGAGGAATAGCAGGTGGAGGGAGCGGGTCAAGAGTTTGATCAAAGATGTCCCTGAGAAGTCTAAGGAAATATGCAGACCTGGAATTTAGGGGAGCCTGCAGGGAAAAAAACAGGGGGCTTTGGGGTATATTTGGAGCTATAAATCTTAGTAAAATATCTCACAATGTATTCAATATACCTGAGTGTTACAGAATATTTGTTTAGCTATGTAAAGATGTGTTGCATTTGTTTATGTTGTGGAATATTTGTTTAACTTTGTAAAGAAGGGTTGAATTTGTTTAGTTATGTAAAGATATGTTGTTGTTACCTTGCCTGCCTGAGGCACCTGATTGGTCTAATAAAAAGCTGAATGGCCAATAGTGAAGGAGGAGATATAGGCAGAACTGGAGGGCAGGAAAAGTAAGTAGGAGGAGGAATTTAGGCTCAGGGAAGAAAGAAAAAGAGACAAAATGGAGACACTGGGGACCAGACAGACAGACACAGAAGAAGCAGGAAAGTAAGACATACAGAATGAAAGAAAGGTAAAATGTCCCGAGGCAAATGTAGATTAACAGAAAGATGTTAAATTAGGTTAAAAGAGCTACTGGGACAAACCTAAGCTAAAGCCGAGCACTCATAATTAATAATACGTCTCTGTGTCTTTATTTGGGAGCTGGTTGGTGGCCCAAAGAAAAATCTGCAACTGCACCTGAGTCCAATTAGCATATCTTTGTGTTTTAAATTGTATTGCTCATAGTTTAGATGTCTGTTGCTATATTACAAATGACCCCACAGTGTGCAGCTGTGGAATATTCCTTTGTAAATATATGTTACTGTGATTGGTTTAATAAAGAAGCTGACTGGCCTATAGCTAGGCAGGATAAGGGGAGATGGGAGAACCAGACTAAGAGAGTGCTGGAGAGAAGAAAGAGTCAGAGGAGACACCAGGAGATACAGAGTGAGCAGGATGGGAAGTATGTACATGAGGTAAATGAGCCTCAGGGCAGCACATAGATAAATTAAAATGGGTTAAGTTATTAGAGCTATCAAAAAAATAAACCTAAGCTATCAGCCAAGCATTTATTTACCTTTTCTACGTGTGCATTTGTTTTTTAATTAAGAGATTTTCTATTCATTTTACATAGCAACCACAGATTCCCCTGTCCCCCCTCCTCCCACTCCCTCAGCCCTCCCCCATTCCCACCTCCTCCAAGGCAAGGTCTCCCATGAGGAGTCAGCAGAGCCTGGTACACTCAGTTGAGGCAGGTCCAAGCTCCTCCTCCCTGCACCAAGGCTGTGCAAAGTGTCCCACCATAGGCACTAGGCTCTAAAAAGCCGGTTCATGCGCTAGGAATGGGTCCCATTCCCACTGCCTGGAGGCCCCCTAAACAGTTCAGGCTAAACAACTGTCTGGCTTATCCAGATGGCCCAGCCAAGCATTTATAATTAATAAGTCTCTGTGTGGTTATTTGGGAGCTGGCTGGCAAGATAGAGTTGACTAGTAGTCCCAACAAAAAACTCCACCTACATGCTGCTTCAAACCACAATGATTCATTTCTGTTTTATTATTCTGTAGGTTGGGATTTCTTCAACCTGCTTTGTTTGTATCTGTCACTCAGCAACAGTAAGCTGGAGCTTGGCAGGAAATTCCAAGATGGCCTCTCATTCTACAGAGCATCTTGTATTCTCTGTGGTAGCAACATGGTCTTGAGAGGGCAAATGTAATGTCAGAGCGTTTTCCCAGCCTCTGCTTGTATTTTGTTTCCAGTGTCTCAGTTAGCCAAGCAAAATCGCAAGACAAAGGCCAGAGTCTGTGTGGGAGGATATGGACATTAGGGAGAGGGATTAAGTCAGAACCATCATATAAGAGTCTACCCTACCTGACTTGACACAGTTAAATAAAAGTGACATATGTAAATTGTCATGTAACAATACTGAACAAATCTTAAAGATCACTGTTAAAGCACCTTTCAAAGTCAATGCCAGGACCCCTAGGTGCAGGTCCTGCTTTACAAACACACGTGAGGAGAACTTGCCATGTTTGCTGGGTTTTCACTATATTCGGCGGAGCAGAGTTGTAGTCTCTTTTCCTATCTATGCCTCACACTGTCTAATAGACATTCTGTGACTACATAAAACCTAGCAAACAAGTTTCTCATGATCTTGGTTTTCATTTTTCCAGTGCTAGGGAGCAAACCTACCTGCATGGATGCTAGATAAGTGTTCTGTCATTGAGCTATACCCACGGCTCAATTGATGCTCTGATTTTGAAAAATAAAAATTCCCTTTTATGTTTAATCTTTAAAGCCATTAAGAATGGCTTTAAAATGAAAGCTTTTAAAAATCAGGCCATGTAAATTCTTCCTGTGATTCTCTTATGTAAAAACTGTGTGTTCATAATTCAAAATTTGAACCTAAAACTTGTTTCTATTTATAACTCTCCAATAATTTCTTTAACATTTGATTATTTTCTCTGTTAGTCACATCAAGGCCTCTGCAGATGCTGCAACAGCAAAGGACCAATCAGGCTTCAACCATAACTCTTTGCCTCCACCGCAACTTCCCAGAGCATGGTTCAGCAGAGACACATGCACATAGACATGGTACATAGGTATGCTATCCCATCATGAGACTAGAATTTTCACTGTAGCACTCACATGAAGAATCTACCAGTCCAATTATCTTTAGATTTCTATAGAACAATACCCATAATATTTCTGGTACTTGGAAATTTTCAAGACAGAAAAACTTTTGAGAATGAAGTTTATATGTATATGGAGTATATTCACATATATATGTCTAACTACAGAGAGTGCCATTCAGGAGAGAGATCGATCATGATTTTTTAAATTTTTATTTACTTTGAGAATTTCATACATATATACAATGTATGTTGATCATATCCTCCTCCTCATACTTCCCTCTCCAGCTCCTCCAAGAACCCCCACACTATCACGACCTCCTCCCAAGTTTGTGTCCTTTTTATTTTTAAGTTGGTCCAGTTAGTGGTCCCAGTATGTGCATGGGTGTAGGAGCATCTGGATCATACACAACCTTGTAGGGGCCATACCTCTGAAGCAAAGTGACTCCCTCTCCCCCAGCAGCCATCAACTTCCCATAGCTATGTAGCTAGGGGTGGGGCCTTGGGAGCCCCTTCCCTCTCCATGCTGGAATTTCTGTCATCATTATTATGATGGGAATGCTTAGTTGTCTTGGGAGTGATCTTTTCCTCTTTCCATTGTTAAAGCTCTGTGGTTCCCTTTGGATTCTGACCCCAGATCCTAGACCTAGTGCTGAGATTTGCTCCTCCAACATCCTTGAGTCCCTTGGTAGATTTCTGGTCTGTGCAGAAACCCAATGATGTACAGCATAGCGCCTTTTTGCTACATCTGTAACTTTTCTCACCGCTGTGGCTTGGCCTGATCTTCTTCTACACCTCCTGGGTGTATTTTTGCCCTGGTGGCCTTGGGAAAGATAATTTAGTCTCTTTCTTTTGAAAAGAAAAGTAACTTCTTACTTGGGATCCAAACACAAAATGCTCCATTCCTTGGCAGAAGCAAGCTTGGTTGCCAGAAGACGTCTTCTATGACACTTCTAAAAACCTTTCTTCATGAGACAGCACAGGAGGGTGTGGGCTAAACCACACTGAATGCAGTGTTACATGGGCAGCAGCAGCAGGAGGCCACCGAGCAAAACAGAAATGGATCCTATGAATGAGTAGTAATGGAGAGGAATAGAAACAGATAGTAAGTTTGATGTCTCAGTGCTGGCTGACTACTTTCTTTCTGAATTTCTGGTACTAGTTTCATAAAACCCATGGTTTACCTTAATCATGGAAGTTGTTTTAGTTTTGTTTCTGTTGTGACAAAATATCCAGGCAAAAAGCAAGTTAAAAGAGAAGGGAGTTTATTTTGGCTTATAATTCTAGTTACAGTTCATCATCTCAGAGAAGTTAAGGCAAGAACACTGAGTGGCTGGTCATGGTACATCTGCAGTCAAGAGCAGAGAGGAATGACTGCATCCCTCCTCCCTTGTTGGCTTGTTCATTGATTTCTCAACTCATGTACAGTTCAGGACTCCCTTACTAGGGAACAGTACTGCCCACAGTGGACTGGGTTTTTCCACATCAGTCAACTTAGTCCCCTACAGATATGCCCACAGGCTAACCCAGTGTAAGCAATCTCTCGAGTCTCCCTTCCCATATGGTTCTAGGTTGTGTCAAGTTGAAAATTAAAGTGAACCATCACACAAATCAAATAAGTTTGTTTCGTCACTTTACTTATAAAAATTAATTGTGAAATTATTTTCAAGTTGGGAAGCCATTGGTCATAAAGGCATATGCTTTCCTTGGTTTTAGAATTACTTACAGTTGGTACTAACTTACATGTTTTCCAAAAGTCAAATGATATTAATTAGTCGTTTACCTAGTTGTCACATACACACAAATACACAGAATTGCATCAGTCAGGCTAGTATCAATGATGCTGCAGTAACAGCTGATTTTGAGTTTCAATGATGTCTAAGGCTCATCTCCACCCAGGCTCTTTCCAAGTGTGATTTGGCTGAAGAACTCTGGTCACCACTCTCACTCAGGGTCCCCGGATGATGGAAGTTCCATCTTGACTCCTTTTTGATCATACAAACAGAGAGTATGGACTGTGCAAAGTCATGGCTTGACTCCCGACTTTTCATCTTTCTCTGCTAAAGCAAGTCTTGTGGCCAAAATTAGCTCTGGAAGAGAAATCAGTCCAAACCTGTTAAGTCTTCAAGGGGAGATGAATTGGATATGTTGAACAGCCCAATGACTGTACTTAAAAAAAGAATGACCCTCACCAGAAACCCCAGTTATCTAAAATGTGTGGGGAAATAATAAAGAAAAGCAATACTCCACACTGAAAAGGAGGGACAATGTGGTTACTCTCCTACGCTGATCATGTATGACTTCAGAAAAGTAATTTGGAAATGATTACCAAGAGCCTCGAAATTATTCATTAAATTTGCACTGGGATTATGCCTTTGGAACACAGGGAGATCCTATCTTACAAATGATTTGACAGTAGAGGTCAAGTGAAGGGGAGTGGGTGAAGTAAGAGGGTGGAATACGTTGCCCGAAGCTGGCTGTGAATGCTGACTGTATTTTGACTGTGGTCTTTATGAGAGAGAAGCCTCATTCTTCCTGTGTCTTCTCCATGCCCCTCCCCCAGCAGACAGTGCAGAGTGACTGTCTCAGGCCTCAGGAGTCTGTGGAGTAGATTCTTTCTCTACATGCCTTCCCGCTGGCCATTTCCTGTCCCTTCAGTCACCTCCAGAGGGTCCCCGAATTCTAAAATCCCAGAGGCTTTGTTTGGAGCCCTGTGCCAAGAGGGACTTCAAGGATGATTCTGGATCTGACTGTGTATAGGTTGAAGTTTTAGTGAAAACTGCACATGGTCCCTAGTTTTCTCCTCCTCATCTAAGGTTGAGGGAGGAGCAATTGCTGCTCCCCTGTACTTCTCTGAATGGCCAGTGGAATGCCCACACTCCTGTTCACCTCAACAGGGCCGTGGGGGAGCCTTGCTTTCTAGTGGGAACTTGTCGATCATAGGATATAGCCGGTGGAGCAGAGGGGACAAGATGGAATGATTTCTAATAGCTGAGTGGAGATCTGGTTACAGATTGAAACTGGGAACTTAGGTTGAACAGGACTTTTCAGGAAATTCCATCTAAGCCTCAGCAAACAAAAGCAAACGCAGAGCCCTGGCGAGGCAGGACAGAAGGAGGGACCAAAGGCCTGGCAAGGCCCTGATATGGGTACTTACAGCCCTGGCTTATGTCCTGACATTGGGTGACCTTTCCAACTGTCCAAGGCCGGCTGATTTTAGGACACCTGTCTCAGGCAGCAGCTGGGAATGTCAGTCCCACCTAGTTCCACTCAGCTAGAGGCAAGGTCCGGCCAAGCTACCAGCTGTCACCCTGCTGCTGCCCACAGTTACTGACCTGCTTGTCTCTTGGCTGTCATCTCTTCTATTTATTCTTAACTCCTGCTCACCCTCGTTTGTCCCTTCTTTGCACCCATAAAGACGAAATCTCATTCTTTTGAAGCATTGCCTGAAAAATGCATATTCTAGATATGAAGGTTTCCCCAGGGAGGGCTAAGAACAAACCTTGGGCACCCTGGGGATAAAAAGCCATTTGCAGGTTTCTGAGTTTTCAAGGGTTGTCATAACAAATTACTACACATCTGGTGTCTCACAACAACAGGACTTTATTCTGTCACATTCTGGTGACCTGAATCCTGACATCAAAGTTTCAACAGACCCATCTCTAGCCTCTTGTGGTTGCTGGCAACTGTTGGCATATTGATTTCTAGCTGCCTCATCTCGTCCCCATCTCCACCTCTACTGTCATGTGACCTTCTTCCCTGGATGTGTCTGTGTCTTTGGTCAAATCCTCTTCTTTCTTTTATATAAGTACCATCACCTGGATTTGGAAGCTGCCCTATCCAGAATGAGCTAAGCTCATAGGCATCAAGGTTTAGGACTTGGATGTATTTGGGGGGTGATGCAATTGAACCCACAGCAATGTATGCGCACACAGCAATGGATGCGCACACAGCGATGGATGCACACTCAGTGATGGATGCGCACACAGCGATGGATGCGCACTCAGCGACGGATGCACACAGCGATGGATGCGCACACAGCGATGGATGTGCACCCAGCGATGGATGCGCACACAGTGATGGATGCGCACTCAGCGACGGATGCACACAGCGATGGATGCGCACTCAGCGATGGATGCACACACAGCGATGGATGCACACACAGCGATGGATGCGCACACAGCGATGCATGCGCACTCAGCGACGGATGCACACAGCGATGGATGCACACAGCGATGGATGCGCACACAGCGATGGATGTGCACCCAGCGATGGATGCGCACACAGTGATGGATGCGCACTCAGCGACGGATGCACACAGCGATGGATGCGCACTCAGCAATGGATGCGCACACAGCGATGGATGCACACTCAGTGATGGATGCGCACCCAGCGATGGATGCGCACTCAGCGATGGATGCACACCCAGCGATGGATGCGCACTCAGCGACGGATGCACACAGCGATGGATGTGCACACAGCGATGGATGCGCACCCAGCGATGGATGAGTACTCGGCAATGGATGCGCACTCAGTGATGGATGCACACTCAGCGACGGATGCACACAGCGATGGGTGAGCACTCGGCAATGGATGCGCACACAGCGATGGATGCACACTCAGCAATGGATGCGCACTCAGTGATGGATGTGCACTCAGTGATGGATGCGCACTCAGCGATGGATGCGCACCCAGCGATGGATACACACTCAGCGACAGATGCACACAGCGATGGATGCACACTCAGCAATGGATGTGCACACAGCGATGGATGCACACTCAGCGATGGATGCGCACTCAGCGATGGGTGAGCACACAGCGATGATGCACACACAGCGATGGATGTGCACACAGCGATGGATACACACTCAGCGACGGATGCACACAGCGATGGATACACACTCAGCGATGGATGCACACTCAGCGATGGATGCGCACTCAGCGATGGATGTGCACACAGCGATGGATGCGCACCCAGCGATGGATGAGTACTCGGCAATGGATGCGCACTCAGTGATGGATGCACACTCAGCGACGGATGCACACAGCGATGGGTGAGCACTCAGCAATGGATGCGCACTCAGTGATGGATGCACACAGCGATGGATGCACACTCAGCAATGGATGCGCACACAGTGATGGATGCACACTAGCTTGACTTACCAGTGTGAGGTCCTATTTAGTCTAACGTGTTGACGTGTGGGCTGTGCTTTAAAAGCTGCTCTCCAGAGAAGGGAAGGAAAGGAGACAGCGCACCATTTTCACCCAAACTGTAAACACCAATTGTTGAGAACTGGCCAATTGCAGAGAAATAGAAGTGGTGTGGTCTGTCTTGTCTCCTTTGGACATTGTGACAGAAGCTAGAACTCTGCTGTTCTAATATTTGAGAGAGCTTCATCTCCCAACTTGCCTGCTTTCATATTCTTCTTATTAGGTGTAGACAATACAGGCCCTTTCTGTGTTAAAAAGTGAGTGGAACCTCACTACTGCCTCATATATGATCAATCAAAGATTCAGAAAGGCTGAATTATGGCCTGTCAATGAAAACACAGGTGAGCAATAGAGCTGAGCACCGACCTCAGTGTCAGTGTCTTTAACCTGTTGTAAATCCATTCACTTTGGCTTGAACATTCATGTGGAAACCCATTAGCTGGTAAACACCGGGTACTCAACCAAAATGATAAAGCAAGGAATCCAGTGACATCACTACAAGCTCACACTGTAGAAGGGGGACTCCAGGGGACATGCAGGATGCAAAGAAATGAAACTGAGGGGAAAGTAGCCCCTGCTCCCTCCTAGGGAGTTATATGGCTGATGGTCTCTTCTGTCATTTAAGTCCCTTTCAGAATCTGTAGAAGGAGCTTAGAATTAAAGAGTCATGGCTTCCTTAGCTGAGGTAGTTTGGGTACTGTCTTAGGATTTCTTTTGCCATGAGGAGACACCATGACCATGGCAACTCTTATAAAGGAAAACATTTAATTGGGTGGCTTACAGTTCAGAGGTTCAGTCCATTGTCATCATGGATGGAGATGGTGGCATACAGGCAGACATGGTGCTGGAGAAGGAGCTGAGAGTTCTATATCTTGATCCTCAGGCAACAGGAAGTGATCTCATTGGATATGGCTTGAGCATATATGAGACCTCAAAGTCCTCCTCCACAGTGACAAACTTCCTCTAACAAGACCACACCTATTCCAACAAGGCCATACCTCCTAGTAGTGCCACTCCCTTTGAGGGCCATTTTCTTTCAAACCACCACAGGTACTGAGCTGCTCACATCCCAGTCACTCCAGCTACTCTGTTGCTAGCCTTTCTTTGCTTGTTAGTTTCCCAAGAAGGCAAAATACAAACATCCAGTTTAGCTGATGGCTGCCCAAGCCTCCCAATGAACTGACTTAAAGTTCACACATGAATGCAGTTGAAGAGAGTTACTTGGATCTTCTACAAGGTTTAAGACTGACAGCCCATAAATATATTACTGATTGCATTCATTTCTCCTTTGTTTTGTCTCCTATAGCTCATGCAGGCCATCATACCCGGCAGTGTCAATTTTTTTGTGAATTGACATGTGTCTTGTTGTTTGAAGCTCGAGAACAATTTTACTGGAGTTTAACCCCAGGCCAGGCAAACTGTACGTCTGGGCAGCTTCCTGGAGGAAAATGGAGCAAAGCAAGAGGAAAAGGCATAGTGTTTGAGGTAAGCCATCATGGAGGATAGCCACATGGTGACGTGTGGGGAAGGGCACACCAGAGAAAGAGCGAAGCCCTGCATGTTAAGGAAGTGTGTGGGGAAGAGAGATAGAAGAAAGGGAATGTTTGCTTAGACTAGCAGGCAGACTTAGGAAGCCGCACGCTGTAAACTAGTTCCTCAATGAACTCTGAACGGCGTGAAGAAGTTAGTAGAAGTAGCAGTGATGGCAGTACTTATATGTATGCCCACTTCTCCAGAATGTGAGGCAGGGGACTAATGAATTAAAGGCCAGGCTGGGATACCTAGTGAATTCGAGGCCAGCCTCCACCACACAGGGAGACACATAGGACAGAAGAAAACAAACACACACAAAAAAAATAGCTAAAACTATTTTGGACTAGTAAATGTGTGGCATGCCACTAAGAGTGCTGTAATCCTTTCTTGGGGGCTCAGTGGTCTAATCTGCTGGTCTGACATTAACCAAGAGTCTCTTTTGCTACCTTAGACTTGGGATATAATAAATGGGGAGGAGAGATCTGGCAGGAGAGGCCTCTGTCCTCTGTGCTCTCCGGTGACCACAGTGACCTCCACACCTGAACAAATATCCAAGACCCAAGAGGAACTCTCCACATCCTCCAAACTGGTTGAAGTTTCATTTGATGCTGTTATTTCCCACTTCAAATGCCTCCCATAATGATAGCCATCTGGGGAATGGGAAGACAGTCCATGTTGCTCAGCCTGGCCTTCAAACCCCTCTGTGATCTCACCTGGACATTATTCCCCAGGAAACTCTCACCTTCTGTCCATATTGTGTGAGTGTGTGTGTGTGTGTGTGTGTGTGTGTGTGTGTGTGTGTGTGTCTGGTCTGTGTCTGTGTGTGTCTCTGTGCCTCTGTGTGCATGCACATATGTTTGCGTGTATGTGAACTACGTATATGTATGTGCATGTGTGTATAGAGGCTCAAGGCTAATGTCGGATTCATCTTTGATATATCTTCCACCTTATTCTTTGAGGAAGGCTCCCTCAATTAAACCCAAAGCTCCCTGACCCGGCTAGTCTCACAGGAGTACCAGGCAGGCAAACACACCCATCAGGCATGTATGAATTCCAGTCCTCATACGTGCACAGCCAGCACATCAGCCTCTGAGCCATTTCCCCAGCAGCCTCTTGTCCAGCGTTGCTTTCTGGCTTACACATATGCAAGCACACACATCTCCGATAGCCAATCAGATTCCACTCCCAGATCTCTTCATGGTTCTTCCACGCTAGAATCCAGGTTCTCTTTCCCAAACACACATCACTTTATTTACAACACCATGACGTTCGTCTGGAACCCGCTGTGGCAGCAGTAAGAGCCTCCTAACGGCCCGTGTCCCTCGCATGCTGGGAAGTTGGTCCTCCACAACCTTACCACAGCAAGCTTCCTACATAAAATTCAAGTATTCTGCTGCTTTTCGGAGTCAATCTTTTTGCTGGTCCTCTGTTGTTCCCACGATGGAGCCCCACACCCGTCTCCACGCTCAGAAGCCCGAACAGTGTCTCCAGCCTCAGCTTCTGCTGGCGCCAGGCCTTCCCTTCTGTGCGCTGTGCTATCGGTTCCCTCTTCTAGGATGGTCTATCCGTGTTTCCATCACCCCTCTTCAGCTCAATGGCTACCCCTCTGAGGAAGTCTGGGGAATTCTAGCTCTCCTCCACCCACCTTCTCACCCTGCCCCGAAGATACTGCTACTATATACTATACTAAGTTCTTTTGTATACATATCTGGAGATAGATCTTTTATAATGCAAGGCCTGTCTATGTACTAATTTTATCTGTATATAAAGCTAGCCCTCAGGTAAACATTTTTTCACATAGGGATTTATGGATTTTGGTTTGGTTTGGGTTTTTTGTTTTTTGTTTTTTGATTGGCCAAGCAAATGAATGAATTGAAGAATAATTATGTCATAGTTATGTTAATTGACACAATCTGGACTCACCTTTGAAGAGAATCTCTGTTTTGGGTTTTGGTTTTTTGATACAAAGTTTCTCTGTAACCCTGGATGTCCTGGAACTTGCCCTGTAGATCAGGCTGGCCTTAAACTCAGAGATATACCTGCCTCTACCTCCCAAGTGCTGGGATTAATGGCATGTACTACCACTGTCCAGTCTTTTTACTTTCTTTCTCTCTTCCTTCCTTCCTTCCTTCTTTCCTTCCTTCCTTCCTTCCTTCCTTCCTTCCTTCCTTCCTCCCTTCCTCCCTTCCTTCCTTTCTTCCTTTGAAAGAGAATATTAATAAGGGATTTACTAAATCAGGTTAGCATATGGGCATGTTTGTAGGATATTGTCTTGATTACATTAATTGTGCAGGAAAACCCAGTCCATTGCGGTTAGCATCATTCCCTGGATTTGGATCATGGAATATAAACATGGAAAAAGTAAACAAGCTTAAGAATGTGTGCATTCACTTTCTCCTGACTGTGGGAGTGACCAGCTTCTTCAGGTTCCTGTGGTCTCGACTTCCCTGCAATGGCAGACCCTAACCTGGAACTGTAAGTTCAAATAAGCCTTTCTCTCTCAGATTTTTTTGTTAAGGTGTTTGTCATAGCAGCTGGAAAAGAAATTGGGATAAAACAGAAGCTACATATAGAGTTAATGGCCCTCCCCTGGAAGGATAAGTATTTGCCATGTCCAGCATGGCTCCAAGTACTTGACCTGATTGGAGTGGCAAAAATATGAAGAAATGCCTGATTCTTCAGCACACAGGACATCTGGGATTAGATGGACTTGGATATCAGATAGAGTATCCGCAGTACCCCGGAAGCTGGGTGTGTTTGTTATACATGGTTTAACAGGGAGGTGGGGTTATTGATATAACTGAATCAAGGAGATAGGGTTTATGGTATATGGCTGAACCCAAAGGCAGGTTTAGCTAGTCTCCATAGGAGCAATCTCTGCCAGGCAGTAGACTTCAGGCCATTGACACCTTGGAGAGGCTACACTAGATATTTTCTGCACACACTATCAACATTAGCACTTAGAACAGAGGAAAGGTTCTGCCATTTCCCTGATTCCCAGGCTCCACTGTTTCCCTGAACCCAGGCTCCACCATTTCCCTGATCCTAGGCTCTGCCATTTCCCTTGGGTCTAAGGCCCTTGACATACATTGACGGGCTTATGTCAACAACACATGTTCACTCAGGACTTGACTGTTTCCTACAACTACTCATTTTCATGTGTCCATATGTCTTATCCTTGCACAAATAAATTTTCTTTACTTCTTAAGAGAAAAATTTACTTAGGAGATAGAGGAATCAAAACGGAGCACCCAGGAGAGGAAGAGGATAAATACCAGTTGTAATGTAGATTGAATATCAAAGCTGAACCCCCTTGGATCTCCATTGAAACTTGGGTTTCCTTTGCATAATTTCAAGCAATGGTCCCTAGGAGACTCTGTTTTAGTTACTTTTCTATTGCTGTGACAAAATACCATGACTGACTAAGACAACTTATAAAAGAAAACATTTAATTGGTTTGCAGTTTCAGGGAGTTAGAACCCATGATGATGAACAAGGGCATGACAGCAGGAACAGCTGGAAGCTCATGTCTTGATCCACAGCTGGGAGGCACAGTGAGAACAGCGGTCACAGAGAAACCTTTGAAACCTCAAAGGTCACCACCAGATACACACCTCCTCCAACAAGGCCACAGCTTTTAATCTTCCACCAACTGAGGACCAAGTATTCAAACATACCCACCTGTGAGGGCCATTACTGTTCAAACTACCATAGCCTCACTGCAGGGCAGCTGACCCTGCCCCACATGGCCTTACCTCATGGGCTTTCCAGAGACCATGGCTGGAGTCTTCACAACCCTGTACCATGCATTGTACAGCCTCTAAACCTACACCATGTGGATAATACTGCCAAGCTCTACCACCATCTCATGGTGGAGGCTGGCCCTCTCCTGCAGCTGGAGTGGCTTCTGTGTGCCTAGCAGGTAAACTGAGGAAACACTTCCTAGGAAGCTGTTCTTGAGCAGAGAACCCCTTTAGCATTTTCAGCTCAGGGTGTCTTCTTTCAAATAAGTTTACATTTTTACAAATTATAAATTAGCGCCTTTAGTAATTAGTCAATAAGGTCTCATCTTCAGAGGACCTTTCCTGTTGCATCAGTGAAGAATGTGGGGTTTCTGTTAAATGGGCTAATACCGTACACAGTTGGGACTGCTGTATACATACCTTACACAGTTGGGACTGCTGTATACACACCTTACACAGTTGGGACTGCTGTATACACACCTTACACAGTTGGGACTGCTGTATACACACCTTACACACTTAGGGTTGCTGTTATACCAACTTTGTGTCCAATTTTAGAGTCTGTCACGCTCCTGACCTTACCAATCTGGCCACTTCTCACGTCTTTCTGCCCCACTCGGTACTCTGTCTCACTGTGGCTCTGGGTAAGCAGTGAACAGGGACCATACCATATGCTGAATGCTCTCCTGCCTAGATTTTCCTCCTCCAAATGCTACTCTTGAATTCAGCCTCACTCAAGTTCTCAGGATGTGAGCAAAATAAAACAACACTATTTCCCAGAATGTGACACAAGTAGCTCCTAGCCCAGTTCCTGACAGAGCATTGCTCCTCTCTGAAACCTCACGGGCTGGACCTCCGTTCTTTGTGTTTCTCTCAGCCTTGTGGTCTTCCAAACTGCCACCAGAGTGACCCATCAGACTCGGATTCCAGAATTCTAAGGCTTCTCTAGCCTCCACATTCTTCCTGTAAACCAGTTCCAAAGGCCCAAGAACAACATGGACAGGTTAATATTAGCAACAACACAGTCTTGGAGTTGCTTTTCTATATCACTTGCTTTTCCTGTTGCTGTGTCAAAATTCCTGACAAACACAAGTTAAGAAAGGAAGTCGTGTTTGGGTTCAGGTTTTGAGAGTATAGTCCATCATAGTGGGGAAGGCATGGGGAGGAAACGGGAAGCAGCTGGTCACATGGTGGGAAGGCATGGGGAGGAAACGGGAAGCAACTGGTCACATGGTGGGAAGGCATGGGGAGGAAACGGGAAGCAACTGGTCACATGGTGGGAAGGCATGGAGCAGGAATAGGAAGCAGCTGGTCACATGGTGGGAAGGCATGGGGAGGAAATGGGAAGCAACTGGTCACATGGTGGGAAGGCATGGGACAGGAACGGGAAGCAACTGGTCACATGGTGGGAAGGTATGGGGCAGGAATAGGAAGCAGCTGGTCACATGGTGGGAAGGCATGGGGAGGAAACAGGAAGCAGCTGGTCACATGGTGGGAAGGCATGGGGCAGGAACAGGAAGCAGCTGGTCACATGGTGGGAAGCCATGGGGCAGGAACAGGAAGCAGCTGGTCACATGGTGGGAAGGCATGGGGAGGAAACAGGAAGCAGCTGGTCACATTATCTTCTGAGTCAGGAAGCAGAAGTGAGTACTAGTGTTCCATTCATTTTTTCTTTCTTACTCAGTCTGGGACCCTAGCCTATGGGATGGTGCCACATCCCAGGTTAGTCTTCCCAGCAGTTACCTGCCACTGGGAACATCTTCACAGACACTCCTAGAGGTGTGTGTCTTCTAGGGATTCTAAATCACATCAAGGTGACTGTCAAAAATTAACCACCACACTACATAGTCAAGACAATTGACAACATATAACCACACAAAGACTCTTACACAAATGTTCACAGAAATATTATTTGAAACAGTCCAAAACTGTGGCAGCTCAAATGTCTGTGAAGTGGTGGATGGATAAACACAAACAGATATATCCATAAAATAGAATGTTATTTGTCAATAAAAATATGAGAAATCCTGACTATATAACCTGTAACATGAGTGAGTCTTGAAAATGCCATATTAAATGGAAAAGAAAAACGGAAAGTACCACTTATTATACAATTCTATTTATATATAAAACGCCAAAAATAGGCAAATCCATGGAGACATGAAGTAAATTAGTGATTGTTGAGGACCAGGGCTCAGGACGTGGGGAGTGACTGTTAAAGGATTTCATTTTTGTGTGATAAAATGCCATGAAGTCAGTGATGGTGATTATAGCTTTATGAATATATAAAAAACCACTGACTTGGTATTTAACATTTTTTAAAGTCTAAAAAAGCTACATTTGTTTCACAGGTAATATTAACTAATCGATGCTTCCATGGAAAAGGAATGAAAAATCCTTGAAGAACGGTCCAGGAAACAGTACTACTACGCACAGATTATATCGAGTCAGCTGTTCTGTGTCGTATGTTTACCCACCTGCAGGAAAGCAAGGTAGCTTTCACAATGCTGTGCAGAGTCCAAAGGTTCCTCGTCCCTTCCCGTGTAACACCTTAGAACCCAGCTAGTCTTCCACATACCAAGTGTAAAGAGTGCCAGGAAGAAAGGAGAAAAAGATCAGATCTTTCTTTACCCGTCTTTACCCCTTGGTCCTGAAAGCCACACTGCCTGTTCCCCAGGAAGCCCTTGTGAGTCTAAACTGAAATCTGTAGCTGCTGCACTCTCTCAGCTTCAGACATGGCTGAACAGCCCAGCACAGGACCTGACTGAACTGTCCTCCGTCCCCACCTGTCTCCACCTGCAGGACTCTGCTACTGGACTCTGACTCCAGTTCATCTGACAGTGAAGTCAAGCTTCACCTGTAGCCCCTATAGCTCCCCTGTAGCATTTTTAGCACATCTATCCACAGCAAGCATTTCAAAGTCAAGGTAAGAAAAATAGGTATTAAGGAGTGAATTTTAAGATTTTGTTTGAACACTCGTGCACTATTTAGTCCTTAACAAAACAGTGTCTTGCCATTCTGTGAAAGAAGTATTTTCCTCAGAGCCCCGGGTTGTTCTAATTTCATAAGACCATGTAGTGTCAGTGAGAGTAGGGTGGAAAAAGCTCCATGGGGTGGCGGGAAAGAGACCTCAAGGATGGCAGAGCTCACTTTTGATGGCCTCTTGGCTTATGCCCATCAAGTCTTAACCTGTCTACGGTTCACTTTTTATTGGTCTGTGATTTCTTCTTGACCGAAGCCCACGATGTAGATAATACTCCATGACTAACAAGAACAAGCTCACATCATGTATTTTTTATTACTCTCAGAGGAAGATGTGCTGAAGATAAAGACTCCTTTATCTTTGAGGAAACTGAGTCTCAAAGAGATTGAATGAGTTGACCAGGGCTATAGGATGAGGACTCAAATCTGGACTTCTAACCCAAAGTCCAATGTTGTTTATTTTAAACTTCAGCTCTCCAGGGGTTTTGAGGTCTGAAGCCTGGGACAAAAGACTAAGGTGCCCATTAACATATCAAAGTGGATGCTGGCCACCAGGTTCTCCCTGCATCTCTCAGTCCCTACCTGTTACAGGGCTCTCTTGGCTGTCATATTCCATCCCCTACCCTAAACTACCCCAACCCAGGGGCTGGGCTGCCCTTCCCCAAGAGGCTTTTTGTAGGTGGAGTTTTCTGTCCCTCCTGCCAGCTCCCAAATCACAACACAGAGACTTACTATTAATTATAAAAGCTTAGCCCAAAGTTTAAGCTTGTTTTTAACTAGCTCTTGTAACACATATTAGCCCATATTTGTATTGATCTACATTCTATCTTTTTAGAGGTGGCTTTTACCTCTATCTCATTTTGTGTGTCCAACTCATTTCTTGTCTGACTTCTCAGCCCTTCTTCCCAGCATTCTCTGCCCCCAAAATCTTGCCTAGCTATTGGCTGTTTAGTTTTTTATTAAGCCAATCAGAATGACATATCTTAACACAGTGTAAAAGAATATTCCACAACAGCTTTCCCCTATATAATCAAGTCATTTTGGTTACCCCATCCTCTTTTGGATCTCCTGGCCTCTTGATCTCTAGGTTTTCCTCTTTACCCTCTCTCCGTGCTCCCTTCCTCTCCTCTCCTCACATGGCTCGGGATCATGACCACTACGGATTCTCCCAGATGTCTCTGCCACTGCCTATACTCTCCCTTTTATCCACAATAAACTTTCTCCTCCACCATCATGTCCTTTCTTTATTTCTTATGGTTTTTTTTTATTCATCTGGAACCCAGGACCAGTTCCTTTTTCATTTCTTTTTTTCACTCAGAACCCTCCCTCACTTTTGTATGGTACTTTAGTAAGTATTATATTGTTTTGTAAATAATTCATTTTCTGTAGTTTTGCTTCATAGGTCAAGCAGAGCATACAGGAATTACATAGAAAACAGGACTTGAATGGCATCTTACCTGCCTTCTAGGTGTTTGACTTTGGACACATGACTTTGAAAAGCATTCATTTCCTCATCTGTACATGATTTGCTATACAATGTATATTTTTCACTTGTTATTCTATATATACACACACATTACTAGTCTTTTTTTGGGGGGGGCGGGCGGTGTGTTTTGAGACAGGATTTCTCTGTGTTACTTTTGGAGCCTATCCTGGAACTCACTCTGTAGACCAGGCTGGCCTCAAACTCACAGAGATCCGCTTGTCTCTGCCTCCTGAGTGCTGGGATTAAAGGTGTGCACCATCACCACCTGGCTACTGCTAGTCTTAAAAGACCATTGTGCTCATTACTTTTGTGTCAACTTGACACAAGCTGGAGTCATCAGAGACAAAGGAGCCTCTATTGAGAAAATGCCTCCATAAGATCTAGCTGTAGAGTATTTTTTTTTTTTTTTTTAGTTAGTGATCAGTGAAGGAGGGCTCAGCCCATTGTGGGTCCTGGGTTTTATAAGAAAGCAGGCTGAGCAAGCCATGAGCAGCAAGCCAGTAAGCAGCACCCCTCCATGGTCTCTGATCGGCTCTTGCCTCCAGGTTCCTGCCCTGTTTGAGTTCCTGTGCCAACTTCCTTCAGGGATGAACAGTGATGTGGAAGTGTGAGCCAAGCCAGCCCTTTCCTCCCTGGGTTGTTTTGGTCATGATGTCTCATCACGTAATAGAAACTAAGACAGCCATCCTTGGTGAGCATACCTCCCCAGTCTACATCTGTGCTGCAGATCTCCTCCTTGGTCCTGGCCCTGTAGTTAACTTCTGACCCAGAGAATCGGTCAGGACTCAGAAAGGTGCAGGGCAGCCTTTTTCGTTTTCTGTTCCTTTCTGTCGCTGACCAGAACCGAAGTGCACTTTCTCTGATAATTTGGGCTTCCTTACTCTTTCTCCAAAGTTGCACACCCTGCCGGGAGGCTGCCTACTGCCTTGAAGCAGACCTCCACTCTGGTCATTCAAACAGCAAGGCCTTGTTCTTCCTCTCTTCCATTTTCCTCCTCTAGGCGGCTGCCGAGATTTACAGCTCACCTGCCCTGGGGTGCTTTTCTTCTACACTCCAATAAACTTGTCTTAGAATTCACAGAAGAATCACTACAAGTGACTCAGTGACTTCTGAGGTCTGATTAAAAGAGGCCCCGCAGCTTCCCCCTTGGTCCCTTGGATCTTTTACTAAGAAGCCCAGTGTTCTGAGACTGCTATGGCATTAGTTTCTTTTCTGACCTCTGTGACTAACTGCCTGACAGGAAGTTTAGGGGAGGAGGATTAATTTTGAATCATGATTTGAGGGCCTCGTCCATTGTGGTAGAGAGTGCATGGTGGCAGGAAACATTCACAGCTGTGCCATGGGAGTTTGCTCATACCTAAGTGAAGGCAGAGAGAGCAAACGGGAAGAGGAACTGGGCTGTAAAACATCCAGGCTCACCTCCAGGAACCAATTCCATCAATAAGGAATATTCTGACAATAACCTATCAGAACAGTGCCACACACACACACACACACATTCAAACAAAGGAAACTGGGTGGAAGGTTTCACATTCAAATTGAGGAAACCCAGAAGCCTGTGAAGACCTGGAGAGAGGAAGCTGCTGAGGCAGCGGGGCACAGATGGTCTGTCTAGCTCAGCTAAGAAGACAGCCGAGAGTGAAAGGCTGTGTAGACACCAGGTACCAGTGGAGTTACCAGATACCTCTAGTTCTGGCAATTTTGCGTAACCAATATCTACAACTTTGAAGGAGGACTTCTCGTCTAAGCCCAGTTAACTAAGGTCCATGAGAAATAAGAAATCATTGTTTAAAGCCCTGAGTTCAGTGGTTCATTCAACAATGGTAGATGGGCAGGTAGGTAGGCAGGATACATGCCCATCGCAGCCACAGCCACTACTGCCACGGAATAGAAATGCTGGGAGGATTGTATGAGGTGGCAGGTTCAACCAGACATCAGGAAGTCAGTGAAATGCAAAGATTAGTGTTGCTAAATTTAATTGTACACCTTACTGAAGTCCTACTGAAGGCCAACTCACACATTTGTTCCAAACATGCATATTTTAAAATTCTGAGAACAAAGCAGGTATCTGCCTGTGGAAGGCAGGCCTGCCTGAGCCAAAAGCCCTAAGGATTTCTGGTCTCCCTCCCGTTTGCCCTGAGTCTTTTTCTCTATTTTCTTTATATCTGGCTTGTTGGGCTGGTTTCAGCCCACTCCAGTTTCACTTGGGCTAGGATCGTGTCTGCTGTGTTTAGGGTGCTCCTTTGATCTGCCAATATAAACCACTTAAAATTAATTACCACACACAGCCGCGCTAGCTGCCTGTTGGCAGAGACTGTCTCTCTGTCTTGCTCTCTTTCCAAACAGCAAGTGAATTTTCTTAATAAAGACGTCCATTAATCAAAGGACCAGAAGCTCTTATTCTAGAATATTTTAACCTGAATGCACTCTAAGCAGTCACGTTCCCATGCTTTTCAGTGCATGAAAACATATACCCATAGATTTGCCCTGGTTACTTATCCAGTAGAGCTGCAGATGGGGAGGACGTCGAGGCTCACAAACAGATGGTGATGAAGTTGTGCAAATGAACTATGTAGTGTGCATTTCTTTAAATCAGTAAGTATTTTATGAAAATGAAAGTATTTTATTTGTAATGATGTGCATATCTGTGTCTGGGGGCGGGGTACGTGCACATGTGTGCAGGTGCCTTAGGTCAGGGATGTGGACCACTGGACTGGAGTCCCAGCGGTTGTGAGTCTTGCAATGTTGCTCAGAACAGAATTTGGAATGCGCTCTTAACCACCGAGCCATTGCTCCAGCCCAAGACTTTCGTCTTTTGAGACAGGATCTTCCTCTAACTATCCTGAGCCTCCTTATGTGGACTAAGGTGTCCTCAGGACAATTCTCCTGTGTCAGACCCCACGTGCTGAGATTCTGAGCATGAAGCACCACACCTGGCCAGTCAGGAAGAATTTCATACAGGACACCAGGCATGCAGATGGCTTGGCTCTGGCCATCAATGTACTTTCATGACAGTTTCCCATCTGAGTTTCAAAGCTACCTGAAAGAAATCCAAGGCTGGAATTCGTATCCCCGTTTCAGCAAAGTAAAGTGACTTCTTTCAGAGTTCCCACCTCACAGTCAGCAAATAATTCTGTGACAAACATGGTTTTTGTCAGTCAAGAAGTCAAGTTCTGATCAATGACGTGAAAGAACCAGAAATGCACAGGCCCAGGCGGAGGTGAAATCTTCTCTGGGATCTTACACAGGACATTTAATGATGCCCTTTGTGCTATTCATCTGCAGCTCCTCGTGTACACCCTTGGGATGGTTATATATGTGTTTGGGGATTTAGATACCTCAGATAAAATGCGCATTCCAGCAACAAATACCTTATAATTAAGCACATTCCTTTTGGTACACAATGTGTGAACAGTCTTTCTAAGTGGAATGAAGATTAGACAATGATAAATAGCCTTTTTCAGCTCAGGCATACTTAATCTTCAAGTAAGCAAGACAAAACAAAATAAAGGATTAAGTGTTGTGTACTGGTCAGTGTTTAGAATTGTAGCGTTATCTGCAGACTATGAACATGCCTTTTCTGTTCTGCTGCTGGGAATGTCATGCCAGTGTCTAGCAGGACTTGCTCAGGCTTTCTTCAGGCAGCCCAACTTGAACCGTCCGCACCTGCCTGCTTGGGCCTCAGTAACTGGCATGCTCACAAAGGCAGGGCCTTGGCTGGGTTTGAAGAAGAGTTTATGCTTTGAGGAAGACAAGCCCAGGAACCCAGCTAATAAAGTCTGTTGTCTGAAATCCCTAAGGGTGAGAAGAGAAAGAAGAAGAAATTAAATGGGGTAAAAATGTGCCTTCAGCTCCGTGAGAGCACACACAAAGAAGCCGGAGGCGTCTCCTCCAGAAAGTCCACATTTTCATGAAACAGCTTCGTGTTGGAAGCTTTGGACTAGCGAGGCCTGCAGTGAACCCCACTGTAAGGTTATCAAGACAGTTGATGAGAGTGGACCAGTCATGAAGATTAATGGCAGTATAATTATGATGCTCCTCCCCACTTCAGACCCTGCCGGGAAGATAAGATTGGGTCCCGCCAAAAAGAGAAAATGAGTATTTTTCAAGGACACATAGGTCTTGCTGTATTTTCATAGTTGGCTTTATTTTATTTTTAAGTTTTATATATATTCTTTCAGAATTTCTTTTTTTCCTTTTATTGAAAATAGATATTTTTCCTCATATAATATATGCTGATTACAGTTCCCCCTCCCAGTTCCTCCTTCTCTCCCCTCCTACCCAGGTCCACGCACCTTCTCTCTCTCATTAGAAAATAAACAGGCTTCCAAGGAATAATAATAAAATAAGATAAAACAAGAACTAACACATCAGAACAGGACAGAACTAGCAGGAAGAAAAGAGTCCAAGAAAAAGCACAAGAAACAGATAAAGACACAGAGACTCACTCACTCACACACTCAGGAATCCCCAAAACACTCGACTAGAAGCCATAATAAATGCACAAAGGACCTGTACGAGACAAGGCACCTCCAAAGATGCCTTTGAGTGTGTTGTCTGGTGACGGTCTGCTGCTGGGCATGTCGTCTGCCCCTAAGAGTTGTTTCCCCAGTGAGACTCCCTTGGAGAAAACTCAACTTTCATTTGAGAGTGGTTATCAGCTGGAGATAGCTTTGGACGTTGCCCACTTCCTTTAGCTCTAAGACCCCTTCTCGTGCTGACCCATGAAGGCTTGGTGCGTGCTGCCCCGTCTGAGTTGTTCGTAGGTGCATCGATCCTGCTGGCTTCAGGGGCTTTGTTTCCTTGGTGTCCTCTGTCCCCCCCACTCTTTCTACCTCCTCTTCCATAGGGTTCCCTGAGCCCGAGGAAGGGATTTGATGGAGACACCCATTTAGGGTTGAGTATTCCAAGGTCTTTCACTCTCTGTGTGTTGTCTGACTGTGGGTCTCTGGAATTGTTTCCATTTGCTGCAGGAGGAAGCTTCTCTGATGATTGATGACTGAGCAAGACACAAATCTAAAAGTAAAGCAGAATGTCGTTAGTATTTTTTTATTGCTCTGTTCTTTTAGTAGAATAGTAGTATTTGGTTTTACCTAGGTCTTTGGGCTCTCTAGTCTTAGGTTCTTGGTCATCCAGGCACTGTCAGGTGTGGGTTCCATCTTGTGGAGTGGGCCTTAAGTCAAATCAGATGTTGGTTGGTGACTCCCACTAGCTTTGTCCACTGTTGCCCTAGCGTATCTTGCAGACAGGTTGCCATTGTAAAGCAAAGGGTTTGTAGTTAGGTTGGTGTATCGTACTGTACCAAAAATGCTAGGACATAAGTGTGAAGGCTCTTTAAAGGCACTGGCTTGACTTCTCCGTGTTCAATGAGTTGTGTAAGTGTTCTCTTCAGCAATAGGGCCTTGATGTCAGTTTGTGGAGAGCAACCTGTAGTCTTGGCAATAGTCTGGGCTATTTGGGGGTCCAGAGGACCCTTTTAGTTAACAACTCAATTAGATGTAACCTAATTCTGGTACTAGAAGCTTCATTTGGTGACAAGAGCTGTCCAGTTGAGGCTCTAGCTCCCCTATTATTTGGCAATTTCCTTTAGATCACCTTCATATATGTAGATACTTTAGGAAACTTCTACTGCATTAGGTGTCCATACTAGCCTTCAAATGGTCTTTATTTTACTTGTCTCTCCCTATATTTCCTTTCTCATTCCCCCTCCCCACGAGATCCTCCCTTTTCAGTACTTCCCATCCATCCATAACTATCCATTCTATTTCTTGTTCCTAGAGAGATCTATATGCCCACCTCCAGTCTCTTATTCTATACCTAATCTCTGTGGTTCTGTGGATTGTAGCTTGGTTATCATTGACTTAACAGCTGACATTCACATAAAAGTGAATACATGCCGTATTTATCTTTCTAGGCCCTAGATACTAAGGATGTTTTTTTTCCTAGTTCCATCCATTTACCTGTGAATTTCATGATTTTATTTTTTAAATATAATTTCATTTTTAATGTGATAAAGAAAATCACATTTTCTATTCATCTGTTGAGGGGCATCTAGGCTGGTTCAAATTTCTGGCTATTAAAAATAAAGAAGCAATGAACATGACTGAGCAAGTGTCTCTGTGGTAGGATGAAACATCCTTTGTGTGTATGCCCAAGTGGTCTAGCTGGATCTGGAGGTAGACAGATTTCCATTTTCTTGAGGAACCGCCACACTGATTTCCATAGTGGCTGTTCAGGTTTGCATACCAACCAGCAATGGAGGGGTGTTCCTTCATGCCACATCCTCACTAGCACAAGCTGTCACTTGTGGTTTTCATCTTTGCCATTCTGACAGGTGTCAGATGAAATCTCAAAGTAGTTTTCATTTGCATTTCTTTGATGACTAAGAATGGTGAACATTTCTTTAAGTGTTTTTCAGGCATATGAGTTTCCTCTTTTGTGAATTCTCTGTTTAGATTTGTACTTGTTTTTTTTTTAATTGGATTATTGGTTGTTGTTGTTGTTGTTGATATCTCCATTCTTTGAGTTCTTTATATATTTTTGGATATTAGCCCTGTATCAGACGTGTACCTGGTAAAAATCTTTTCCCATTCTGAAGACTGGCACTTTTTCCAGATGATGGTGTCCTTTGCTGTGCAGAAGCTTCTCAGTGTCATGAGGTCTCATTTACTAATTGTTGATCTTAGTGCCCGTGTTCTATTCAGAAACTCCTTTCCTGTGCCAATGAGTTCAAGGCTTTGAATCTATTTGGATTCTTCTACATGTAGCCATCCAGTTTGACAGCTCCATTTGTTGAAGATGCTGTCTTTTTTCCAGTGTGTATTTCTGGCTTCTATATAAAAAATCAGGTGTTCATAGGTGTGTGGATTTACTGAGAGTCTTCAGTTTGATTCCATTGGCCAAATGTGTTTGTTTTGTGCCAATGCCATGTGGTTGTCATTACTGTAAATCTATTGTACAACTTGAGGTTGGGGATGATGATCCTTCCAGCAATTCTTTCATTATTCAGGAGTGTTTTAGCTATCCTGGTGTGTGTGTGTGTGTGTGTGTGTGTGTGTGTGTGTGTGTGTGTGTGTGTTTCCACATGAAGCTGAAAATTTTTCTTTCAAAATCTGTGAAGAATTGTGTGGAATTTTGGTGGAGATTGCCTTAAATCTGTAGCTTGCTGTGGTAAGATGGCCATTTTTTTTTTAAAGATTTATTTATTTATTATGTATACAGAAGAGGGCGCCAGATCTCATTACAAATGGTTGTGAGCCACCATGTGGTTGCTGGGAATTGAACTCAGGACCTCTGAAAGAGCAGTCAGTGCTCTTAACCTCTGAGCCATCTCTCCAGCCCAAGATGGCCATTTTTACTATATTAATCCTACTGATCCAAATCACTCAGGCTGGTCTCTATTTTATCATGGTAACATATGATTGGCAGGAGATTCTGTGGGAGGAGAGAAGAGGAAGTCAGTTGACCAAGATTGTAAAGGTCCCTGAACACCACAAAGAGATCCTTGAAGTAGTGTGTAATGGGAAATTCCAGCCACTTACTGGACCTGAGTAGCGTGAGTTTAGGACAATGATATCATCTACAAATGGGATGAGTGGAAGGAAGAGATGGAATAGCACCAATGGAACTAGACGGTAGCTGAGGCCTGAGAAACAGAGCAGATGGTTGGAAGAGAGAGCTGTTGACATGAAGGGTTAACTATACATGTGTGTTTGCTAGACGTAGAGAAAAGAATGGAAGTGCAAAGGGGAATGATATTATATTCTAGTGTGGGTTCACCTTTATCTGGATAACAGCAGGAAGGCAGCGGTTTGGAGAGAAAAATCCATTCCGATCTGTGTGTTCTAATTTTGAACTGATGAGAGTTATTTCATATTAAGGCTTGAAGTGAGTAATAGAGCTCATGGCTGGAGTTGGGGACACAGCAGAGGTTGTGACTAAGGTGACAGAAAAAAAGGAGAAGGTGGTTTTATGACTGAGGCAGTATGGAGACTACGGGGTTGGTACTCATAGAGGAAGTCCGGGTCCAAGTCTTCCCTTTCCACAGCCCACATGGTCTCCCTAACATGGACAGTTCTCAGGTTCATCCATTCATACTGAGTGGCTGATGACATCATCAGCAGTCATGTCTCATATAGATTTCCAGTTCAGTAGGTACAAAGACTTGAACTGAGAAATTTTGCTGATAAATTAGGAAGTATGAAAATGGTCACATGATTACCCCAAAGGCCTCTAAAAATCTAAAAGTCACTAGACCTAGTGTATTAGTCATTTGTCCTCTTTGCTGCAGTAAGAACTATGTAAAGATGGCCCACAGCTAGAGAGTACAGCCCATCGTGCTGCAGAAGTCTTGGCAGCAGGAGTGTGAGGTAGCATAATACATTGTGTCTGGAGTCAGGAGTCAGGAACAGATGAATGCTGGTACTCAACTCTCTCCCTTTTATTCGGTCTTGGATCCCAGCCCAAGGAACGGTGCCACATGCAGTCAGATGGGTCTTCCTCCATCTAAGCATTCCTTTCTAAACACGCCCAGAGGTTTATCTCCTAGGTGATCCGAGATCCAGTCAAGTTCACAATATTACCATGACAACCAGCCACCTCCTTGGCAGTCTGAAAGAGAATGAGTAAAAGGGAGGTTTTCCCAGAGTGTGAACTACAAGTGTGCACGTTCAGTTCACTACTGCAGACTCCATGTGTATTGCAGCTCCAAGTTAATGCCTGAAGTACCTTCATGATTATTCTGGGATGGGATAAAGTGCTGGGAATTTTGCATCGCCTGGCAAGTACATTGTCAGCTAAGGTCAAATGAAGGTGACACTCTGCTTTCTTGTTTCAACTTGTATTTTAAATATCATCCTATTCTTGTTCTATTTAGTAAATTGTAAATATCACCCTTTTCTTAATCTAGAGGTCATAAGGTCAAGAAGGACGTGATGTGTACTATGAGGAAAATATGAATGTCAGGTGGTTGTTTGGGCCATGTTGCTGTGATTTCAAAGTTAATGCATCTGCAATGTGTTAAATATGCTGTCTTTAAAGAGAAAAATAAGGAGCAAAGAGAAATACCTTAGTCAGTAAGGTTTGCACAAGCATGAAGACCTGAGCTGGATCCCCAGGACATATGTCAAAAAGCCAGGCATTGTGGCATGCATCTGCAAACCCAGCATGGGGGAAAGGCAGACATTGTGGCATGCATCTGTACACCTAGCATGGGGGGGAAACCAGGCATTGTGACATGCATCTGTAAACCTAGCATGGGGGGGAAACCAGGCATTGTGACATGCATCTGTAAACCTAGCATGAGGAGAAAGCCAGACATTGTTACATGCATCTGTAAACCTAGCATGGGGGGAAAGCCAGGCATTGTGACATGCATCTGTGAACCTGGGGGGCGAGGCAGAGACAGGATCCCTGGTGCTGGAGTTACAGGCAATTGTGACTCTCCCAGTATGAACACAGGGAACCCAACTACTGTCCTCTGCAGGAGCAGCAAGTGTTCTTAACCACTGAGCCATCTCATCTGTCCAGCCCAAATTTCTCCTTTTTTTAAAAAGACTAAAAAATGCTGGGTGGTGGTGACATATGACTTTAATCTCAGCACTCAGGAAGCAAAGGCAGGCGGATCTCTGTGAGTTCAAGGTCCACCTGGTCTACAGAATGAGTTCCAGGATAGCCAGAGCTACACAGAAAAACCCTGTCTCAAAGGCCCTCCCCCCCCAAAAAAAAGAAATGTAATAAGTATTTGTTAAGTATCAATTAGTTAGAACAAATAAAAAACTTACAGAGTTTTCCAAATATACAACCAAAGAGCATTCAACTAGGCCATACTTGACTTAGGGCAGCCTGCTCAGGGGAGCTGTTCTGCCTGCTCTGGAGACCAGCTATTTGCCTGCCCTCCAGACCACCCCTGGTAACAGAGCCCTTTCAGGACCCACCAATCCAAGTCCAAAATG
Source organism: Peromyscus eremicus (assembly GCF_949786415.1). Taxonomy (NCBI): domain Eukaryota; kingdom Metazoa; phylum Chordata; class Mammalia; order Rodentia; family Cricetidae; genus Peromyscus; species Peromyscus eremicus. The sequence goes on along the minus strand of NC_081421.1, from coordinate 26,153,937 downwards.
AGCCACCAGACTGAGCTACTAAGTATGAACTCATTCTCGTGCAATGGACCTTCTGGTAGGAAAGAATCTAAAATGCCAGAGCATTTGAAACAGGGAGCAAACCCGCAGAGGGTACATGCAGCCAGGACCAGAGGCTCCTTGCCCCACAATTTCTTATGGCTAGAGCGATTCTGTAGGCAATGTAGATGGTGGATTACTCTCATTATGTTCGACAGAGTGTATCTTCTGCCTTCCTGCCCGCCCCCTTTTCTCCTTTCTTTCCTACAAGCATTAAGATCAGACCAAGTAGGAGGCTGGAGAGATGGCTCGGTGGTTAAGAGCACTGGATGCTCTTCCAGAGAACCTAGGTTCAGTCCCTATCACCCACATGGCAGCTCTCAACTGTCTGTAACTCCAATTCTACGTGATCCAACACCCTCACACAGACATATGTGTAAGCAAAATACTAATGCACGTGCACACACACATACACACACACACACACACACACACACACACAACATCAGACCAAGTGTTTAACTTTATTGGATCCTTGGAAGAAAGGAAGAAAGCAACCTGAATATGTTTTGGAATGTGCTGCAGCATGATGGGAACTTGGATATATATCCAAAGGCTCCTTCAAAGTTAGTCATTCTAAGCATGAGTCTTTCATGTATTTCCCTGCTAAACCATAACAAAATTGATTTTCTGCTGAACTGACCAAGACTAGGAGGCTGTTTTCCAGTCTGTACACCAGGAAGCCCTCCTAACACTTTCTCTAGAAGATGTTCTGCAGCTGTTCCTTCTGAAGGCCAGCCCTGACTGCACAGAGGGACTGACCGCCTGCAGTCACCTTGCTGAGATGAAAAGCCTCTAAAGGAAACTGCATGGGCTCAGATGGCCAACCATCCTCTTAAATGACATGCATCCCCATGTTGTGGATTCTTCAGCAATTCCCTGCTCCACCTGTTTGATGGGGTAAGTATTTAAGCTGTGCTGTCTATGGAAAAGTGCAGACTTCCCTGGTAGTGGAGTCCATGTTATCTGTCCACATTGGACTAGGCAGGATCCACTTGAGATTGGTTTAATAGACCAAATACTTGGAAGCAATAGATTTTGGTAAAAATTTTGTGTAAAATTCTTGGCATCTGTTGACATACTTTGTAAACAAAGAAGGCTCATAATATGCTTTTAGCTATAGATAGGCACACACACATGTAGGCATATGAATGCACATGGACACATTCAAGTGCATACACCCAGAGACCCTTCATTCCAGGATAGCAGGTGATTCACTTTGCAATCCTAGCATTTTCATTCACTTGTCAACTTCCAACCCTTGTTCAAAAAACTCCTCCAAACGGAAATGCCTGCCCCATGCCCAACATCCACCTTCCCACCCATGTCCAACATCCACCATTTCCACTGACTAAAACTCAGGGATCAGTTCAATTCTGACCCTTTCCTATCTGACTTCTGTTATTCAAGATGCAAGATTCACTCTCATTACTACACATATTGGTAGTTTGTTCCTATTTATTTATTTATTTATTTATTTATTTATTTATCTCTCATATATTATATCCTGACCACAGTTTCCCCTCCCTCCTCTCTTTCCAGTTCCCTCACACACACCTTCCCTATCCCCCAGATCCATTCCTTCTCCATTTCCCTTCAGAAAAGAGTAGGCTTCCCAGGGATATCAACCAAATATGGCCTAACAAGTTACAATAAGACTAGGCATTTCCCCTCATGTTATGGCTGAGTGAGGCAACCCAGTAGGAGGAAAAGGATCCCAAGAACAGTTTAAAAAAAAAAGTCAGAGACACCCCCCACTGCCACTGTTAGGAGTCCCACAAGAACATCAAGCTACACAACCATAACTTATATGTAGAGGACCTAGGTCAGACCTGTACAGGCTCCCTGATTGACATTTCAGTCTCTGTGAGCCCCTATGAGCCCTGCTCAGTTGATTCCATGGGTTGTGTTCTTGCACTGTCTTCAATCCCTTTGGCTCCTACAGTCCTTCCTCCCCCTCTTCCATTGGATTCTCCAAGCTCTGCCTAACATTTGTCTGTGGTCTCTGTGTCTGCTCCCATCAGTTGTTGGGAGAAGCCTCTCTGATGACAATTATGCTAGGCTCCAGTCTAGGAGTGTAGCAGAATATCATTAAGAATCATTTCATTGACTCTCCGGGCTATTCAGCCTCTGGGTTCTGGCCCTCAGTTGTGGGTTCCCTTCCATGGGATGAGTCTCAAGCTGGACCACTTATTGGTTGGCCACTCCCGCAAGTTCTACATCACATTTACCCCAGCACAATTTTCAGAAGGGAAAAATTGTAGGTCTAAGGTTTTGTGGCTGGGTTGGTGTTCCAGTGGAAGCCTTGCCTGGTTATAGAAGATGGCTGCTTCGAGCTCCATAACCCCTCTTACTAGGAGGTTTCACTAGGGTCACTCTCTTAGATTCCAAGGAGTTTCCACTGCATTAGGTTTCTACTTCATCCCTCAAATGGCCCCCAATCCAGTAATCTCTCCCAGTACTCTCTTCCTCCATCCCCTCCCCTACCTGATCCCTCCTGTTCCCATCCTCACTCACCCCCAGTCCAATCTCGAGATCTATTGTTTCCCCTTCCTAGAGCCTATGAGCCCTCCTTGTTACTTGTTACTTATCCTCTCTGGGTCTCTGGATTGTAGCATGATTATCCTCTACTTTACAGCTAATGCCCACTTATAAGTGAGTACATACCTCACTCAGGATAATGTTTTCTAGTTCCTTTCACTTGCCTGCAAATTTCATGAGGTCATTGTTTTTAACAGCTGAGTAATACTCCATTGTGTAAATGTACCACATTTTCTTTATCCATTCTTTGGGACATCTAGGTTATTTCCAGTTTCTGGATATTATGAATAAAGCTGCTTTGAACATAGTTGAGCAAGTGTCCTTATAGTATATTAGAACATCCTTTGAGTATATGACTAAAAGTGGTATAGTTGGGTCTTGAGGTAGATAGATTCACAATTTTCTAAGAAACTGCTATATTGATTTCCAAAGTGGCTGTACAAGTTTGCACTCCCACCAACAATGGAGGAGTGTTCCCCTTGCTCCACATCCTCTTCAGCATGAGCTGTCGCTTGCGTTTTTTTGTCTTAGCCATTCTTAGAGGTGTAAGATGGAATCTCAGAGCAGTTTTGCTTTGCATATGTTCAACATGTCTTTAAGTGTTTCTAAGTCATTTGAGATTCCTCTATTGAGAATTCTCTGTTTAGATCTGTACCCCACTTTTAAATTGGTTTGTTGATGTCTAGTTTCTTGAGTTCTTTATGTATTTTGTACATTAGCCCTTTGTCAGATAAGGAGATGATGAAGATCTTTTCCCATTCTGTAGGCTGCCACTTTGTCCTATTGACAGTGTCTTTTGTCTTATAGAAACTTTTTAGTTTCATGAGGTCCCATCTATTAGTTGTCGATCTTAGTGCCTGCACTATTGGTGTTCTGTTAGGAAGCTGTCGCCTGTGCCAATGCATCCAAAGCTATTCCCTACTTTCTCTTCAGTCAGGCCCAGTGTATTTAGTTTTGTGTTGGGGGTCTTTGATCCACTTGGACTTGAATTTTGTGCTGGGTGATAGGTGCCAATTTCTGAGTTGTAGTTGTTGAATGGGTGTTTTGTTTCTTGGTTTCTGTTTCATTTTTAGTCTTCTGGTCTCTGTGGCTGGATTTCTGGCAGTTGGTGTGACCTCTGATCCAGCAGGGGGTCTTCATCCAAGTTGGGGGCTGGATTTCTGGTGGTTATTGTGGCCTTTGGTCCAGTGGGGGGGGTCTCCACCCAAGTTGGGGGTAGGATATGATGATGAGGAGGGGAGTGGAGATTTGGGATATTGAATAGGGGGCACTGAGAGAGTGGAAGAGATCCATGGGTGGGCCACCTATCTGGAGTTCTGGTGGTCAGAGTGGCCTATGGTCTAGTAGGAAGTCTCTGTCTGAGTTTACCTATCTGTTCTTCAGACTGGCATGGTCTGCACCTCAGCAGAAGATATCTGTTGGATGTGGGGGCAGGGCTTTGGCTTGGCAGTATGGGTGGGTGGTGGGGTGGAAAGGGGTGTTATTGGGTTGGGTCTTAGGTATCTAAAGCTAGGGAGTAGGGATGTTCTGAGTGCAGGTGGGACCCTTGGGGCTTTTTACCTTTCTTCCTGTATATCTTACTTTCCTGCTGTCTCCATGGCTGGCTGGCTGGCTGGCTTCTGGCCCAGGCATGTCCCTGTCTTCCTCCCTTGTTCTCTTCTCCTTTTTCTCCTCTCTAGATTTCCCTTCCTACTTATTCTCTCTGCCCACCAGCCGTGCCTATCCTTCTCCTGCCTAGCTATTGGCCATTCAGCTTTTGATTAGACCAATCAGGTGCCTTAGGCAGGCAAGGTGAAACAAATGCAACACATCTTTAAACAAATGCAACACAAACAAATGTAGCACATTTTTGCCTAGTTAAAATAATAGTCTGCCGGGTGGTGGTGGTGGTGGTGGTGGTGGTGGTGGTGGTGGTGGTGGCGGCGGCGGCGGCGGCGGCGGCGGCGGCGGCGGCGGCGGCGGCGGCGCACGCCTTTAATCCCAGCACTCGGGAGGCAGAGCCAGGCGGATTTCTGTGAGTTTGAGGCCAGCCTGGGCTACCAAGTGAGTCCCAGGAAAGGCACAAAGCTACACAGAGAAACCCTGTCTCGAAAAACCAAAAAAAGGAAAAATAAAAAAAAATATTCTACAATAGTTCCTTTTGATTTTTAATAGTCTGCCAAATGACATTTCGTTCCACAATTATTTGCTCTCCAGTAGATCTTACTGGGATGATACCAACTGAGTGTACTGCAAATCAATTCTGATAAAACCACCTTTAATTAAAGAAAGCCTTTGCTTTCTTTTCCAAGCTTAATAGAGGTTCCTCTTACAACAACTGTAAGTACTTTGTCCTAACAAACTCATTTTGTTTGTTTGTTTGTTTTTTCGGGGCAGAGTTTCTTGTGTAGTGCTGACTGTCCTGGAATTTGCTTTGTAGACAAGGCTGGCCTCAAATTCAGAGACCTACCTGCCTCTGCTTCCTGAGTGCTGGGACTAAAGGCGTGTGCCACCACACTGACTTGTCTGTGTAAGTTTCCACCTTCCCTACCTTTGCTAGAATACTGCTTTAGTGCTGTCTGAACTTGTGTCTTCAGAAAGGCAATCCTAAAACCCCAAGGAAGCTGATTTTGCTTTTACATATTCGGACTCTGATTGATCAACAGGTCACATGGCCTTCTGTAATGTGGGGGTTCCCAATACCGCTGCAAATGTGATAATTTTCTAGAACAAGTCAGGGAACTTAAGCTACTGAATTTATAATTACAACTTTTCAGTTTTGTGATTTTATATTTTATTATTTTATTTCATTTTGTCTAGAAAAAAAATCTGGGCTATTTGTTGCCACTTGGAAGAGCACGAATTCTAATAAGTTAAATTCACCCTTAAGGAGTAGTAGCTCAAGGATTATGCTTACTGGCACTCAAATGTAACTGGGTTTTATCCTAGGGTCCTACTCAAATCCCCTTTTTCCCTGTTGACAATCTCATGCATGTCTATATTGAGTTGGGGGCATTTCTACCCCCCCCTGTTATCTTCTCTCATCCCTCATTCTTTTCCCTTATAGCCCTTTTCTTCCCAACCACCCCCTTCCTACTTTGTTGTCTTTTTGTAAGATGTATTTTTAGTATTTTGAATTATGTGTATGTATATATGTCACTGTGTGAGATTATGCATGTGACTGTAGGTGCCCTCAGAGGCCAAAGTCATCAGATCTCCCTGGAGGTGGTCCTTGAATGAAGGGATGGCATGACAGCTTCAAGGTGTGGCTGAGAAGAGGGATTTTATTTTAAGTATGAGGGAGAGAACAGCCAAAGGCATCTGGAAGTGTCTAGACTGAACTGGGCCATGGTGGGGGTAGGGGGGAGGAAATGGGGGGACAAGAGAGGAGAGACGGGAAAGAGAGAGCCTGGAGAGAAGGGGGGAAGGAGAGATAGGTTTGGGGGAGGGGAGAACAAGAGAACAATTAGGGCAAAGACAGCCAAGAGAATGCCCCCACATGGCAGGGTTGTACAGGAAAGAAAAGCTGGGGGAAGGGAATGAAGCCCCTGGGCTGGAGAACTTTTGTAGTAAGGGGCAGGATGAGAAGAGCAGAGAGGAGCCAGAGGCAGAGGAGCCACTTAAATTTGGATCCTCTGCAGGACCAGTATGCTCTCAATTGTTGAGCTCTCTCTGGAGCCCTGGTTTTTCCCCATAGACTCTCAGTGAGGGGTGGGGTCTCATAAGATACCATCCCCATTCGTGATGAGATGATGACGGGGCCACTCTTGTGTGGGTTACAATACTGCAATGATTGCATGAGCACCATGTCTAGGAGACCCTATTTCTCAGCATTCCACCCCAACCTGTGGCTCCTGTATTCTTTCCACCTCTTCTTCCACAATGTTCCCCCAGCCATAGGCTGGTACAGACACCCCACCTAGGGCTCCACAATCACTTACTCTTGACACTGATCAGTTATGAGTCTCTTTATTAACTGCTTCACACTGCAAAAGGAAGCTTCTTTGATGAATTCTGAAATCAGCACTAATGTATAGGTATAAAAGTGTAAAGTAGCGTGAAGCCATGCCCTCTAGTAAAATAACAGTAGCAGGTTCTCCCCTAAAGCCTACAACCTTTCCCACTGCAGGATCATTACGAGGTTGCAGCACCAGGTGCTAATTTTGTCTGTGGAGTGGGCCTCAAATCTGATCAGGAAGCAGTTGGATGCCCTCGGGGTAGTTACTCCACTCTTACCCCCATGAGCATACAATGCCAGGTAGTAGTGTGTGGGATGCACAGCTGAAAAGCACTGTTGATGACTTTTCTCCCCAAGCAGCATCCATACATAGCTCCTTTGGGCATCATGAAAGCTAGCTAGCAGGATGAAAACTTCCAGCTCAGATCCAGCTTGCGTTCAATGTCCCACACCTCAACAGTAAGGGTAGCAAGCTAGCAGCATGGTTCACTCCAGGTCTGAGGCCTCAAAATAAAGGAAGCTGACAGTCTAAAACTCAGTCTAAAGCTGAAGGCCCAAGGGTTCTCAGAGCTCATTGTGAGTCTTGGTGCCCATAGAACAAACAGCACACACACACACCCAGCCACACTTGGTGCAGAAGATCACAATCATGTTCATTAAATGCCAAACCAGAGGAATGTATTCAGTACTTAAGGAGACACTGAGAGTAATTAATAGAAATGCTGAGGATAATCATGTTGTACTAGCAGCCTGAGTATACTTTCATCTAGCCATGTTCACACCGTGCCAGCCACCTTTGAGTGGACATTCACTTGGAGCAAATATCTTCATCTCTACTGCCCATCCATACTCATCACCCTTAAATTTCTTTGTTAACAATTCTCCACCCATGTTCCTTCCAAGTCTTTGATTATCCCTCCAACCTTTGGTTACAGTCCATAAGTCAGTCTATAATCATGCACCAGGTCATTTCTTCTTCCAAGCCAAGGAAACAACATTGAAGCAGTACCCAGTTAGAAGAGTTCCTTCATGGTGACCCTTCAGGGGTCTTAGTTTCTTTGTTTGTTAGATAAGAAAGTACCATGACAAAAGCAGTCTAAGGTGGAAGGGGATTATTTTAGCTCATATTTCAAGTTAGAGTGCACCATGGTGGGGACATCAAGGCAGTTTATCACATCCAGTCCAGAAACAGAGGGGGGAATGTGTGCTCCTGCTCGGCACCCTTTCTCCATTTACACAAACCAGGATCCCAGTCAGGGAATGGAGCCTCCACAGTGGGTAGATCTTCCCACCTTAATTAATATCATCTACATAATCGTCTACACAGGCATGCCCAGAGGTCCGTCGCAGGTGATTCTAGAGCCTGTCAAGTTGATGGTTGACACTATTACAGCAGATGACCTTCAGCATTGCCGCCCCTCAGGCAGTGCCTGTGCACATGTGGTCAGACCATCTACAAAACTGACCTGACTCTTCTTTTTCTGTCAGCTGACTGTATGAATGTCCCTCAGGTGCATGCTGGAAGAAAGAGGCAGAAGTGAGGATCCTGGGAATTTGGACCACTTTTTCATGTGACTTATTTTTCCTTTGGAGCATCTTTGTGCTCAAGTCACTCAAATACTATTTCTCTTTGAAGACAATTGGTACAATTATCATGGTTTGGGTTTTTATTGCTGTGAAGAGACACCATGACCATGCAACTCTTATAAAGCAAAACATTTAATTTTTGTGGCTTGCTTACAGTCCAGAGGTTTAGCCCATTATTGTCATGACAGGAAGCAAGCCAGTATGCAGGTAGACATGGTGCTGGAGCTGAGAGTCCTTACAACTTGACCCAAAGGCAACAGGAAATGAACTGTCTCACTGGGTGTGGCTAGAGCATATACGAGACCTCAAAAGCCCACCTCGACAGTGACACACTTCCTCTAAAAGACCACACTTTTTCCAACAAAGCCTCACCTCCTAATAGTGCTATTCCCTTTGGGGGCCATTTTCTTTTAAATCACCACATTCCACTCCCTGGTCCCCAAAGGCTTGTAGCCATATCATAATGCAAAAACTCATTCAGTCCAACTTTAAAAGTTCCCATAGTCTATAACAGTCTCAAACTCATTTAAAAGTCCAAAGTTCAGCCGGACGGTGGTGGCGCACACCTTTAATCCCAGCACTCAGGAGGCAGAGGCAGGCAGATCTCTGTGAGTTCGAGGCCAGCCTGGGCTACCAAGTGAGTCCCAGGAAAGACGCAAAGCTACACAGAGAAACCCTGTCTCGAAAAACCAAAAAAAAAAAAAAAAAAAAAAAAAAGTTCAAAGTTCAAAGTCTCTTCTGAGATTCATGCAATCTCTTAACTGTAATTCCCTGTAAAATCAAAATCAAAAAACAGATCACATACTTTCAGTACATAATGCCACAGGATATACATTACTGTTCCAAAACATAGGGAAGGGAGCATGGTGAGGAAATACTGGACTAAAGCAAGACAGAAAACTCCAAACTCTGCATCTCCATGTCTGACACATGAAAACACTTGTCAGATCTCCAACTCCTTTCAGCCTTGCTGACCACAATATATTTCTTTCTCCTAGGCTGTTTCCATTCCCTGTTGGCAGGTTTCCTCAGCAGGTATCCCATGGCTTTGGCATCTCTAACATTTTGGGGTCTCCAAGGCAATACAGGCTTCACCTTCACAGCCTCATGAAATGGCCTCTTTAAACCTCCATGCAGGGACACCCCAAGGACACTCTTGATACCTCAGTGGTTTTCCTTAGCCACAGAGGCATGTTTTTGATGTTTCCATCACTTCCTAAGCTTGGCTGTCCTTGAACTTGCTCTGTAGACCAGGCTGGCCTCAAACTCAGAGATGCTCCAGCTTCTGCCCTCTGGAGTGCTGGGATTTAAGGCCTGTACCACCATACCCAGCTCTAAGCTTTTCTATAATTCCTTTTCAGAAGTTGGAAACTTAGCTGCATGGGATCTTGCCCTCAGGTCACCAATCCCTTTATTCCATTTCTTAATCTGTTTATCTCCTTGAACCACAGGACTCAGCTCCATTCCACTTCCTGGTACTCCTTTTCTCCTTAGATTTTACATTTTGTGATTTACCCTGCTCATCTTGCTCCTTTTTATTATACATCTTCATTAGAGTTACCATTAATAATCAGGGTCTATACCAGGCTGTTTTGAGATTTCTTCTGCCAACAGAATTAATCCAAAACTCTTTACTTTAGCCTCAGACAGACTCTTTAGGCAAGGGCAAAGAGCAGCCACTTTCTTCACCAAAATATTACAAGAACAATCTCCAGGCAACATACTAACATTCTTCTCCTCTGAGACCCTTGAGCCAGCCCCACAGGGGAAATCACTTTTGGCACCCCTGCCTTCCATGCTCCTACTCTATGGCCCATTAAACAGTGTTTTCATGACTGGCAGCTCACGTTGCATGCTGACTCTGTGACCCATGGAAAGTGTTCAGGCTCTTCTAAGGCCCAGCAGCAAGCAAAGTACTATTTAGAAGAAGAAGAAGAAGAAGAAGAAGAAGAAGAAGAAGAAGAAGAAGAAGAAGAAGAAGAAGAAGAAGAAGGAGAAAAGTTAACTGTGTAGGATGGCATGGTTTTGCTGCAGAGTCCTCAGGTCCCCTGCTCCATTTCTCCTATGGGGACACTTCAAAGACTCCAACCAACATTCTTCTGTCTTTGACATCAAGGATCTGCTAGATGCTATACCTCAAGTGACAGTGAATTTCACCTAGAAGCCTGGCCTAGCAGAACCTTGCTTTGTCCTGGGCCTCACTCAAAACTAAAAGTCTTTTAATTCACAGGGCAACGTACACAAATGGAGAATGTGCTACCTTTAAAATCCAAAGGGGCCACAAGGTGCAGTGGCTCCTTCTTGGTTGCTGGATGGTCCAGGTACAATAATGAGGTCTGCACTCTTGAAAGTCCCTCAGCATGCCCTGAACCACTGCACCTCCAGAATCTCACTGAGAGGGAAGCCTTGAATTTTACTTGGATATTTTTTCCCATCCTCTGACACATAAGTTTTCACTGTAGTTCCAAATGCTGAGATCCCAAAAAGCCTAAAATTCCCAAAGATCAAACTTCTAAAAATGTTATTCTGAAAAATAACAGTTTAAGAACTTGTTAAAATATATTTGGGTTCATTTTTAAAAGGTGGGAGTGTTTGAAAAAAAAAATATATATATATATAAAATGATCGAACACTTTCAGGGTTGTGCGACCTTTTGACATTAAGACATATTGTCATCTACAAAGTTCATACCTTAACTGTGCAATTGAGTCACAAAGAACATTGCAAAAATATCTCAAATTTAAAAGAATAAGCTTATGGGTTTGTGTTGGACTGCATTCATAGCCATGCTTGGCTATACATGGCCCATAGGCTGCAAGTTGAGCACACCTACAAGGCATTGTGAACAATAAAATGGAGAGCAGCGACACATTGCAAGTACAAGCACTCTCCTGCCCAAGGCAGTAGATGTGAACAAGCAAACCATTATCTAAAGGAGGAGATCAGAAAGCAAGAGGGGCTGGAGCATTGCCTTAACAGATAGAAGGGTGTATTGCTCTTGCAGAAGCCTGGAGCTCCTGGCACCCACCTTGGGTGGCTCACAGCCACCTGTAACCTAGCTCCAGGGGATCTGGAGCTTTCTTCTAGACTCCTTGGGCACTTGCAGTCACACATCCACAAACCCACACATAGTCACACGCACACACCACAATGTTTAAAAACCTAGTGTTAGTACTCAGGCATCTACGCTGGCCTGCTCAGGGTCCTGACAGAATACCTCATCAGCTATGCTCTCCCTAGGCGTGGCGCTCTCCCTAGGTGCATGTGCTAAATCCCCCTATAAAAAGCAAGCTCCATTGTTTCCTGCTCTCTCTTCCCTGCCACTTCTTGTCAACAGAGGCCATCTCTGTGCCCCTTCTCTCTCCTCTCTCTCCTCCCTCTCTCCCTTCCCCCCAACGAACGCCCCAGTGAGTTCTGTTGTATGGTGTGATTTGTGGTACTGGGCTCCAACCCGCTAAGGTCGCCTTCTGCTATTTTAAACTACAACACCTAGTAAAATGAACCAACACATATCTATATGGTTAGTAATTGTGTGCACCTAGGTTTATAACCATGACCATCTGAATTACCATGTTAGACACCTAAGTTTTTTAATAAGACTGATTTTAAAATGTGAAAGTTGCCTTACACATGCAGCCGCCCAATGAGCAGAGATCTCAAGACATTTTAATCTTTCTTCAAAATGTGCAAAACAAAACAAAAAAGGCATCTGTCACTTATTAAGGGAGTCTCAATATTTTTTCAAAGAGTAGACTGGTGATTTTGTTGCATTTATTTAGTCAGGGGCATGTGCGTGCCATAGTGCCTGTGTGGAGGTCAGAAGACAAATGGCAGGAAGTGGGTCTCTTCTACCATGAGGGTCCTGGGGATCCAATTCAGGTCATCTGGCTTGTTGGCAGTCACCTTTGGCACACCGATGTGTGTATGTACCATGTATGCCATACCATGCTACACAGTGGCCTTTGAGTACTGATGGTATGAAGGTACGGGTAAGTACATGTCTGAGTCCTCAGTACCAGGGACACCCGTGATAAAATGATGAGTCAGTGTTGAAAGCCTCAGGACCCAGCCGTGGTGGTTCTGGTGGCACTGCTCTAAACACTGGAGTCCAGATGCTGGTTGGTGAGCCTTGAGTTCTGATATCCAAGGATTAGAAGATGGGATGCTAACTGGTCTCCCAGTTCTTGGGGAGACCAGTTTACCTGTTGCTTTTTAAAAAAAAACAGCAAGGAGGAGTCACACCATACAACAGGTGCCACCTGGAAGGTTTATTGATGGGAGGGGAGAGAACCAGAGACCGGTCCCTGGGGATGAGAGGGAAGGAAAAGAAAGAGACAGAAGGTGTACAAGGCCTGCCTTTTATAAGGAAAGAACGAATGCACACGGGATGCTCTTAGTGGCTGCAGCTGAGGATGTATCCTGTCAGGACCCTAAGGGCAGGCCAGTACAGATGCCTGAATGCTAACAGGCATTTATTTTTTATAAAAAGGTGAGGAGTTAGAAAGGAGTAGCAGGTGAGGCGGGGATGAGGACGCCGTGTTCTCAAAACTGCTTCCTACTGACCTGGGGGGCGTTGATCATCTTTGGGGACCTTTGAAAGCTAGGGTGCATGTCCTGAGGTAGCTGGCTGTTCACTTCAGTGTCCAGGCTCTGTGGAACTGTCTGGTGCTGCTTGGACCCGGCAAGATGTTGTTCGAGGTAGACCCAAGTCGACTTCCTGGAGTTCACAAGAACTTTGAGTTTACAAAACGAGATAAGTTTTAGACACATTAGAAAGCAGCCAAAGAGAATTTAAAATCCTGAACTTGTGGCTATAATACTATAGTGGTAGAGTATAGTGTTTACTCTGCCAGAGCTGACTAATATCCATCAATTAATGTCAAAGTTGTGAACAGTAACGTAGCAAGAGAGAAATCTGGAACATGTTTCATTCTTTTATACATCTCAGATTACTTTCTTCTTATCAGCACTTAAGCTTTCCTATCTTCACATAGACAAGCCTTAAAGCACCTGGTCCTTTCCATCACCGCAGTATCACCCTGACACCCTCTTTCTATCCCATGTACCAGGAGACACAGGTGGTTGATTACTGAGGGCAGTCCATAATAAAAAGTTACACTGAGATCTGTTCGGAGTTTATCTCTTTTCTGATCTGGTAAAGAACCAGAAGAGCCAGTCCATGGGTGAAAACAGAACAAGTTTGTAGAAAACTGGTATGGCTGTCTCCTGAGGAGGCAAGGAAAAATGACAGGGGAAAGATCCCTAGGGCCTAATGGGAACAGGAGAAAAGGGCCTGTGAGCAGGGACTGTGAAAGCAGAGGCCAGCATTGCCCTGGATAAGCCATGAGGGCCTCTGTCCAAACGCCCAACTCTGGGAAAGGACCCTCTCAGGGACCAGAAACTCCATTATAGTAAGATATATATATATATATATATATATATATATATATATATATATATATATATATATATATATATCTTGTTTATCTAATACCTTATTTATCAAACATGTAGCCACTTACTTACATTCTCTAGAAGCTTGGCGTCAAACACTTGGCAAAGACACAGGTGTAAATCTCTAAGTTAGCTTTTGTTAATCTGAACAGATCTTTATAACTTTAAATTTTTATTATCATATCGAGTATATTATAAACCAGAGTTGAATCAGATATAGCTTTACATTTCTATCATTATACAAAAAGTCCACATTAATCCAAATATTTGAGGCTTTTTGCTTGCTTACTCTAGAAGGAGATAAAATGAACAGAGAGCTCATTAGGACTAAGAGGTGTACTCTTTAACCTTAGTAAAAGATGGCTGCCAGCCATGTGGCCGCTTATATCATGATGAGGTCACCAGCTGAGATGGAGAAGAGCCACATTTGTGCTGTTTAGAACATGTTTTTCTAAACAATAGTTACATGCACATATACACAGAGTTGAATCCAAGCTTCATACACATACATGCAGAATTAAACCCCACTTATATTTACACATATAGGGTTAAATCCAAGTCACATACACACACATATTAAACAGCAGCTGAATAAATTAAAAGAAAGGGGAAAACTGGTGAGTGCTAAGCAAGACAAAGCTGGGTTCTCCATCTCTGACTCCCACATTGCAGCAGACCTAGACAGGACATTTAGAAAGAGAAAGTAGACAGACAGAAGCAAGTCTTGGAGCAAAGAAAAAGGAAGTGGAGAATTCTTTCTTGGTTCCCTGACTGCCTGGTCTAAGGAATACTAAGGCCAGTCTCACATCCAGGGGAGTGGACAGAGGCAGGCAGGCCCACCAGAGAATGGAAGGCAAAGCTGTCGGTGAATGAGAAAACAGATGATCTGCTGCAGGTGGAGCAGGCTGATAAGGTCATAACATGAAGTGGGTACCTGTGGTGGGCCCTGCCAAGGTATGCTGCTGTGGATGTCACTCTGCATGCTGTGAATGTGTTGCTCTGATTAGTTAATAAATAAAGTGCTGATTGGCCAGTAGCCAGGCAACAAGTATAGGTGGGACAAAGAGAGAAGAGAATTCTGGGAACAGGAAGCCTGAGGGAGGAGATGCCAGCCAGACACAGAGGAAGCAAGATGTCAAAGTACCAGTAAGCCACGAGCCACATGGCAAGGTATAGATTTATAGAAATGGGCTAATTTAAGATGTAAGATCTAGCTAACAAGAAGCCTGAACAATTAGGCCATACATTAATATAAGCATCTGTGTGTTTATTTGGGTCTGAGCAGCTGCAGGAGCCAGGTGGACACAGGAAAACTTCAGCTACATATGCCACTAGGCAAACACGCCACACACAACAGAGTTAGTACGAGAGGTTTATTGGGAGGGGGAGAGCTGAAGAGTGAAAAAGTGAAAGGTTGAATCGGGTTGGGGACTTGAGAGAGACAGGCAGACAGGAGGAAGAGAAGAGAGAGAGAATACAAAGCAAGAGAGGGAATGAGAGGCAAGGAGAGGAGGAAGAGGCAAGAGACAAGGCAGAGAGAATGAGCGCTGCCTGGTGGACACTTTTAAAGGACACACATGCTGTGGAAAAGGACCTGGAGACAGGTGATGATGCAACTGCTTTGGCAGAAGCTGAGCAGGGGACATGCGGCTTACCAGGATTCACAGCCGCAGGCTTTGGAGCTATTGAGAGCTGAGCAGAGCAGGAAGAAAGAACAGAGAGAAGGACTTGGAAAAAGCTGGAAAACAGGGTTCCCCCTTCCATCTATTGGAGCTGGCAGAAGTTGCAAAGGCCCTGTGAAATACCGGGATATGAGGTGCCAGTAAGAGGCCATTTGAAATGATAGGCTTAGCCCTTAAGTCGGGTGGTAGGTATGGTGGTCGGCGCATTTTCCATGAGTGAGGTAGAGAAGATCCAAGAGCTGGAATCACTAGTGTCTCAGAAATTCAGCAAGGACTGACAAGAAGGCACAGGCTGCTCAGTGGACCATCATCCAAAAAAGCTCAGAGCCCGAGTGAGACACAGTCACCTGGTACCAGGACTTTGAGAAAAGCCAGAGGACGAGGACTGTGCTTGAGAAACAAAGCCTCATTAATGGGAAATGGCCAGAAGTGAAGAAGGGGGGCTTACCATTCGTCATTGTTGGATGGACATTCCTAGTGATCCATTAGGTAGGAAAGTGGAGCTGTCACTTGTGGACCAGGTTCCAGGGTCCCAGCACATCTCAGACTGCCAGGAGAGCCTATCCCAGTCACGGCACCAAATGTTGTATTTTAAAAATGGTGGGAAGGAGTCATGCCACACAACAGGGCCCATATGGGAGGTTTATTGAGGGGAGAGATGAGAAGGGGCCAGAGACCAGTCCCTGGGGATGAGAGGGAAGGAAGAGAAAGAGATAGGAGGTGTACAAGGCCTGCCTTTTATAAGGAAACACAGCAAATGTGCACAGGAGGTGCTTTTAGTGGCTGCAGCTGAGGATGTATCCTGTCAGGACCCCAAGGGCAGGCCAGTACAGACGCCTGAATGCTAACATCACTTCAGTATGCCAATTCTCTGTGATCTCAGAGTAGAGTGGGCTTGCCACATTGAAGGTATATCTTCTCCACTTAGTCAAATCAAATCCTTACACGGATTTCCTGGGGAAATTGTGAGAGCCAAAGTTACATTTTGAGTTTTAATTACTATGCCTTAGAGATCCATGAGACAAAAATGCCTCTGATCTGCAAGCCCCTTGCCCAAGGATAGGTAGTTCCTGAAACGCTGGGGGCTACTGTTTATGGGAGATAGCAAGCCACTGCCCTAAACAAGTTTGTTTGACTTGATCACGTGTGTGGGGAGGTATGTAGACTGGAGGTACATCAGGATGTAAGCTTACCCATGATTGGACCTGATGGGAAATGTAATGAATTATGGGTTT
This sequence comes from Peromyscus eremicus, assembly GCF_949786415.1. Classification (NCBI taxonomy): domain Eukaryota; kingdom Metazoa; phylum Chordata; class Mammalia; order Rodentia; family Cricetidae; genus Peromyscus; species Peromyscus eremicus. Next base: position 26,137,444 of record NC_081421.1, on the reverse strand, counting down.
TCCTTCTTGAGCTACTGCAAACTGTGGGTTATTTTAACTCTGGGTTATTTCCTGGGAACCTGGGTATGGATCTGGCCAGGGCCCATCCACCTGGCCAGTATTTAATTAAAGCTTGCTTCAAATTTGGCTTTAAACTGTGGTAGTGGTCTTATTCTCAATCAGGGGGAGTAACAAAACATCGTCACAGCACACTCAACAGTGATTTACCTGGTTTCCAGTAATTCACTCTGCCTAACACGGTGCAGCTATCCTGGATACAATAGAAAAACACTACTCCCCCCTCCGACCCCAGCTAGGCTTCTCATCTCTCGGTAGCCTTCTTTTCAGTGGAAACTGAGGCTTTTAGCATTTCGGCGTCTGAGACTGCAGTCTTGGGATTATGATCAACACTGCCGACATGGAAAGGCCTCTCCAAAGCCTGCAGCACTGCTCCTCTTGCTCACTAGGTTTCAGGTCAGTGCGATGTGAACAGACTTCAGGATCCCATCACCCTTAGGAAGACAATTCCCAGGTCATCAGTCCCGGCATCAACTACCTTAGGTCAGCTTTCCTCCAAGGTGCCAAAGAAGGAGTTTCTTACTTGAGTGATTTCGTGAGGGAGCTAAGGCACAACTGTCAAAGGAAATGTGGAGTCAGGACCCAAAGCAGCAGCCTGAAGTGGACTCAGCTAAAATCCAGTCTCAGCTTGGGATCCTCAGGGACCTTTAGAATGTGACTTTTCCATCTTGGTCAAAAGGGCTGAGTGACATCAGCACACTTGACAGGGCCTGTATCCTGGGAGAGTGGTGACTTAGTCTCCTGGGGATACTGAGCTCTTATGAGAAGATTGCTGCTGGGACTGGTCATCCTCTAATGGTAGCTGAAGTCACAGGTCCCCAGGCATGGCATCTGAGGCTCCAGCAAACCTCCGTGACAGCTGGCATATTTTCCTCCTAAGCTCTGTAGGAAGTGTTGCTAGTATAGGACCTGTGTTTTTTCCTGGGTGTCATAGAGCTAACATTTCCTTTTTTTTTCTAGATGACGTATTTTCTAGATGATAAATACCTTTAATGAATTCACTTATTCTTCTGTGGATAGGTCATCTCAACATTGCCACAGTAAATGACAACAGGATAAATGTAATTACTCATGAAAATGTAATATCATTTTCCAAATTGGTGGAGTTTGTTTGACAGATTTCAATAATTTTACATTTATAACACAAAGGAAGACTGGTGGTGTTTTTCTCCTATGCAAGGGTGGTCTCATTGTCTTTTCCTCTGACTCCACGATTTCTGAAACATCCAGTGTCCCTTGTGCTGATTGATGGCATCATCATCATGGGTCATATTTCCCTACTTGTTTTCTTTAGGTGTAGACACTGAATTTGTTGTTTGTTTTCTTTTATTTGGGGTGGGGGAGGTCTTTGTTGTTAAATAATGGACTTCACTCTAACAGGCAGTTAACTTACTTGAAAGCAATTTGATTCCTTCAAGTTTTGCTTTTGGTAGACTAGATCCAGAAGAACTTTTGTTTCAGGGTTAATTTAAGTTCATTAGGGACATATTCCCTCTCCACACCCTCCCAGTGCCTGACGTACTAGTCTGTTGTAACTTATGGGAGAGTGGACATTTCCCAGGCTTTAAGCCTCATGGTTTTCACCATACACATGCTCAGTACTGGCAGAGGTTTGAGCTACCTTTCTATATAGCTTGATTGATTGCAATCTCAGTCTCTTTCTCACCCCTTCCTTCTCCTCCCTCCTCCCCACCCCTCCCCTCTTCTCTTTCACCTGATCCCCATCTATTTACTAACAATCCAGGCTGGAACTTAGTCAATGTTCTATTGCTGTGAGGAGACACCGTAACAAAGGCAACTATTGTAAGAGAAAGCATTAACTGGGCCTTGCTCACAGTTTCAGAGGTTGAGTCCATTAGCATTCTGATCTGGGGCAGAGAAGGGAAAGACACTGGGCCTGGCTTGGGCTTTTGAAACCTCAAAGCCACCCCAGTGACACACCTCCTCCAACAAGGCCACACCCCCTAACCCTTTCAAACAGTGTCCCTCCTTGACAACCAAGCATTCGAATCTAAGAGCCTGTGGGGGCTGTTCTCCTTCACACCACCACAGTCACTATGGCAATCAAGGGAGACTTGCATCCTACACTTCTGTCCTCTCAGAAGTCGTTATCGTGGTTCTGCTTTACTCTGTCCAAAGTTTGCAAACATTTGTCTCATTTTGTCTGGTCTTCCACCTTTGTACCAGTTAATCCTTAGCGGAAAGAACTGGAAATGTATTTATTTATCATGTTTAAGACATTTGCTACTACTTCAAAGTGATTCTTTTCTTTTTCTTTTATTTTATTTGCCAAAGAAGGCTACAACATTGCTTGGGTCTCTTTAGGTCATGTGCTCATGCTGTGGCCAAGCAACAGCTCGAAGCATGAGTACTGGGAGAAAGGAAGGTCTCTCTTTTTAGATCTAGGGCTTCTTTCAGAAACAGCAGGAGAAGGCTGGTGCTGGGGTGCTCACTGGGAAACTGGAGTTTTTATGGTTTTAAACATGGACTAACCAGGTCCCGAAGAGGCTGAAGGACTCATTTAAAACTACAGAAATCTTAAGTGGCATTTCAGTGTGATAAATTATTTTACTAATTTCTTCAGCCCCTCTTTCTAAAACAAACAAAAAAAGTGTTTTAAATCTTTCTTTGTCTCTATACATATCTGCCTGTCTGAATATGCACCATGCACATGCAGTACCCTCAGAGGCCATAAAAGGGCATTGGATCCCCTGGAGCTGGAGTTACATGTGGTTATAAGACACCAGACATGGGTTCTGGAACCAAACTTGGGTCCTTTTTAAAACAGCTAGCGCTCTTAACTGCTGAGCCGTCTGTTGGTTAAGCGGCGACGCTCGTGGGTAGCTGTGGCCTGCGGTGGCCATGCCAAAGGAGAAGAGTGCTGGATGTATCGGTGATGGAAGAGCCATGAGCCATGGTTACCTTTCTAGAGCTTTATTGGGAGAGAGGGAGAGAGAGAGAGAGAGAGAGGAGAGAGAGAGAGAGATCGCACGGAGTGGGGAGAATATGGAAGGAGAGAGTGCGGAAAGAGAGGGCACAGAGAGGGCACGCCCGCTTTTTAGGCTGGGCTGCCTTCGCAGGCTGGTGACATAATTAAGGACATAATCCTTACACCATCATCTCTCCAACCTGTTATTATTCCGAATTTTTGAAGCACTTCACATCTACTTTAACTCCTTCACTATCCTAGAGAGAATTTAAAGGTAACTTTCAGCAAACTTGAAATGATGATCAACACAACTTACTCTGTAATTTTTGATGCAAGTGATGGCTTTGTTGCCTTATGTTGTTTACTGAGGCTTCCCTGGCTCCTAAATGATACCAGGAAAGACTCCAGTAAAGTGAACCTCTTCATATGCTATCAAAGGGAGATGTTCAGGTGTGAGGAAGGCCATGTGTGTGGTAGCATAACTGGCCTGACTTGTTAGGCAAACTGGAATCTGTGTGGAATCACTGGAAATGGGTTATTAGATCTCAGTAAAATGCTCAACATTGGCTGTCATAATCAAGGAGAGGAGCTCTCCAGTGAGGCCACCTCCACCCAAGGAGCTGCAGAGGTGGCATGGTACTGTAAGGAAGGCCAAGGTCTAGGCTGTTATCACTGCTAGGACTTGGCTATATGACTTCAGTGAGTCATTTCACAAAATTAGTTTGGATTATCAATATGTTACAAGCAGCAATAATATTGATTTGTGGCTGTATTTTCTTTCGTCTACATATTCTCTCTCTCTCTCTCTCTCTCTCTCTCTCTCTCTCTCTCTCTCTCTCTTTCGTGTGTGTGTGTGTGTGTGTGTGTGTGTGTGTGTGTGTGTGTGTGTGTGTAGGCCAGCAGAACTCTATAAGGTGTTTCTCAGGTGTTGTCTAGCTTTCTTCCTTTTCAAAACTAAGTCTCACTCTCTGTGTCACCACATCCCAGCCCACAGCTCTGGCAGAAGCCCCCTGCTCCACCAGAGGCCACAGTGGCAGCCAGAACCCCAGGCCGGCACCCTTCTCTCAGACCACCAACACGACCTCAGTGCCTACCCAGCCCACCCCAGCTGGCCTTCCCTTCCTTGTTACCATATCCTAGCCCCGAACTCCAGTGGAGGCCCCTGCTTCATCAGAGGCCACATTGTTCTCTAGAACTCCAGATAGGCAGCCCCTACAAACCCCGCTATCAGTTCCCATCTACTCTGTCAGTTTCCTGTCCCCCAGCTCCAATGGGGGCTCCCTGCTTGACTAGAGGCCACACAGGATACCAGAATCTCAGGTAGTCCACCTAACTGAGCACTGTCTTCCCTCAGTGCCTGCCCAGCCTACTCCCAATCGCCCCACTCCTCCCTATCACCTTATGCTGGCCCCCTACTCCTGCAGAGGACCCCTGACTGGACCAGAGGTCATCTCAGCCATCAAAACTCCAGTCCCCAACTCAGATGGAGACCCTCAAGTCAATCAAAGGCCATTCCAGCTGGAAGACCAGAGAGGAAATGGAAACCAAGGGAAAAAACACCCACCCAACAAAGACAAACTCAGAAATCAGCACCTAGACCTATAATCAACCCAGAGGACAGAGGTCCTTAAAGAGGAAATGAATAAGTCCCTTAAAGAAATAAGGAAAAGACAAACAAGAAATTGGAGGGAATGAGTAAATCCCTTAAAGGAAGTCAAGAAAACACAAACAGTTGAAAGAAATGAATAAAACTGTTCAAGACCTGAAAATGAAGCAATAAAGATACACAAACTGAGGGAATTCTAGAAATAGATAATCTAGTTAATTGAACAAGAACTGCAGACACAAGTATCACCAACAGAATACAAGAGATGGAAGAGAGAATCTCAGGTACAGATGATATGAAAGAAGAAATAAATATATCAGTCAAAGAAAATGATAAACATAAAAAACTCCTGACATAAAACATAAAAAGAACAAACACAAAAATAATAATGAATAGAAGAAGGAGAAGATTCCCAGCTCAAAGGCCCAGAAAATATCTTTAACAAAATCATAGAAGAAAATTTCCCTAACCTAAAGAAGGAGATGCCTATAAAGGTACAAGAAGTGTACAGGACACCAAATAGATTGGGCCTATTTGAAAAGAAAGTTCCCTTGCCACATAATAATCAAAACATTAAACACACAGAATAAAGAAAAAATATTAAAATTTGTAAGTGAAAAAGGACAAGTAACATATAAAGGCAGACCTATTAGAATTACACCTGACTTCTCAACAGAGAGTCTAAAAGCCAGAAGAGCCTGGACAGATGTGCTACAGACTTAAGAGACCACAGATGCTAGCCCAGAAAAACTTTCAATCATCATAGATGGAGAAAACAAATTATTCCACAACAAAGTCAAATTTAAACAATATCTATCTACAAATACAGCCCTACAGAAGATACTAGAAGAAAAATTCCAACCCAAGGAGGTTAACTACACCCATTAAAACACAAAAATACCAGCATACCAGCAAAACCAAAAGAAGGGGCACACACACACACACACACACACACACACACTACCAACTCTACTAACAACAACAAAATAACATGAATTAACAATCATTGGTCATTAATATCTCTCAATATCAATGGACTCAATTCCCCAATAAAAAGACACAAGCTAACAGAATGGGTGTAAAAACAGGATCCATCATTTTGCTGCATGTAAGAAACACACCTAAATATCAATGATACACATTACCTTAGAGGAAAGAGTTAGAAAAAGATTTTCCAAGTGAATGGACCCAAGAAGCAAGCTGATGTAGCCATTCTAATATCCAAGAAAATAGACTTCAAACCAAAATTAATGAAAAGAGATGAAGAAGAACACTTCATACTCATGAAAGGAAAAATCCACCAAGATGGTCTTTTAATTCTTAACATCTATGCCCCAAATGCAAGAGCACCCACCTTTGTAAAGGAAACATTACTAAAGCTTAAATCACACATTGACCCTCAAAAATTGATAATGGGAGACTCCACTCTCACCAATGGACAAGTCATCCAGACAAAAACTAAACGGAGAAATTCTGGAGCTAATAGATACGATGAACCAAATAGACCTAACAGCTATTTATAGAACATTTCACCCAAACACAAAAGAATATACCTTCTTCTCAGCCACCTGATGAAATTTTCTCCAAAATTTACCACATATTCAGTCACAAAGCAATCTCAACATATACAAGAAAATTCAGAAACCCCCTGTATTCTATCAGACCACCACAGATTAAAGGTGAATTTCAACAACAGAAACAGAAAGCCTACAAACTCAGGGAAACTAAATAACATTCTACTGAATCATCACTAGGTCAAGGCAGAAATAAAGAAAGAAATTAAAGACCTCCTAGAATTTAATGAAAAGGAATGTGCAACATACCCAAACTTATGGGACACATTACGAAAGCTGTGCTAAGAGGAAAGTTCATAGCATGAAGTGCCTACATAAGGGAATTAGAGAGATCTCATGTTAGCAACTTAACAGCACACCTGAAAGCTCTAGAACAAAAAGAAGCAAACATACCCAAGAGGAGTAGAGGGCAGGAAATAATCAAACTGAGGGCTGAAATTAACAAAATATAAATGAAAAGAACAACACAAAGAATCAATGAAACAAGGAGTTGGTTCCTTGAGAAAATTAACAAGAGAGACAAACCCTTACCCAAACTAACAAAAGGACAGAGAGAGAATATCCAAATTAACAAAATCAGAAACAAAAAGGGAGGACATAACAACAGACACTGAGGAAATCCAGATAATCATTAGAACATACTTTAAAAACCTGTACTCCACAAAACTGGAAAATCTAAAGAAATGGATAATTTGCTCCCTAGATATCACTTACCAAAGTTAAATTGAGATCAGATAAACAATTTAAATGGACCTATAATCTCTAACAAAATAGAAGCAGTCATTAACAGTCTTCCAATGGAAAAAAAAAAGGCCAGGGCTAGAAGTTTTGGGTGCAGAATTCTACCAGAATTTCAAAGAAAAGCTAAAACCAATACTCCTTAAATTATTCCATAAAATAGAAACAGAAGGAACATTGCCCAATTCATTTCATGAGGCCACAGTCACTCCGATACCCAAATCACACAATGATTCAACAAAGAAAGAGAATTACAGACCAATTTCTCTCATGAACATGAAATAATACTCCATAAAATACTTGTAAACCAAATCCAAAAACACATCAAAAAGATCACCCACCATGATCAAGTTGGCTTCATCCCAGAGATGCAGGATGATTCATCATATGGAAATCAGTTAATATAATCCACCATATAAACAAACTGAAAGGAAAAAAATCACAATCATCTCATTAGATGCTGAAAAAGCCTTTGACAAAATCCAACACCCCTTTCTGATAAAATTATTGGAGAGATTAGGGATAAAAGGATATATAAAAACATAATAAAGATAATTTACAGCAAATCAATAGCCAACATTATTAAATGAAGAGAAACTCAAAGCAATTCCACTAAAATCGGGAACAATACAAAGGTTGTCCACTCTCTACATAACTATTAAATATAGTAATTGATGTTCTAGCTGGAGCAATAAGACAACTAAAGGAAATCAAGGGGATGCAAATTGGAAAGGAAAAAGTCAAAGTATTGTTTTTTACAAATGCTATGGTAGTGTATATAAGCAACCCCAAAAATTCTACTGGGAACTCTTACATTTAAAAGTCCCTAGTTCAATCCTGGGTTTTGACACCAAATGAATAAAGAAAAATAAAAAAGAAATAAAAGAGAAAGGAAAGGACATGACTACTCCTAGGTATGTGGAGGAGAAAATTTATTATGGATATGTGGGCAGGCATACCCAGAGGCAGGGACATCTGGGAGAGTCCGGAGTGGACCTGACTTTGAGCCATGTGAGAAGACAAGGGAGGGGAAGGGAGAGGAGAGAGAGGGAAACCAGGTGCAGCAGCCAGGAGGCCCAGAAGAGAGCAGGGTAACCAAAATGTCTGGATTATACAGGGAAGGGCAGCTGGGAAAAGGCCAGCCCAGTCCCTGGGCTGGAGAGTTCAGGGCAGGGGAGAGGGTATGCCAGCCAGAGGGGGGCTGTAACAGGTAGGGCCTGAGGGATGCAGGAAGAACCTGGCAGCCAGGCCCACTTTAATATGGTAAGTAGACACCTCAGCCATTTTTCCCAGAGTTTGAAACCTAATACCATAAACACCTTTGGTGAAGTGGCTGGATACTTCACAAAATCAGTATCCCTCATATACACAAATGAAAAGGGGGCTGAGAAAGTAATTGGGGAAATAACACTCTTCATAAGAGTCATAAATAATGTAAAGTATCTTGGGATAACTCTAACTAAGCAAGTGAAAGACTTATGACAATATGGTTAGAATTATCCCAAGATACCAAAATGACAATAACTTCAAGTCTTTAGAAAAAAAGAACTTGAAGAAGATATCAGAAGATGGAAAGATCTCCCGTGCTCAGGGATCAGTAGGATTAACATAGTAGAAATGGCCATCTCACCAAAAGCAATCTACAGATTCAGTGCAATCCACATCAAAAGTCCAACACAATTCTCTACAGATTTTGAAAGGACAATACTCAACTTTTCATGGGAAAACAAAACCCTAGGATAGCTAAAACAATCCTGTACAATAAAAGAACATCCAGAGAAATCACCATCTCTGATTTCAATCTGTACTACAGAGCTATCGTGGTAAGAACTTCATGGTATTGGCATAAAAACAGAGAAGTTGATCAATGGAATCTAGTAGAAGACCCATATGTAAATCTACACACCTATGGGAATACTTTTTTTTTTAATAACCAAGTCAGGATTATACAATGGAAAAAAGAAAGAATCTTCAACAAATGGTCTGTCAAATGGATGTTGGCATGTGGAAGAATGCAAATAGATCCATTTCTATCACCCTGTACAAAACTCAAGTCAAAGTGTATCAAAAACTTCAACATAAAACGGATACCTGTTTATGAACCTGATAGAAGAGAAAGTGGGGAACAGCCTTGAACACACTGGCACAGGAGACAACTTCCTGAACAGAACACCAATAGGGCAGGCACTAAGATCAACAGTCAATAAATGGGACATCATGAGACTGAAAAGCTCCTGTAAGGCAAAGGACATCATCAATAGGACTAAACAGCAGCCTACAGAATGGGAAAAGATCTTCATCATCTCCACATCTGACAGAAGGCTAATATCTAAAATACATAAGGAACTCAAGAAGCTAGACATCAAAAAACCAAATAACCCAATTAAAAAATGTGGTAGACATTTAAACAGAGAATTCTCAACAGAGGAATCTCAAATGACTGAGAAACACTTAATGAAATGTTCAACATCCTTAGCCATCAGGGAAATGCAAAGCAAAACTACTGTGGGATGGTCTTTCTGTATGCTGTGAATGTTTTATTCATATTTTATTATTAACCATTGGTTAATAAAGAAGCTGCTTTGGCCTATAGCAAGTCAGGATAAAGCCAAGTGGGAAATCCAAGCAGAGATACAGGGAAAAGGAGGGTGGAGCCAGGAGCAGATGCCAGCCAGCCACCAGAGGAGCAAGATGTATTAGAGCACAGGTAAAGCCATGAGACATGGCAAAATATAGATTAATAGAAATGGGTTAATTTAAGTTGTAAGAGGCCTAATAGTTTATAATTAATATTAAGCCTCTGAGCAATTACTTTAATAGCAGCTACAGGACCAGGTGGGACAGAAAAGCCTCCGTTTACCTTGAGATTCCATCTTACACCTGTCAGAATGACTAAGATCAAAAACAACTGACAGCTCATGCTGGGAAGATTTGGAGCAAGGAGAACACTCCTCCACTGCTGGTGGGAGTGCAAACTTGTACAGCCACTTTGGAAATCAAATCTCAGTTTCTTAGAAAATTAGTAATAGGTCTACCTCAAGACCCAGCTATACTACTCCTGGGCATATACCCAAAGGACATTCCGTCCTACCACAAGGACACTTGCTCAACTATGTTCAAAGCAGCTTTATTCATAATAGCCAGAACCTGGAAACAACCTAGATGTCCCTCAACCAAAGAATGGAAACAGAAAATGTGGTACATTTACACAATGGAGTATTACTCAGCTGTTAAAAACAATGACATCATAAAATTTACAGACAAATGGATGGGACTAGAAAAAAAAGTCATCCTGAGTGAGGTAGCCCAGGCCCAGAAAGACAAATGTGGTATGCACTCACTCATAAGAGGAATTAGCTGTAAAGTAGAGGATAATTATGTTACAATCCATAGAACCAGAGGTTAAGTAACAAAGGAGGTTCAAGGGGGATGCATGGATCTCCCTGGGAAGGGCAAATAGAATAGATCTTCCAGGCGGGTTTGGACAGGTGGAGATGGGGACAGACGGGATCAGGTAAGGGGGGTTAGAGGAAGAGAGCACTGAGAGAGACAACTAGTATTGGGGGCATTTGGGGAGACGAGGTAGAAACCTAGTGCAATGGAAACTCCCTGGAATATGAGAGTGACCCTAGTGAAGACTCCTAGTAATGGGGGATACAGAGCTTGAAGTAGCCATCTTCTGTAACCAGGCAAGACTCCCAGCAGTGAGCCTGGGACATCAACCCAGCCACAAAACCTTCAACCCACAATCTGCCCTGCTTGCTAGATGTGCTGGGGTGATGGTGGTGCAGAACTTGTGGGAGTGGCCAGACAATGTGTGGACCAAATTGAGGCCCATGCCATGAGAGAGATGATGATTGAGGCCCATGCCAGGATGATCATAAACCAGAGGCAGGATAGCCCACAGACCCAGGATAGAACCAAACAGGACTATCAAAAAGAAAAAAAAAGTCAATGACATGATTGCTAATGATATTCTGCTATACTCATAGATCGATGCCTAGCCCAACTGTCATCAGAGAGGCATCATCCAGCAACTGATGGGGGCAGATGCAGACTCACAGCCAAACATGAGGTAGAGTCAGGGGAACCCCACAGCAAAGGGGGGAAGAAGGATTGCAGGATCCAGAGGGTTTGAGGACACTATGAGAACATGGCCCACAGAATCAACTAAACAGGGCTCACAGGGCCTCACAGAGACTGAATCAGCAACCACAGAGCCTGCATGGGTCTGAGTTAGGTCCTTTGCATGTATGTTATGGTTATATACCTTGGTGTTCTTGTGGGACTCCTACCAGTGGGAGTGAGGGTTGTCTCTGACTCTTTTGCCTGCTCTTGGGACCCTTTTCCTCCTACCGGGTTGCCTTGTCCAGCCTTAATATGAGGGTTTGTGCCTAGTCTCATTGTAACTTGTTATGTCATGTTGGGTTCACATCCCAGGGAGGCCTGCTCTTTCCTGAAGGAAAATGGAGGAGTGAATCTGGGGGAGATCGGAGGGTAGAAGAGGGATGGGAGGAGTGGAGGGAGGGGAAACTATAGTCAGGATGTAATGTATGAGAGAAGAAAAATAAATAACTAATAATGAAAGACTATGTCCCCTACCTGTTTACCGCTCATCTGGCAGCCTAGGCTAGCAAGTTCCAGGAATCCTCCTGTCTCCACTTCTCCAGAGCCAGGAAAACTGGGTTTGTTCTGTTTCATGCTTTCTGGTTGTTTTGTCTTTTAAATGAGTTCTGGGGTTTGCACTCAGGTCCTCATGCTTGGACAGCAATCCCTTTGCTGACAGCCCTTTCCCAGCCCCCCACGTGGTCTTTTTAAGGCATGTGCCTTCAGCTCTGCTATAGCCCCTCATCCCTTATTACCTTTCTCCAATGGTCTTCACTCACTCTTGTCTCTTCCCTGGCCCCTCTAGTCATTGAAGTTTGCCATCCCCAGGCGAGAACATCTGTGACACTGCCCTAACTCTGATACCTAATAGTGTAGAGCCTAGGGCTATTGGGCCTCAGCACTCAGGCAGGGGAGTTCTAGCACTCTGCAGCTCTGAGTTAGGTCTTTATACTTCCCAGACTCTTCCCTCCTGGGCATGATGATGTAATCTCCTTAGGCTTTTTCCTATAAATCCCCTAAAGCCCGCTCTCCATTCCAGTCACAGAGAGTCTCTTCTAGCTCCTGTTTATAGGAAGTGATCTTATGCAGCTTAAGCTGCTGACTTATTTCTAATTCTCTCTCCTTGGTTCAGGGAGGCCGGCTGAGGGCAAGGACACTCTTCAGGAGAAAGACTTGAATCAATAATAAGAGAGAGAAGTGTTGTAGCTATCTAGGTTTCCTTGTGGCTGTACCCAGCAGGCCTGCATAAGAGGATGATTGGACCACAGGCCCGAGTACCAGGTGTTTGTAAGGGTCTATACTTGGCTATAACTAGCAAGGGGGAGGTCCTTTGCCCCACCCCTTGGTGTTGTTATAAATAGCCCTTTGAAATAAAGCTCTGGGCCCATGGATAAGGATCCAAGCCCACCGGAGGCTATCCTGTGTTTCTCTCTGCTTCTCTCCCCTCTTTATTTCTACCTAAGTCTCTTATCCCTCCTTCCTCAAGAGTCACTGGGGTAAATAAATGTGGGAGCTGGTCCCCCACAGAGAAGGACACAGGATGTAAATGCAGTGGGTACCACAGCCCCACTCCCTTGAGTTTAACTTTAAAAATCTAGGATCCTATTCGTATATCCCCACACTTCTTGGCCTTTAGCACATCTAGCATTAGTGAGCTCAGGCCTAGTTGTGGGCATTGTGTGTGGCTATCTGCTGGGCTCCTCCTCAGCAGGGGATTTGTGCTCAGTGGCCTAAGGGCACACAGCTGCTGAGAGAGTGTCCAAGACACAGGCTTTCCTCACAAAGCAGCTCTGTGTTGCAGGAGCTCCCCCCACCACACACATGTGCACACAAGAGCTCTGTCTTTAAAGTGGTCTTAGGTCTGGGTAGAACTCCTGTAGGGCAGGGAAAACAGCTTCTTTTACAAAAGCTTCCTTTTAGTAAACTTTAGCTCCCTGGCACCTAGAATTTTCTCTTGTGTCTGAATATATATATATAATATATATATAATATATATATATGTATATATATAATACAGTTTATTTCTTTTAAACATGACCCAAGCTGATGAGTGTCCTTAAGGATCTGCTGACCAAACAGATAGGCGTGGTCTGTGTTAAGAGAGGCCCATCACAGACCGATCTTTAACTGTAGAGTTTCCAGCTATGAATTTAGGAGGATTCCATGAGCCACATAAGAAATAACTTACCAATCACTCTCCTTCCTCCCTCGCTCCCTCTCTTCCTTCCTCTTTGCCTCCCTAACTCTCCCCCTTCCCCTTCCTTTCTCCACCCTTTCCTCTCCCCCTCCCATTCTTTCTTTCATTTGCTTTTTTTAAAGATTTATTCTTTTTTTAAATTTTTTTTACAATTCTTTTTTTATTTTATAATTTAATTTAATTTTACATATCAGCCATTGATTCCCCTGTCCTCCCCCCTCCCCCCCCCACCTTTCCCCCCACCCCACCCCCCATTCCCATCTCCTCCAGGGCAAAGACTTCCCTGGGGATTCAGCTCAACCTGGTAGATTCAGTCCAGGCAAGTCCAGTCCCCTCCTCCCAGGCTGAGTGAAGTGTCCCTGCATAAGCCCCAGGTTCCAAACAGCCAGCTCATGCACTAAGGACAGGTCCCTGTCCCACTGCCTGGATGCCTCCCAAACAGTTCAAGCTAATCAACAGTCTCACTTATCCAGAGGGCCTGATCCAGTTGGGGGCTCCTCAGCTATTGGTTCATAGTTCATGTATTTCTACTAGTTTAGCTATTTGTCCCTGTGCTTTTTCCAATCTTGGTCTCAACAATTCTCGCTCATACAATCCCTCCTCTTTCTCGCCAATTGGACTCCTGGAGCTCCACCTGGCATATACCCAAGGAATGCTCAATCATACCACAAGAGCACTTGCTCAGCTATGTTCATATCAGCATTGTTTGCAATAGCCAGAACCTGGAAACAACCTAGATGCCCTTCAACTGAAGAATGGATAAATAAAATGTGGTACATATACACAATGGAGTACTACTCAGCAGAGAAAAACAATGACATCATGAGGTTTGCAGGCAAATGGGTGGATCTAGAAAAAATCATCCTGAGTGAGGTAACCCAGACTCAGAAAGACAATCATGGTATGTACTCACTCATAGGAGGATACTAGATGTAAAACAAAGATGACTAGACTGCTACTCACAACTCCAGGGAGGCTACCTAGAAAACAGGACCCCAAGAAAGACACAGGGATCGCCCAATGACAGAGAAATGGATGAGATCTACATGAACAACCTGGACATGACTGGGGGTAATGAAGGGTAAGGGTCAAGGGAAAGAGAGCTTAGGGGAACGGGAGATCCCAGCTGGATCAAAAACAGAGAGGGAGAACAAGGAATAAGAGACCATGATAAATGAAGACCACATGGGAATAGGAAGAAGCAAAGTGCTAGAGAGGTCCCCAGAAATCCACAAAGATACCTCCACAATAGACTACTGGCAATGGTGGAGAGAAAGCCCGAACTGACCTACTCTGGTGATAGGATGGCCAAACACCCTAACTGTCATGCTAGAACTCTCATCCAAAGACTGAGGGAAGTGGATGCAGAGATCCATGGCTAGGCCCCAGGTGGAGCTCCAAGAGTCCAGTTGGCGAGTAAGATTTATTCTTAACCAGGCATGCGAGCCCCCATCTTTAATCCTGACCCTCACAGCCAGGCGGATCTCTGAGTTCAAGACCAGCCTGGTCTACATAGTGAGTTCCAGGCCAGTCAAGGTTACACAGAGAAACCCTGTCTTGAAAAACAAAACAAAACAAAACAAAAAAGATTTACTTTTATTATTATTGCGTGTGTGTGTGTGTGTGTGTGTGTGTGTGTGTGTGTGTGTGTGACCTCAAAGGCCAGAAGAGGGTGTTGCGATCCCCTGAAGCCGAAGTCACAGGCACTTGTGAGCCACTCAATATGGGTGCTGGAAATCAAACTCATATCCTTTGCAAGAACAGCAAGTGCCCTTAATTGGTGAGCCTCTTCTCCAGCCCCACTGTGGTTTGGTTTTTGAAGAGGAGCTCACTATATATAGGTTCTTTGCTGATCCAGAACTGGCTGTATAGAATAGACTGGCTTCTAACTAGTGGCCATTCCTTCTATCCCAGCCTGAGTGCTGGGATCAGAGCTATACGTCACCACCCCTTGACACCTCTTCATTCTCAAATAGTTCATTTTCCTCCAGGAATAAAGCAGGCCACCCCACTGTGGATCACAAAGGGAGCACGGTCCCTCCTAGACTTGCTGTCTGTGGTGTTTGGTTGAGGATGGCCCCATAGGCTCATACATCTGAATGTTTAGTCATCAAGGAATGGCACTGTTTGAGAAGGACTGGGAGGTGTGGCCTTGTGGTAGGAAGTGTGTCACTGGGGGTGGGCTATGAGGTTTGAAACGCACAAGCCTGCTCCAGTCCCTGTCTTTCTCTGCCTGCAGATCAGGATGCAGTTCTCAGCTACTTATCCAGCACTACGTCTACCTGTCAGCCACCATGATCCCTGCCATGAAAAAAAATGAACTAACCTCTGAAACTGTAAGTAAGCCCCCAATTCAACATTTTCTTTCTAAGGGTTGCCTCAGTCATGGTGTCCCTTTAAGACACCGCCCAAATATCCCATCTTCTCATTTTCCAGAGACTTCTCTCTTCTGTGTCATTATAGCTGTCACAGTGCTGTTGAGATCATCCTGGTCTCAGCTCCTGAAGTCAACTTTCCTTTTCAGCATATGATGACATCTCTCTAAGCAAAGACAACAAGCTCGTGTCATTCAATTTGCTTGTAATAAAACTTTCAGTGGCATAAGGGAGGTAGGAACATCTGTCCAGGATGCTATAGATTTAACTATTGAGAGAGAACATTGGATACTGCCGAACAGTAGAGTGCCACGGGTAGAGATTTCTTTTCATACAACTAAAATCTCCAATTCCCAGCCATGCATGATTTACATGTTATGGCTAAGCACCTGCTCATATTCACTATTAATACAAATACTTGAGAAAAACAACTCTTTCATACCCTTCTTATTATTATCTCCTTTAAAAAAAAACCTAATGATGGACTGATAGCCACTAGATTTGAAAGTGTTCTTGGAAAAAGTTGCAATGTGTTGCCCAGATCTCAAGATTTTGCCCTGTGTTGATAAGGGGTTTTTATGGGAGAAAGTTCCATGCTGGGAAAGACAGAATCTAAGTATTTTCATTGTTAAAAATAAATTAAAAAAAAAAAAACAAACAAAAAACAAACACACACTAAGCAGCCTCATACTGCACCTCCATCTTTAAAGAGACTCAGCAGCACCGTACAGGAAGAGAGCATGTCAACGAGAGCTGCAGTGGTTAGAATGAGATGTCCCCAGTCTGGGCACTTGGACCCTAGTCCATGGCTCTTTGAGGAGGTTTTGGAGGTGTGGCCTTGCTGGAGGAGGTATGTCACTGGGGTCGGGGGTTTGAAGTTTCAAAAGACTGTCCTCATGAGGTCACTCTGCTTCCTGTTTGTGGATCAAGATGGGAGCTCTTAGCTGCTGTGCCAACCGTTGAGTCTACCTACTGCTCCCCTCCTCCACTGTCATAGTGATGGACAGTTATCCCTCTGGAACTGGAAACCCGAAGTAAGCCTTCCATTTCTAAGTTGCTTTGGTCATGATGTTGTATCACAGCAACAGAAAGATTAGTACAAGAGCAAATGCCCAGAGCTCGTTTCTCATGCCATATTCCTCTTCAAGCAGAATTCGGTCAGATGGAAGAGCAGTACCTCTGTCCACATCGTACTTCACTCCAGTCTGGACAGACTGAGGGCACAGAGACCCCTAAGTTGTCTCCCTGTGCCGCTCCCAAAGGAGCTGGGGAGACAGCTCGGTCAGGAAAGTGCTTGCCTTGCCAGGGTGAGGACCTGATTTTGTTTTTGTAGATTTTGTAGATTTCTTGTAGATTGTGGTGGATTCCAGAATCTACATAAAAATGATCTGAGCATGAGGATACATGCTTGTAATTCTTGTGCTAAGGAGACAAAAGGCAGGTCCCTGGGGCTCAGTGGCCAGCCAGATTTGCCTACTAATGAGTTCAGGAGGAATGACTTAGCAGCTATGAACACCGCTTGCTCTTCCAGAGGACCAGAGTTCTGGTTCCAGCACCCATGTCAGGCAGCTTACAACTGCATGTAACTCCAGCTCAGATCCAGTACCCTCTTCTGGCCTCTGTGGCCACTGCCCATATGGCACACATACATTCATCCATCCATATACACACACATCAATGAAACACAAATGCCAATAAATCTTTAAAAATATTCTAAACATAAATAAACAAAAACCAAGTTGGACAGTGTCTGTTGACCAGCACATGAGGTTGCCCTCTAGAGTTGATATATCTAGATTTGATATGTACGTACATTCACAAGAACACACACATGCTGTCTTTGGGGCATTTGATTAGAATATACATCAGAAGCACTATCTTCATGGTGTAATTGTAGAGCATTTAGGCTATTTGAGCAAAACAAAGAGGTAGAGAAAATGAAAGACAAAGCCGTAGCATCTGGGGATCCATGCTCAATTAGGAAACATTCTCAAACAGCCCAGTGAGATGACAGCTTTCGAAACAGTTAGCACCGAGTTCAACCAGCACTCGGGAAAACAGGTGACTTGTCCATCACTAAGGATTTGGGAGCTGGACATGAGCTCTGGGGCACAAAGGCTTAAGATCTTGGCTGAAATATAGGTGAAAGAATTTTACCAGATCCAGTTGTCACTGACACCAAATTTTAGTTAACTAGAGTTCAACTACTGATAGCTTCGTATGCTGACATAAGGTGAAAGAATTCACAAACAAATTGAAGCTAGAGATAAAAATATTCTAATCCTATTACATATGCCTTGAGATTAGATCTCTGGCACTATGCCCCTGGAACATCCCTTAAGTTATTCTAACCAACCTGAATGTACAAATCAAAAACTTTCTGTCACTTACCTTCATAGCAACTACCAAGAAATACTTGCTTTAATGTGATAATAAGCTAGCTTTGCTTCACACTGCAATAAAACATTAAGATTGAATGCAGATTGTGCCTTCAAGTATACATCCTTAGCCCAAGTGTGAGACCTTAGCAAACCTCCAGCCTCAGCTGTTCTGTTGAATTCCATTCATTTATACAAAGGCCATAAACTGCATGCCCTGCTTTGAGCCGGTGCCCAAGCCAGGCAGAAAGACTAAGGCAGTCCCTCACCTGCTTTCCCATGTCAGTTTCCTTTCTGTGGCTGTGATAAAATACTCAGATGAAAACAGCTTAATAGAGAAGGATTCTGTTTAACAGGCAGCTGGTCGCATGTCACCTGCAGCTGGGAAGAAGCTGAGTGGAGCCAGACTATAAAATCTCAAAGCTCACTCAGCAATGTACATCCTCCAACAAGGCCCCACCTTCCAAACCAGTGCCGCTGGTTGAGGACCAAGTGTTCAAACACATGAGCCTATGGGGACACTTCCCATCCCCACATTCATCACCGTGTTTTCCTTACTTCTCCCCCATTAACCCTTTGGGATATACTGTTAAGGCTAAGAGATCAGTGCCCAAGCAACGGCACCAATAGACAGCTCATATCTCTAGTCCAAAAGGAAGCAGGAGGGGGAATATCATTCCCAGAAGCTCCAGGATAACAGCAGTCCAGAAAGAGAAGCCACGTGGCAATATCTGTGGTTGAAGAGGTCTCAGCCACTGCGAGATGATGGCCAGGTTCTTAGAGGATGGGAATCTGAAGGTTTTAGTTGAGGCCTCTAAGGGGGGACACTGAGTAACTGAATAATCAAGACTCCAGTAAGACAATTGAGATCCAGGACGAAGAAGGCACAAGGCATTGCAAGAGTGAAAATTTAGGTAAATACCAACGAAACAGATTGTGCTGGAGTCAAATCACATGTCAACACTGTCACAAGTCAGTGTGAATTAGCTCAGGGCACGAGAGCCAGCTCTCACCTTCTCACACTAGTCACTGGCTGATCTCCATGCGTGACTTAAACTCCCAGGCACGCCCAGATCTCAGCATAGATCTCAGCTTCATCCACGCGATGCTGATTTTGGAGCATAGGCGATGGAGAACTTACAGAATCATTAAGGGTTCCACCCAGATTTCAAAGGAAAGCCTGGGAAGGCCTGGCAACGTCTATGAGTTTGGGGTTGCCTTCAGACTATCCCTTCCAGGGGGATTTGCAAGAATTTCTCTGTCTGTTTCCTAGCCATTAAGGTGTCAGTGGCTCTACTTTGTCACACCCTCCCTGTCATGAAGGACTGAAACCTCTGTGTGCCAAAACCTATCTTTCCCCCCTGCAGGTGTTTTGCTCAGGTGTTTGTTCCAGTGACGGAAAGTCTGAGTAATCCTCCGTGAGATGTCCCACAGCAGATGCTGTCTCTGCCTAGATGCCAGATATGAAGGTAGTGAGTGTCGAAGAGAGAGATGGGGGCTAGAGATAGGTCCACCTCCATCCCAGAATTAAATGAGGTCATCTTGAGTTGGGAAGATTAGACACCATGGAAGGAGGAATGAGAAAGGGAGTGGCTGGGGCCTTGAGTTTTGGAATGGTAACAAAATGCCCAATGTCTGGACAGGCCTTAGGAAAGAAGTAATAGGCCAGCGACATCAAACATTATTGGAGAAACTGATAAACCACGGCTAGAGAAGAGAACTTCCGTTTCAGCATCAGAGATGCTACTCTTTGTGTGAGCCAAGGTCCTTAGGTATAATTTTAAAAATGATTAGCTGGCTTAAGTAAAAAGTAAATTTACATTTAACATCTTATAGAATCTTAAGAAGAGCCGGTTTCTGGGGTTAACAGGAGCTATGGTCCAGTCGCACGCTGACAGATGTGTTAGGAGCACAGTGCCAGTGGGTAACAGTGTCTACTGAGAATTGAGGGCAGAGAATTTCAACTTTGGCCACCCACTGAAGTTAGATGAAGGACTGTAAAATGCTATCGACCAGTCCCTGTCCCTAGAGATCAAATTTTTTTAATACACTGCATCAAAGTTTGGCTTAGAGCTTTTTAAAGAAGGGAGTTTATATTTAGAGTGGGTCAACTTCATTATGAATAATTCGTATGGTCTGAAGTGCCCTAATTCTGGGAGTGTATTCTACATCTCCTTAGTGCTGTGGGGACCAGGCGCCCCTTTTCACTGCTTCCCACACTTCTCAGTCTGCTCCCTAGTGCTTAGCTGTCCTTTACACAAACTACAACATTTCCTCAGAGCAGGTGTGGCTAACCTTTCACTGTTCTGATGCTCAAGGAGGTTTGAGGTGAGCCCTTCGTGATTGGGTTGTGGATTCCAGAGCTCTTCGGTGTAAAGAATGCACACTTTTGAAAGTGTTTGGCATTTTCTCTAGCCTGTATGGTGGAAGGTTTCTTTCCTTGTTTTCTTCCTCTCTCTTTTCTTCTTTCTTTCTTCCTGCTGGGCTCTCAGTCCAGTGCACCATGCATGCTAGGCAGGTTCTCTACCACTTAGCTACATGTAGAGATTTTCTGTGTTTCAAATAGGATCTCTCTATGTAGGTTGAACTGGCTTCAAACTCACCATCCTCTTGCCTCTGCCTCCTCAGTTCTGGGATTCCAAGTGTTCAACACTGAATGAAATGAGGACATAACCGCTCCAAAGCATGGCTGAGGAGAAGATTTTATTGTAGATATGAGGGAGAGGAGAGCCAGAGGCATCTGGAGGACTCCTGATTGAACTGGGCCATTCATGGGGGTGAAAGGCGAAGAGAGGAGAGGGTAAACAGATAAACAGAGGAGTTAAGAACCAAGAGAACCGAGAGACAGAGAGAGAGAGAGAGAGAGAGAGAGAGAGAGAGAGAGAGAGAGAGAGAGAAGAACCAAGAGAGCTCATGGCTGAAAAATCGCAGGGTTGTTATAGGAATCAGAAGCTGGGGGAAGGGAGGCAGAGCCCCTGGGCTGGAGAGGTTTAGGGTAGGGAGGGCAGTGGGTCAGGCAGGATTACTCTGTAACAGGCACTTGGAGAGGCCAGCATACATACACCTTGGTGTGCTAGTAGGCATCTCAAGACAGCCTTTGGTCCTGAGTTTCATTTGAACCTCACAAACACCATGCATGCCTGGCTTTCAAGGAGTTGGGAGTGTGGGTGAAGCGGAGAGTATGGCACTGCCCACATAACTGGCATTTGCGGAGGGCGGTGCTTGTGGCTAAAGAGACAGAGGTGTGGCCATTTTAGACCCATTCCCTGGAGAAGGTATCTAGCTCACTCCTCCTGGGAAGGAGAACACAGAGAAAGCACAGGACTGCTTGAAAACTCCTGTGACGGTTGTGTTAATTCTCAGAACAGGGGCCACTGATGCTCCTACCCTGAACCTCAGTTTTCACGTGTGACCCAGACTCATGCCAAGTCCCAGCAGCCTCTGCTCCCCTTCCCTTATTGCATCATGCTTTATATCTGGAGGCCTAGATGCACTAATCTATACTCTTTATGGCTAAAATTCAGACTTCATGTCCCCAGTGATCTACTCCTGAGCTTGACTTACTTAGAAATTTGAAACTATGTTTTAGTAGTCTTTTCTTATTACCGAGACAAATAACAGGCTGTGTGTGAAGGAATAATAGAACTAGCCACTTGCCAGAGTAGCCACTGTTAACATTAGCATTTTCCTCTCAGTCTTTTTCACTGTTATTTGTGGAAAAGCATTTAGGTAAGTCAGTATTGCAGGCATGCCTGAGGCCCTAGGTTCAATCACAGCTACCGAAGCAAAACAACAGACCCTTAAAAAGAAAAGCTTTAGCATGTACATGGATGGACTATACACGTGCTTCTTAGGAGAAACTTTATGCACAGAAAATAAGCCCAGAACGGAGAGGATCTCCCAGAGACTCATCTCTCAAAGCCAGAACACATGACAGCCAGGACTGAGGAGAGCAGGAAGTGTCCCTTCTCATCCGCAAGGAAGAGTCCTGCTCGGGTGGCAGAGGCAGAGGAGCCCAGCGTCGGTGCCTGGGGTGCTAGGCCGTTTCCCCATTCTTCCTTCAGACCCACCACAGGTCAACAGGAAACGGAAGTGCTGGGAAGTGCTGAATTTCTACCAGGAAACACAACTGTTGAGGCCGAGGAGACACAGCCCCGCCCGCCGCCTGAGCTGGGAGCCCGGAGCCTGTGACTGGGGAGATGCCGCTCTAATCCTGGAGTGCCAGGCCTGTGTGAACCAATCAGAACCACTCTGCTCTTGAAGCCAGGGAAGGCTTCTGCCTCACCATGGCAACTGACTCCCTGCCGAAAGGGAAACTCAGGCCTCCGTTTGCTTTCTGCTCAGTGTCTGAAGGCTGAAGGCTGACTATGTCCCTTGCTCCTCCTTTAGCCCACATGAGGAAAGTCTCCCGAATGACAATACAATGTTGAGATGGAGCGGAAGGGGTTCCATTAAATACATCGCTAATTTTGTCTGGGAAGAAAACCTCTCTCTCTCTCTCTCTCTCTCTCTCTCTCTCTCTCTCTCTCTCTCTCTCTCCTCTCCCCCCACCCCACCCCCCATCTTTGGATGCAAGCCAGGGCAGCGATTTTCGCTGGAGGCTGCCAAGGCTCCAGCGAGTGTTCCCTGGAGAGTCTGTTCTGCTTTAAGTTCGCTTGGCAGGAGAAGACCTAGGGCTCGGCTTTCCATTCTGCTCCTCACGGAGGTTAGCAGCACAGTCTGAAAGTTCCTTCTATGTCGGTACCGAAGCTGCAGATACGGTGGGAACAGTTATCGGCTTCAGCTGATGCTCTCTCCACTGGTAACTTTGTGTTGAAGCACTGGCCTCATTTTGAGACCTGAATACACAACAGTTTGTTAGAAAACAGTATCATTGATTTTGATGGGAACTTTTAGGAAAAGAAGAGATGGAAGGTCTTTCCAGTGTGTGTGTGTGTGTGTGTGTGTGTGTGTGTGTGTGTGTGTAACATTCATGTGTGCATTAATTCAACAGCTATGTATTAGGACCAGGGAAAGGCTCAGTAGAATGCTTGTTTTCAAGCATGAGGATCTAGTCCAGATCCCCGGCACACATGTAAAAACACATGCCTGAAATCCCAGCACTGGAGAGGTGGAGGAGACAGGGGATCTCTGGTCTTATAAGCCAGCCAGTCCACCTGAACAAGTGAGCTCCACTTTCAGTGAGACACCCTGTCTGTCTCGAAAAATAACGTGGAGAGTAATTGAGGAGGCACTCAAAACCAACCTCTGGCCTCTACAGTCACACATGCACACACACAAACATGTACACACAGATTCCACATACTCATACACACACAGTTACACATCAGTGGTGTGTTGAGCTTTGCCATAGTGTGGAGCCCTATAGAAAATATAACGGTAGAAAGGGAGAAACACCTGTCTTCCTGCTGTCTAGGTGGGAGGCACAGAAAGCGTGTTCACGATCAAGCATATAATTAAAGACAAATCCTGTGAACAAGTCTGTAGTTAGGAGGATCAAGAGAGAGTCCTGGAGCACGTGATATGGGAGCCAGCCTTTGCCAACATGGAAGGATTGGCATGAAGCAATTCTAGTCCAAGGAAACCGTATAAACAAAAGCTGTGGGGAAGGAAAGTTGAGCTGTGGCAAACTGCATGATTTAGTGTCATGTGCTTAAAGGTAAGAATAAGAAATAGGCCCAGGGCTGGGGTGGAGCTCAGGTGGTAGAGTGCTTGCCCAGCAGACAGACAGTCCTGGCTTCAGTCCCCTAGCACCAAATGGACATGGTAGTTAAGACCTGTAATTGCAGTACCCAAAAGGTAGAGGCTTCAGAAGTTCAAGGTCACCTTCAGCTACATAAGGAATTCCAAGCCATCCTGCCGAGAGAGAGAGAGAGAGAGAGAGAGAGAGAGAGAGAGAGAGAGACAGAGAGAGAGAGAGAGAGAGAGAGATTGATTGATTGAAGGTGCAATATTTTCAGGGTTCTTGAATGTCAAACTAAGGAGTTGGGTTTTATTCCAGAAGCTACACAATAACATCAGAGCAAAGAGTTAACATGAGTATCGGAGGATGATGGGAGTTGGAAGAGCGTGGGTCATGAGAGGTGGGGATGGTCCTGGCACAGTACGGGCAGGACAAAGACAGGTTAACTGAAAAGCAGGGGCAAAACATTCAGTTTCCAGCTAATTCGATGTAGGGGTAGTCTGTGTCCTTCACACGGTTCTGTGTACAGTAAATAACTGGGCCTTTTTGCCCCAGGCATCTCAGATGAAAGTGTCCTCCGATTCAGTTGCACTGGTTCTAATTACTGCTTCCTCCACTGCTCTGGTCCCCACCTCACACTTAGGGCAATGTAGCAATGACATTCCCAGGTCAGTGACTGCCAAGTTTTAGAGCATTAAAGTCACCTGGAGCCTTTGTCAGAACACAGGCTGTGATATTTTAAGAAACTGAATTTCTGAGCCGAGAGGCAGCTCACACGGTAGCTCATGGTACCTGCCCAGTGTGCTGGAAGCCCTGATTTCTACCCCCCAGCACCGAATGAACTGGATGTGGTAGCACATGCCTGTAACTCCAGCACTTGGGAGGAATCCACAGGAAACTCAATTTAAGATCATCCCTGGGTGTACATGAGTTTCAGGCCATCCTGGCCTACATGAGACCTTGTCTCAGAGGGTGAGAAAGGAAGAAGGGAAAGAAAACACTGGATTCCAATGAGTGTCTAAGACAGTGATTCTCAACTTAATTCTGTGATCCTTGAACACAGTTCCTCATGCTGTGGTGACCCCCAGTCATAAAACTATTTTGTTGCTACTTTGTAACTGTAAGTTTGTTTCTGTTTTAAATCATAATGTAAATGTATGTGTTTTCCAATGCTCCTAGGCAACCCCTGTGAAAGGGTCATTTAATCCCCAAAGGGGTCATGACCCGCAGGTTGAGAACAGTTGCTCTAAACTTGGAGTCCCTCTATTCCAGGCCTCTATGGTTACCTTTGTAACTATGAGGCAGGGACAAGAACAGCAGAGAAAGCCACTGACCCAGAAGACACTTGTCTTGTTCTTCGGACTGACATTATTGTAAATGTCTGGGACAAAGAGGCGCAGTTATTCACCAAATACAAAACACTGTGAAGGAAGCATCGTGATGTAACTTTCTAATCACAACTACAGTGGGGATCGGATCCGCCTCTGCCTTGTGCACTACTGATTTAATTCCCTGAAGTCTTTGATTGTTCTGGGTTATGCTGATTATTCTCTCTCTATTATTTGATATTAAAATTGGGATAACACTGAGGTGTGAGGGACAAATGTAGAAAACCACAGAAAGTATTTGGCTGTATGCCAAGCTGGATATAAAATGAAATATGGACCTAGGAAATGTGTATGCCACTTATGATAGCCTTTGTGTGATAGAAAATAAGGCAAGGAGATTGAAGGACCTAGACTGCCAACATTGGGGAGGTGGAGGCAGGAGGATCAGAAGTTCATCATCAATCATCAGTTACTCAAGTGAATTCAAGATAACCTGGGCTACGTGAGACGCTGCCTTCAACTAAACAAGTGAATAAAACACACAGAGAAATTTCATTCTTCCTACTTTCTGCTTGGTTTTGGTTTGCTTTTTGGATTTTTTTCCTCCTACAATCTTATGCTGTTCGGTTGCTGTAACAGTGTACCACATGGGGCCGGCAATGTGGCTGTCTGGGAGAGAGCTGGCCTAGCATGCATGGGGCCCTGGTTTTCACCAGCAGCACTCACTGCAGAGACTGGATGAGGTGGCACATGCCTATGAGACCAGCACTCAGGAGCGCCAGGAGTTCAAGGTCGTTCTCAGCTACATAGACATCTGACCTGCCAGGCTATGTTTGTGTCCAAGAAAATGAATAAACAAAAAGGAATACCAGGGCATAGTGGGCTCCATGAAGCAAGGTGGAGCAGTGTGTGGTGAATTTGTTTGTTTGTTTGTTTTTCCTATACCAACCTTTTCTGAGGCAGCCAGGTGGTCACCTCTGAGTCACCATCTGGCCTGTCAGACCCTGGGGACACCAAGGACCCCCAGGGTGGTCATAGCTTTGGATTAAGCATCATCTTTCCAAAGTTCGCTGCAACTATCAGCACACAGTCCCCAAAGAACATGGGAAGATTCGTCTTCAGGGGATTTTCTGCTGGCTGGGAGAGTGTGAGGAAGAGGGCAGGAGAGGGTACCTGGATGAAGAGAGAGGAAGTCAACAGTCAAAGAGAGAAGGGAAGCTTTTGTTCGGACTTTTGTGCCTCCCACCTCCACCCCATTAGCACAGTCGTCTTTGTGGGTCTTGAGGCTTTGAGTCCCCCACGAGGACACAAGCTCAGAGGATTTTCCCCATGCCACTGTCTGGGGCTTGTCCCCAGTGAAGAAATCAGCAAGCCAACATGTTTCTTTAACCAGATAATTCTGATGCTATACCATCACCAGACGGGAAGCAGAAGGCAGACTTGGCAGGCAGTCCTGTAGGGAGGGCCATCTCAGGATGAGCCTGTGTTGTGGGAACTTAATGACAAGCAGGGCCCCAATGCTCCCTTGAATCCCCACCCCGAGGAAAGGGCTTGGGAGTCAGACACACTTCAGCTCAGCTTGCTGCAGGGGATGGAGGAGGGAGCCTTGAGGAGAACAGACAGTACAGAGGGCTTTGTCTGCTCTGAGCCCATCAAGGTGAACATTGCTGTAGGTTAGCAGAGTTCCACTCATCAGTCAAGAAGGGAAGTGGTTGTTTAAACCAGATGATCGTTTGCTGTGGCAGGCACTGTCCTGTGCATGGTAGGTGTTTGGCAACATCTCTCCCTTCTGTCATTGCACTTCCTCTTTGGGTAATTCCATAACCCCAACATGTCTAGACATTGCTGATAGCCCAAATCACATGGCCCGAGACCTGCTAAGCTCTGGTGCTGAGCTCTGCTGGAAACACTTGGAGAATGTTCATCTATTCCCTGCTTCTAGAAAGGATTAATACTCCCAATGAAAGGGCAAATCGGGATATTTGGAAGTATAAATGGAGTTTGATCTCAAAACCTCAAGCACTGAAAGGCAGGTGGGAGATGACGAAATAAGACCCACTTTTTTTTTTTTTTCAGTTAAAGAAAAGGAGACAAGAAACATGTGATTTGCCTCAAGCCCTAAGATGAGTAAGGGAGAGAAACATGAATTTAGGATCTGACCTTTAGGAAAAGACAAACAATTTTATCACCCCTCTCCTCCTAAACTCCTTCAACCCTGGATCTTCAAGGGAACAAGTGTTACTTGTTTTAGAAGCTGGTGAAACATTTCACCGGAGGCCATGTGGATGTCCGTGGTCCGTGCTCCTGCAGAAGGCCATGTGGATGTCTGTGGGCTGGGCTGCCATCGGAGACCATGCTGAGGTCAGTGGTCCGTGCTGACGCTGGAGGCCAGGTGGGTGTCCAGGATCTGTGTTCCCGTTGACTATAAAGGACAAGGAAGCTTCTCCTGCAGTGGTATCCATGACTGCAGACTCACAGTTGAGAATGAGGGACATAGAAGGCTCCTGTGGTAACCCCACCCCCCAGAATAACAGCCTAGATAGGAAACCATAGTCAAGAACAGAGGTTTTTTTGAGTTTTTTTTTTTTTTTGGTTTTTCAAGACAAGGTTTCTCTGTGTAGCTTTGATGCCTGTCCTGGATCTCACTCTGTAGACCAGGCTGGCCTCGAACTCACAGAGATCGGCCTGGCTCTGCCTTCCACATGCTGGAATTAAAGGTGTGCACCACCAACACCTGGCATAATCAAGAACTCTTAAAAATTGTGATAAGGATGCTGAAGTGTAGCTCTTCACAATTGAGGGATTCTGGTGGGATTGGGGATGGGGATGGACTCAGTTTTCTTCAAGTGGCTGGCTGCTAGGAGTTTGACCATGCTCCGTGACTAAATGGGCAACACAAATTGGACTTAGTTTTTTTTTTTTCCTTTATTCTTCTTTCCTTTTTTTTTTTTTTTTTTGAGGGGGGCAGAGGTCACAAAGGTGGGGGACGGCCCTGGGAGAATTGAGAAGTGAGTGTGATCAGGGTGCATTATGTAAAATTCCCAAATAATCAATCAAATTATTATGTTGGAAAAGAAAAAACAAAAAAGAAAACAGAAATGCTGCCTTGAAATAAAGGAAAAAAACAAGGAAGAGCCGGGCGGTGGTGGCGCACGCCTTTAATCCCAGCACTCGGGAGGCAGAGCCAGGCGGATCTCTGTGAGTTCGAGGCCAGCCTGGGCTAACAAGTGAGTCCCAGGAAAGGCGCAAAGCTACACAGAGAAACCCTGTCTCGAAAAAACCAAAAAAAAAAAAAAAAAAAAAAAAGCTAGAATTGCTGAATTAAGAACTAGTTCACATGGTCCAAACGCTGCCACTGCCTCGAGGCCCGCCACTTGCCTCTCTGGCTGCACTGTTTCTAGTAGACAGATGAGGAGCTGGGGTCTGCAGGCAGACATCTCACAGTGAGGCTGCAGAGGCCTGGACATTCTCAACAGCAGCAAGTCCTCTTGGCTTCCCCTGCCTCTGGGTCACTCCCAAAGCCAGACTCAGTGAGATTATCTCCAACTCATTGCAGTGTTTTCTTGTTTTGTTTTGGTTTTTGAAACAGGATCTCCTGTAATTAGGCTGACTTGGAACTTTGGATGCAGATAAAGATGACCTTGAACTTCTGAACCTCACCCCCACCACCTCCTGCTGCAGTTTCGGGCCTTCCTACCACTCCAGTCTGTGAGGTGCTGGGAATCACACTCAGGGCTTTGTGCAGTGGGCAGGCCTCTACCAACTGAGCCCCTCAGGGCATTTTCTGGGGATTCCTTTTGTTTACCACAAGGATGTACTTAAGAGTGCTTATCTGTAACAGAGGCATCCAGCCTGGAGCTTCCCCCAGGAGGTTCCCCTGCATTCCAACAGTGCAGGAAAATGAATAGAAAATTGTTGTCTGACGGGGTCTCACATTGGCTGTCCCAAGCCTGGTCCTGGATGTGAGTCTACTCCAGTACCTCCCTCGGGGCCTCTCCCAGCGGGTGGGTTGCGGTGGGACTGTCTACACCCTGTTGTTCCAGAGCAGCTTCCCTCAGGAATTCTTAATAGGACACTTTTCTCCCACCCCTCCCTCCCTCCCTCCTTCTCTCCCTCCCTCCCTCCCTTCCTTCCTCCCTCTCCCCCTCCCTCCCTCCCTCCCTCTCTCTCTCCCTCTCTCTTGCCCCTCCCTCCCTCCCTCCCTCTCTTCCTTTTGTGTGTGTATCATATGTGCAATATGTAAAAGTCAGGGGAAGCCATTTCTCCACACCCTAGATGTCTTTCTTTTTGGGCTTTTTGTTTTGTTTTTTTAAGACAGAGTCTTATGCAGCCCAGATCAGCCTCAAATTCATTATATAGCCTAAATGACCTCCTGTCTCCTGAGCCTCCCATCTCCACCTTCAGAGTACTGGAGTTATAGGCACGAACCACATGTCCACCTTTAAAAGAAAAAAGAAAAAGAAAAGAGAATTTTTTTATAGTTTGTTATATTGAAAGAGAATGTCTATAACATATTTAAAAAGTCAATTTTTTTTTTACAAAGGGAGTCTTAGAAAATCGTTGTTTTTCAAATTGTGCATAAATATTTCATGACTTCTTTGGGTACATAGGACAGATGTCTCATGATACCTTTGCCCCTAGAAACAATAACAACAACAAATAGAATAATCTGTTTATTCTGAACTCTGTACTGTAAACAGGAGCCATGCCATTTTACACCGGAAAACTGAAGCCCAGAGAAGTGAAGAGGCCTATTCTAGATCCAGGCACTAAAAGTGAGCATTAAAACGTGGAGTAGAAATATTTCAGTCTGATTAGAAAGATCTATGCTTTGCACAAAAGCCTGGTACACATAGGCAGCTTGGGAGTGCAAATGCTGGAGAGGTTTGAAGGCCCATTAAAGGAAGACCAGTTCCTTCTGGTCAAGAGAACGAAGCCTCTGGCCTGGGTAGAGGCCTAACATCCCAGGTGAGCCTACGGTTGACCTGGCTGAGGGACGACCCACAGGAGAGTGGGTTCACCTCAAGCCACACTAGAGAAAGAGGAGCAATTATCCCTTTAATGAGATGGTGTACTTTTCCTTCCAGATTCCAGCCCTTTAGTGCAGTCACAACAAGCTGCCGGGAGTCTGTTGGTCTGTGTGTCTGTCTGTCTTAGTCCCGACTCAGGTAAACTTGTCCCTTTTTTCTTTTCTGTCTCCTTCTTTCCGATACCGGCCAGAGCCTGACTGCTTCCTCTGGTACCTTAGGTTTCTTCACTCCCTCTCTGAAGCCCTCTTTCCCACCTCGTGGTGACTTGTTTGTCATGTGGCTGACTTCCATGTTGGTTTAACTCAAATGGCATTGTTCCTTCCTGCTTTTTCCTTCCCTGCCCCTCCCCCATTTGGTGGCTGTCCTCAAGTGTCTGTCTGAGTCTATTCTTAAATTCTTTCACTAATAGACTATGAACCCCAAGAGGGGATCCCGATTTTCCTGGTCTTATATGGCCACTTCAGAGGGATACCTGGTAGCTTTCCTCCCACACATACTTACTGAATCCCTATCTTAAGTCATTTTTAGGAAGACAGTACCTTGAGTGAGGTCAGAATTCTTTCCTTGGGTATCAGTGCTGGGTAGACACATGGATGCTGGAAAATAACCATGCAGTGTGAAAACCTCCTGATGTCTCCACCAGGCACGACCCCCCTTTGTGACACAGGCAGAGAGGTCAGTGGCCCCGACTGTTCATCCCTTCACCCCACATCGTCCCTGCTCACCCCACTGCTTCCAAGGTGGAAGGTACCTCAGCAAAGGCCAGACCAGCTGGGCATCAGAGGCCTCTCCTTAGTCCTCTCCTCTCCGTCATGTGAAACTCTTGCCAAGGACCTAAGTTGGTTTCTAAGCACCCATGTTGGATGACTCACAACCAACTGTAACTCCAGCTCCACAGGACCTGCCTTACCTGGGTACCTGCGCAGACACGAAACCCGCAAACAAATGTGTAAAAGTAAAATATTAAAAAACAAACAAAACCAAAAAACCAAATCTACATTGTGCCCAGAATGCTGAAGAGCAACAGCAAGGCCCACTGCAGGTCAGTGTGGGTCCAGGGACTTGGTGAGAGGTCAAGCTTCAGCTCAGGGGCCACGTGACTGTGTTTCTTGGGGCAAGAACTGCTGACCTTCAACACGGAGCAATTCGAGACTTCTAGGCCCTATATTAAGTTCAGAACACGGAGGGCAGGGAGGCTGCAGGCTAGGTTAAAGGTCAGGCCTGAGCACTAGACCGCAACAGGCGTGAGTCCTTGGGTGTGGATTTTAGGTGTGTTCTCTCTCTCTCTCTCTCTCTCTCTCTCTCTCTCTCTCTCTCTCTCTCTCCCTCTCCCTCTCCCTCTCCCCCTCCCCCTCCCTCTCCCTCTCCCTCTCCCTCTCCCCCTCCCTCTCCCCCTCCTTCTCCCCCTCCTCCTCCCCCTCCCCCTCCCTCTCCCCCTCCCACTCCCTCTCTCTGCTTCTTCCTTCTGTTTTTCTATCTTTCTTTCTTTTTTTATACCAGGGTCCAGCTGCTTCTGACTGGGGGTTACAGGCTTACCCTCCTGGTGACAGATTGCTCAGCTACAAGCTGGGAGACATAAACCCCCTTCCAGTCAGCCCAGAATTAGGCCCATAGATTTCCAGTTATGGAAGAGAGCTGTTCTGAGTCAGGCAGCAGATGTAAATTACAGGCCTGAATTGATTTTGCATTAATTTCTCGTAGGCTACTCCCATGCTGCTTAAATAGCACTTTTTTACAGCAACGGTGGCATTGTATTCTTCAGAGCTGATTTGTTTCCACCACAGAGAGGGCTCCAGGAGGACAGAGCAGTTTTTCAAGTTCTTCCTTGGAGGAAATATTTTCAGTAAGGAGCAATTCTCTGGACCCAGTAGTGGATTTGTATGATTCCCAGCCGGTGTTCTGGTCGCCTTTACTGGTACTCGTTTTGAGATACAAACCTTCTGGAAAAAGCAACCCAGCCACCCATGGAGACAGTGAAGTGGTTGTACAGGAGGTCAGGGTGGCAGATAATGGCACTGCGTGTCCCCGCCACTCAGCCAGGCCCACGTGCCTTGTGCTGCAGGCTCTTGGCTCTCTCTCAGGATGCAATACTTTGAGAACTCATTGAGTGAAGGACAATAGGCAAACTATGGGCTGGCTCTCTACCCCCTTCCTTGAAGAGGAACAGAGTGAGGGACCAGACTGAAACCCTGAGTATAGTATTAGAAGCTCCTCACTCCAGCCTGCACGCGGGCACTCTCTCCTGTGTAAAACTCACTGGCAGGGTTAAGACCAGCCCAGTGGTTGAGCTGGGGTTAGACTGCACACGGCCCGGACTTCAGTAGCCAGTACCAAAGCTGACTTTGTGGGCAAGGACACTCAACTGCATTTCTTCCCCAGTGTGGCCAGTGTTTTCTGTTGCATCGATTGGTGAGACGTTCAACAAGCAGTTTGAGAAGATTCTCTCACACCTACTTTTGCACTCAAGTGCTGAGGGTATTAGATCTACAACTCTATAGAGACACCCAGAGCTGGCTAATCTGTGCAAATCCTTGGGTTCAATCACTAGCACCCCATAAGCAGTGTGGTAGCACAAGTCTGTAATTGTAGGGCCCTGGCCCCCCACTTTGGGTAGCTGTTGCCTTGCTTGCTGACCTTGACCAAATGTCCTCCCTATACTGATTCCCTGCCGGTTTCCTTCTTCCTGAACCCTCACAAGAGGTTCTTTGTTTGTGTGTCCTGCATTTGGTGTAAACAGCTTAGATACAAGAATGTAGAACATCAGTAGCGGAACTTCTGCCCTCCGGGGTTCCTCCATTGTGCTGTAAGCCTGTATTTAAGGTTTCCTCCCTCTTTCAACAAACGGCGTTCGGCATTGTGCTGAGGCGAATGACCTGCTGTCTCTTGTCTCTAATTTTTAATCCACAGCCCCTCGCTCGGACATGATAAATGGGTGGTGGTAGCGCGGGCGCTACTACAACATGTAATCCTAGCTCTCAGGAGGCAGAGGCAGGAGGATCGGAAGTTCAAGGTCACCTCCAGCAACATAGTTTTTAGCCATCCCCGAGTGCTGTGTTACATGAGACCTTGTCATTAAAAAGTGGGTGAGGACTAGAGATATGGCTCAGTGGTTGAGAGCACTTGCTGCTCTTGCAGCAGACCAGAGTTCAGTGTCCAGCTCTGTCTGTGGCCCACAGCTATCTGGAACTCTCTAGCTACAGGGTATCAAATGCCTCTGGCCTCAGCAGGCACTGCGCTCGAATACACAGAGACACGCAATTAAAAATAATAATAAAAAAGTATTTTAAAAGGAATTCCAAATGTGCCCCGGAGAAAAGAACCAGACCTCCACAAGTCCAAACTTATTTTAGGCCTCCAGAAAAGCACATAGCCTTGAGCATGTGTCCCCAGCTTGTGTCACTGTGCCAATAATGGTCCAGCACACTGGGTAAACATTTAGATGCACTCTACCCATGAACATTACTGGGAAAAAAATGTACGTGCGTGCCTGTGCGGTTATGTGTCTGAGAGGTCATCTGAAGGTGTAGCTCCGAGGAGCTCTCTACTTTGTGGTTTTGAGCCAGGAGTTCTCATTGACCTGTTACCTGTCAAATAGTACAGGTCGGCTGACCCACAGACCTCAGGGATCCTCCTGCCTCTGCCTCCCCTGCACTTCAAATACAAGCACATGGCACATGCCTAGCATTTTATGTGGATGCTGGGGATTGCACTCAGGCACGACAAGGACTTTATCAACTGAGCTATCGCCCCAGCCCTGGACATTACCTGAAGAAAGACAAGATAGTGGGTGGAGAAGAGACTTTTGTGTCTCAGTCCTTGGCTCCAGAGACTGAGATCTGAGGCCTACATTGGTAAAAAGTTCCTGCTTCATGCAGCAAGCCATCTTGGGTTGAATGGGTGAGGGTTTCATATGGCTGAACCACGACCTGGTGGGATGCCAAATGATTGATCTAATCCATCGTTTGCCAAGGAATTACAGTGGGAAGTGGTAGCCCAAACAGGCCCAGGCCCTGGTAGAGATCACTGTCTCCTGAAGGAGAGAGATTCTTAGAAATGTACTTAGCATGATCAGTGCTGTAAGGAACAGAAAAACTCATCTGAAATACTTGTTTATTGTGATATCTATCATATATACAACTTCCTAATATATGCA
This sequence comes from Peromyscus eremicus, assembly GCF_949786415.1. Lineage (NCBI taxonomy): Eukaryota > Metazoa > Chordata > Mammalia > Rodentia > Cricetidae > Peromyscus > Peromyscus eremicus. The sequence goes on along the minus strand of NC_081421.1, from coordinate 26,103,289 downwards.
GTTTAGAGAATAATTAAGTGCTTATCTGCCCTTTAGGTCACTCAAGTTGAAATAGCTGAAATCGCTCCCCTGAATTTTCATGTGGGTTTTTTTGTTGTTGTTGTGTATTATTTCAACCATATCTACGTCCATTCCTAAACAATACAGTAATTAGTTTTGTGTAGTTTATTATTTTTTTATTTTTTATTTTTTACCATGTTTATTCTGTCCACAGTTAACTGAACCTCTTTAATTTGAAGGTTTAGTCAATAAAATTCAGAAAATTTGCGAAAAGAAATTGAGTGAGTCTAGAAGACAACAACGGGAGTTGATTGTGTAGTAAGGTTAATTCAAGGGAACCTCTGGAGTTAAGAAGACATGGGCTGGCTGAAATCTTCCCATAGAAACCTCAGGGAACCACGGTCTTGTTCAGTAGGCACTTGGAAGGCCAGGGTGCTGCTCAAGTTTGGGTTCTAGCGCCACCTAGAGGGCAGAATGACATATTTTCCATTCTCTGCTCAGTCAAAAGAATCTATCAGCTGTTTTCGGAGCTCCTTAATTTTCTTAAAGACTCATGTGTGTCCAAGATGCAACAAAGAAAGAAAATTACAGACCAAAGTCCCTCATGAAAACTGATGCAAAAATACTCACTAAAATACTGGCAAACCGAATCCAGAACACATCAAAAGAATCATCTACCATGATCAAGTAGACTTCATCCCAGACATGTAGGGAGGAACATATAAAAATCTGTCAATGTAATACATCATATAAACAAACTGAGAGAAAAACCCACATAATCATCTCATTAGATGCTGAAAGAGCCTTCGATAAAATCCAACACCTCTTCATGATAAAGATCTTGGAGAGACTGAGAATACAAGGCACATACCTAAACATAATAAAGGCAATTTACAGCAAGCCAACAGCCAACATTAAGTTAAATAGAGGGAAACTCAAAGCAATTCTATTAAAATAAAAAACAAGACAAGGTTGTCCATTCTCCCCATATCTATTCAATATAGTACTCGAAGTTCTAGCTAGAGCAATAAGACAACAAAAGGAGATCAAGGGGATACAAATTGGAAAGGAAGAAGTCAAACTTCCACTGTTTGCAGATGATATGATAGTACACATCAGTGACCCCAAAAATTCTACCAGGGAACTCCTACAACTGATAAATACCTTTAGTAATATGCCAGGATATAAGAGTAACTCAAAAAAAATCAGTAGACCTCCTATATACAAATGATAAACAGGCCAAGAAAGAAATCAGAGAAACATCATCCTTTACAATAGCCACAAATAATATAAAATAATTTGGGGTAACTCTAACCTAGCAAGTGAAAGGTTTGTGTAACTAAGTCCTTGAAGAACTTTAAGTCCTTGAAGAAATAAATTGAAGAAGATAGCAGAAAATGGAAAGATCTCCCATGCTCATGGATAGGTAGAACCAACATAATAAAAATGGCAGTCTTACCAAAAGCAATCTACAGATTTGATGCAATCCCTATCAAAATCTCAACACAATTCTTCACAGACCTCAAAAGAACAATACTCAACTTCATATGGAAAAACAAAAAAACCCAGGATCTCTAAAACAATCCTTTACAATAAAGAAACTTCTGGAGGCATCACCTTCCCTGACTTCAAGCTCTACTATAGCTATAGTAATAAAAACAGCTTGGTATTAGCATAAAAACCAACATGTGAACCAATGGAATTGAATTCAAGACCCTGACATTAATCTGTACACCTACAAACACCTGATTTTTGACAAAGAAGCCAAAAATGTACAATGGAAAAAAAGAAAGCATCTTCAACAAATGGTGCTGGCATAACTAGATGTCAACATGTAGAAGACTGTAAATAGATCCAATATCTATTGCCATGCATAAAACTCAAGTCCATGTGGATCAAAGACTTCAACATAAATCAGGAAGTAGCCTAGAAAGCATTGGCACAGGAGACTACTTCCTAAATATAACACCAGTAGCACAGACACTGAGAGCAACAATTAATAAATGGGACCTCCTGAAACTAAGAAGCTTCTGTAAAGCAAAGGGCACAGTAAACAAGACAAAACAACAGCCTACAGAATGGGAAAAGATCTTCACCAACTCCACATCTGACAGAGGGTTGACCCCCAAAATATATGAAGAACTCAAGTCATTCCTATAAATAGCCCTTTAGAAGAGACAGGAGAGGCTGGTGGATAAGAATCCAGTCCCTCCTGAGGCTATTCTGTGTTTCTATCTGTTTCTCTCCCTCTATCCTTCTATCTAAATCTCTTATTCCTCACTCCTCAAGAGTACCCTGGGGTAAAATGTGGAAGCTGATCTCCCAGCTGGGCTCCCACAGATGGTGCCATGAACAGGGACAGAGACTTGGTGAAAGAAGAGAGGGGGTGTCAGGGTATAAGGAGTTATGCCTGATAAGGAATTAAAAATAAAGGCAATGGTATTTTATTCTCAGGAGTGAAAGTTAGATGGCAGAATGCTGAAGTTGAAAAGTGAGGCTGCAGGGTATATTTTCTCTCTATCTAGGTTTCTTTCTCTTTTTATCTCTCTTAATTTCTATCTATAAAATTAAGAAAAAATGTAAGGTAGATTATAGGAATATAGTCTAAGAAGAAATTTAGAATAAGAGTAGAATTAGGAATATGAGGTAAGAAAAAACAGGATAAGATAAGCAACAAGACAGATGAACTATGTCCTTGATTTTCCAACTATGAGACTGTGAATGCAAACTCCTGGGGAAGAATCAGAAAAATCTAAGTCTTGGGAAAAACTCAGTAATCTTTCTCTCAAAAACTGAAAGCTCTCTTGGAAAAAACTTAGTATTCTCTCTCCAAAAAACTGGAAGCTCTTCACTTCTTTTCTTCTCATATTTCTTCTCATTTTGTAAGGGCAAAAATTTAACTCACTTGGAAATAACATCTGTCAGAATGAGCAAATCACCTGCAGTTGCCCTAGAAAAAAACAAAAAACCTCTTGGAATATAGCAAATTCTCTCTGCTAGTCCTGTCTCTCTTTCAAGCCAGTATTAGAAAAACAGCATCCAGAATCCCCTGCGACCAGAGCTTACACCCAAGAAAGTGCAGGCAGAAAGCCAAGCAGAGCTACAGCAGAGGTGGTGCAGGACCTGGGGTGGGGGGGTGGGGGTGCTGGTGTGGAAAAAGCAGTTAGCAGAGCCTGAGCAGTGTGGTGGCAGCAGGGACTCTGTATCTGGGGAAGGAAACAAGCCAGGACAAGATAAAGATTTATCCAGGAGGAAATCTCTCTGAAAAGGTGAAAAAGTTTTATAGCAAGTACTTTCACTGATCTGGTAAGGAGGGGGGAGCAAGCCCTGAGGGGTTTTTGCTTCAGGCACCAAAACACTTGTCCAAATGCATGCGGGCAGACAGATGCAGCCTGCTCCAGGGACAATATCAGGTGAAGGAAATACACCTATCAATGCCAGCTCAGGGAGAACAGAAATCTTCTGTGGTAAGAAAGCAAACTCTTGACTCAAAAACTTCCTGTGGTAAAAGAAAAATCTTGAATACAGACCATGTGGATGGAAGTTTTCTCCCAGACCTAGAAAGGCAACCTGGGAAATGTAGTTCAAAAAGTAGCTTGGGAAATGTAGTGATGATATAAGAAAGGCAGCTTGGGAAATGAAGTCCATGACAGAGATGCCAGTACTGCACTGCCCCCAAATTCTCCTTTTTCAGTGTTTTTCAGCTCAAAATGCTATTTTTTCCACAATCTTTGTTAGCTTGTCTTCAGGGAATGAGAACCAGGAAAACAACTTGCCTGTCAGGTGGGAATATTTGCTGTGAAAAAGCAAGATGGTAAATTGAACATAAAATAGGCATTTCTTATAATCCTCAAGGACAAGGCATAGTGGAAAGAGCCCATGCAATCTTAAGAAACAGCTTTTAAAAATTAAGGCCGGGTGGTGGTGGTGCACGCCTTTAATCCCAGCACTTGGGAGGCAGAGGCAGGCGGATCTCTGTGAGTTTGAGGCCAGCCTGGTCTCCAAAGTGAGTTCCAGGAAAGGCACAAAGCTACACAGAGAAACCCTGTCTCGAAAAACAAACAAAACAAAACAAAAAAAGCCAAGTGCAGCTTTGCGTATCTGTAACTTTGTCATTTTTAAGCAAGACTGGAGATAGAGACACAATTTCCCAGGAGCTTTCAGGCCAGCTGGCCGGGAAAGCGCATCACAGCAGCAGAAACACAAGAGGCCCTAGCTTAGCAAGATGCAGGGCGAGAACTGACTTCCATCCCATACTGTGTAGTGCACCTGCACTCTCTCACACATAGTAAGTAAGTAAGTAAGTAAGTAAGTAAGTAAGTAAGTAAGTAAGTAAATAAAAATGCTAGGCAGTGGTGGTGCATGCCTTTAATCCTAGCACTCGGGAGGCAGAGCCAGGTGGATCTCTGTGAGTTCGAGGACAGCCTGGGCTACCAAGTGAGTCCCAGGAAAGGCACAAAGCTACACAGAGAAACCATGTCTCAAAAAAAAAAAAAAAAAAAAAATTAAGAAGGGTGAAATTGTACTCAGAAGCTTTCTGGCTGCTTGAGTTTGGTACAATGTGTGGAACAGAGAAATGTCAGCTCCAGTGATGTTTCTCCAGAAGAACTGGAGTAACTTTCAGAATGATATTAAAGCTGACCATGAACTCCGAACTTTCAGAAATAAAGCGATATTGAGTTCACTTATAATTTTTACTATGGTAACTCATGATTTGCATACTCTCTGTCTTGTTGAAAGAAAATAAGTTAGTTTTGTTAAGAGATTCTTTCTAGATGTTTGCTATTAGAGTTTCCTCTTGAATATAAGTTTGGTAAAGAGTTCTTCTAAGAAATCTCTTCTAGATAAGTGCTAAAGTCTAGAAAATAGTCCTATAGAGTTTCCTTTTGAGTATAAGTTTGTAAAAAGTGTAAATGTTGAATGTAAGTTTGTAAAAAGTGTAAATGTTGAATGTAAGTTTGTAAAATATGTAAACATTAAATGTAAGTTCATACTAGAATGGTTTTTATTACTCAATCAATATCTGTCTAGTCCAGACAAATTAGATAAAATTAATTTTTAAAGGATAAACCAAATCAGTGACATTAGAAGCATCTTGAAGTTTTTATTACTCTTTTACTTTCAGATATAATGATAGCTTAAAATATAATTTTATGATCTCAGTGGCCCCTGGAAAACTTAAGCAAAGATGTCATAATTAGGGGAGTTTTTCTGTCTTCTTTCTAGAAGTTTCCACTCCTGATTTGTTTAGAAAGGGATAGGCCTCCTACAATTGAGTTAGTTTGTAAAAGTGTCTTTATAATTATCATGAGGTTTATGTTTACTTGAGTAGATATTTTGAAATGATTTGAAATGACTGTTTCCTCTTGGGAATCAAAATAGTCTCTTGAAAGTTTTATTGAGCATCTGTTAGTAGAGAGTTTTGATCCATGAAAAGGGCTTGGTGCAGCTAAGACACATTCTAATAAGGATATTCCATCTTTGTTATCCTCTACTCCTTTACTGGGAGGTGTGGTGGCTATGGAGATTACTGTGGATGTTTGCAAGCTCTTAATAGAGACCTGGGCTAGAGAGTACCCCCTCTTGACAGAGGCTGGTAGCCAAAGATGGGCAACTTTTTTCTTGATAAGTTCCTAATGTATTAATGTAAAATTAATCAAGAAGGATGATCTAAGACAGGCACAGTCTATCTGAAGAGCCTGGGGCCTCCTTTTTTTATATCAAGAAGGGGGAGTTGCAGAGGCCCACAAAGGTTTCCTAGTGAGATTTGAGCTTGCTTTACCCAGCAGGGCTACATTAGAGGATTGCTTGACCACATGTGTGGTTACCAGGTGATTGGAAAGGGTCTGCACTTGGCTGTGCTGGGGGGTGTCTTTTGCTTCATCCTTGGGCATTCCTATAAATAGCCCTCAGAAGAGACAGGCGGGGCTGGTGGATAAGGATCCAGGCTCTCCCAAGGCTATCCTGTGTTTCTATCTATTTCTCTCCCCTCTATCCTTCTATCTAAATCTCTTATCCCTCATTCCTCAAGAGTACCCTGGGGTAAAATGTGGGAGCCAGTCTTCCAGCTGGCCTCCCACAGAAATCTCTTTTGTTGAATTAGAATAAGCACTGATCTCCATGGACAAAGATGAACTCTCCTAGACATTAAGGTCTGTCTGTGTAAAATGGCTCAATGTCGTGGATATGGACCTGGCAAAGATGGCTGCCTGCCAAAACACCTGGAAGAGGGAAAGAGACTGACATCTGCCCTGTATCTCCTGATGGGGCTGCAGGTTGCTACTTATCTCTTTTCCCTGGACATGCAAGTCAAATATATAGAGAACAAAATCCTCCCTAAAGTCAGCATAGGCACAATTAAGTGTGTACAGTACCACCCACAGCATTCCTTCACTCAAGGCTGGTAAGACTCTTATTGTAACTTAGAGAAGAGTTCTTGTTGAAGGTCTAGTTCATTCCCTGCTAAAGCGCATTGCCTAGTTTTGTTGATTCATTTCCATGAGGCTCTTGGTATGTTTGTCTCAGGGTCCTTACTAGCCATGGATTTTTTTGCAGCTCCACTCAGATTACCTAAATCTTGTTTTGTAAAGTTAATTGCAAAGATGTGTTTGTTTTTTCCAGCCTGCTTTACAAAAGTTCCTGTTGATAGGCCCCTTGTTACTCTAAAACTGCGTTCTTTCTCCTGTGTGCTCACTGCACACCTGCCTTCTCTGCCCTATCATCCATCTGTGTGTGTGTGTGTGTGTGTGTGTGTGTGTGTGTGTGTGTGTGTTGGCTGAGACCAGAGGACCATGCTGGATGTCCTGCTATATAACTCCTGACTTATTCCTTTGAGACAGGGGCTCTTATTGAACCTGGACCAGGCTGCAACCCAGAAAGTCCCAGTGATTCTCTGGCCTCCACCACCACAGCACTGGGTTGCAGGCCCACTTACTGCCTTGCCCAGCTTTTTACATGGGTGATGGAGATTCTAACTCAGGCCTCCATGCTTGCACAGTAAGCACCCTTACCTGGGAAACCACACCCCAGGCCCTCTGTCCAATCACCTTTTAATCTTTGTCGACTCTGTTCATTCTCAATCATGTTAATTACAGTCATGTTCAGATGAGGCTTTTGACCTAAGGAGTTACTTCTTAATAGATACATCATTAATTTTTTCTGTTAAACATAAGCAATACTCAGAAGAGCTCAAGTGGGTAACTATAGTAATATGTCATAAAACAACATGGGCAATTTCAGCTTTTGCCAAGAGAGGTTGGAAGCAGCTTTGATGACGGTGACAGTTGTTGCTCTGGACAAATAATGCCAAAATATTTTCTTTTCTTTCCTTCTTCCTTTTTTCATTTTTTGAAAGCACAGATTAACAGCACTCATTTCCAAAATGTTTACTTTCTTCTTCAAAGCAATGTGGGATTTCAGAGTAAAGTTTAAGGCAGAACCATTTCTAGGAGCAAGGCAGCTTCTGTGGCGGAACTGGCCTTAGCTCTGATGAGGGGGAGCTTTGCTTCTCTATAATACCACATCTTTTTTATTTTGTTCAGCCCCTGGACACTCAGATGCCCAGCACGGCTCTGTGCTCATGTGGTTCATTGAGCTCTTTGGTGATTTTTAAAGCAGTGTTACCTGATAAAATGCAGTTGCCCAATTAAGTTTAATTTGCAGACAGATAATGAATAATTTTTAAGTATAGCTATGTCCCATGTTTTAGAATAAGTCTAGATGAGGAATATATATATATATATATATATATATATATATATATATATATATGAAAAAGATATATACTGTTAGATCTAACCAAAAGCCTAAAACTAGAGAAAATCTGTAGAACCCCAATGGAAGAAGGAAATGAAAGTGAGTGGGAAGGCATCTCTTATTCATGGAACAAAAGACTTAGTAGTGTTCAAAGGGTCTCACTCTCCAAACTCAACTAGAGAATCCATGTAACCTACATGTGAGTGCTAGCTGCCTCTTTGTAGAAATCAAAGGCAGATCCCCAAATTTATGTAGAGGTAAGGGATCCAAAGTATTTGAAATAGTCTTGGGAAAACCAGACAATTTGGAGGACTCACCTCCAGTTTCAAAACTGACCACAAAGCAACAGTTACATGGGCATGTAGATTAGTGAAACAGAATTGAAGGCCAGAGAAAAATTCATGGATAGTTTGCAATTGGTTTTCAACAAGAGTACAAAGCCAGGGGGCTGGAAGAGAGCAGTCTGTTAGGGCTCAAAAAATGATTCCCCCAAATCTGGCTTTGCCACACCGAGAACTTTGAACCAAAGGAGGCTGGGAGGCTTCAGGACCAGCCTTTGACCTCCTCTTGCCTGGTTGTCTCACCCCAAAGTAGTTTACAGAAACGAGAGTTCCTCTTCTCCAGGGAGGGTCCCAGAAACCAGAAACAGTGCTCTAGTCTTCCCTTGCCTGTCTCCACAGGAGCTGCCAATGCATCATCCTCTGGCCTAGCTTGTCTGAGAGTACATCCCAAGACCCTCATTCCAGAAAGGGCCCTGCTTTATCAGCAGAAGGAAGAAATGCTACATAGAAAGTTCAGGAAGAGTCTAAGTAGACAGGCTGAAGCCATCCTCCGAGGACCACACCATTAGATCACAGCTTTTTACCCAGTCACACCAGCACAAATTTCCCATCAAAGCATAACGACTAGAAAGTTTCCCCCATATCTTTGGTCTTCTTTTCTGAGGGCTCGCATGTATATAAGTATTCAATTAAATAAACTCATGTTTTCTTCTTGTTAACCTTTAACAGAAAATCAGCCATGACTCTCATGATGGGAAAGAAAGACACCTACTGTGCACCCCGTGAATCTTTCAACAAAGGGTGCAGAAGCAGCAGGAAAACCACATGCACAGGAGTACAGTTGAACCCTGATTTTACATCATCTACAGGGAAACCGAAAATGGATCAGAGACCAACATGAAAGCCAACGTTGGGAAACTAGTAGGAAAAAGAAGCCTTGGGGCAAGTTCCTGTGGCCCTGGGACTGGCAATGGATCCTCAGCTGTGGCACTGATGGCATAATCAACAGTGAAAAGATAAAATGTACTTTATCAAAATTAGAAGCTCCTGCTATGAAGGACACCATCTAGAGAGTGAAAACACACGTCACAGAACAGAGAAAGCATGTCTAGAGCACAGAGGCCATGCATCTGGAACATATAAAGTGCTTGCAGAACTCAGCCATTAAGAGACAAAGCAATTTTAAAGATGAGAGACTGCTGGGATGAGTACCTCTCTAAGAGGATATCTGATGGCCAATAAACAAATGAAAAGATGCCCCACCTGACCAGCCACCAGGAGAATCCCTTGAGAACTTCACTGAGACACTACCTCATAGCCACGAGGACAGCTGTCAGTGCAATAAAAGGTAGTAACACGTGTTGGTGAGAATGTGTGACCCTCATACATGTTGGTGAGAAGGAAAAATGATATAGCCATTTTGAAAGCAATCCTATATCTCCTCAAAAAGTCAAATACAGGGTTAACATGTGACAGCACATCCACCTCGAAGTGTATATCTAAGAAAAAATAAAACAGAGAAGAAAAGATATGTCTTTGCAAAGAACTTGCAGAGAGATGCTCATTGTTTACAATGGCTAGTGGGTACAAACAACTCAAATGCCCATCTGAGAAATTAACGAATGTATGGTATACTATTCAGTGGAGTATGGTTGGGTCATCAAAGTGAATGAACTACTTGAAAGGTCTACCAGAGCAATGAACATCAAAAACATTACAGTAAAAAACTCATCCTGGGTTGGGCAGGTTTGTGACAGATGCAAAGCTTTAAAAGATCCAGTGATGTGGGGGATGCCAGGCCACCATTCTCCAAGAAAACCGGCAGACCGCTGCATCTCCATTAAGAAAGGTGAGGAGCCTTATTCGGGGGTCCGGTCACCAGCGGGGCTTGTGGAGCCCTTGGTCCCCGCTTTGCTGTCCTCTCCTTTAATCCAAGTTTCATAAACCTACCCCTCCTTTTTGTTCCTCCAGCCAGCGTTAGTAGCATCAGCAGCTATTTCCTGTAGATTTTCTGATCTGTGACAACAGGGTCCCATTCTTACAGGCCTCTGCTGCCTGATAGAACTCAGCCCACTCAGATCTTCTGGGGTTCTCTCCCTTCCTGAAAAAATCAAGACCTTTCTTGCCTCTGCAAATATCTTCATGGTGACCCCAGAGGAGCATTGACTGAATAATGAAACTACAGCCTAGAGATGTAGACATTTCTACCCGACAGGCCAAGCTCCCCTCTAATTCCCTGGAGAACCATCTCATGCACACTAAGTGTCTCTCCTCAAGTGACCAAGCCTCTCTGTGTCTTTCTCAGGCCACAAATGACACAGCTGAAGTGGAATAGAGCCTTGCTGTGCCTGGTGGGGTGGTGGATTGCGGTTAAAGCTCTCTGCTGTCTCATTGACCTGCACGTTGTTCCGTTTCCTGGGATCTCGCAAACAAGTTGTTTGCGCCCAAGACTATTACTTGGGTCTGCTCTCGAGAATGTGTCAACCATGACAACCCAACCAACTGCCTCCCAAGCCTTTCTGCCCCTCATCAGCCACTGGGATTCCATCATATCATAATAATACCAATTCATTCCTCTCTGAAAATTTGAATAAAATTCAGACTCTGAAACAAGACTTAGAAACCCTACCTGGCTCATGTCTCCAACGCTGTTTCTCAGTATTGCTTCTTCATTTACATCAGCCACCCTGGCTCAGCACCTACTATTCTGGCTGTAACATCTCCATCTACAGTTTTACGTGCCTGGCTCCTTCTCAACACCTAGGTCTGTGACATGCCCCTTCCCAGGAGATATTCTCCCTGATCACAAAAGAGCACATTGTCTTTGAGGAGACACATACTTAGTACTCCCCACACTCTACTACTATCTCACTTTCAGACTTTATGTCCCATTGAAATTAGCCCCAACTTTTCATTTTTGAAATGGTGTCTTTGTTACGTTACCCAGGATGATCTCGAACTGGGCTCAACTGATCCTCCTGACCCTGCCTCCTAAGTGAGACGATAGATTATACTACTGCCCACTTGAAATTACCTTCTAGCTTTGTCTGTCTCCTTATACTCTGTGTGAAAGGATTGGTCTGTTTTGACCATTGCTAACTGTATTCTTAGGTCTCAGAATAGTGATTGGGATATCTCAGACCCCTGTTATATATTTGATACATAAAAAAGACTGTAAAGATGCATGAAGCTTAAAACCCTGAAAATCACTGTAGACTCCATGCTAGGGGTCATGAATTCACAAGAGTGAGGGTTGGGAGGCTCCATGAAATTAAGAAGTCCAGCATTATAAGATCTGAAAGGTGCCAGGTGGTGGTGGCACACGCCTTTAATCCCAGCACTTGGGAGGCAGAGGCAGATGGATCTGTGTGAGTTCAAGGCCAGCCTTGTCTACAGAGTGAGTTCCACGACAGCCAGGACTGTTACACAGAGAAACCCTGTCTTGAAGATCTGAAAGATGAAAGTTAGGAGAAATGAATAAAGAATCTTTGTGTTTCAAGTGGGATTTATAGATGACTGAGGATGAAAGAATAAAATATAAAATTTTGAGTTGAAGTTGTGATTCAGTTGTAGAGCACTTGACTAGCATGCATAAGGACTATGGGTTTGATTCCCAGTGCTGCACAAAAATGGAGGGAGTGATGGATGGAGGGACAGAGGAGGTGGGGCATAGACAGAACGTGTTGCTTTGATAAAATGCTGACCAAAACCGACTTGAGGAAGAAAGGGTCTATTTGGCTTATAGGTTGTCGTCCATCATGGAGGGAAGCCAAGTCAGGAACTTCCACAAGGAAGGAACCTGAATGCAGGAAACAAAACAGAGCCCATGCAGGAATGCTTCTTACTGGCTTGCTTCCTTTCAGTCACCTTATTATACAGCCCGGCCCACCTGCCCAGGTATGTCACTGCTCACAGTGGATGGGCCCTCCCACATCAATCATTAATCAAACAAATGCCCCCACAGACTAGCCTACAGGCCAATCTGATGGAGGCAATCCCTCCATTGAAATTCTCTTTCCTGCTGTGTCAAATTGGTAACCATCACACAGAGAAAAAGTTAGCCATTAGGTTTTCTTCTATTTATTGCTTGAGAATTTCATGTGTGTATAGAATGTACCTTGATCTTATCTACTCTCTCTCTCCTCACTCCAGCTTTCTCCAGGATCCATAAGCACATCTCCCTTCCTAGTGTTTTTTCCCTTTTATAATTATTTATTTTTAACTTACTGAATCCCATCAGCACTGTCCATATGCACATGGATGTGATGTCATCCACTGGGAGGCATGGGCTTCCCAGTCTCCTCTAGATCAAACTTCCTCTGTGTTGTTGAGTCCAATGGTAATTCAGTACCAGGCTGTTCATAGTTGTTCCTTAACATGTTTTCCTTAGTAGTTGATTTTTATGTGTTAACTTGGCTGGGTTCGGAGAAATCCAGATCGCTGGTAAAACTCAGATTCTGAGTGTGTCTGTGGAGGTGGTTATGGAAGAAATGAACATTTGAATCAGCAAACTGACTAAAAGTGACCAGCTCTTATGTATAGGGCCAGCATCACGCACATCATTAATGCCTTGCACAAAGCGAAGGCTGAGGACCACATGCCTGCAATAGTTCATCTTCATTGTCAACTCAGAGAGATTTACAGTCGATGGTTTTAAAAATGACAAGCAGTGCTGGTTACCGGTGCTGGTTATTGCCTGGAAAGGTCATGAGCCACGACAAAACCCAGTATCAGAGCTTTACTGGGGGAGGGGCAGAAGAACCAGGCCTGGGGTAGACACACATGTAGAGAGCAGAGAGAGAGAGAGAGAGAGAGAGAGAGAGAGAGAGAGAGAGAGAGAGAGAGAGAGAGAGAGATATGATGGGGGGAAGAGAGAACAGAACAGAGAGAGAGAGGGTGGGTTCTGTGTCCGGCTCTTTAAGGATTCTCGTGCACATGCACAGGTGGGCTTATGGAGCTATGCCATGCATGCACAGATTGCATGACCATGCTGCACATATAGCATGCAATCACCAGTGCGCACTGATGATGTAAGACTCCTTGCCCAGCTCCTAAACTGTGCATGTGCGGTCATGCAGCTGGAGTGCGGCAGAATCCCAACAACAGTCACCCAGGAAACACATCACTGGGTATGCCTCTGAGAGGATTTACAGAGATTTAACTGGGGGGGGGGGCATACCCTGAGTGTGGGCTGGGGTCCCAGACTGAATAACAGTAGAGTAAGTGAAGCACCAGCATTCAGCTCTCAGCTTCCTGACTGCAGACAGTGTGACCAGATGCCTCATGTTCCTGCCACCTGGCCTTCCCATGGTGGACCGTATCCTTCCAAACTGTGAGCCAAAGCAAATGCTTCCTTACATTGCTTTTGTCTGGTAACTTGGTCATACCAGTGAGAAAACTAACTAATCCAAATCCCCG